>NC_052154.1:11902273-12523010 GCF_902713615.1 Scyliorhinus canicula | reverse complement strand
ACACACCTGCGTGCACCCAGATCCTCCAGCAACACCATGCAACAGCAGCTCCTGGGAAATTACGATGGTCTAATGGTGCTGGTGGAGTGAGTTTTATACCCATAGAGCAGTATTTAATGCAGCCTATAGGAGTCTGACCCGCCTGCTATTGGGTGGCAAAAGGGGGCTTTCTTAAATAATAATTTTTATTAGTGTCACAAGTAGGCGTATATTAACACTGCAATGAAGTTACTGTGAAAATCCCCCAAGCGTCACACTCTGGCGCCTGTTGGAGGGAGGGAGGGAGAATTCAGAATTCAGAATGTCCAATTCACCTAACAGCACGTCTTTCGGGACTGTGGGAGAAAACTGGAGCACCCGGAGGAAACCCACGCAGACACGGGGAGAACGTGCAGACTCCGCACGGACAGTGACCCAAGCCAGGAGTCGAACCTGGGACCCTGGCACCGTGAAGCAACAGTGCTAACCACTGTGCTACCATGATGTAAGCGTGCGACAAAAATAAAGATTATTATTATTCAAGAGAGCCCTGTTTTGCCTCATTTGGAGAAGGCCTATCAGGATTATGTGGCCAATTGGAAGCCTTTCTCAGGATCACCCTGCACCCCAGGTCCCTGGATTTAAGGGGGAGGACCTCTCCATAGATGTCCAGGCGATGAGCAAAGGCAAGGAAGTGAAGGGTGTGCAGCAGCTGCCCATATAGGAAACCCCTCCACGCAGTGCGAAGGGGCTCACAAGATGGTCCAAGAAAGGGGGCGGAAATCTCGCCTAAATGGAATTAATTTACTTGTGCCATTAAGTTGCTGCGGAGCAGCCTCTGGAATTGTGGGTGGGTTCTGCCTCGACCTTTTAGCTGGTGGGCAGTGACTGCGTTGCCCGGTAAAATCCAGTCCATCATGCCTGTGCTCGCTCTTTTGTAAGAGCCTATAATTAGCCCCGTCCATTTCCCTAGCCGTGCAAACGTTTTCCTGGGTTGACATAGAACATAGAACATAGAACAGTACAGCACAGAACAGGCCCTTCAGCCCTCGATGTTGTGCCGAGCAATGATCACCCTACTCAAACCCACGTATCCACCCTACACCCTATACCCAACAATCCCCCCATTAACCTTACACTACGGGCAATTTAGCATGGCCAATCCACCTAACCCGCACATCTTTGGACTGTGGGAGGAAACCGGAGCACCCGGAGGAAACCCACGCACACAGGGGGAGGACGTGCAGACTCCACACAGACAGTGACCCAGCCGGGAATCGAACCTGGGACCCTGGAGCTGTGAAGCATTTATGCTAACCACCATGCTACCGTGCATGCCCTGATTTATAGAAGAGATTTATTTTTTAATTCCATAGAAACGCCTTTCCCTCCACAGGTGTCCCATCGTTCAACACTCCCACTCGAGGTAGCAGCAAGTTAGACCACTCGAGGCAGTCTGACGATCCTCTGCTACAACAAACAGCAGCTGCAAAATCCCATGATGAAAATGGCCTGATGTTGTAGTTTTATTGGATCCATTTACAGCCACCCAATGACATCAGTTGAGAGACTTGTTGACGATCGGACCAAATATAGCAAGTCTCCATGGAGACGTGCGGCAGTAACTGTATAAAAAAACATTTCTGGAAAAATGTTTCCATAACTTCAAGTGTCAAGCGGACACGATATTACGAGCACTATATTGTCTCCAGTAACTGTCGCTTTATTGTGAGGCAGTTTGCTGATAAAGAATAAAATTATATGGACAACATGGCTATTAATGTGCATTCTCAATATTGCTCTGTATTGTCGAACAAAGAGACAATGGGGAGGTAAAACAGCAAGAGATGGAGACAGCCCGTAGCTTTGCTTTTTACTTGAGGTTTGAGAGGGGAAATCTCCTCCTCACGTGTTTTACTTCAGACACCCGAGTACAAAATTCACGTTGACACTTGGGCTGGGATTTTCCAGCCCCGCCGTGATGGGTGCCCCGGCAACGGATGGGGGGAGCCAATCAAACGTCCAGAATCCCGCCAGCAGGAGGACCGGGAAATTTCCTGCCTTCCCGTGTACGACTAAGGGAGCTTTGTGTACATCATGAGCTCTTGCTGTCTTTATTGAAACTTGCTCCTATCTCATCCCTCATGCTCATTGGCCTGCACTGGTTCTCGGTTTGACAATGCTTCAGTTACATAGATATTAAATAGAATTTTTTTTTTTAAAAATTTTTACACAGAATTTACAGTGCAGAAGGAGGCTATTCGGCCGTACGAGTCTGCACCGGCTCTTGGAAAGAGCACCCTACCCAAGGTCAACACCTCCACCCTACCCCTATAACCCAGTATCCGCACCCAACACACACGGGGAGAACATGCAGACGCCGCACAGACAGTGACCCAAGCTGGTATCGAACCTGGGACCCTGGAGCTGTGAAGCAATTGTGCTAACCCACTATGCTACATCCTTGTTTTCAAGTTCCTTCACGTCTCCTTACCCCTATGGCCTCTTCCAGCCCGCCAGGGATTCGAGATATCGCTGCTCCTTCGATCCTGGCCTCTTGCACATACACCATTTTAAATTGCTCCAACATTGACTGCCTCAGCCCTAAGCTCTGGAATTTCCTCCCTAAACTTCTCTCTCTCTCGATTGTCCTTTAAGATTCTTCTTAAAAACTGCATCAATTGGACCATCTTTGCTCACATCTCCTCCTCTGTTTCGCTGTCAAAAATACTTAATGAGTATTGCTCCACTTGTTTCTCGGGAGGTTTTCTGACGTTGAAGGTGCTGTATTAATGTGAGTTGTTATTGTTGCTATTGAGACCATGCTCCATTGGAATTGGCTGACACATTCCCCACATTACAAACTGTGACTACACTATTTAATTGGCGGGATCCTCACTGGGTCATTCTGTGGCTGTGAAATGGCAAAATATAAGTGCAAATCACAGAATCATTGCAATACAGGACAAGGCCATTCAGCCCTGTTCTGCAAAGTCTCTCCACTTATACAGAACATTGGTGAGACAGCATCTCGAATACTGTGTGCAGTTTTGTTCCCCTTATTTAAGGAAAGATCTAGATGTGTTGGAGGTGGTTCAAAGGAGGTTCACTTGAGTGATAGAGATGTAGGGGTCCACAGCACAGAAAGGCCCTTCGGCCCTATGCATCTGTGCCAGTCAAAAACAAGCACCTAACTATTCTAATCCCATTTTCCAGCACTTAGTCCATAGCCTTGTAATTGTAAGTGCACATAGAGTTCATAGTTCATAGAATTTACAGTCAGAAGGAGGCCATTTGGCCCATTGAGTCTGCACCAGCCCTTGGAAAGAGAAACCCACTTTAGCCCACCCCCATCCCCGTAACCCCATAAACCCAACTAACCTTTTTGGACACCAAGGACAATTTAGCATGGCCAATCCACCTAACCTGCACATCTTTGGACTGTGGGAGGAAACCGGAGCACCCGGAGGAAACCCACGCACACAGGGGGAGAACGTGCAGACTCCGCACAGACAGTGAACCAAGCCGGGAATCGAACCTAGGATCCCGGAGCTGTGAAGCAACGATGCTAACCACTGTTTGACCTTGCTGCCCATCTAAATACTTCTTAAATGTTAAATCCCTTTCAGGCAGTGAGTTCCAGACTCCCACCATCCTCTGAGTGAAAAAGCTTTTTTTGCACAAAACCCTCTAAACCTCCTGCCCCTGACCTCAAATCTATGCCCCCTGGTCATTGATCCCTCCACCAAGGGGAAGAGTTCCTCCCTGTCTACTCTATCTATGCCTCATAATTTTATACATCTCAACCATGTTGTCCCCCCCTCAGTCTGCTCTTCTCCAAGGAAAACAACCCCAGTCTATCCAATCTCTCTTCATTACTAAAACTCTCCAGCCCAGGCAACATCCTGGTAAATCTCCTCTGCGCCCTTTCTAGTACTCTCAAATCCCTCCTATAATGTGGATTCCAGAACTGCACTCAATACTCTAGCTGTGGCCGGAGAACATTTTATATAGTTCCAACAATAACAATCAGAATAACCTATGAAGTTACTGTGAAAATCCCCAAGTCGCCACATTCCGGCGCCTGTTCGGGTAAGCTGGTGTGGGAATTGAACCCGTGCTGATGGCCTTGTTCTGCGTCACAAACCAGCTGTTTAGCCCACTGAGCTAAACCAGCTCCTGGCTCCCGCCTCTTAACCTCTATATCTCGGCTGATAAAGGCAAGTACACCATATACCCTCTCTTTTTTCTTTTATAAATATTATTTGCTTTTTTCAAAATGTTTTACATAATTTACATTACACATATTTCGCTAACATTTAACAATCCCTCCCTCAACCCAAAACGATTTAATCAAATAACGGTATGGTGGCACAGTGGTTAGCACTGCTGCCTCACAGCTCCAGGGACCCGAGTTCAATTCCGGCCTCGGGTCACTGTCTGTGCGGAGTCTGCACTTTCTCCCCGTGTCTGCATGGTTTCCTCCGGGTGCTCCGGTTTCCTCCCACAGTCCAAAGATGTGCAGGTTAGGTGGATTGACCATGCTAAATTGCCCCTTAGGTTAGGTTGAGTTACAGGCGTGGGCTTAGGGTGGAGGTGTCGGCTTAAGTAGGGTGCTCATTCCAAGAGCTGGTAGCAACTCAACGGGCCGAATGGCCTCCTTCTGCACTGTAAATTCAATGATTCCCTCTTAGCTGCTGACTGAGGCTAATTCCTTAAAGTGAGATATGAATGGACACCATCTCTTGTGAAACCCTTCCTCATTTCCTCTTGGGCTAAATTTAACCTTCTCTCGGCTTAGAAACTCCATTAAGTCTCCCAGCCATATTGAGGCACAGGGTGGAGAAATTGACCTCCAACCCAATAGGATCCGCCTCCTCGCCACCAGCGAGGCAAAGGCTGAGACATCTGCCCTGCTCCTGTCTGGAGCTCCGGCAGGTCTGACACCCCGAGTAAGGCCCCTAGGGGGCTGGGTTCTAGGCCCAATTGTAACATAATTTATTCATAGAATTTACAGTGCAGAAGGAGGCCACTTGGCCCATCGAGTCTGCACCGGCTCTTGGAAAGAGCACCCTACCCGAGGTCAACACCTCCATCCTATCCCCATAACCCAGTAACCCCACCCAACACTAAGGGCAATTTTGGACACTAAGGGCAATTTATCATGGCCAATCCACCTAACCTGCACATCTTTGGACTGTGGGAGGAAACCAGAGCACCCGGAGGAAACCCACGCACACACGGGGAGGATGTGCAGACTCCGCACAGACAGTGACCCAAGGCGGAATCGAACCTGGGACCCTGGAGCTCTGAAGCAATTATGCTAACCACCATGCTACCGTGCTGCCCATTGTCGACATGGTGCTGAAGAAGGTGCCCCAGAACTTCCTCAGTTTTGTGCACATGATTGGCCGGTCCCCTCTCACATCTTTCACAATGTCAATAACCCCTTCGAAAAGACAACCCCAGCTAAGAGGGGCGGGGTAGAATGCTTGACCTCGTCAAATGTGTTCCGTGAACTATTTCCAACTGTATTAGTGCCAACCTCACCCACAAAGTTGATGCATTTACCCTTCGTAACTAAATGCCTTCTTAACCACTATATCCACCCACCCTGCCACCTGAAGTGACTGGTGTACATGCACACCAAGGTCCCTCTGATCCTCGGTGCTTTCCAGCCATTCACCTTGCCTTGTTTGTTCTGCCCAAGTGCATAACCTCACACTTATCAGGTTGAATTCCGTTTGCCATTGATCAGCCCAGCTGACCAGTCCATCTATATCCTCCTCTTAACTGAGGATAGCTCCCCCACAACCTCCCACCCCACTAATTGCCGTATCATCCTTGAACTTCTTGATCTACCCTGCTACATTCATGTGTAAATCATTTATATAAATCATCAACAGCAAGGGTCCCAACACTGATCCTTGCAGGACACAGGCTGGACACAGGCCTCCAGTCAGAAAATCAGCCCTTGACCATCACACTCTGCTTCCTGTCACTCGGCCAATTCTGGATCCAATTTGCCAAATTTCCGTGGATCCGATGGGGTGTTATCGCTATCAGTCTCCCATGTAGGATCTTACCAAAAGTCTTGCGGAAGTCCAAGTTGACTACATCAAATGCATTTCCCTCATTGACTCACTTGGCCACCTCTTCAAAAAATTCAGTCAAGTTGGTTTAACATGACCTCCCCTTAACAAAACCATGCTGACTGTTCTTGATTAACCATCCCTGCTTCTCCAAATGCAGATTAATGCTGTCTCTCAGAATTTCTTCCAATAGCTTCCCCACGACTGATGTTAGACTGAAATATTTCCTTAAATGTCTGCCACTGCATCTCTACTGATCTATCCCTTCACTTTACTTTGCAGTCAAGGGCTGACGTCTCACATCGGATCCCAGGATCATCCAGCAGCAGCCGCCGACCGAGGAAGCGAGGGAAACGCAGCGGTCTGCAGGTTAGACTGAAGCTCTTACGTGACTGCTTAGAGACAGTGGACTGGTCCATATTTAAGAACTCAGCGACTAACTTAAATGAGTATGCCACCACCGTCACAGACTTCATCAGCAAATGTGTGGACGACTGCGTGCCAAAGAAAGCAGTACGTATGTTCCCCAACCGGAAACCATGGCTCAACCGCGAGATTGACACCCTACTGAAGGACAGATCTGAGGCGTTCAAGGCAGACGACCCTGTCCTATACAAGAAATCCAGGTACGACCTCCGCAAAGCCATCCGAGATGCCAAGAGAGAATATCAAACTAAGCTAGAGTCACAGACAGACTCTCGGCGGTTGTGGCAAGGACTAAACAACATAACGGGCTACAAAGCGAAGCCGAGCAGTATCTCTGGCAGCAGTGCACCCCTCCCCGATGAACTTAATGCATTCTATGCTCGGTTTGAGCAGGTAACCAACAATCCGCTGTCGAGTGCCCCAGCAGCCCATAATTCAGCCATACCCACCATCACAGTTTCCGAAGTCAGATCGGCCTTCCTGAAAGTGAACCCTCGGAAGGCGACGGGCCCGGACGGGATCCCTGGTCGTGCACTCAGAGCCAGCGCGGACCAGCTGGCAGAGGTATTCACAGACATCTTTAACCTATCCCTACTCCACTCCGAGGTCCCCACCTGCTTCAAGAAGACCACCATCATGCCGGTACCAAAGAAGAACCAGGCAACATGCCTCAATGACTACTGCCCGGTGACCCTGACGTCAGTTGTAATGAAGTGCTTCGATAGGCTGATCATGAAGTGCATCACCTCCATACTCCCGGAACGCCTTGACCCACATCAATTTGCATACCGTCGCAACCGGTCCACATCAGACGCCATTTCCCTGGCCCTACACTCATCCCTAGAGCATCTCGAAAACAAGGAGTCCTACATCAGACTCCTATTTATTGACTACAGCTCCGCCTTCAACACCATAATCCCAGCCAAGCTCATATCAAAGCTCCAAAACCTAGGACTTGGCTCTCCACTCTGCAACTGGATCCTTGACTTTCTGACCAACAGACCACAGTCAGTAAGAATTAACATCAACACCTCCTCCACAATAGTCCTCAATACCGGGGCCCCGCAAGGCTGCGTACTTAGCCCCCTACTCTACTCCCTGTACACACACGACTGCATGGCAAAACTTGGTTCCAACTCCATCTACACGTTTGCTGACGATACGACCATAGAGGGCCGGATCTCGAATAACGACGAGTCCGAATACAGGAAAGAGATAGAGAACCTAGTGGAGTGGTGTAATGGCAACAATCTCTCCCTCAATGCCAGCAAAACTAAAGAGCTGGTCATTGACTTCAGGAAGCAAAGGACTGTACACACCCCTGTCAGCATCAACGGAGCCGAGGTGGAGATGGTTAGCAGTTTCAAATTCCTAGGGGTCCACATCACCAAAAATCTGTCCTGGTCCACTCACGTCGACGCTATCACCAAGAAAGCACAACAGCGCCTATACTTCCTCAGGAAACTAAGGAAATTCGGCATGTCCACATTAATCCTTACCAACTTTTACAGATGCACTATAAAAAGCATCCTATTGGGCTGCATCACAGCCTGGTATGGCAACTGCTCGGCCCAGGACCGCATGGAACTTCAGAGAGTCGTGAATACCGCCCAGTCCATCACACGAACCTGCCTCCCATCCATTGATTCCATCTACACCTCCCGCTGCCGGGGGAAAGCAGGCAGCATAATCAAGGATCCCTCCCACCCGGCTTACTCACTTTTCCAACTTCTTTCCCTTCTTCTGGATGGTTATAAAATGTGTTGCTCTAAGAAAGTGTCTTGAAAACACTCGATGAACTCGACATCCAGGCTACCTTTGTCAATCTGATTCCTCCAACCTATATGTGGATTTAAATCCCCCAAGGTTATTGCTGTATCTTTCTCACAAGCCCCCATTATTTCTCCCTGTATACCCCATCCTACAGTGTGATATTGTTAGGGGCTATAAACCACTCCCACGTGTGACTTATTTTTGCTATTTCTCATCTCTACCAAAACTGACTTTACATTTTGATCTCCTGTAACAAGGTGATCTTTCTCTTTTGTACCCATGTCATCCTTAATTAACAGAGCTACCCCTTCAACTTTCCCTCGCTTCCTGTCCTTCCAAAATGTCCTTGAATATTCAGGTCCCAGTCTTTGTCATACTGCAGACATGTCTCCGTAATAGCTTTTAGATCATACACAAGAACATAAGAACTAGGAGCAGGAGTGGGCAATTCAGCCCCTTGAGTCTGCTCCGCCATTCAATACGATTCATGGCTGATCTCCTCTCGGCCTCAACTCCACTTTCCTGTCCATTCTCCATAACCCTTCAACCCATTACTAATTAAAAATCTGTCTGCCTCCTCCTTAAGTTAATTCAATGTCCTAGCATCCACCGTATTCTGGGGTAGTGAATTCCACAGATTCAAGTTTTTATGTCTATCTGCGCTGACAATTCATTTACTTTTTAACGCGTGTTACATGCCTTTAATTCTCCATTGCGACTATTTTCGTAACCTGCAACCTTATCTGCTGGTACACTCTTAGGTTTGTGCACTCTGTCCCTTCCTGCCACACTCTGATCATCATTTCCCTTATTCTAACCTTGCTCTTGGGCATTGTCTTCCCTATTTAGTCTTTCACATCTTCCAAAACTTGATCCCTTGTCCTCACTATTTGGTTTATAGCCCTCTCTATAGCCCTCGTAATACAAGTCGTCAGAACACTCATCAAGTGAAGACCCTCCCAATGGTACAGCTTCCACCTTCCCTGGTACTGGTGCCAACGCCCCATGAATTGAGGGTTCCTGTAATTAATGGCTTGCCCATGCTGAGTGGCGAAGTGAATCTGGTTTAGAAAAATGAGAGGTGATCTGAGTGAAACACCTCTTGACAGCGTAAAACACCAATAGGTTGGCCGGAATTCTCCGGCCATTGGGATTTTCATTTCCTGCTGGCAGCACAGAGCGCCGCCAAGAAATCCGCGGCTGGGGGAACCGGAGAATCCCGTCCGTTTTTTCCCCCCTGTCTTGGGATAAAGGATAAATTCTCAGGACAAAAGGCTGATGATGTAGGAATGAAATGAGATGACAGTCCTTCACTCAGCAGTTTGTGAAACTTTGGAATGTTCCACCCCAGAGGATTTTGGATGCTGAATCGTTGAGTATAAAATCAAGGCTGAGGTAGGCAGATTTTTAGTCCCTCAGGGAATCTGAGGAGCTGTGAAGCTTGCGGGAAAGTGGAGTGGATGCAGACGATTAGATTGGCAGTGCAGACTCAATCGGCCTACTCCTGGTTCTGGATCCTTCTGTTCTTAAATAACTAAGACAAATCGGTACACTTTTCTTTAATTCCTCTCCCCGCACCTGCCCCATTATTTAAAGTATCGGAGTTCAAATATCTCCTGCTACAACACCGTTGAAGTGTTGGACTTTGTGTGTGCCCCAGGTAGAAGAAGGGGAGAGAGTAGAAAGGGGGAAGAAGAAGGGGCAGAGAGGAGAAAGGGAAGCGAGAAACACTGCGAGAAAAAGAGAGGGAGGTGAGAGGTAAAAGAGAGAGGAAGAGAAAAAAAAGTGGAAGAGAGAGTGGGAGAAGGAAATAGGGAATAGACATTAACAGGAATATGAGAAGAGTATTGATGGGAAAGGGGCACAACAATGGTTTTCTGCCCAGTAAAATAGCTTTCTCGAAAGGCAATAATCGATTCAGGTGTGGTTTTCTTTCTAAAGCGTTAGCTTTGATCTGCCACTGAGCACACTGTTCAACATCAACATATGAATATCTCGCCAAGAAAGACTGCCACTCGACCATCTGTTGTGTCAGGTGGTTGTCTCAGTATAAGTGCTTGTTACAAAACTCTTGAGTACGTTATTAGCAGTGTCCATTGAAATTAATTTCTTTTGCTGACTCCAAAGAAATCACTGTTGCTTCCCTTTCTAATTAGCACTGTAACTACAAACTGAAAGAACCAAGTGATAAATGTTTGAAAGATGGATCTTATTATTGGCCAATGCTACATTGAACAAAACCATACATGGCAAAATGTATTCATGTGATGCATGGTCGAGGACTTACAATAGAATCATAGTGTATGTGTCAAGGAGGGGTCCTTGTCATCATTATATTCCTCTTAAAACTTTTATGTTTTCCCTCTACTGTGTACTATATTGTGATGACAGGGGCTGGTTTAGCACAGTGGGCTAAACAGCTGGCTTGTAATGCAGAACAAGGCAGCAGTGCGGGTTCAATTCCTGTACCGGTCTCCCCAAACAGGCGCCGGCATGTGGTGACTAGAGGCTTTTCGCAGTAACTTCATTGAAGCCTACTTGTGACAATAAGCGATTATTATTATTATCATCATTAAGAAACTGTATCGATCCCTTTTGCCTGGATTGTCATCTTGCCTTGGTGGAGAGGCTCAAACCTTCCTTTGATCCCGAGAACATTCGAGCCTTAAACTCCTGGCAGGGTCGCCCATGACGATAAGGTAGGAGGGGAGGAATCAGGCAAATCGTAATCCGAAACAAGTCCTCAACAGAGGCTCAGGCGGAAGATACTGGTCACAGGTTTCCATCCATCTGTCAGGAAGTACATAGGAATGACTTGGAGTAACTCAAATGTTACCATCTTTCAGTTATGTTACAGCCTGTCCCCTGACAAAGATGGAGACATTAGTGAACCAGATGGGTTTTACAACAATTGGTGGTAGTTTCATGTTCACATTATTGATACGAGCTTTATATTCCAGAGCTTAATCAATTTGAATGAAAATAACACCAGCTGCTCTGATGGGGTTTGAACCCATATCCTCAGCGCGTTAGTTTGGGCCTCTGAATTACTGGGGTTATTGCGACATTACCACAACCCCATCATGTTCCCATTAAACAAACTGTGCCATTCTCTGCTCTTTTTTTTATTCTCCAATAATGAGAATTTGCAGTTGTATGACATCTCTAACAGAGTAAAAGGTCACAAATCATTATCCCATTATCAAACAAAATTTGACACCAAGTCGCATAATCAAGAAGAACAGCTCGGCCAAAGGAGGTTGATTTTAAGGAGTGACTTAAAGGAGGATAGGGGGCAGAGAGATGGAGATGTTTAGGGAGGGAATCCTAGAACAATGCAAAAGCCTAGAATATGGAATCTCTGTGATCTATGCTTGCTGAAAAATATCAACTTTGCTGCTGCAATCGTCATCACCAATGGACTGTACTTTGCATTTGGCAATTGGTCAATGTTATAATAAACTTTACATACAAGCCACATACTTCAAATTAAACAGGGATATCAAAGTACAGTATCAATTCCCATTTTAGAAACAATAACAGGAGTGATTTAAAAGTTTGACTACAATATGAAGCCAGCAGAAGCTCACATCTCCTTTGACCTCATATGTTGTATGCAACTAAGATCACTTGGCATTGATCAATGGCTTGCCTGTTGCAACTTCTAAAAGCTTCTACAACATGTGCAAAGATGGGCAGAAGTGCATTATTGGATTGTAACACGATCAACAGATTTTGGAGCCGACCTCCTAAACTGTTGTCCATGTGCATACATGTTTGCATGTGGTCAGTTGATGGGATTCTGCCTCTAAACGTTTTGACATGCATTACACTGTGTTGTAAACTTTCAACCCATTTATTTCCAATCGATTTTGTTTGGAATGACAGTGAGCTGAGTGCTGTAGTTTCAGCATCCACCCTGTTCGTCCCAACGAATCCTGTTCTTTCAGAAGTTCTTGATCCCGATCCAATATAATGCAACAGGCAACTTTCCAGGACAAGTACAGAGGATTCCGGAAAAACTTAGCCCTGTCTGGCACCATCAATAAAGCGAGAAAGTAGAGTTAACATTTTGATTCCTTTGGCTCTTCGTCAGAACTGAAAGGTGAAAGAATGTGTTGGATTTTAATGTGTCGATGTGAGAGATTGCAACAAAAAGTAGCAGCTTTAAGAACAAAAGACAGATGGCCTGTAATGGGAGGGGGAGTGGGGCAGTGGGGAGGATTTGCTTTGAGGCCATACATGTGAGGAATATTTTTAAAATGGGGTTTAAGATGGAGAAGAATGTTATATTACACTTTGTGGTAATATGTCATTATTCTTTGACTTGTGATCCAGAATGGTCTGACGAGTTGATGGTAAGGAAACCACCAATCTTTAGATTGAAGAAAACTAATTAGTTGAATAACGATTAATTTAAATAGAGTTCGCATAGACTACAGAGCTATAACTACTAATAAAGTAAGATTGAGTCTGCTAAATAATAATCTAGTATTAACTAATGATGTCCTCGTGCTACTTCTGTCTAATCTAAACTACTCCTTGAGCTGTGATCAATACTTCTCCTCTCCTAATGCTCCTCTAACTATCCAGCATTCCCTGAGGTCTGATATTTATACTGGGAACTGGTGGTGCCCTCTAGTGTTCGAATTACACTGAGATGTAATAATTAACCCTCCACTGGCATTCCTATATACATATCATTACAGAGAAAAGTCACAATCTGAAGTTGCCGAACTCAACGGTGAGTCCCGAGGGCTCCCAACCGGCAGATGAGATGCTGCTCCTCCAACTTGCTCCGGGCTTCACTGAAGCACTGCAGCAGACCAAGAATGGACATGTGCGCTTCAGAGCAAGGTGTTGAGCTAAAATGGCGCACAATAGTAAGGTTAGCACCATACTTGCAGACTGAGCGAAGGTGTTCTGCAAAACGGTCCCCAGTCTTCATTTAGTCTCCCCAATGTAGAAGAGACCACAATCTTCCCCCTTGGTCTTTCACTCCAAGCACAGAATCACACCCTGAACTCAGGCCTGCATGGAGGTTTAGGCTAAAGGTTGTGACTATTTTGGGATCCAAGCAACTGAATATATTAAAAGAAATAAACTCAGGGACAAATTAAAAGGAGCCGCTCCTGATTGGGGCATTGCCCAAAGATAGTGGGCAGCACAGTAGCATAGTGGTTAGCACAGTTGCTTCACAGCTCCAGGGTCCCAGGTTCAATTCCTGGCTTGGCTCACTGTCTGTCTGCATATTCTCCCCATGTGTGCGTGGGATTCCTCTGGGTGCTCTGGTTTCCTCCCACAGTCCAAAGATGTGCAGGTTAGGTAGATTGGCCATGCTAAAATTGCCCTTAGCATCCAAAAAATGTTAAGTGGGGATTACTGGGTTACGAGGGTAGGGTAGATATGTGGGCTTCAGTAGGGTGCTCTTTGTAATGGCCAGTGCAGACTTGATGGACCAAATGGCCTCCTTCTGCACTGTAAATTCTATGATTCTATGATTCTATAACAAAGAGCAACGGAAACTCACAAAATCAAAATGTGATTTAAGGGATCGATAAAGCACCCCAACCCCGGCGGTGCCCCCCGGGCATGGAAGGCCTCGATGATGCCCGTGGACACCACATGCTCCCTCTCCAGGGCCACCCAGCCATGAACATAGACGTAGAAGAGGGGCAGATAGTCCAGCCAGAAGACCCCCTTGGTCGCCTGCTGCTTGGGCCTGTTAATGGCGAATTTCACCAGGCCCTGGAGCTGGTTCGAGAGGAGGTCCTCCGCCTTCCCCGCCCCTTTCTGCACCAGATGCCCGGAGGCCAGCATCATGGGACTGAAGTGCAAACAAAACAAAGGATGGACACGAAACTTTAAAGGGAGTGCAGCCTAAAGCATTCAACATAGACACGGAACACGGACTCCACAAGACCGCAAACATGGCAGGGTTCTTGGGAGTCCGCAAATCAGTGCAAATGGTGGTTGAACGGCACTGCTGCATGCATCACCCTCCCCCCCAGGTCCCCATGATTGAGGGGGAGGACACCTCCATAGAGGGACCTCCATGGGGGCCTCCGCTGCCGGACGGCAACAAGGCACAACAAGGTGAAGCGTGTGCAGCAGCAGCCCGTACAAGAGACCCTTCCACGCAATCCAAAAAGGCACGGAGGGCATTTCCGGCAAAATGTTATGAAAAATAGAAAAAGCAATAGGCAACAAACGAAAGAAAATAACTAATCTACTCGCAGCAGCTGTGTATAACTCAACCAATAAATCTAACCTGGAATCTTGTGACAGTTTGCTATAATTACATCCACAATTGTTAAGAGGGTTTGATGGGTTTTCCAATTGAGGTGTTTAAGATGATTAATGAATTAGACTGGGTTTGATGGAGTGAGAGGATTTGGTCTGGCTGGGGCGTATATAAGAAGCAGGCATAACTTTGAAAAAAAAGTCAGAGCTAGGCCATTGAGGGGTGATGTGAGGAAATACTTCATCACAGAAAAGGATTGGAAATCTGGAATTGCCTACTGCTGCTGAGACTGTGAGGTCAATTGAAAATGTCAAAACTGAGATTGACAGATATCTATTAGTTCAGAGTATTTGGAGCTGCGGAATCATGACTTGTAAATGGGACTAAGATACAAGTCAGCCATGATTGAGGTGAATAGCGAAAGAGGCTTCAGTGGTCAGATGACCTATGCCCCGATGTTGCTGCACGTGCCACAAAACTGGATGGAGAGGCATGCAGGAGACTTGACCAAATGGACAAGTAGTAAAATAGTTAGATATGTTTGTTCAGATAGACAGGCATTGAAAAGATAAAGTAGAACTTACCATTGGTCGGCAGCAGGATTGCTGGAGTTTCTAAACAGGATAGATTTGAGACCTCAACCAAAAGCAGAATTCTGTGGATGCTGGAAATCTGAAATTGTGCTGGAAAAGGTTAGCAGGTCTGACAGCATCTGCAACAAGGGAAACATTCATGCTTCCCAATCGTATATGACTTCTCCAGAACTGGGGCCCATACCTGCCTGGTTCATTGGTAACTAATTTTCAGCAAATGGCCCGTAAGCAGTTAGCAGGCCTCATTGGCATAGGGAAGGGAACTACAGCACCTATTTTGGGTATCTGCACAGTAGTGCCAAATGAAATTTTACCTGTGAAGTCACCAACACAGATTGGCAAGTCCTGCGACCAAACTGGCTCACTGTGATCTCATTCCACACCTGGAAAACAGTGATACTTATCAATTGATCTTCTTGGGTGTGAATCTTTGCCAAGTGTGGGAGGAAGTTCAAAGTTAATCCCTTTGAAAGTAAAAAGCTTGTGCTCATTTTTCTAATCTGGATTCGGACGATGTTGTCAACATTCCTGCTTCCTCCCAATTTCTAGCTGTGAGATGTGCCTGTGGGAAGTGACCATTTCACCTAGAAATGTGTATCTAATAATTAAGGTTGCTTTTTGACCAATGTTCAAATGGTCTAAATCTATGTTCCTATCGCTGTCGATGATCTTGTATAAAATGAGTTAATGAGGGGGAACCACTGGATGTGCTTCATTTGGACTTTCAGAAGGCTTTTGACAAAGTCCTGAACAAGAGATTAGTGTGTAAAATGAAAGTGCATGGGATTAGGGGGAGTGTATTGTGATGAATGGTTACTGTCCCCTTAACACCATGTAGGTGATTCCCCTTTAAGACCGGGTTTGGAACCCTGGGGGGCTCCACCTCCGGCTCTGCCCACCAGGGAGCTATATATAAGGTGATGCCCTGTAGGCAGCACTCAGTAAGCACATGTTTCTGTAAGCTGGCTAGTTCTCTGCTTATGAAAACCTTTGTTTACCATTCCACACTCTCGTGTTGTTATTGAAGGTACTACATGTATTGAGATAGATTGCAAACTGGTTGGCAGACAGGAAACAAAGAAGGAATTAGTGGGTCTTTATCAAATTGGCAGGCAGTGACTAGCGGGGTACCGCAGGGATCAACGCTAGGACCCCAGCTATTCACAATTTGTATCAATGCTTTAGATGAGGGAACAAAATGTAACATTTCCAAATTTGCACATGACAAAGTTGGGTGGGAGAGTGAACTGTGAGAAGGATGCAGAGATCCTTCAGTGTGATGTGAATGAGCAAGTGAATAGTAGATGCAGTATAATTTGGATAAATGCATGGTTATCCACTTTAATAGCAAAAAAGGGAAGGCAGACTATTATTTGAATGGTCATGAATTAGGAGAGGGGAGTGTGCAATAAGACCTGGTTGTCCTCTTACTCCAGTCATTGAAAATGAGCATACAGGGGCCTCACGGTAGCATGGTGGTTAGCATCAATGCTTCACAGCTCCAGGGTCCCAGGTTCGATTCCCGGCTGGGTCACTGTCTGTGTGGAGTCTGCACGTCCTCCCCGTGTGTGCGTGGGTTTCCTCCGGGTGCTCCGGTTTCCTCCCACAGTCCAAAGATGTGCGGGTTAGGTGGATTGGCCATGCTAAATTGCCCATAGTGTAAGGTTAATGGGGGGATTGTTGGGTTACGGGTATACGGGTTACGTCGGTTTGGGTGGGGTGATCATTGCTCGGCACAACGTTGAGGGCCGGGGGGCCTGTTCTGTGCTGTACTGTTCTATCTAGGTACAGCAGGCAGTAAAGCAGGCTAAATGTACGTTGGCCTTCATAATGAGAGGATTCAAGTACAGGAGCAGGAATGTCTTGCTGAAATTATCCAGGGCCTTGGTGAGGCTACACCTGGAATATTTTGTGCAATTTTGATCTCCTTATCTGAGGAAGGATGCTCTTGCTTGAAATGCAGCAAAGGTTTACCAGACTGATACCTGGGATGGCAGGATGGACATCTGAGGAGATATCAAAAAGGTTAGGATTGTATTCACTGGATGATATACCCTCAATCACAACTCAGGAGAGAAGATAGATGATTCAAAGGCTTTAATCATCTGAGAACTGTACAGCAGCCAAGAAGTGTGCTCATCACATGTTGCCTGAGTGAGTCTTATCTTGTATACCGTTTCCTGGGGGCGGAGCCAGAGGCGGAGTCCCCCAGGGTTCCAGGCCCGGTCTTAAAGGGCCAATGCATTAAAGGTAAGGTACAATTATATCAGCTACTGATAACATTCATCACACTGGAGTTGACCAGAATGAAGAGGGGGGGGATCTCGGAGAAATCTATAAAATTCCAACAGGACTGGACAGGGTAGATGCAGGAGGATGTTCCTGATGGTGTGGGTGTCCAGAACCAGTGGTCACAGTCCGAGGATACGGGGTAGACCATTTAGGACAGCGATGAGGTGAAATTTCTTCATTCAGAGGGCAGTGAGCCTGTGGAATTCGTTACTACAGGAATTAGTTGAGGCCAAAACATTGTGGGCAGTATTCTCCGTGGGCGGGTTCCCCACTTCGCCAACAGTGTAGTCACGCCCGCGGATTTCCCAATGGCATGAGGATGGCCACAATGGAAAGTCCAATTGGCTGGCTGCCGGGGCGGTGATTGCCGCTGCCAGCAGGGGGGGCGCCCTGCAAGAAAACGGGTCTGGCTGGATGGAAAATCTGCCCTGTATGATTTGAAGAAGCAGTTAGATACAGCACTTTGGGCAAAGGGGATCATATTAATGGGGGAAGGTGGGGTCAGGTAATGGAGTTGGATGATCAGCCATGATCATAATGAATGGCGGAGCAGGCTCGAAGAGCTGAATGGCCTCCTCCTGCTCCTATTATCTATGTTTCTATATTTTATCCCCGGTGTCCTGGTCTCTTATTCCTCAACCAACATCAATAAAAACTGATCATTGTCACATTGACTTTTGTTGGAAATAAATTGGTTGCCATGTTATCTACATTACGATGGTTACGACATTTCAAAAAACACCTCCGTACCTTCATTTATCTCTTCCTGTCCTTAGGAAAGGGCTGGCTCGTTCTGAGATGTGTTTCCACCAGCCCTTTGGGACTTCAATCAAGTTGGCAATCTTGATGCAAAATCCAAATCCAGGGATGGATAATATCCAGCAGGGGTTGCGACATAGAAACAGCAGCAATGGAAAACCTGTTTGATTCCTTCCATTTCTGCAGCCACAAAACATCAAGGGCAAATGTTAGATCCCAATGTAATGGAGAGAAACACAGACCAGGGTTCAAACCTGAGGCCTTGTGCTTCAATCCCCTGCCAATGCATTTACACCGAAGCATGAAACAGTGGGGGAAGGATTCTCTCAGTCTGGGGCCGGGCTGGAGAATCCCCACGAGTGGCGCAATTCCACAGAGCGGAGAATCTGCGTCATTGGCGCAGCGCCAGTTTGGGGCCGCTCTACGCGACTCCCCTGGTGATTCTTGGCCTGGGATGGGTCGAGCGGCCGTAGTAAAAACGCCAAGTCCCCCGGCACCGTCCAGCCCAGCAGGAACTCGGCGTGGAAGGGTTGGGGGGGAGGGGGAGTCCGACCCCAAGGAGGGGGCCTCCGATGTGGCCTGGCCCGCGATCGGGGCCCACTGTTCGGCGGGCCAGCCTCTCTGGCTGGCGGCCTCCTCTCTTCCACGCTGGCCCCTGTAGTCCTGCGCCATGTTGCGTCGGAGCCGACGCGTTGAAGGAAGCCACTGCGCATGCGCGGATCCCTGGGCGCCCAATTTGCGCCGGGATCAGCAACTGGAGTGACATGAACCACTCCAGTGCCGTGCTGGCCCCCTGTAGGGGCCAGAATTGCTGATCCTGAGGATCTCGATGGCGTTTCCGACAGCGCCAACACTGAGTCTCAGGATCACAGAATCCCGCCCTGGTACTTTAGAGGTAAGGAAACTAAGGGTTTTCAATGTAGCAATGTGTTGAGAAGAAATATCACTCATTGAGCTTTGTCTGACGTGCTCCTCCAAAGATAAAGTGGGTAATTGCACCATTTAGTTCAGGTACAAAACTATATCAAAGTGAACATTGATACAGAAGTGTCAGGCAGTGAGCTGATGGCAGGTAAGTACGTACAGCAACGAATGCAAGTACTTCACAAACAAGAGTGTTTATTTCAATACTGTGCTGCAGAAAATAGTCTAATCATTCAATAAACACAATGAGCTTGATTTTACCAACACAATGGGCTTGATTTTACCGACCCAACTGGGTGTCATTTCAGCAGGGAAAGACACATAAAATATGTCTGGTAACTAGCCCAACTCAGCTGATCCCCATAATACATGGAGGGGGAAGGGGAGAGTGGGTCAGGCACTCATTAGCCCACCCACCCACCCCTTGGTATATGGAGGACCTTAAGTGGCCAATTATTGCCCACTTAAGGCCTACAATCCATCTCCAGTGCCATAAAGCACTGGGAAGTGCCAAATGGACCAGAGTGGCCAGTCTTTTCAACAATGCTTATGCAAAGATGGGAAAAAAGGAAGGATGGATGGATGGAAATGCAGGAGCACATCATTTGAGATGCTCCCTTTGTGTATCAGGAGCATATCACCAAGATGTTAGTACAGTTGCTTCACAGCTCCAGGTTTGATTCCCGGTTTGGGTCACTGTCTGTTGATCCTGCTTTATCCATGATTCAACTTTCTTTGTGTGTCGGTGGGGAATGGCCTCACATCTCAGTTCTTATCCTGGACTTTGCTCCTTGATGATCATGTGTTGGCTGTTGATGTTGTCAATATATTTCCTTGTGGGGAGGTGAATGATTTGGGTGTGATGTCCTGCACCGTCTCTTTATCCTAATGGATCTTTGGTGGGAAGATGAGCAGATCTGGACGAGGATGAGGGGTGAAGGGGTTGTTGTGTTCTGCTGCGTCGGATAACACAGGCTGCTACTTGATGCAGTCTTAACTAAAGGATGCTCCAGACTCTGAAATGAGTTCAACGTGTTTATTGAACTATTAACACAGTTCTCAAATTAGTTCAACTCTCTGCTAATCTGTACCAGCTTGCTCTAAACCACGTGCTGGGGTGTTATGCTGCTGATCAACCCTGTCTAACTCTCTAGATGTCTGTCTGTGGAAAGAGGCAAGGTGTGAGTGCCTCATCCCCTTTATAGTGTTTATGTCATGCCCCCTTGTGATGATGCCACCTCCTGAGTGTCCTGACTGCCCATTGGTTGTGTCCTATTCTGAGTGTTCATTGGTTGCATGTTTACATATCATGACAGGGGAGAGGTTGGTAGGATTAGTTCTATCCTCGGTATCGCCCAAGTGTGAATTAGTTTTTTTGTTCAGTGACTTTTTATTTTCAGACCCAAAGGAGAGCTGGCTCCCCTTTAGGGATGAGTCAGCCGTTTCTCCTGATTTGGGTCTCCCTCTTTGCCTGCTGGGCATGATGGTAATCCTGGGGGCTTAGTTGCCGTGAGTTTTTATTTGGTGACAGTGCTGGGTTAGGCCAAGTTCGGCTCCAGGGTCAGTGATCAATATCCTGCTGCTCCTTGGATGGTTGAATCCTTTTTTTCTCTATGGGAGGCCTTTGGTTGAGATTTGAGGCTTGATGGTACCCGGCCCTTCCCTTGCCAACCTGTAGTTAAATCACTGCTGCCTGTTCACCTTTGTCAGCAGGGTAGCCGGGCGATTGTTGTGCAGAGTTTATTGGTTTGATCCATAACCATTTTGAAGACTATAGTGGTGCACGTTATTGAGTGTAGACGCTGATCCAAGGACTGTCCCGTCATTTGCCACAGCACATCTTCCCATTACCTCCAAAAGCATATGCATGGAAGTCAGAGCCAATCATTAGCCTATCGGAGTGCTAACTGAATCAGAGTGCTCAATGAACAGCCAATCTGGACAGGAGAGGTGGTCCCATTGATGAACCATTTGGGAAATTAAAATTTGCATCCTGGCTCGAACCTTCTCGCGCCTGCCGCCATTTTGCCTCCGAGCTCGCTACCCTAAATGGCCGGCCCGAGACCCCCAACATGGGTCACAACTCATGGTTTGGGAACCTGTGTTCTAGAAATTGGTGAGCAACTGCAAACTCCAGGGTATGAGGCATGGGCCCAGCTTACAGTATTAAGCGGTGATGCTAACATGGTCAACTATCTGAAGCAGAATGAGCTCAGCAATATTGGCAAAGGATTGTTTTCAGGGGCAAGAAAACTATCAGAAAAAGTAATTTAGGTCGAAATATTAGAACATAATGTGAGAAATGGCAGCTGTCACCTCTCTGCCAATGCTGGTGGGCAAAAGAGCTGCTGAGCTCTGTAAGGTTGGTGACTCTCGGCAGTGGGATTTCCAGGCCCACCGGTGGCCACGTTGGGGGCAACACAGGTCTCGCGCTGGATCTTCAATGAGCAGCGAGGCCCCTGACACCCCTACAACCTTCTAAAGGCAAGGCAAAAATGCGACAAACTGAGTGACCGACACCAGGCAGAAGAAAAGGGGCTGGATTCTCCGTTTTGGAGACTAAGTCCCTATGCCGGGGAGAAAACGGTGGCCTTTTACGACGGGAAAATTGGCATCAAAAGGCCACCAATTTCCCCGTTTTGCTGGGGGCTGGCAGGGAGCTGTCGTAGAGATCGGAGCTCTACTGCCAATATGACCCCTTCCCCGCACTTCCGGTTCAGATGCCGCGTGCGGCGGCCTCCAGCGGCCGCACCGTGCTCCATGGCGGACTCGGCCCGCGGACCGGCAAAATAGTGCCCCGCATGGGCCGCTCGCGCACACTGGACTGCCCGCACACATTGCCCCCAGCCCTGAGTTAAGCCCACCTGCCCACTGATTGGCTTTCCCCTGACTCTGGCGGCCCCGGACTGTGTCCGCAGCCGCTACGCGAGCTTCCGGGACGGTATGAGCACACATAAGCCACGCCGTCGGGAATTCGACAGGCCGGCAACAGAGCATCGCGGGGTGGGCCTCAGTCAATGGGCTGAGGCGGTGGCTACCCGGCGCGGCCTACTCCACGGGTATGCCAATTTTCAGGGGGCAGGGTATTTAAATCCGGCGCCTCTCCCGCCAAAACAGATTCTCCGCTCAGTTGCTGAATGCGATTTCGTCATTGGGGAACGGAGGATCCAATCCAAGGTCCATCAGTTGACTGAAGAGTGAGAAGCCCCCATGTTTCTCATGCTGTTCCTCGAATATCATCTGACTCCAACCTCTGGCTGCTCTGTGCTGTACTCACTCTGTTTATAATGATGTGAAGCAATTACCCTATCGTTGCTGATTCTGTTTGGGTGCTCAGCCATGAATAGTTCATAATATTTGTGGAGCTTTCAAACTAACTGCACCTGTTTCACTGCCCAAAGACAAAGCACATGAGTCAGAGAACGATGCAGCAACATTCGGCCCATGTGCCTGATTCCTGAAATAATTCAAACGGATTTAAAATCAATAGATAGGACAGTTTAATACTGAGTAATAAAAACAGAGCAGACCCCAGAGAACAGAGCTAAAAGTAAAATATTTTAAAAATCATGTAATGGTTGGGATCAGTTATAGTTCCTTTGGCTTGTGAGGCCCGTTAGGTCCAAGATGTTAAAGGAAAAATCTGTTTAGAACCTTGGTAATTAAATATATTTTAAACACGAGCTGTTTTAGAGAGCCGTACTAAGCTGAATATTCCTCAGCTACCCCCCCGAGCTCCTTTCTGCTTGTAAAATCATCGTTTTAGCAGTGATGCTAAATTCTGACCTCAGTGAGGCTGGGATCTTACGTCTCCCCCCCCCCCCCCCCCCCCCCCCCCTCCCCCCTCCCCAGTTGCTTCATTTTTGAACCGAGTTCTACTCCACAGACTTAGGAGTGCAAAGCGATTGGATTGGATTGATTTGTTCTCACGTGTACCGAGGTACAGTGAAAAGTATTTCTCTGTGTGCAGCTCAACCAGATCACTTTGTACAAGAAAAGAAAATACATAAAAGGGTAACACAATGTAAATACAGAGGCACCAGCATTGGGTGAAACATACAGGAGTGTAGTATTAATCAGTTCAGTCCATAAGAGGGTCATTTAGGAGTCTGGCAACAGAGGGCAGGAAGCTGTTTTTGAATCTGTTCGTGCGTGCCCTCAGACCTTTTGTATCTCCTGCCCAATAGAAGAGGTTGGAAGAATGAGTAAGCCGGGTGGGAGGGGTCTTTGATTATGCTGCCCTCTTTCCCCAGGCAGCGGGAGGTGTAGATGGAGTCAATAGATGGGAGGCGGGTTGGCGTCATGGACTGGGCGGTGTTCACGACTCTCTGAAGTTTCTTGCGGTCCTGGGCCGAGCAGTTGCCATACCAGGCTGTGATGCAGCCAGATAGGATGCTTTCTGTGGTGCACCTGTAAAAGTTGGTAACAGTCCATGTGGACAGGCCGAATTTCCTTAGTTTCCTGAGGAAGTATAGGCGCTGTTGTGCTTTCTTGGCCAAGGTAGGATGGGAAAGGTATTGGTTCAGAATGAGGCAACCGGGGTTGAAGATCGGGCAGGGAGAAAAGGCCTGTGTCTCTCGAGTTGGAAGTGGTTTTGCCCTCCGTAGAGGGCTCTCTTATTGACATCATTTAGCAGTCGTTAGTCACTAAGGTGTGAGTTTTGTTTTGGCTGGTTATGCACAGCACATGATAGCGAATCAGTGCCGCATTTCACACTCTCTGATGATGTGTGAAACGGGCTGTTGATTCACTACCTTCTGCTTCACACCCCAAAGAGCATCAATTCCTTCAGCCTCGTTCGAACTGCTATTAAAGGAGGATTGAATCTATCACCAAGGTGTGATCAAGACATCTGGGACTTGTGGGCCTGGGCCACAGTGATTGCTCTGAGCAACAAGTGTTTGTGAGATATTAATACAATAATTCTGATTTTTTAATTTTAACTTCTTGCTGTTGCTGGGAACGCTTGGGGCCTCACGGTAGCATGGTGGTTAGCATCAATGCTTCACAGCTCCAGGGTCCCAGGTTCGATTCCCGGCTGGGTCACTGTCTGTGTGGAGTCTGCACGTCCTCCCCGTGTGTGCGTGGGTTTCCTCCGGGTGCTCCGGTTTCCTCCCACAGTCCAAAGATGTGCGGGTTAGGTGGATTGGCCATGCTAAATTGCCCGTAGTGTAAGGTTAATGGGGGGATTGTTGGGTTACGGGTATATGGGTTACGTGGGTTTAAGTAGGGTGATCATTGCTCGGCACAACATCGAGGGCCGAAGGGCCTGTTCTGTGCTGTACTGTTCTATGTTCTATGTCTCTGAAGTGTCGGCACAACATTGAAATTTAATTTGACACTGATATACGTCTTGCACTTACCTTGTTTGGCATTTGATGACGCAAAACCTAATATGATTAACTGATAAATGCAGCCAGCTGCTTCCCTTGTCTCTGACCTTTGCTTTCTGTTTTTCAAGTGGCACCAAATATTCCAAAGTCTAGACACTAGATAAAAAAATACACACAAAGATGAAGATGTTCTTGATTAAAAAGGTCCACTCTGCTATGCTAATCTTTCTTCAGCTGAATCTCAATCAAAATGTCACACCTTCTATCCAACACCCATTCAAGTCCCTCAGAACTATTTCTCAAAGCCTTGCTGGCTCCCTGTTCCCCAGCGAGTATTTTCTGTTGTTGATATTAGCTTTTGGCTTGTGAACATTGCTGTCAAGGCATGTGTGCTGTTTGTCCCTAGTTGACCTGAAGACATTATGAGTTAACCACATCAAGTGGGATTGGAGTAGCATGTAGATAAGACCTGATCAGACCAAAAAAGGACAGCAACTTTCCTTCCCCGAGACACATTCATTGGCCAGTTGGGTTTTATCACAACCTGACAACTTGCATCATTATCTTTAGTCTTCTGATCCCAGGTCACAAAAATTACCAGGTTTATTCAGTTAATTATGAAAACTTGAGATTTTAACTCATCTCCTGGGTTGGCCGTCCAATATTACAAGCCTTAGACTATGAACTTCATCAAACTTCTCAGCTTCATTTTCCAGCACCTTCATAATCTCACCTCAACTGACCTCAGGCATGCCCTGTTACTGGTGGATTGTCCTCCCAATCAGGTTTTCCTTTCTGTTTCCCCCCACCTAGGTGTTGCTTAAGACCCAGGTGGTGAAGGCAACCATTTACTTTGACGGGTGTTAAAGAAAAACATGGGGGTTTGGCAGCCTTATGTTTTCTTTTGTAATGTTTTTTCTTCCACGTCATTGTCTGAAGATAGATTAAACTGGTCGCTGATGAATTCCGAACTGGGAAAACACTTCCTTATTCAAAAACCATCGGCAGGATGAGAAGCGATTGGAATTTTCCATTACAAGCTGCCTCCATTGCAGGTTAGGTGGATTGGCCATGATAAATTGCCCTTAGTGTCCAAAATTGATCTTAGTGTTGGGTGGGGTTACTGGGTTATGGGGATAGGATGGAGGTGTTGACCTTGGGTAGGGTGCTCTTTCCAAGAGCCGGTGCAGACTCGATGGGCCGAATGGCCTCCTTCTGCACTGTAAATTCTATGAAAAAGTAAACAGAATCAGCCCGTAAACATGACCCCAAGCATCTGGCCGTTTGTCAGTTTATTTTTGTCACACCAAACCCATTCCAACTGAATCTCAGCCTTTGACTTTATTGTTATGACGCTCAATATAAGCTCAGACAAGAGAATCTATTTCAATTAGGCACATTATAGCCTTCTGGGCTCCGCATTCAATTTAACAATTTCACATTCTAACCATGGCTCCCATTTTGTCAGAGAGCACCTGTTGCTGATGATTTTGCTTTTCCTAATTCTACATTGCTTAAAGACCCAATTCTTATTCATTTTCTTGTTCTTATTTCAATTGGTTAGATACCATCCTCTCTTTTGTCATTTGGGCATTTGTTATTGGGCAGCATGGTAGCATAGTTGTTCGCACAATGGCTTCACAGTGCCAGGGTTCCAGTTTCGATTCCCGGCTTGGGTCACTGTCTGTGCGGAGTCTGCACGTTCTCCCCATGGCTCCAGTTTCTTCCCACAGTCCCAAGGTGCGCAGGGGTAGGTGGATTGGCTATGATAAATTGCCCTTAGTGTCCAAAAAAAGGTAGGGTGGGGTTACGGGGATAGGGTGGAAGTGTGGGGAAAGAGTGGAGGCGTGGGCTTAGATAGGGTGCTCTTTCCAAGGGCCGGTGCAGACTCGATGGGCCGAATGGCCTCTTTCTGCACTGTAAATTCTGTGATTTAATCTCTTCTGTCTTCCACCTACACTTTTGTTATTTCTTCCGCTCCACCCATCCCCGGCTTTGCTTCAACTTGTTACATTTTGAGCTTCTTCCAGGTTTGGTGAAATGTTATTGACTCAATTCCTCTCTCCACAGAAGCTGCCGGATTTGTTGGGACAGAATTTTAAGCAACCACAAGGCGGATTCAGAGGCTGGGGTAAAAGTTGGTTGGGGGGAGGGGGGGGGGGGGGGGGGGTGGAAGCGTAAAATTGAACGATGGGATTCTTCCCGGGAACCCACCCACCCAAATCCACACTCAATCTCATGCTTGGGCTTTGGATGGTGAATCCTCCTTTTCACCTATTTAAGGGTCCCACCCAGCCTCGATTTTGTTAGGTTGGCGGGTGCAGGTTAAGCGGGAAACAGAGAAAAAAAAAAACAACTTTGGAAGGATAGTCACACAAGGCCACCCAGAAGGGAGGAACAAACACTGGAACGGAAAGACTGGCAAATCGGCTACGAACATCAAACTGAACAACAACAACAGACAATTACGGCAACAGCCTGCATTTATGTGGCATCTTTACCATTGCAAAATATCCCAAACAGAATTTGTCACCGAGCCAGAGAGTAGATTAGGAAAAGTGACCAAAACCTTCTTCAAAAAGCAAGGTTTTAAGAAGCATCTTAATGGGGGTGAGAGATAGTTGAAAAGGTTTAAGGAGGGAATTCCAGAGTTTATCAGCCTTGACACCTAAAGGCACAAGGGACCTTAGTTGGCAGAATTTATATTCGGTCGACGTTCAGAAAAGTGGGACCTGTCTCTTTTAATTTTTCAATTTCACTCGAATGAAGTGACTGACAAAATCAGTGGCAATAAACGTCCCTAACGGCACCATGCACAGGATAAAAATGTGTGGAGAATGATCATCTGTAGATCTGGCTTTATAGGGAGAAATTTACCTTGTGCTCAGTTGTTTACCAGATGTAAAATCATTGTTCAGGCTGCAAATTTTGGGCCATGATCTGCCATGCCTAATCTACTCCAGAATGCACCAGACTCCATGTTAGATTGTACAATTATTCATTGACCAGCACTGCCTGTCGGGAATTCATACCCTGGCCAAAGTTGTAGAAGTGATGGGTTCCAATGACTGGCAACCAAGGACTCACAACAACAAAAACACTTTATTCACTAGTCTGAGCACCTCTTACACACGCCTACTCAGCTCACGCTCCGGAGAGAACTCCTGCACTTCCGTCATGTGAGCCTTTCAGTAGGCACATCATCACGTGACCACGCGGTCTACAACTTCCCCTTTTAAGTCGAGACAACTGGTGGCACTTTGATGTAACAGTGTGTGCCAACAGTTACAGTGAGCAAACCATTTTATAGCATGCGGATTGAACAGACTGACAATAGGTAACTGATTACATTGGGTGAAACATGGATTAAAGTGTTGCAGCCGGTGCATAGCCCATCACGTCTCCCTTCCATCCCATCCTGGTTTTCGTGTTTTAAAAAAAAAGAAAGACAAAGGCCAGTTGGAGACTCATTTGTTATATAATCATTGTGTTTAGTTTGGTCACACAGTCTGAGCATATGATTGTGCCAGTTGGCTGTGTTGTAGAATTGCTTGCTTGGGCTGGTGACCTCAGTGTGGATGAGCTGGAGCTTTCTGTTGATATACTCAGTTGGTACAGGTCTTGCTGCGTAGACCTCTGGAGGAGCCTCCATTTACACTGCTCCAGGGGGCCTGTATTGCAGGTTGAATGACTGACTGGGGTACCGTGGCCTCTGCTGGTGCTAGTTCCAATACCACTAATTGGCTTCATCCATAGTGGCCACCTTCAGAGGCTCCCATCTGGCTGTTCGGCTGCGGGGTATGACTGTGTACCACAGAAATTCGTCATGGCCGCTTGTGATCTCTAACCTGAATGTTTGACCAGGTGTTGGATGGCCACTATGCAATCATAGTTAATTTTCCCTCTTAGTCAGCACTGCATGAGGGCACCACTCCCATTAGTTTTGAGATTGGGCTGCAGCAGAGCCTTGGCAGTAGGCATTGTGGTCCTGGTGCACCTGGAGGATAGACCTTGTGCTGACAATGGTAAACCCTGTCCAGGCATGTTTCACCGGCTGAGGAGTGAAGCAGAGTAATCGGTGTGATCTTAGCCACCTTTCTCTCGGAGATGCTTAGCTCAGTGTACCAACTGCTCATGAAGTTGCTGGGTGTAGTACCACTGAAGTGAAGTAGGCATGATGAATTGCTGGCCACACTGCATCTGTCCAGCCTGTATGGTTAGTTCATCTCTGTTGGTGAACAAAGTGCAGAGTTGTTGAGGAAGCTCCCTTGGGGACTCGGGCCAGACCCTTCGGATGATGTTGTGCCTTTCTCGGCCAGTGATGTTTGCCTGTACTTCACCTTTGCGTTCCTGGATTCTACAAGAGGACGGCACCTCTACAGTCATGATGTCTATGTCTTTTTCATGATCAGCCTGGCCTGTAGTGGGTAGAAAGGATCTCGAAAGTGCATCAGCCAAGTACAGCTCCTTCCCACCTTTGGAGATGACACTGAGATTGTAGCTTTTTAACTTTATCATTCTGCGCTGCAGTCGGGTAGACGCAGTGTGAAGAGGCCTTTTTAGGATCGTGATGAGTGGCTGATAATCAGTTGTAGGACAACCATAGATGAAGTCATGACATTTCTGACAGGCGAAGACTAGAGCGAGGAGTTCCTTTTCAATCTGAGCATAACGAGTCTCAGTGTCACTGAGGGCCCTTGATGCAGAGGCTATTGGTCTGTCGTTCTGGGTGCAGACTGCACCATAAGACCATGAGACATAGCAGCAGAATTAGGCCACTCGGCCCATCGGGTTTGCTCTGTCATTCAATCACGGCTGATATGTTTCTCATCCCCATTCTCCTGCCTTCTCCCCATAATTCCTGATTGCCTTATTAATTAGGAACCTATCTATCTGTGTCTTAAAGACATCCCCCAACCTCCTGCGGCAAAGAGTTCCAGAGTTTCACCACCCCCGGCTGAGGAAATTCCTCCCCGTTTCATTTTCAAAGGATCGTCCCTTCAGTCTGTGCTGGGAGGCATCTGCTGATATAAGTCTGATTTCGAACCTATGATAACATGTGGATGTTAAATAATAATCATCTTCAATCATAAGAACCAATCACAATAGCGCTGCCTGTTTAAAACAAAGAACAAAAAAAAAACAGCAAAACAACTTCATCATTCCATTAAAATAGCTTTGAAATCTGTCGCTTGTTGTCTTCAATACAAAGCTGCAGTTTGAATCCCTAATGGGCATTCCATTAGTTCCCCCGTCACAAGGAGGCGTGGTTACATTCAAACTGTGCCGCCCGCTCTGGCCTGCGCAGAAGTTCCCAACACAGGCCCGACGCTTCTCCTGAAGTCGGAAAGTTCATCGGGATTTTTGAGCTTTGGTAAGTGGGCATATTTCTACCTCATGACCGGCAGACTGTAGCTCCCCACCCAGACATGGAAGTTATGGGTCATTGTTATTTTCTTTTGTAGTCATGTAAATAGTTTGATTCTTTAATACTCAATATCTAGTTTAGGAAAAAAAAGGGATGTTTTGATATGATGTGCCTATAAGGGAGTGTGCCTTAAACTACTGTCACACATTACCACTTCTGGACTGGATGTGATGTGTAACCCCATAACGCAGTAGTCAGAAGACAAGAGTAATGGAGAAAATAAAAACATTAAGGTAGACATTTCCCCAGGGCCTGATGGGATATACCCCAGAATACTGAGAGAGGAAATTGCAGGGGCCTTGAGAGAAATCTTTGTATCCTCACTGGCTACAGAGGAAGTGCCAGAGAATTAGAGAATAGCCAATGTTGTTCCTTTGTTTAAGAAGTTTGCAAGGATAATCCAGGTTCAGGCCAGTGAGCCTTGAGGTAGGGAAATTATTGGAGCGGATTCTTCGAGACAGGATTTATTCACACTTGGAAATGAGTGGACGTATCAGCAAGAGGCAACATGGTTTTGTGAAGTGTCTCACTAACAGGATCGAGTTTTGAGGAAGTGACAAAGTTGATTGATGAGGGTAGGGCACTGGATGTTGCCTACTTGGACTTCAGTAAGGCCTTTGACAAGGTCCCTCATGGCAGACTGGTACAGAAGTGAAGTCACACGGGATCAGAGTTGAGCTGGCAAGATCGATACCGAACTGGCTTGGTCATAGAAGGCAGAGTGTAGCAGTGGAAGGGTATGTTTCTGAATGGGGGGCTGTGACTAGTGGCATTCCTCAGGAATCAGTGCTCAGACCTTTGCTGTTTGTACATAGATACATAGAACATACAGTGCAGAAGGAGGCCATTCGGCCCATCGAGTCTGCACTTACTCACTTAAGCCCTCACTTCCACACTATCCCGTAACCCAATAACCCTTCCTAACCTTTTTTGGACACGAAGGGCAATTTAGCATGGCCAAACCTGCACGTCTTTGGACTGTGGGAGGAAACCGGAGCACCCGGAGGAAACTGGTAATCACCACTGTTGTACATATTAGAAGAAGATGTGTGGTACAGGTACGGGGGTAGTCCCTGCTTGCTGGCTCCGCTGAGTAGGCGGAGTATAAATATGTGTGCTCCCCATACAGCAGCCATTTCATCAGCTGCTATAGGAGGCCACACATCTTAGAGTAATAAAGCCTCAGTTGTATTCAACTCTCTTCTCTGTGCAATTGATCGTGCATCACAAACCCACGCAGACATGGGGAGAATGTGCATACTCCATACAGACAGTGACCCAGCAGGGAATCGAACCTGGGACCCTGGCGCTGTGAAGCCACAGTGCTAGCCACGTGTATATATTGTAAAATATATATATATAAATGATTTGGAGGAAAATGTAACTGATTTGATTAGTAAATTTGCGGATGACATAAAGGTTGGTGGAATTGCAGATAGCGACAGGGACCATCAGAGGATACAGCAGGATATAGATCGGTTGGAGACTTGGGCGGAGATGTGGCAGATGGAGTTTAATCCAGATAAATGTGAGGTAATGCATTTTGGATGGCCTAATATAGATGGGAAATATATAGTAAATGGCAGAACCCTTAAGAGTATTGATAGGCAGAGGGATCTGGGTGTAGAGGAACACAGGTCTCGAAAGTGGCAACGCAGGTAGAGAAGGTAGTCAGGAAAGCATATGGCATGCTTGACTTCAGTGGCCGGGGCATTGAGTTTAAAAATTCATCAGTCATGTTACAGCTTTATAGAGCCTTAGTCAGGCTGCACTAGGAATATTGCGCACAATTCTGGTTGCCACACTACCAGAAGGATGTGGAGGCTTTGCAGAGGGTACAGAAAAGATTTACGGATGTTGCCTGGTATGGAGGGCATTAGCTATGAGGAGAGGTGGAGAAACTTGGTTTGTTCTCACTGGAATGACAGAGGTTGAGGGGCGACCTGATAGAAGCCTACAAGCTTATGAGGGGCAAGGCAGAATGGATGGTCAGATGCTTTTTCCCAGGGTGGAAGAGACAATTACTGGGAGGTATAGGTTTAAGGTGCGGGGGGGGGGGGGGGGGCGGCAAGGTTTAAAGTAGATTTATGAGACCGGGTTTTTACACAGAGGGTGGTGGGAGCCTGGAACTCACTGCCGGGGGAGGTAGTGGAAGTAGATATGATAGAGACTTTTAAGGGCATCTTGACAACTACATGAATAGGATGGGAATAAAGGTCCTCGGAAGGGTAAAGGGTTTTAGTTCAGACGGGCAGCATAGTCGGTGTAGGCTTGGAGGGCCGAAGGGCCTGTTCCTGTGTTGTAATTTTCTTTGTTCATAAATTGGACATGTATATTCTCCGAGTTAACACTGATATCTAGTCTTATCTTTAAATAATGAATCCACATTATTGTTAGACCAATCCTAGTCATATGATTGGCACGTTGAAATAATATAGAAGAAAGTGTCACATAATACAGCCAATATGCAGCTCACCGTGTGTACATTTAGACATGATTTAATCTCAGGCACAGGTGTTCAACTTATTTTTCCCTCGTTAACGAATAAGGGATTGGATTGTAAATCACTTCAGTTTGGTCATTAATGTGATTTAAACAGATGGGAAATGAAGTGAGCCATCAATAAAATGATTCAAGCTGCTCATAGTCTTGCGATACAGGAAAATGCCAGTCGCCTTCTCAAGCCCACTCTTGCCAGAGACCACGTTCAATCTGTCCTGCCAGGGACTGGACATCAATAATCACTTTTTGAGAACGAATGCTGGTCTCTCTCAGGCCCAGGGAAGTGCATCTATTCTAATTATTAAAGTACCATAAGAACTCAGGAACCGATAATAAAATCAGCTAATTATTCATGAGAAAACAGCAACCTTGCTTTTGTTGGTTTACAATCTGCTCTTCAAGATGAACTAAGTTTCTGGAAAAGAATCCAGTGTGGCATTAACTTCTAAATTGAATTCTAGGCATTAAGCCAACTCAATGTTAAACCTTTTAACATTACATTAGTATAAGCAGCAAATAGATATTTAGAACTATGTACATTCATAAATATATACAACCAGATGTTAACAGATTTAATATACACGTGGAAATGTTAACATTAATTATATGCATATGAACATGTATTTATATACATATGTATTTCCCACACTACAACAGAATGTCAAAATCCGTGCTTAAAGGTGATCTATGCTCTGGTAAGTGAGATCAAGGTGCACCTCACAAATGACCAGCTGCAAAGACAGCTCTCTTGGCTGACATTAGCCAGCAGGTGTGGGAGATACAGCTGGTGCCCAGCAACCAGTACAACACCCTGCGAGTTTGCAACAAATAAGACGCAAGGCTGCGGAAGAAAGATGCACACGAGGGTAAGCATTTCCTTACAACAGAGCCCCGCCAAGCCAAGGGTTCCTGTGCCCCAACTGCTCGAAAAGTTGCAGCTCAGGAATTGGCACCTCCCAGTCACCAGTGATGATGGCAGCTACCATGGAGCCAAGCTTTCCCATAACCTTCACCCGCAAGGAATCTGTCAGCTTCAAAACAATAGTTGCACTTAGAAGCACTTCATTGACTGTAAAAGGCTTTGGGAGGTCCTGGTGCAGTGAAAGGCCCTATATAAATGAAAGTGTAGTTTATAATCTGTATAATGCCTGGATAGCAAGTTCAAAATCTACCCAGTGGTGGCTGTTATCCAATTGCTCATAGAACTGTGACAGAGCAAGCCTGAAAAGAGGCAGGCGAAATAGAGCACCTCCTGTGCAGTTTTTTTTCCTGGGCTTGGCCAAGCTGTTAAATATCAAAACACAATGAACAGTGTCCTGAAAAATAATCTCTTTTAAAAAATAAACATTCAACCGACTGGATATTCAATACTTTAAAAATTGAGACAGCAAACTGCTTTAAAATGCAGGGACATCTTTCATGGTGAAGGTGAGAAAAGCCATCAAGAACCCTCTCCCGTGAAGAGAGAAACATTTCAAAGGAAAGACAGCAACAAACAGCACTAAGAATGAGATTAAAAATACAAAGTGCGGAATTGTAATCAATTGGATTTGGTACTTGGTAATGAACCAGGGCAAGTGCCAGATTTGTTAGTGGGGGAGCATTTTGGAGGTAGTGACCACAATTCTGTGACTTTCACTTTAGTAATGGAGAGGGATAGGTGCGTGCAACAGGGCAAGGTTTACAATTGGGGGAAGGGTAAATACAATTCTGTCAGACAAGAATTGAAGTGCATAAGTTGGGAACATAGGCTGTCAGGGAAGGACACAAGTGAAATGTGGAACTTGTTTAAGGAACAGGTACTGCGTGTCTTTGATATGCATGTCCCTGTCAGGCAGGGAAGAGATGGTCGAGTGAGGGAACCATGGTTGACGAGAGGTTGAATGTCTTGTTAAGAGGAAAAAGGAGACTTATGTAAGGCTGAGGAAACAAGGTTCAGACAGGGCGCTGGAGGGATACAAGATAGCCAGCAGGGAACTGAAGAAAGGGATTAGGAGAGCTAAGCGAGGGCATGAAAAATCTTTGGCGGGTAGGATCAAGGAAAACCCCAAGGCCTTTTACACATATGTGAGAAATATGAGAATGACTAGAGCGAGGGTGGGTCCGATCAAGGACAGTAGCGGGAGATTGTGTATTGAGTCTGAAGAGATAGGAGAGGTCTTGAACGAGTACTTTTCTTCAGTATTTACAAACGAGAGGGACCATATTGTTGGAGAGGACAGTTTGGAACAGACTGGTAAGCTCGAGGAGATACTTGTTAGGAAGGAAGATGTGTTGGGCGTTTTGAAAAACTTGAGGATAGACAAGTCTCCTGGGCCTGACGGGATCTATCCAAGGATTCTATGGGAAGCAAGAAATGAAATTGCAGAGCTGTTGGCAATGATCTTTTCGTCCTCACTGTCAACAGGGGTGGAACCAGGGGATTGGAGAGTGGCGAATGTTGTGCCTCTGTTCAAAAAAACGGAATAGGGATAACCCTGGGAATTACAGGCCAGTTAGTCTTACTTCAGTGGTAGGCAAAGTAATAGAAAGGGTACTGAGGGATAGGATTTCTGAGCATCTGGAAAGACACTGCTTGATTAGGGATAGTCAGCACGGATTTGTGAGGGGTAGGTCTTGCCTTACAAGTCTTATTGACTTCTTTGAGGAGGTGACCAAGCATGTGGATGAAGGTAAAGCAGTGGATGTAGTGTACATGGATTTTAGTAAGGCATTTGATAAGGTTCCCCATGGTAGGCTTATGCAGAAAGTAAGGAGGCATGGGGTAGTGGAAATTTGGCCAGTTGGATAACGAACTGGCTAACCGATAGAAGTCAGAGAGTGGTGGTGGATGGCAAATATTCAGCCTGGAGCCCAGTTACCAGTGGCGTACTGCAGGGATCAGTTCTGGGTCCTCTGCTGTTTGTGATTTTCATTAATGACTTGGATGAGGGAGTTGAAGGGTGGGTCAGTAAATTTGCAGATGATACGAAGATTGGTGGAGTTGTGGATAGTGAGGAGGGCTGTTGTTCGCTGCAAAGAGACATAGATAAAATGCAGAGCTGGGCTGAGAAGTGGCAGATGGAGTTTAACCCTGACAAGTGTGAGGTTGTCCATTTTGGAAGGACAAATATGAATGCGGAATACAGGGTTAACGGTAGGGTTCTTGGCAATGTGGAGGAGCAGAGAGAACTTGGGGTCTATGTTCATAGATCTTTGAAAGTTGCCACTCAAGTGGATAGAGCTGTGAAGAAGGCCTATGGTGTGCTAGCATTCATTAGCAGAGGGATTGAATTTAAGAGCCGTAAGGTGATGATGCAGCTGTACAAAACCTTGGTAAGGCCACATTTAGAGTACTGTGTGCAGTTCTGATCACCTCATTTTAGGAAGGATGTGGAAGCTTTGGAAAAGGTGCAAAGGAGATTTACCAGGATGTTGCCTGGAATGGAGAGTAGGTCTTATGAGGAAAGGTTGAGGGTGCTAGGCCTTTTCTCATTAGAACGGAGAAGGATGAGGGGCGACTTGATAGAGGTTTATAAGATGATCAGGGGAATAGATAGAGTAGACAGTCAGAGACTTTTTCCCCGGGTGGAACAAACCATTACAAGGGGACATAAATTTAAGGTAAATGGTGGAAGATATAGGGGGGATGTCAGAGGTAGGTTCTTTCCCCAGAGAGTAGTGGGGGCATGGAATGCACTGCCTGTGGAAGTAGTTGAGTCGGATATGTTAGGGACCTTCAAGCGGCTATTGGATAGGTACATGGATTATGGTAGAATAATGGAGTGTAGATTAATTTGTTTTTAAGGGCAGCACGGTAGCATTGTGGATAGCACAATTACTTCACAGCTCCAGGGTCCCAGGTTCGATTTCGGCTTGGGTCACTGTCTGTGTGGAGTCTGCACATCCTCCCCGTGTGTGCGTGGGTTTCCTCCGAGTGCTCCGGTTTCCTCCCACAGTGCAGGTTGGGTGGATTGGCCATGATAAATTGCCCTTGGTGTCCAAAATTCTATGATCTATGATTAACCGAGGACAAAAGTTTGGCACAACATCGTGGGCCGAAGGGCCTGTTCTGTATTTTTCTATGTTCTAATAGTAAAGACAATGGGAACTGTTATCAGCCAGATACACCCCTCCCATGGAGGGTGAAATAACTTCATCACCTGTTGGTTTCTACTATCTTGAAATGTGTCAAAGGTTGCTGAGATGGAAGATCAAAAATGTGATTACTTGCTCTACGACAATGACTGCAAGGCATGTTAATTTAAATTCCTTTTTGGGAATATACTGACAGGAGGTTGTTAAAGACTGGCTTTGCCAAGCCGGACAAAAAGAAGTCAATTCACTTGGAAAAACTGAAGAAGAGGGTAGCGATGAATATCCCTCTCTTAAGTTAAGAATTTAAAAGAGAACTCACTAACTTCAAATGGCCACATTTTATCTCCCTCAGGCTTAACAGCTGATAAAGTTGTTCTTTCTTTGACTCGAGAAAACATTGTTTGATTGCTCATTATTAAAAAGTAAATATTATTTGATTGGAGAAGGCATCTACAAGGAAAATAATATTGAGAATCTTTGTTGCAACTAACCGAGGAGACTGAACAATAATAATCATAATAATAATCTTTATTAGTGTCACAAGGAGGCTTACATTAACACTGTAAGGAAGTTACTGTGAAAAGCCCCTAGTTGCCACACTCTGGCTCCTGTTCGGGTCCACAGAGGGAGAATTCAAAATGTCCAATTCACCTAACAAGCATGTCTTTTGGGACTTGTGGGAGAAAACCGTAGCTCCTGGAGGAAACCCACACAGACATGGGGAGAACATGACAGTGAGCCAAGCCGGTGACCAGGGTGCCTGGTGCCGTGCTGCCAATGGGGAGCCAATTCATCTCTTCTCGCCCAGTCATAACAATGAGGGAGTGGGTGCTATGTGTTCATTCCGGCTGCCTACCTCCCTCTGTAGCTATCTCTGCATCCAGTAATTGGTGTTGGCAGTGTTGGAGCTTTTACAACACCATGGGTTGGATTCTCCTGGGGAGACTATGTTTTCCACTGGAGGTGAATTGCACCAGTTTAACCAATCCCTTGCGGTCATAGAGCAGGATGCAATTCAATGTTCCACACCAGGGAATCCCGCTATCGGGCCGCCATCTTGAGCAGGCAGGTCGCGGAACCTCCCCACTGCATGCAGCCCCCCCCCCCCCCGCCCCCGGATTACCTGGGTGTCCCCCTACCCCCAAACATGGGGATGAACTACCCAGGAACCCCTGGAATAGGATGACCCACAAAGGGACCCCGAAATAGGGGTACCGCCACAGGGACCCATTACCAAAAGTAACCCCCACACCCAGATTACCTGGGTTCCCTCCAACCCCAAGCAGGGGTGACCCGCCCGTCTCCCATCCATTCCCTGCCCAGGAACCTCTGTAAGAGAGGGGGGACCACCCAGGAACCTCTGTAAGAGAGGGGGCCCCACAGATCTACTATTTGCAAGACATTCATAGCTTTGGAATAGTGGTCTGTGATTGACAGCTCGTAAAAAAAACATCTAGAGCTGTGATCCACTCCTATCCTTTCACACGTCAGTGGCTGATGTGATAAATCCCCAATGTTGGTAAACATTTACCACATCAGGGGTAGCACATCTTGTGGCGCAGTGGATCACACTGGGACGGCGCCGCTGAGGACCCAGGTTCGAATCTCGACCCTGGGTCTCTGACCATGTGGAATTTGCACCTTCTCCCCATGTCTGCGTGGGTTTTGTCCCCACAACCCAAAAGATGTGCAGGTTAGGTGGATTGGCCATGCCAAATTGCCCCTTAATTGGGGAAAAAAAAATAATTGGGTACTCTGAAGCTATTAAAAAAAAACATTTACCACATCAAAGAGAGATAAGTGCAGTCAAATCTCATACTTGAGTGGTTGGAATGCACTTAGCGCACTTACAAACCGAATTTTGCCCCAATGCCCGATTCTCCGTCTGAAAGGGGAACACATTCCGGGCACCCAGGACAGAGAATCCAGCCCAATATTTTTTGTACATACGTATGTTTACACAACTTAAAAATTACCCTTTTCTCTTTTAATAAATTGAATTCTACTTGATTACATCATTCGATCTAAATAAAAGCCATCTTAGCTCAGAATTAATTTGTGTGCACATTGGTGACATATTGGGCCTTAACTGTCTTGGAGTTGCAATCTGTGTCAGATTGCCACTTCATAAATCTGTCCTAAAATCCCTCAGAGGCAGCCTCTTTCAACCTTCCTGACTCAAATCGGTTCGGGTCAGGGTGGGATGGGGGTCAGGTCACGGGGAGTAGGGGCTGGGGGTCGGGCAAGGTCGGGGGTGAGATCAATTCAGGTGTGGTGGAGTCTGTTTGAGGGGGTTGGGGGCAGCACGGTAGCATTGTGGATAGCACAAATGCTTCACAGCTCCAGGGTCCCAGGTTCGATTCCGGCTTGGGCCACTGTCTGTGCGGAGTCTGCACATCCTCCCCGTGTGTGCGTGGGTTTCCTCCGGGTGCTCCAGTTTCCTCTCACAGTCCAAAGATGTGCAGGTTAGGTGGATTAGCCATGATAAATTGCCCTTAGTGTCCAAAATTGCCCTTAGTGTCCAAAATTGCCCTTAGTGTTGGGTGGGGTTACTGGGTTATGGGGATAGGGTGGAGGTGTTGACCTTGGGTAGGGTGCTCTTTCCAAGAGCTGGTGCAGACTCGATGGGCCGAATGGCCTCCTGCTGCACTGTAAATTCTATGAAATCCCATCTGGGTGTGTCAGGAATGTGGAATACCATGGATGCTTAGTGGGGAGGAAAAGAGTCCTCCTGGGAGTGTGGGGGGGATCCTGTCTGGGGATTAGTCTGGAACTTTGAAATAATTGAAATAGTGTAGCCAAAAGAAGTCCTCGTAAAAGTAGCACCAAAGTCCTCAACCTCCCTTCCATCATTAGGTTAAAGGTGGGACTGCTCGGTGATGACTGCACAATAGTCACAACTCCTGACATTAAAACAGTCCATATGCAGATGCAACAAGACCTGGACAACATTAATACATGGGTAATAACAGCAAGTAACATTCATGCCACACAATTGGCAGATAATAACCATCACATTTCCCTTGGCAGTCCAAGACATTCCCCTTGGCATTGCCGCCACCACTGCGTCCCCAACCATCAACATGCTAAACATCAGCATTGGCCAGAGCCTAACTGGACTAGCAAGGTAAATACTGTGGCTACAAGAGCAGGTCAGATCGTCAGAATCCTGCGAAAAGTAACTCACTGCAAAGCCTGTCTGTGGTAAACCACTGTTAGACCTGTATTAGGTAATGTAAGGTAGGACCTGTATTACAGGTTCGCTGGTAGCTCCTGCCTGCTGTATAAGTACACGTGTCCTCTATTCAGCAGCCATTTCGCCAACTGCTGTGGGAGGCCACACACGTTGAGGCAACGTGCCTCAATGACTACCGCCCGGTGGCCCTGACGTCAGTTGTAATGAAGTGCTTTGAGAGGCTGATCATGAAGCGCATCACCTCCATACTCCCGGAACGCCTTGACCCACTTCAATTCGCATACCGTCGCAATCGGTCCACATCAAACGCCATTTCCCTGGCCCTACACTCATCCCTAGAGCATCTCGAAAACAAGGACTCCTACATCAGACTCTTATTTATTGACTACAGCTCCGCCTTCAACACCATAATCCCAGCCAAGCTCGTATCAAAGCTCCAAAACCTAGGACTTGGCTCTCCACTCTGCAACTGGATCCTTGACTTTCTGACCAACAGACCACAGTCAGTAAGAATGAACACCAACACCTCCTCCACAATAGTCCTCAACACCGGTGCCCCGCAAGGCTGCGTACTTAGCCCCCTACTCTACTCCCTGTACACACACGACTGCATGGCAAAACTTGGTTCCAACTCCATCTACAAGTTTGCTGACGATACGACCATAGTGGGCCGAATCTCGAACGACGAGTCTGAATACAGGAGGGAGATAGAGAACTGAGTGGAGTGGTGCAACGACAACAATCTCTCCCTTAATGCCAGCAAAACTAAAGAGCTGGTCATCGACTTCAGGAAGCATAGTACTGTACACACCCCTGTCAGCATCAACGGAGCCGAGGTAGAGATGGTGAGCAGTTTCAAATTCCTAGGGGCGCACATCACCAAAAATCTATCCTGGTCCACTCATGTCGACGCTATCACCAAGAAAGCACAACAACGCCTTTACTTCCTCAGGAAACTTAGGAAATTTGGCATGTCCACATTAACCCTTACCAACTTTTACAGATGCACTATAGAGAGCATCCTCTCGGGCTGCATCACAGCCTGGTATGGCAACTGCTCGGCCCAGGACCGCAAGGAACTTCAGAGAGTCGTGAATACCGCCCAGTCCATCACACGAACCTGCCCCCATCCATTGATTCCATCTACACCTCCCGCTGCCAGGGGAAAGCAGGCAGCATAATCAAGGATCCCTCCCACCCGGCTTACTCACTTTTCCAACTTCTTCCATCGGGCAGGAGATTCAGAAGTCTGAGAACACGGACGAACAGACTCAAAAACAGCTTCTTCCCCACTGTCACCAGACTCCTAAATGACCCTTTTATGGACTGTCCTCATTAACACTACACCCTGTATGCTTCATCCGATGCCAATGCTTATGTAGTTACATTGTATACCTTGTGTTGCCCTATTATGTATTCTCATGTATTTTCTTGAATTCTGTTCAATTCCCTTTTCTTCCCATGTACTGAATGATCTGTTGAGCTGCTTGCAGAAAAATACTTTTCACTGTACCTCGGTACACGTGACAATAAACAAATCCAATCCAATCCAATCTTACTGCAATAAAGCCACATTTGTATCCAACCTTAGTCTTTGACCAATTGATCGTGCATCACTGTCCACCAGCTATCGGGCACAATTCAGTAATGTGATGGAATACTCTCCATCTGCCTGGGTGAATGTAACTCCAAAAACGCTCAAGAAACTTGATATCAAATTGGACAAAGCAGTTTGCTTAATTGGCGGTCCATCCATCAGTTTGAACATTGACTTCCCCCATCATCTGTAAGATGCACCACAGCAACTCACCAAGGTTCCTTCAACAACACTTTCCAAACCACTACCTTTACATTCGAGAAGGACAAGGGCACAGACGCATGGGAACATGGCCTCCAGGCTCACCTCCAAGTCACACACTGTTCGGACTTGGATATTCACTGCTGTTCCTTCATTGTCGCTAGATTAAAAACTCAGAACTCTCTTCCTAACAGCACTGTGGGTGTATTGCCTGGCCTGGTTCAGGGTAGCATCTCACCATCACTTTATCAAGATCAATTAGGAATGAGCATAAAGTTTATCCTCGTCAGCAATGCCCATATCCTATGAGCACATTTTAAAAAATGCATAATCTAATCCAGCTACGACTAGGTTTTCTAATTTCCTGCGACGACCACTATACACTTACAAAGAAAATACTTGTATTTCTCTCACGTCTTTATCAGCCTCAAGACTTCTTTACAGTCAAGGATTTTATTTTGCAAAATGCTTGCATTGCTGTAATTAGGGAACTGTAGCAACCAATTCGAATAAAGTGCAGTTTCACAAACAGCCAAGAGATCATCTGAATGGTTGAGAGATAAGTGGTGGCGATCACACCAGGAGGACCGTTACTGTTCAGCCAATTGTTCCTGGGAATCTTTTACATCCACCTCAAGTGGGTTGACGGGGCACGCTGGAAAAAGTTCAGAGTATTTTTTGCGTTTGAAAAAAGTAGTTGAAAGGAGAACCATTTACACCTCATAATTCACTGGCAACTTTGAAATAAGATCAATATCTTCAAATGACAAGCATTTACCACTCAGCGTTGAAATGAAAAGAAAGCTGCTAATTTATTACACAATGCGCTCAGTGGTGTTTGTGTGGGAGTACAGGCAGGAGTACATATGTGCGTGTATGTGTCTGTAACGTGCAGGTGTGGGGTGTGTGAGTGTGAGGGCTGGTGGTGCAACAAATTGACTTCTGGACAAGTGCAATGATCAGCAATTGAAGTTTAAGTCAGAATGGACTGCTGTTTACCCCTTCTATGTGGGCAGCCATTTGAAAGTCTTGAGTTTTATGAGGGGGAGCACTGGCTTCAGCGTGAGGTCAATTTAAATGAGCTCAGATGAAATTGTTGGAAAATCACCGTTTCCCCATTATAGTTGCTACTTGAAGCGTGAGAAAAGCAAACAAACATTCAGCAATTATTTGCCACTGTGAAACTAAGAGTTCCAGAATGGAGGAAGATTTATGTTGTCATTTTGCTGTTACTTTTACACTTCTGCAACGTGACTGCAATCTGATTATAATGTGCGGCCATGCAAGATCTCCTCTCCCTTGCCGAGGTTGTCTTATACCCTTTTGACCTGGCACATCTTGTAGTTGGATCTCCTGGGCACTTTACAAACTTTTGCCAGACTTTGTTCAATGTTTTGAGAATGTAATGCCGTTCTTCGGCACTCTCAAAATTTTAAAAGCTTTCCGTGTGTTCCCGAAACTCACTGCTCAGCTTGAAGGTGAGAACTTCACAGCCAGCAGTATAACTTGGGATTAAATGTGTCTCTGCAGTTCGGTGTACAATAGGTGCAACATCAGTCTGTAGGATTACATCGCAGGAAACTAAGTAAACGTCATCATTTTTGTTCCTGGCCTCCTCTAATGTTGCAATTCTACTTTGAAGATATTTTTCATTGCTGTAGCCACCTGCTGATGTGTTCATAGAATTTACAGTGCAGAAGGAGGCCACTCGGCCCATCGCGTCTGCACCGGCTCTTGGAAAGAGCACCCTACCCAAGGTTAACACCTCCACCCTATCCCCATAACCCCGTAACCCCACCCAACACTGACGGCAATTTTGGACACTAAGGGCAATTTATCATGGCCAATCCACCTAACCTGCACATCTTTGGACTGTGGGAGGAAACCGGAGCACCCGGAGGAAACCCACGCACACACGGGGAGGATGTGCAGACTCCGCACAGACAATGACCCAAGGTGGAATCGAACCTGGGACCCTGGAGCTGTGAAGCAATTATGCTATCCACAATGCTACTGTGCTGCCCTTGTGTAGTGTTGCTCGTTACGCTTTTACTTAATTGCTCTGCTTTAATAACCTTTGCTCTAGAGTCACCAGGTATCTTTCTGATACCACCACGAGGTTCAAAGCCAAGTGCTGATCAATAACTCAATACACCAGTTAGTAAGTTTCAAACCAAAACACATTTATTATACACACAGTCAATCACTACTCATGCATAAAAGTCTACTTACTAGACTATCACTACTACTAAAGGCCTATACTTAGCTTTCAAATGGCCCACCAGGTCAGAGGAACAATGGCCTTTGTCCGGTTCTGAATCTGCTGGCTTCAAGCTGGTATGGAATAGTAGCTAGGAGCGTCTATCTCATAACGTGCATTGACTGGAGACTTACTTGGTTGGTGCAGCTGCTAGGCAGGTCTCTCCTTGCTGAGAGTCACGGTCAAGAGTTCTTTGAGAGCTGCCTAGAGAGCGAACTGAACTTGGGGACTCTACTTTATAGTCCCCAGGGGTTTCTCGCCCTTTTGGGCAGACCCTGGACTTGGTCCCAATTAATTGGACCATGTTCCAATCGTTTCTATCGATTTCTCCAATACTGGAGCTGTTCCCTGATCGTTGGCCGGGCCCTATGTGTCCATTGGCCTGCCTTTGTCCTGGCTCCCGCTGGCGCCGGGGAGTCTGGTTTGGTCCTGATTGATTCAATGTTTCTGGGGATCGCTCATTAGTATGTAGATGGCTATTGGTTTCGGTTCTGTCTGGGTTCTGCAAATCTTAATACACAGGAAACCTTGCACCTGCTTGTTTTTCCTGTGGCTGGCCAATTTTCCCTGCATTCTTTGCGGGCATCCATTTTGGGATCGGGACATGGCCACCCCAGGTGGCTACAGTAGGCTGGGTCTGGATGGACTGCGCTTGATGCAGTGTAGCAAGAGACAGACTTCCAACACTCGAAATGCAACACAATTTAATTAAACAGCTAACTATTTACATATCCGACTGTGGGTTGACACTATGCTGACTTGACTGGAGACCTGAGGCTAGCCTGACCAGACTAGCTGACTACCACATGGTGTGTGCCTTGACTAATGTTCACGAGCTCTGACTATCCCAGAGGCTGGATCCCGAAAAGAGCGGGAAAGCTGGTGCCCTCTGGCTTTATAGTGGCCGTGTCCTGTCTGGTGATTGGCTGCTGTGCTCTGTGTTTACTGGTCATCCTCTGTATCAATCACTGCCTGCCTGCACTCTATTATATACATAGATGTATTATGACACCTGCGTCCAAGAGTTGCGAGAGAAATGGAATATTATCCATTGCAGGGTCTCCTTTAGAAACATTCCAAAGCAAAAAAACAGGTGGTCCTTTGATCTCATGAAGGTCAATGATTCCATAATGGTTTGTAAAATACATTGGGCCGGATTCTCCATTTCTGAGTCTAAGCCAACGGAGAATCCGTGGACTTTCACGTCAGAAAGATTGGTGCCACACCTGCACTGATTCCGCTACCGGTGAGGGGCTAGCACCGGCGCCGCTTGGAGCACCATTGAAACGGGAAATGGTGTGGGAATCGCCGGGTCCGTGATGGACTCTCATAGGGTTGACAAGCTGCAGTCACGCTTAAACAATACCCCCCCCCCCCCCCCCCCCCCCACACACACACACACACACACACACACACTGATCAAAGTTGTGCTGGAGCTCCCATACAGCTGGTGGGTCAGCCAGGGCCAGAAGGCACCCCCCCTGGGAGGTCACCTACATGACCCAGGAGCAGCAGGTTTAAAATGGGCTGTCAGTGGCATGCGCAGCCGCATGGCTCTCTTGCCGGCTACGGTAATGGTGTTACCTACCTGTGTCCCTGACCTCACAGCCCACCTCTTGACCACCGCCCACTACTCCCCCCAGCCCTGGCAGAACACCCCCGCCAACGACATGGTTGTCGGCGACGTATGGCGGTGCTGGACACTGTCCGTACGCCCTCTCTCTCAGCAGCCACCACAGCAAGTTCACAATGTGTGAAAGCACACGTGGACTGCGCTGTCGGGAACTCGGCCCATCGGAGGCGGAGAATCACGGGTTGGCCCACCAATGACATGCAAATGGTGTTTCAACTACGCGTGGCAATGCGTTGCATTGATGTCGTTTTCAAAGAGGCGGAACCTGCCACAATTTCGGCGTCGGGATCTATTCTCGCCTGATCGCATGTCCCAATTTCAGCATCAGCTATCAGAGAACCCCACCCAGATTCTTTCAAATCCATTCTGAGGAGATAAGCATAGCCGTTTATTAACCATTCCAAGTTGCTCTGAGAAGTGGTGTTCTTTGATGTAACTGAATAGATTCTAATCCATTTCATAGAGAAGGCGAGAGTTGTTGTCAGATTTGATCACATGTGGACCAGATTGAGTCAGGATGCACTGTTTTCTTCTCTCAAGGGCATGAGTAATTCAATTGAGTCACAGAATAACTTGAAAGCTTCCTTGTCACTTCTTTACTCATAATGTTTTTAAACTGAACTCAACTTTTCATTTTGCCAGGGTAAGATTTGAATTTGCATTCACCAGATTATTATTGATACCTGTGGTGATCTTTGTGAGGTTTACGTCAGGATGGAAAGTGGTGTTCACAAAGACGCTTGAAGCAATGTTCATCAACAAAGCTAAATTTATTTATCCTACTTAAATTAAAGTTCAACACTTATTTCTATAGTAAACAAATAGATTGTATTAAACCACTCTCATTAACACTATCTCTATGCTCTAACTATAACTATATTCTACCCTCTCTAGCTCTACTGTGCTCGCCACTGCAGTCTCCTCCCCTCTATTCCACTCTCTCTCTCGCCAGAAGCCTAAGGGTCAGTGCCTTTTACAGTACTGTCCCTAACTCCATCTAGTGGCTAATTGTAACATGACATTAACTCTTCACATGCTGTACATTTCTATAATGTCACAATGCCTATATTTTAAAGAGTTTTTGGGGGCATTTTTGTTGCGAAAATAGCATGACAAGAAGTTTGGAAAGAAAATGAAACAATGGGCGAGTGAAGGAAACCAACTATTTCTGATAGGTAAAAGGGATCATTAATTACCCTTAATTATAGGTTTAAGAAGCTCAGTTTAAAAGTCATTTTAAAATGGATTCCTTCATGACACTGCAAATCAGTACAAATTTACAAAGTGCATAGCTTGCAAGAATGAAGTCAAGGCAAAGTACAAGCATTTGCAACAGTTTGCAAACGAGTTAAAAAGCAAAATGCAACATTTCTCCTGAAGGTCAAATTGACATTATCGTTCATATGAGCTTTCCATTGTCCGAAAGGAGGAATTGTAGGATTCAGCACACACCAGTCCAATGCTAAGAACAGAGTTTGCATTCCAACACACACTAAAGAATTCTAAGATGCAACATGGCTGATAATTCAAAATTAATGTTGCGTATTGAAAACTGACAACCAAATCATCAAATCAAAGACTCACCCAAACCAATCAGTATGTTACAGCGCTAGGAATAGATTGACTTAGACTGATGAATAATTCCTTAAAGGTAATAGTTCAGGCTATCATTCTCCATTCTAGAATCATCCTATACTATTTGCCTAGCTATGTACTATCATTGTTTCATATTTCCCATTTCCACTTCTAACCTGCGCAGCTGTTTGCTTCGAGCAAAGAAACCATTACTGCTATTGTATTTTGAATTCAAGTCGTTTTGTAAATTACTTAGTATAATCATCTCAAGCAAAGCCTTCTGCAGGGTCCTGTATTGAGAACATTTGATTTTGTAACACAAGAAGATTATCCTCTTTATAATCGATAGATACCAATAAAATTTCATTTCGCACCAGAGAAATGTAGTGCAAATTTCTGCCTAGTTACGTGTATAGGTGATGTACCATCAATTCAACGCAAGACACGATGAAGATCCAAACTGTGGCTTTAATCAGCTAGTTGTTAGCCCGGTGGTCGACTACAGAGAAAAGCCGACCGCCGGGATCCCTGGGTACTTATACCCCGCCTCAGAGGCGGGGTCTACTTGCCTCTCGACCAATTGGTGAGCAGTCACATGACTAGTCCCAGCCAATCAGGCGAGAGGCACATGACCAGCCAGAGCCAATGGGAAACCAATGCTCTGCACCAATGGCAGTGCTCCCACTCATACCACCACAATAGGAGAATACATTAACACAAGGGCAGTCTTCATCAATTGGCGTAGCACGGCAGAGGGGAGGAGATAGCAGAGTCGGAGATGATTGGAAAGAGTCGGAGACAGTCAGAAGGAATGGGAGGAAATCGGAAGACCGAAGATCGTACCGTTAACGGAAAGACCAAAAGGAAGGAAGACCAAATGACATCTATCTGAAAAATGGCTAGACTGGGATAAGAAAATATTGGGAAGCATCCAATACTGGTTGAGGGAGGTGCCCCGTGTCCGTGGGGAGTGTTGGGAGGGGCGGGGATGGTTTATCTTCTGTGCTGATCAGGCGCCCTTTATCTCTGCGGAGTTGGCTTTGTCAGCTCGATCAGGCCATGCCCTGCCACAGTGACGGCGTAAACCACACTGCAGATTTTATTTCCCAAAGAGGCTTGGAATCTAGACTAAAGCTCGGCTGTGCTGCTGGAGAGCTAGATGTTGGATTTCACTCAGAACCTGAAACTGAGGAAAAAAATGGGAAAATCCTGCCTGTTGTGTTTGATGGCACCTTCCGAGTCCCAAACATTGTGGATCAACCCCACCAGTTTGTCATTATAGTTTTTTGACATTTACTGAAACAGGGATACAGGACACAGGGCTGATCTCACACACACTGACACCAGCTCAGAACAAACATATTCTCTAGAAATTAGTTTGCCAGTGATTTCAGTATAGATCCAGAGCCAAACGTGATTTATTCTATTGCCAAGTACCACAATAGATCACATCGAAAATAACCTCTTTCTTCAGTAAAATAATGTTCTGCCATATTATTCTTTTTGAAGCCTTTCTTGAGCACCTGCTGTTACTTTATGAACTTTTTGTTTATGAAGGCTTCGTTGAGTCCAACAAAGTTTACCTTTAACCCAAAGCTCCTAGCTGTGCAGTTTTGGGATGGCTGAGGCCTTGTCCAGTTCACCTGTATTTCTGGAAGGCAACTTCAAAAGCAGAGAATAATACAGTGGAAGGTAAATAATACAGTGGGTGCAGGGCGGGAATACTAAATTACACATCCTAGGTCATTTTCACATGAAATTCAGCATTGACTCTATGCTGATTAGTTCTAACCCGTCGTGGATTTGTGAACTATCGAGTGCAGTAACAGCACAGGATAACATGCATGGAATAGATCCTAACACAATTACTCCAGATTTCTAAGTAGAGCAATTTAATATTGATTACAGATAACGTCCCTCTGCATTATAAATTAGATGGTAATGCCGATATGCTAGCAAAGGGATCAGAGAAAAGAATGGGCTTTAATTTGGAGGGGCGGTGCGGACTCGATGGGCCAAATGACCTCCTTCCACACTGGAGGGATCTATAAAAAATACCAATCTTTTGAAATTATAACACTGAGAAAGAAGACCGGGTGAAGGGTAAAGTATTCTAATTGGGATATTATATGGAAGGAGTTTTAAACTCTGGTTAAAAACATAAGTACAGGAGGAGGCCATTCAATTAAATCAAAACTGATTAGATCATCGGTGTCTTAACCACTTACCCAACTTGGGAACACACATCATAACAAATTAATGAAGAATTTTCAGTACTTCCTTCTATTGGCTTCATCAAATATTTTTTTCCATTGGCTCCATCAGGTATTGTTTTCCATTGGCTCCAACCTCTCCTGAGGAAATTATTCAAGTGGTGTTCAGGCTCTGCTATCTTAACTAATTGTACTTACTTCCACCACCATACCAAACCAAACACATCTGTGTGGTGATATAACCACTGTAGATATGTGTACTTGCAGTAGGGGGATGTATGGCCGTACCTGTAATACAGGTTCCTCCGGTAAGCCCCTGCCGGCTAGCTCCACCCACAGGGAGCTTGTGTATAAATATGCGTGTGAGTCACTGAGATCCTATTCTACAGCTGCCGCCGGAGGAATAGCATCACACAGCAATAAAGCCTCGATTGTACATGTCTCGAGTCTTTGTGTGCAATTGTTAGCGCCACACTCTGCGCAGCAGCAGCAGCTTCCCTTGCTGCTCACTCTCCTCCATGCCAGTACCAAACTATTTACGCAGTGAATCTGCTAATGATTTCCCCGCCCTCCTCATTGGGGAAGCTCATACTCCCAAAGGATTGTGGGATTGCCATTAGTCCCCAACCAATGATAAGCAGGCAGGCTATAACACTGACAAAACAATCTTGTCACTTCCAGATATGCCTATTTCAGTGTTCTCCGGTCAGGGCTACCAATATTCTCCCAATTGCAGGTCATTCAAGTCTCTTCTACATGTATCCCACCAAGACCTGCTCGTCCATCACCTGCATCTTTGGCAAGCTACATTTGTTGCTGATTTCTTCTAGGCTGAAAATTTGCATCTTAACTTTTCATGGCCTCACCTCTCCCTATCTGGGTAATTTCCTTCAGTCCTGAAATCTCCAGCCATTCTTTCCACTTTGGTCTATTGGACAACCCCTCTCCCTTCATCCCACTAGCAGCGTTAGCTGCTTTAGTCCCACTCTCCAGACTTCCCTCCCTAAACCCCCGTCTCCTCCTTGAAGTCATCCCTAAAACTCACATCTTTCAGCAAGCTTGTTGATCACTCTTCCCAACATCTCATTCTTTGTCTGCTCCTAGACAGAATGCGAGAAAAGGTTTGACAGACAGGCAGTCATTCTCTGAACTCGACCCTCAAACCCATTTCTTGTGGCTTTTCAGTCTGGCTCTTTTCTCTTTTTATGAGCATCACTATGGTCATTTAAACTTTTTTCTCATTCCTCTGTGTTTCAAAGAAGACTGTTCATTTTTTTCTTTGAAGCAGTGTATAGAAGTGTGTACATCTACAGTGGTTAGCACTGTTGCTTCACAGCGCCAGAGTCCCAGGTTCGATTCCCGCTTGGGTCACTGCCTGTGTGGAGTCTGCACATTCTCCTCGTATCTGCGTGGGTTTCCTCTGGGTGCTCCGGTTTCCTCCCACAAGTCCCGAAAGACGTGCATGTTAGGTGAATTGGACATTCTGAATTCTCCCTCTGTGTACACGAACAGGTGCCAGCATGTGGCGACTATGGGCTTTTCACAGTAACTTCATTGCAGTTTTAATGTAAGCCTACTTTACACTAATAAAGATGATTCTAAAAAGATGCACTGCAGCAACTCACTAAGCCTTCTCCGAGAGCACCTTCCAAACCTACGGCCTCAAACACCGAGAAGGACAAGGGCAGAAGATGTATAGGAACGCCAAGCCTGTAAGCTCCCTCCAAGCCACACATCATCCTGACTTGGAATTACATCTCCTTTCCTTCACCGTAACTGAGCTAAGGTCCTGGAACTCCGGACCTAACAACGCTATGGGTATATCAACACCACATTGGCTGCAAGGAGGCAACTCAACACCGCCTTAAGGCAGCGTGGCGGCGCAGTGGGTTAGCACCACGGCCTCACGGCGCCGAGGTCAAAGGTTCGATCCCGGCTCTGGATCACTGTCCGTTTGGAGTTTGCACATTCTCCCCGTGTTTGCATGGGTTTCGCCCCCACAACCCACAAATGTGCAAGATAGGTGGCTTGACCACGCTAAATTGCCCCTTAATTGGAAAAAATTAATTTGGTATTCTAAATGTATAAAAAAGAAAAAAAAACAACAGCCTAGTGAAGGGCAGATAGAGTTGGACAAAGTATTATGGCCTAGCCAGCAACCCCCATATTTGTAAAGGAATTTGTAAAAAGCTACAATTGTTCACTCATCTCATTCCTTTCTTCCCCACCTCCATAAAGCTTTTAACATCTACTAAGATCCTCAACCAGACTCCCAAAATGTAAAGTGTGATCTGGTTAGTGACCAGGAATGTTAAGTTTAAAGTGGATGGTTTAAAATGTAAGACATTTGCACAAAGAATAAGAACACAATATTCCATGGGTTTTGAACAGACAAAATTAAAGTTTACTGTACAAAGTCAACATATTCACAATAATTCACAATTTATTTTGCATCCTTTAATATTCAGACTTAATATGAGGTACATGTGACTTAACAATAAATCTGTGGTCGAACACGCCACATGACCCAATACATGAAAGATGCAACCATGACAGAGTCCATGGATTTCTCAACAACCCACCCAGATGTCAATAAACATAGTGAGTCAACCAACCTCACTGAAACTCTGATTCTCTTACAAGTGTTTCCAATCTTTACCTTTGAAAATATAACCTGGAATTCCTCCCCGAAGGTTACTCCAACTTGGACAGCACCATTACTATCCCAACTCACAGGATTTCAATTTTGTCTCTCGAGATTCTGTTTCCCTGGATTCAGGGGTAAACACTGAAACACAAATTCAGAAGCACAACTTCAGCTTGCCGGCCAGTCTGAGCAGAGTACTACTGCTCCAAAGGTACACTTCTGCCCCAGTGGCACTCAAGTACCCTGTTTTGAACCTAATCTCAATGTTTCTAAACATCTAGGAGTTAAGTGCTTTCACTTCCTCATTTTCTCAGCGGAAAGCCTTAATTGTATTTGATGTAGTCATGAGCTGTCAATCATAGCTCGCTGTTTATAAAGCAGGACACTTGAGATGCATTCAAGCATGCAGGGAAGTGAAAAGAAATCATCCAGACAACTGGCTGTCTGGACGCTATTCCCTTGTAAATTTCAGCCTATGTAAAGAGAGCCAGCGAGAGCCCTGCACTGCCACTTTTTGTGAAGGCCCATCACTCGGGCACTTAACAGCCAAGCGGTGGGCTTTCCCTCAAGATTAAGGACCCCTGAGGCAGAAATCCCACCTCGCACTACTGGGGATGCTGGTGGTATGACACACAGCTAAGGCCTCGAATTGTCTCTGAGTCTTAGGCCAGAGATGAGTGATGGTAGGATGGGGTCATGAGGTGAGGGTCACTGAGGAGGAAGGGTGGCAGCAGGTCCAAAGGGTGTGCTGGATAAATATCAGCACCATTGCGGTGAAGACCTTAAATCGGCATTAATTGCCTCTTAAGGTGCTCAATAAAGCCGCTCAGAGGCCTTCCCGCCACAGACTTAATCAAGGTAGAGATGGGGAGGGAGTGGGGTCCCCACACCCTTCTCCAATCCCACCCCAACCACACCATCCTGCCTGATTATGCCCAATTAAATTCATCCGCCCCAAACCAAATTCTCCCCTGGGGAAGCCACAAGAGTCCACCCTAATTCATTACCTGCTCATAAATTAGACTGAGAACAAGCAACAGATTGGAGAAATGAAGGATTTGAGTACCTGTTTTCACATTTTATTTTGTTCATCTTACTAAACCAGGTGTGTCAGGCAAGAAGCAAAAGCCTAGCTCTGGCACCTAATTTTCTTTTTTACCATAGCCCCGTTCCTTACTGCTGGACTTCACTTTATTTCAATTTTCGATATTTAGTAGTACAGCAGGATGTCAGACCATTGAATATTAATTTGGTCGATCTGGTTGAGTCCAGTTTTGCGTTATTTTTCTGTTGCACAAATTCAAGGTGTTTTGTTGTGGAATTTTCCTGTTACTTTCTTGAATTTTCTGTTTGTGGACTGAAGGCGATGATTGAGAACAAAAGGTTTTTTAAAACTGCCAGAGAAATTATTACTTGTAGAATCAGAATATTCCAATGCAAAAAACACGTATATTAGACTTTTGACTTTGATTTGATTAATCGCCACATGTACCGAAGTACAGTGAAAAGTATTTTACTGCGGTCAAGGAACGTACACAGTACGTACATAATAGACAAAAGAATAATCAACAGATAACATTGACAAATGGTACATCGACAAACAGTGATTGGTTACAGTGCAGAACAAGGGGCCAAACAAAGCAAATACATGAGCAAGTGTAGCATAGGGCGTCGTGAATGGTGTTCTTATAGGGAACAGATCAGTCCGAGGGGGAGTCGTTGAGGAGTCTTGTAGCTGTGGGGAAAAAGCTGTTCCTATGTCTGGATGTGCGGGTCTTCAGACTTCTGTACCTTCTGCCTGGTGGAAGGCTCTGGGAGAAGGCAATGCCTGGGTGGGAGGAGTCTCTGATAATTCTGTCTGCCTTCCTGAGGCAGCGGGAGGTGTAGACAGAATCAATGTGGGGGTGGCAAGCTTGTGTGATACGTTGGGCTGAGTTCACCACACTCTGCAGTTTCTTGCAATCTTGGGCCAAGCAGTTGCCATACCAGGCTGTGATGCAGCCGGATAGGATGCTCTCTATTACATATGTAGAAGCCCCATAGTTGCTGATAATTCCTGAAAGGGGGTAAGGCTTAGTTAAGTTGACTGGACAGCTGGCTCACGATGCAGAGCGAGGCCAACATGGGTTCATTTCCCATACCGGCTGAAGTTATTCATGAAGGCTCCGCCTTCTCAACTTTGCCCGTCCCCTGAGGTGTGGGGACCCACGAGTTAAATCACCAGCAGTCAGCTTTCCCCCTCAAAGGGAAAACAACCAATGGCCATCTAGAACTAAGGCAACTTCATTCTTAAAAGATGGCTCTTCTAAGTGCTGTGAAAAAGCTTGAGTTAAATATAGGAATTAAATGTCAGATAAAACAATTCAAATTATATCAGGAAACCATAAATTAGTTTCCACTGCTCTGAATTGCACTTTTACTTATACTAAACAAGTCTCCTCAATATTTACTTCATCAAACCCTATCGACATAACTGTCTATTCATTTCTCCATCGTGTATCGTGGGTATCCCGGCTCAACACTTGATGCCCATTCCAGATTTCCCTTGAACTCAGTGGTTTGTTTGGCCACTTATAGAACATAGAACAGTACAGCACAGAACAGGCCTTTCAGCCCTCTATGTTGTGCCGAGCATTGTCCGGAACCAAGATCAAGCTATCCCTATCCAATAACCGCTTGAAAGTTCCGAAAGTGTCCGACTCCACTGTCACCTTGATTCAAATGAATGCGTTGCAGAGGTTCCTATACTCCTTACCAATTTTTTTCTTTACTTTATCAGAGCCTGGGCTCAGAGTGTAGACAGAAAAAAGGGCAATTAATAGTGAACCACATTGCTGTGGGGCTGGAGTCACATATAGGCAAGAACGGGTAAGGACACCAGATTTCCTTCCCTAAAGGACATCAGTGAACCAGATGGGTTTTTACAATAACCGATGATAGTTTCATGGTCACCATCAATGAGACCAACTTTACAATTCCAGATTTAGTCACTGAATTGAAATTACAGCAGCTTCTGTGGTTGGATCAAACCGATGTCCACCGTGTCTCTGGATTACTAGTTCAACAACATTACCATTGCACCACCATCTCACCCCTTGTGAATTGTGATTTGAGAAGCGCTGCCTGAAAGGTGGGCAAAAGCAGATCCGACAGTAAACTGAAAAGTGGAACTGAAGTGAATGAATACTGAAAAGAAAAACGATACAAGGCAATGGAGAAAGAGGAGAGAAATGCAACAAGTTAGACAGCTCTCCCAAAGAGACACAAGAAACCAAATAGCCTCCCATTGTGCTGTAACGTGATGTGAGGGAGGATTCTTCTTTGACAGGTGTGTGGAAAACAGGTAGGATTTTTAAAAAGATTCTTAGCAAAGCATTTTCAGATGAAGTGGTATCGGCCGGAATTCTCCGATGTTGGGATTCTCTGTTCCCGCCTTGAACGCACCCCCACCCTCGGGTTTCACGGCAGTGTGGGGTGGCTTCAACAGGAAATCCCATTGACAAGCGGAAAGAGTGGAGATTCTTGCTGCCAGCAAGCGGCGCACCCAAGGAACACACCGCTGGGGTCCCGAGAATCTAGCCCATCATTTGTGTGAACAACTCTGACCTTTGGAGATTAAATAAGCCATTAATGATGCTTCAGATCAAGCAGTCAACCGATAATGTTTTGCACCAAATTTCTTATTTTTGAGGCTCTGTCTCTGACATATGAGACAGAGGGGTTGGTGTGTCTGGGACAATCTGCACTCAAATCATTAATCATTGAAAGTACTTGAAAAAGTAAGCCTCCAGGCTGTAAACTGGCACAGTGTGCTGGAGCATCACGTGTTAGCACCTACTCTAAGCACATGTGTGGTCTGACAGAGGCAGGTTGGAAAGGGAGCCGGTCCTCGTCAGTATACATGGAGCTCCCTCTGCTGTCTCTGTGCTGAATTTATATTCATGTTTCTATTTTAATGGCAAAACGTTCAGCTTAATCATAAGTAACCTATTTATTCACTTTTGCCAGTCCAAGACTGAAAGACTTGTTCTCATTTATGTTATCAGATACTGCGAGTGAAGAGAGCTCGGGTGATGGGGAAATCCTTGAGTGTCCCAAATCAGAAATGTTCAGAATGTAAGGCAGGTCTTCCAGCATCCGAGACGGAAGAAAGAAATTAATGAATTAGGATCCAATGAAGGGTCCCGGCTGAAATGCTGAACTTATTTCTCTCTTTCGACCTCAGTTCAATTGGCCGCACTCTCTTCCCTGAGTCAGACGGTTGTGTGTTAAGCGTCCCACTGTAGGGACTTGAGCCCAACGTGAGGGCTGGCACTCCAGTGCAGCAACTTGTATTTCTATAACATCTTTAACATAATAAAATATCCTAAGTATTGTGGGCGCGATTCTCCGGACTCACGACGGTTCGGAGAATAGCGGGTGTCGGAAATTTTTACGGCGACGCTGTTCCGACGCCCTCCCGCTATTCTTCGAACCCCGCAAATTGTCGGAGTCGCGTTTCCCGACAAACGCCTCCTTCCCGCCACTGACACGACCAGAATCGCCACTGAGAGCCCCCCCGCTATTCAGCGGCCCGGATGGGCCGAAGTCCCGACGTCATGGCGCCCTGTTTGGACGTCGTGGAGCACACCTGCTTTTTAAATTCGTCAACCAGTCGGCCTGGCTGACGACTGCTTGGAGGAGGTCAGGGCACCACTCAGCGCACCGCTCAGCGCACCGTTCAGCGCACCGCTCGAGACTGGCCACAACGGGGAAGGCATCCCTGGGAACGGGAGGGGGCCCAGAATGGGGGCAGTGGGGGGGACGGAGGGGGCAGTGGGGGGCGACGGAGGGGGCAGTGGGGGAGACGGAGGGGGCAGTGGGGGAGACGGAGGGGGCAGTGGGGGGCGACGGAGGGGGCAGTGGGGGAGACGGAGGGGGCAGTGGGGGAGACGGAGGGGGCAGTGGGGGGCGACGGAAGGGGGGGGGTTAGGTAGAGAGTGAGCCGTCCAACCCCGTAACAATATGTCTGCCAGCATGCCATGGTGTGCAGGTGACGAGGACACGGCCGCTGGTTCCCCTGTGGCTTCCGGCCACAGGCCACTGACGCACCCGTGAGGAGGCCATAGTTTACTGGCCGTTGGATGCAGAAAGTGACCAGGGGTTAGGCTGACCGCGTGTCAGCAGCGCGACCAGGCCACCGGGACACACTGGTATCCCATGGCTGGCGGCTGCCGAGGTGTCGACTAACGTCCGTCTAACATGTTCCGTTTCTCTGCCTCCCACCACCCTTCTGTAGGTTAGCACAATGTCTGTGAACAGAACGCCTATGTTCTGAGCAGTGGTTGGGGCCGCTCTACTGGATTTGGAGATGCAGCAGCATCCACACCCACAACCCGCAGTGGCTGCAGGGCCAGCTGCAGCAGCAGAGGGAAGGGCCGAGGAGTTGCCAGTCGTCGAGCAGCATGGGGAGGAGGAGGAGGGGGATGAGGAGGAGGAGGAAGAGGAAGAGGAGGGAGTGAGGGTGCAGCCACGGCGTCAGAGGCGACGACCAAAGCCGAGGGTGTACCGTGTCCGGGTCTCTTTCCTAACAATGCCGGACATCACCTGCAGGAGAAGACTCCGGCTGAGTAGGCAGACGGTGATACATATCTGCGAACTCCTGTCGCACCTCGCCCCACGTGGAACGGGGGGAGGACACGCGATCCCGGTAGCCATGAAGGTGACGGTCGCTCTGAACTTCTATGCTATCGGCTCCTTCCAGTCTCCGAGCGGGGACATCTCTGGGATCTCCCAGTCATCGGTGCACAGGTGCATCCGGGATGTGACCGACGCCCTCTATGCCATCGCGGACCGCTACATCACCTTCCCCGAGGACCAAGCAAGTCAAGACTCACGAGCCCGTGGATTTGCCAGTGTGGCCGGGATACCGAGGGTTCAGGGGTCATTCGACTGTGTTCACGTCCCCATGCGCCCGCCTGCTGTGGACAAGGAAGTGTTCACAAACAGGAGGGGGACATACTCCATTAATGTCCAGGTGGTATGTGACCCCCACATGAGGTTCATGAACGTCTGTGCAAGGTTCCCAGGGAGTGTGCATGACTCCTACATACTAGCGCAGTCGTTCATCCCTGCGATGTTTGAGGGACGTCCCCCCCGGCTGAGGGGCTGGTTGCTAGGTGACAGGGGTTATCCGCTGAGGTCTTGGCTGATGACGCCTATACGGAGGCCTCAGACCAATGCGGAAACACGATACAACGAGGCCCATGCAGCAACCAGGGGTGTGGTGGAGCGCTGCCTTGGCCTCCTGAAGATAAGATTCAGGTGCCTGGACCGCTCCGGAGGGGCCCTGCAGTACCAGGCCGACAGGGTCGCTCGCATTGTAGTGGTCTGCTGTGCGCTGCACAACATCGCGATGCAGAGGGGAGATGACCTGTTGCAGGAGGCGGAGGGAGAAGCTAGTGGCAGTGGTGCCAGCACAGAGGAGGAGGAGGAGGAGGAGGAGGAGGAGGAGGAGGACGAGGACGCTGGCGGAGTGGCGGGCGCAGCACGCAGACACGACCCAGGTGCTGGTGATGTCCAGGAGGCGGCACGACGGACCCGGCAAGGACGGCGGGCACGCGACGCCCTGGTGGCAGCACGGTTCACGCATCGCATGTGACGTCCCCGATGAACACCAAACCACCACCTGTATCGCTAGTCATGCAAAGGGTCACCACACAACTGCCACCACCACAACCCCCCCCCCCCCCACCTCAGTGTACACTGCTCCACTTCGACATGACGCTTATCACTGGGTACAGACGGAATGGCACAACATTGATGGCTGTGTCAGCGGGTGTGATCAGTGCCATGTGGAATGATGACAGCCCGCTCTGCGAAGAGCTGTGAGCTCAGAATCGTTAGAGAGAGTCTGACCCATGGCAATAGCTGAACCATCCACCTTGGTGGCCGCTGAGTTCGTCACTGACACTCCATCACGTGCCCGCGTGGGCTAGCTGTGGGAGGGGGGTAGGGGCAGGGACTGCACACCCGGCACCGAGGTTTCACCACCCGTCACCCCCAGCGACACTCGGTCACCATCACGATTCCTGTGCCTGTGGAACAATCACACGGTATTACAAGTAAGGTGGAACAGTGCGTTTAATATTAACAATTATTTACAGGTGCCCTAGCCCCTACAACTAAACTGTGCCCTTCACCCGTGCCAACTTACTCAGTGTCTATCTTAGTTGCCTTACGGCCCTACCACTACGTCTAAGTGAATCCCCAGATGATACAGCAGGAGTGGAGGAGGATTGCTGCGAATCGCCCCCCTCGACTCGTTTCTCCTTGGCTATGCGTTTCCTGTGGCGAGCCGGCCTGGATGGGCCAGGCTGCTCTGCGGGCGTCTCGGGTGACATTGTGCCACCCTGCTCTGCCTGCTGCCCACCCGATGCACCAGGGATGGGACGGGGGGAGGCCGAGAATTCCGGGACGTCCCGTGATGGAGTTAATGGGACGGGCCCCGAAACCTCCTCCTCCCTCGGGGAGCCCGGTGGCCCCCGGGCCTCACTTTGGGACAGAGGTGCGAGCGGGGAGGTTCCCCGTCGCACCACCGACACCTGGCGCTGCCAGTCCTGGAGGCCTGCAACGGTATCCACCAGGATCCGAAGGTTTGCAGAGACGGAGTCCAGGGAGTTAGACATTCCCGCCAGGGACTGTGCGATCTCAACCTGTGTGTGCACGACGCCATCCAGCACATGTGTCAGGCGGTTGATGGTCTCCGCGACCAACTGCTGGGACTGTGCTATCGACTGCTGGGACTGTGCCATGGCGTGCTGCGACTGGCCAATGACCTGCTGAGACTCGGCCATGGCCCGCAGGGCGCCGGCAATGTCATTTTGGCTCTGGCACATTGCTGCCTGTGAGAGGGCCACCCTGTCCAGGGCCGAGGATGACGCGTGCACATTAACCCCAACGTCTTGCATAACCTGACCCATTGCCTCCACCGCGGATGCCACCCGTGCGGTGTCGGACTGGGTCTCTGCCATGAGTGGCACCACTCCCTGCTCTTGGACGCGGTTCGACTCCCCTAACAGCGTCTGCAGAGTCTGGAAGGAAGCCCTCATCCCGTCATTGTTTCCCTGGGTTTCCTGAGGCATCGGCTGTGCGGGTGGGTTGATAAACTCCAGGAACTCAGAAAACGTCTGGGAGCCAGCTGCATCCTGGGCCTGGTCTGGCCTCCGCGAGTCCGGGCCCTCTGTTGCTCCGACCTCCACCTGCTGTACCTGCTCAGCTGTGATGTGCCAACCAGACTGTGCCCCAGGAGACTCATCACTAAATAGGCCCGCCGGGGTGTGTTTCTCTGGGATGATGGATGTGGTGGGAGAAAGCAGTGCCGCAAGCCCGACGCTCTCAATGCTTAGGGCCTCGTCCATGGTGTGGGGCTGCTCAGCGACAGGAGGGTTGTCCCTGGCCATTTCTGGTGGTGATGGTGGACTTCGAACCCTCTGTGCATCCTGGTCCGCAGATTGGGTTGGGGCGGATAGGGCTGCCCGCTGATCGGGCACCCTCTGTTGTGAGGCCCCGGGTGAGGTGGCGGCAGGTTCCTGTCTCCGTCTGGAGGCAGACGGCCCTGGTCGTTCGGCATCATGTCCTAGGGAAGAGAATGAGACGGGTTATTTCGATTTGCTCGGCAGGCCGCTGGACGGTCCCAGTGGGCAGGGTTTGTGAAGGGACAGAGGATGGGGGAGGTGTCCCAGTGGGCAGGGTTTGTGAAGGGACAGAGGATGGGGGAGGTGTCCCAGTGGGCAGGGTTTGTGAAGGGACAGAGGATGGGGGAGGTGTCCCAGTGGGCAGGGTTTGTGAAGGGACAGAGGATGGGGGAGGGGGGGGGGGTTTGTCAGGGAGGGTTGTCTCACTTGCTGCAGTTCCGCCAACCTCGCATTGCGCGATATCGCGGGAGGCAGACCCCCCAACAAGGTCCAGTGCCCTCTGTTCAAAGGTGCTGAGGGGGTGCATGTTGGGCGAACCCCCTCCAGTCTTGTGCCGCTCACGGTGGTTATGACCGGCCTTGGCCTGTTGGGGGAGGGAACATAGGTAGATCATTACAAAACGGTAGGTATCAGCAGTCCGTTCAGATACTGGCACAGTTTGGGGGGGGCAAGTTGTCGTCAGACGATTGCATCTCTCCTCGGGGCCAGAGCGCAGGATCTGTGACAACTTTGTGAACCACCCTCAAATAACTCTGCCCCAATCCCTCTCCCCCCCCCCGGGCAGTTAAGGGGGAGGGATGGTTGTGACTAGGGGGCACCCTCATGGCACTTACCCTGGCAGACCTGATGAGGTCGTGTAGCTTCTTCCGACATTGCTCTGCTGAGCGAGGGGTCTGCCCCACAGCACTGACGGCAGCAGCCACGTCACGCCAGGCCTGGCGTACCGTGCTGGCAGGTTGGCGATGCCCTCTCCGCGGGCGGATGATGCCCCTCCTCTGCTCCACGGCATCGAGCAGCGCCTCGACGTCTGCATCTGCAAAGCGAGGAGCAGCTCTCCTCGGCTCCGACATCCTGCCCGACAGATTCTGTGGTCGCCGGCGCCTTTTTACGGCGTCGGGCGGCGTCACATGGGCGGGTTCGTGTCGTCGTCGCGTTCCGTCGTCATCCCGCACGTAATTGACGCGGCCGCGCTACTAGCCCATTTCCAGGAAGTGAATCGGTCGGGAAATGAAGCCTTCGCGACCGTCGTAAAACGGTCCCGATTTTTACGATGGTTTGCCGACTTTCCGCGGGTGCGGAGAATTTCGCCCTGTGTTTGGTGTTCGATGTCCAGCAAGGAATCTACAAAATGACCTGATTTTTCCAAAGCAGGGTCTTTATTGAATCACACATGGTAAGATAACGATCTGTTACAGAGCAAGTTATCAAGGAGTTTCTTTGTACTCCTCTGGAACTACCCCAAGGCACGACTGTCTTCTTGTACGTTTCATAACCATCTGCCGATCACCGGATGTGCCCCCACTTATATCGGAGTGCCTTGTCACATGACCATTGCCTTGAGACTGCATGGTGTGTCTGTGCCGCCACTTGCTGGTTTAAGGTCGTACCACCCACCATCTATGATATTACTTACAGGCTTATCACCACACTAAGGTGCTTCTCAGGACTATTATAAAACAAAATATGAGACTGAGCAACATAAGGCGATATTAGTGTTGATCAGATAGTTAGGTTTTGAAAGTTAGGCCTGAAAGGGGGAGGAAAAGAGAGAGGTAGAGAGGTGGAGACGTTTAGGCAGGCTATTCCAAAGCTTGGGGTCTGTTCATAGGATCCAAGCCCATTTGTCATGAGATTTTATTGACTTGTTCAGTATCGCTGCTCCCCTCCTATTCTGCAATCCCCCTCCCCGCAGTGTCTGAGCTATCCCTTGTATGTGTGTGATGAAAGACAACCAGTAGCTTGATTCTCCTCACCTGAACAACAACATTATCAAATCTTAACAATGTAATTAACAAGACATTAACGGATTCTCCTTTTTTCTTGAAATTTTGAAAACACACGAACAACCTTTCCCAAAAAAAATCAAAAAAACACCAAATGAGATTTTTGTATCTTGTGTGTTTTGCATTATGATCCACTCAACCATTAACGAGGCCCATGCAGCTGAAGACATGGCCACCACTGGTAAAGCGATAAAAATCAGGAATGACTAAGGGGCCAGAATTGGAGCTCGATATCCTAGGAGGTTGTAAGGTCTAGAGGAGATTACAGTGGGAGGCATGGATGAGGACATGGAGAGATTTGAAAACAAGGATGAGAATTTTAAAATTGAGGCATTACTTAACAGTGAGCTAATATAAATCAGCAAGTACAGAAGTGATGGGTGGATAGGTAGATTGATGTGAGTTAAGGCACAGACTGCAGGCTTTTGGAAGACCCCAAGTTTACAGAGGAAAGGTCATGGGAGAGCAGTAAGAGTCTGTTAGAATAGATTTAGATTTATTATCACATGTACCGAGGTACAGTGAAAAGTATTGTTCTGCGTATAGTCCAGGCAGATCGATCCTTACATAAAAAACATAGGACATACGATACGATAAATACACAATGTAAATACATGGACATAGACATCGGGTGAAGCATACTGACTGTAGATCTACAACAGTAGAGAAGATGAGCAGAGAGATCAGTTCAGTCCATAAGAGGGCCATTCAGCAGTCTGGTAACAGTGGGGAAGAAGCTGGTTTGGAACCTGTTAGTGTGCGGTCACAGACTTTTGTATCTTATGCCCAATGGAAAAAATTGGAAGAAAGAATAATCTGGGAAGGAGGGGTCTATGATTATGCTGCCCGCTTTCCCAAGGCAGCGAGAGGTATAGACGGAGTCAATGGATGGGAGGTGGGTTCACGTGATGGACTGGGCGGTGTTCACAACGCTTTATATCGTTTCTTACGGTCTTGGGCCGAGCAGTTGCCATACCAGGCTGAGATGCAGCCAGATAGGATGCTTTCTATGGCGGATCTGTAAAAATTGGTAAGAATCAATGTGGACATGCTGAATTTCCTGAGAACGTATTGGCTCTGTTGTGCTTTCTTGGTCGAAGTGTCAACATGGGTGAACCAGGACAGATTGTTGGTGATGTGCACGGCTAGGAATTTGAAGCTGTCAACCATCTCCTCCTCGGCACCATTGATGCTGACAGAGGTGTGTACGATGCTTCACTTCCTGAAGTCAATGACAGCACGTTAGTTTTGCTGACTTTGAGGGAGGGATTATTGTCATTGTACCACTTCACTAAGTTCTCTATCTCCCTCCTGTACTCTGACTCATTGTTGTTTGAGATCCAACTCACAATGATTGTGTCATCAGCAAACATGGAGCCGAATTTTGCCACACAGTTACGTGTGTATAGGGAGTATAGTAGGGGGCTAGGTACTCAGCCTTGCGGGGTCCCGGTATTGAGGACTATCGTGGAGGAGGTGTTGTTGTTTATTCTTATTGATTGTGGTTTATGGGTCAGGAAGTCGAGGATCCATATGTAGAGGGAGGAGCCAAGTCCTCGGTTTTGGAATTTGGATATGAGTTTAGCTGGGATGATAGTGTGGAAGGCAGAGCTGTAATCAATGACTAGGAGTATGATGTAGGAGTTTGTGTTGTCGATATGCTCCAAGGATAAGTGTAGGGCTACGGAGATGGTGTCTGCTGTAGACAGGTTGTGGCAGTATGAGAATTGCAGTGAATCAAGGCTGTCTGGAAGTATGGAGTTGATGTGTTTCATGACCAACCTCTCAAAGCACTTCATAACGATAGATGTCAAGGCCACCAGACGGTCGTCATAGAGACACATTGCCTGGCACAGCAGCGGAGCGACATGCTGAAGGAGGAGGATGAGGAAGTCCAGGAGGCGTTGGAGGATGAGCTCAAGGAGGAGCCAGAGGATGAGTGGCAGACGACAGCAAGGGTCCGACATGCCAGGAAGACCAGAGAGGCCCTGATCGGCTACTCATTCTCCTGGGATGAGGCTGTACCCATCAGCAAAACCCACACATTTCCCTCTCCTACAATCCCTCCCTCCCCACATTCCCCTCCCCTCCACTGCTTCCCCATTTGTTTCCTCCTCCCCCCCCCATCACCTGCACCCCTAAACCAAAACCTCCATCACACCGCACCCTCCCCGACCGCATCCCATTACCCCCTCCAAGGATTGTGTAACATAACTCCAGGTTTATGGGCCTGTGTCGGCACTATCAGCGGGTCATCACACAAAGCAGTAGAGTGACGATAACTCACTGGGAGGAAAGCTCTGGTGCTGCTAGGTTTCTGTTTAAGTCTGACTCCCGTCTTTCTGCATCGGGGGCTTTTGATTTTGGACCACTGTGCCTCGGGGAGGGCGGGGGGGAACTGCAGGGGGTGGGGGGAGAGGCCAACAGGGGCTGACAGGCCTGCTGTGAAGTTTAAAGTGACAAAGGCTTCACATGTATCAGGTTGTGATCTGGTTTAATATTGAACAGTTCACTATGACAGATTTCCATTCTCCCGAGCTCCAGATAGTGACCCTCCAACTCCGTGCTCCCCACCACTTCTGATCTTCCCGTGGTCTACTGCTACATCTAGGTGTGTCTCCAAAATGCACATCAGAGGTGGAGGCAGCCTGCTGCTTTCCAGGTCGGGTGGCATTTGATGTCCTTGGCCTATGTCCTCTGGAGGGCCTGGAGCCAGGGGTCCTGACCAATATACTGGCGGAACTGGCATCACCAACCTGTTCTGCCCATTGCCCTTGAGATGCACTCAGGAGGGAGGGATTGGGGAAAAATTGAGACCGCTGCAGTCTCCTGGGTGGCAGACCCCAGGTTGGCCTGCAGTGCTTCCTCCTCCCTGATGGTGCCCATAGGGCCCTGTGAGCTCCAGAGACCTCTGAGTCTCTGGGCACTGCTAGTCCTGGTGGCTCCCCATTGTCTGCACCATGGTGTTGATGCCCTGAGCAATACTCCTCAGTGACTGGGGCATGTTGCGCAGTGTCTTGGCAATGTACACCTGGAACACGTTCCTCAGCCACTGGGAGATGATGTTGAGTCCCACCACCATGGTGGTCACCATCGCCTTGGACAGCACTACTCAAAATCCAGAGATCGTGCTCCAGGGCTTCCCACTGCGGTCGTCACCCTAGCAGTGTCGGCCTCGGTGCCACGCATTGCCAGCACCATCTCTTGCATCCGCAGCCTTTTGTGATTCCTCCAATCAGCCTTGCAGTTGCCAAAACATCACTGACAACCCCCCCCCCCCCCCCCCCCCCCCCCCCCCACCCTCCCGAATCTCGCGGCAGTGTCCTAACATCTGCATCAGCTCTGGGACAACCTTGTCCAGAGGCTTGGCATCTGGCTGGGACCCAGCTGTGTGCTGGGATCCAGCAGACCTCCGCCTGCAGCCTCCCTTCGATGTTCCTACCTCCAACTGAGGTGCATCAGCAACTTTGTGGTGCTCACCAGATTGTGCCCCAGAAGCCTGTCCACTAATATCGCCCACTGAGGTGTGTGTCTCTGTGCTGCTGGAAGGTAGGGGTGACAGCTGTGACACTTTGATAGTGTTCTCATCGGAACTCTCCCCCGAGGTGTTCTCTTGAGTGGCAGGAGTGTACGGCACCTGATGTTTAGCCTCATCAGTTGTTGATTCTGCAAGGCAATGGACAAGTGATCAGTTAGAGGGAAGGATCATTTTGTCTGACATGAACAACTGACTTGAAACAGGTCACTGTCAATTCTATGTCTATGTCTATCTGTGTTAAGGGCCATTGTATCCTTACCTCTGCAGAGCAGGCCAACCTCGCTGTTGGTTAATGCTCTCTCCTCCTGCAAACCCCCCTGATTTCCAGGGCCTGTTCTCTGAGATTCCTCCCCCCCCCCCCCCCCCCCCAGCCCTTTCTCACTGATTATGGGTTATCGTCTCCTGCAGGGATAAAGGGAGGGTATTGTGAGCCGCATGATTGATAGGTCGGAGGGTCTTTAGCAGATGGCATGCGTGGGTGCCGAACCTGGACATGAAGGGTTGTCCTGGTGGGTGCCAGGGGGCCCTGAGGAACAAGCACAAAGATCAGATGTGGGGAGGGTGTGGGGTATCAGCCCATCAATTGTGATTGAGGGCGGTGGGGCGGGGGGGGTGTTGTGAATTTGAGGAGTGGCAGGCGGAACTAATGCCAGGAGGGAGGTGACAACTTACCATTTCAGCTCGTTGGAGGTTGTTGGTCTTCTTCCAACATTGGATGGTGGTCCTCTTTGTCTGCCTGCACTGACAGCCACTTCCACTGCCTCCCAGGTGGAATTTCTGACCCTACTGCTGGTCCTCCAACTACCTCGGGGGAACAGGTTGTCCCGCCTCTCATCCACATCACCAGGAAGTCTTGTGACTTCGGCATCTCTAAAGCGAGGAGCATTTCTGCACGTTTCCGTGCTTGTCTGTTGACTGGGAATGAGTGGTGAGGGAGTGCTTAAAGGCAGATCCCCCTTGTTCGCGGCAAGCAGCTGAGGTGCGAGTTGGGGGGATCAGATGACGAGGGAGCCAGGAATGGCGAGAATCTCTTGGGGGCTCATTTTTGGTGATCTCACCAACGCTGCTGTCATGAAACGTTCCGCCAGGCACGCCCAAAACCGGGCTTTAACTTGAGTGCGCTGAATCGAGCCCTTAGTCATTTCTTGGGTGAATTGCACCCAAGGAGTCTGCAAAGAGACTTAAGTTCAGTGAATGGGCAAAGAATTGGCGGCTGGAGTATAATGTGGGGATGTGAAATGGTCCCTTTTGGCCGGAAGAATAAAAAGGCAGCATGTTAACAGAGAATAGCTGCAGAAATCCAAGGTGCAGACGGATTGAGGTGTTCTCTTGCATGAGTTTAGGCTGCAGTACAGCAAGCAATTCAGAAGACTAATGGAACGCTATCCTTTATTATAATAATAATAATCTTTATTGTCACAAGTAGGCTTACATTAACACTGCAATTAAGTTATAGTGAAAAGCCCCTTGTCGCCACATTCTGGCGCCTGTTCGGGTACACAGAGGGAGAATTCAGAATGTCCAAATTACCTAACAGCACGTCTTTCGGGACTTGTGGGAGGAAACCGGAGCACCCGGAGGAAACCCATGTTGACTCAAGGAGAACGTGCAGACTCCGTGCAGGCCGTGACCCAAGCCAGGAATCGAGCCTGGGACTCTGGCGCTGTGAAGCAACAGTGCTAACCGTGCTTTGAGAAGAATAGATCATTAGAAATAAGAATGTTGGGCGCGATTCTCCCAAAACGGGAGAAATCGCAAAGCTGGCGTAAAACCCGGGCGGGTTTTACGGCAGCGCGCCCCTTCCCGACCGGGGACCGATTCTGGTGCCCCCTAGCAGCCCGACGCCGTAGGCTCCGGCAAGACGGGCTTAACGAAAATCGTTAAGCCCGCTTGCCGGAGTTAGCGCCAGCTGACGCGTCATATGACGTCAGCCGCGCATGCGCAGTTTGGAAGACTCCAACCCGCGCATGCGCGGGTGACGTCATCGCGTTTTTGCGCGAAACCCGCGCATGCGCGGGCCGGGTTGCCCCTCAGCCGCCCCGCGAATGGATACTGCGGGGCAGCGGAAGGACAAGTAGTGCGCGGGCATCGGGCCCGCTGCCCGCGATCGGTGGGCACCGATCGCGGGCCCATGGCACCCTTGGCACAGCCGTGGTACGGCCGTGCCAATCGGTGCCATGGTTATTAATAGCGAGTTAGTCACGCCGTTTTTACGAAAGGCAAGACCAGGTGTGTTTGCCGTTCGTAAAAACGGCGTAAAGGGCTGGGACTTCGGCCCATCTAACAGCTGAGAATCGCTGCCGGCCGTAAAAAAGCGGCGGCAGCGATTCGGGTCGGGACTTCAGCGGGGGGGGGGGAGAATAGCGGGAGGGCGGCAAAAATGTCGGGAAGGCCCTCCCGCTATTCTCCCACCCGTCGTGGGGGGCGGAGAATTTCGCCCGTTATGTTTCAGTCGGACAGGGTATATCTGGGACTACATCTCAAATTCTGTGAGCAGTTTTGGTCTCGTTATTTAGAAGGATGGAAATGCATTAGAGACGGTTCAGAGGAAGTTTACTGGATTGATACCTGGACTGAGGGACCTGTCTTATCAGGATGGGTTGGACAGGCTGAGGTAAGGTTCCAATGGGATTTAGGACAGTGAGGGGTGATTTGATTAGGGGTATGTGAGACCCTGATCCTGAATTGACAAGGTGGACATGGAAAGGGTATTTCCTCTTGTGGGTGAGCCCAGAACTAGGGGGCACCATTTTAAAATTAGGGGTCGCCCGTATCGGACAGAGATGGGAAGAAATATTTTCTCACAGGGTTTGGAACTCTGCCTCAGAAAGCAGTGGAGACGAGGTTCTTGAATATTTTGAAGGTGGAGGTAGATGGATTTGCAAAACACAAACAGATCAGTCAGGATATTATTGTAAGAAGTCTTACAACACCAGGTTAAAGTCCAACAGGTTTGATTCAAACACGAGCTTTCGGAGCGCAGCTCCTTCCTCAGTCTTCCTTCACCTGAGGAAGGAGCTGTGCTCCGAAAGCTCGTGTTTGAATCAAACCTGTTGGACTTTAACCTGGTGTTGTAAGACTTCTTACTGTGCTCACCCCAGTCTAACGCCGGCATCTCCACATCATGATATTATTGAATAGCGGAGCAGGTTCGAGGGGCCGAATGGTCTACTTCTGCTCCTATTGCGTATTTTCATATTTATACAGAGCAGTGATGGGCAACCGAGGCAGTAAGTTCGCTGCATGAGTGACCCTCCTTCATCTCAGTGGGTTGTAATTTTGAAATCGGGCTTGTTCACTAACCATTACCCAAGGAAGAAGATTAAATATATTTAATACATGCCAAATTTTTCATAACGAGTTATAGGAAATGCTGACTCTTTTATATATTAATAGAACTGTCAACAACTTCAAAGGTAAAAAAATAAATATTTACACGGTTGATCTGTTTTTATCGTGTACTAAACTGTATCCTGCTAATCCAGTAAACAATGTAAATAAAGGTAGATTGCAAAGGGACATTAATATAATTAATTAATTAATATGATAATTGATATAAAGGCGCGGCACACTGTTTAGCACTGCTGCCTCACAGCACCAGGGACCCGGGTACAATTCCGGACTTGGGTGACTGTGTGGAGCTTGCACGTTCTCCCTGTGTCTGCTTGGGTTTCCTCTGGGTACTCCAGTTTCCTCCCACAGTCCAAAGATGTGCAGCTGAGGTGTATTATCCATGCTAAATTGCCCCTTAGCGTCCTAAAGATGTCTAGGTTAGGTTAAGGGGTTATTGGAATGGGGCGGGGGAGCGGGCTTGGGTGGAGTGCTCTTTCAGAGGGTCAGTGCAGGCTCAATGGGCCGAAAGGCCTCCTTCTGTACTGTAGCGATTCTATGGATAAAGCGAGCAGGCGAATTGAGATCAATGTGGGAAAGAATGGAGTCATCCATATTGTTTTTTTTAAGTAAATTTAGAGCACGCAATTGTTTTTTTTCCAATTAAGGGGCAATTTAGCGTGGCCAATCCGCCCACCCTGCACAACATGGGGTTGTGGGAGCGAAACCCATGCAGAAACGGGGAGAATGTGCAAACTCCACACGCACAGTGACCTGCAGCTGGGATTGAACCCAGGTCCTCAATGTCATGAGGCAACAGTGCTAACCACTGGGCCACCGTTCCACCTGGGTCCTACATATTGGACCTGAGATAAAGCCAGAGTACTTTTTAAATGGAGAGAAGGTGGGAATAGCGAGAAAAAAGGGTCTCGGGGTATGTTAGAAAATACCAAACACTTGAAGATGCTTAGAGAAAAAAATGAAGGAGCTGGCCTTTATCTGAAGGGGGATGGAATACAAAGGAGTGGATGTCACGCGACAATTGTGTAAAGCTCTGGTTAACACCCATTCAGCTCTAGGACTGCAGTGTCGCTGGACTAGTCATCCAGAAACTCAAGGTGATACTCTGGGGATCCGGGTTCAAATTCCACCACGGCAGACAGTGAAATTTGAATTCAATAAAATCTGGAACTAAAGGTCTAATGATGACCATGAAACCATTGCCGATATGGCTCATCAATGTCCTTTCGGGAAGGAAATCTGCCATCCTTACCTGGTCTGGCCTATATGTGACTCCATTTCCATAGCAATATGCTTGAATCTTAAAAGGCCTCAGGGACGCTGGCCCAACCAGAGATGCTCATATCCCATGAACACATTTTTTAAAAGCCTCAGGAAAGATATAATGCAGCACAGATCTGACAAAATGATATTTCCCTGTTGCTTTCTCCATGGCAATGCATCAGCCAATCAGAGTTGACTTGCCACCAATCAGTACACTTTCCTCCAGTAGCACAAATTGTTGTGATTGTTTGAAATTATCTACTCTTGGGCGAGATTCTCCGACCTACCTGCCGGGTCGGAGAATCGCCGGGGGCAGCATCAATCCCACCCCGCCGCTCTGACGCTGGCTGCTGAATTCTCAGCCACCGGTTTTCGGGAAGGGGCAGGGATTGCGCCGGTTGGGGGCTGTTGGCAGTGGCCCCCTCCCTAGCAATTCTCCGGGCCCCGATGGGCCGAGCAGCCGCCGGGTTTCAGCCAGTCTCGCCGGTGAGAAATAGATATGGTCCACCCTGGCGGGACCTGGCTTGGAAGGCGGCTAGTGGGGTCCTCAGGGGGGCGGGGTGGGGGGGGGATCCGGCCCCGGGGTGGCCCCATGGTGGCCTGGCACACGATCAGGGCCCACCGATATACGGGCAGGCCTGTGCCGTGGGGGCACTCTTTCTCTCCACGCCGGCCTCTGTAAGGCTCCGCCATGGCCGGTGCGTGCACAGGAAACACGCCAGCGATCCTGCGCATGCGCCAACTCACACCAGCTGGCGACAGCCCTTCACCGCCGGTTGGTGTGGCGCCAACCCCTCCAGCGCCGGCCTAGCTCCCGGACGTGTGGAGGATTCCGCAACCTCTGGGCGGCCCAACGCCGGAGTGGTTCACGCCGCTCTTGGCGCCGGTACGGGCCGCCCCGCCAATTGCGGGAGAATCCCGCCGCTGGTATTTATCCTGATGAGTGCAAGATGAAAAGTTTCTGCAACACGTCTCTTTCCAGCAAGATTCAAAATGACATTGCGGATAAAGGGCTTAAACTATGAAGTCAGGTTGTAATGTGTCCCTTTGAGAGTCGAAGATTAAGGTGGTGATCTGATTGATCTGTTTCAGGTGATTGCGGGAATTGATAGGATAGGCAGAGAGAAAGTATTTCCTCTAATTGCAGGAGCCCAGAACAAGGAGGTAATAAGCTTAAACTTAGGGCTGTGCCATTCGTGGGTGATGTTAGGAAGCACTTCTTAACATAAAGGATAGTGGAAATCTGTAACTCTCTCCCCCCCAAAAAAATTTGAGGTTAGGGTTATTAATTGAAAATTTCAAAACAGCGAGAGATCGATTGTTGCTTGGAAAGGGATATGGAACCAAGGTGGGCAGTAGAGGTAAGATACAAAGGGTGAGTAGAACCCCTTAACCACATACCAACTGCCCATTGTGAGCCTTGAATTAAAATCCACTCTCTTGAATTTGTGTGTCAAGGTCTAAAGCTTGCGTTTATTTTGCAGGGCGCTTGTAACCCACTGTGTTCTGAGTGTGACTATAATTTTAGCTCATTGAGTACAATAGATTTTATTTGATCCTTCACTAAAAGATTCTGCCTTGCCTTGTGAAGGCTAAAGAGTTCAGCACCGTGATTCATACACTATTCAGCTGCCATGCCAGTTCTGTGCGCAATCATCTATGTGGGAAACTAAACAAGTAAAGGCACAGTGTAAATAAAACAGAAGAGTGTGGAGTTTCCAAGAATCCATAGAATCCCTACAGTATACAAGGAGGCCATTTGGACCATTGAGTCTGCACTGACCCTCTGAAAGAGCACCTTATCCAGGCCCCCTCCAGCTCCCTATCCATGTAACTCCATATCCTCACCTAACCTACACATCCTGAGGCACACAAGGGCAATTTTTAGCATGGCCAATCCACCCAACCTGCACACCTTTGGACTGTGGGAGGAAACTGGAGCACCCGGAGGAAACCCACACTGATACTGGAACCCACACTGATACTGGGCGAAAGTGCAAACTCCGCACAGACAAGTCACCCGAGGTTGGGATTGAACCCGGGTCCTTGGCGCTGTGAGGCAGCAGTGCCAACCCCTATGCCATCGTGCTGCCCAAGAGTTTGATCTTGTTTTATCAGTGCAATCCGGTTGAAAAATGGCTGCATGCGAGCAGCGCAAAAAAGGCCAGGGAATTTTAAACACAAATCACATCAAACACAAGTTGGGCTTCTGCAATCTTTAACTCTAGTTTAAAAGTCCTTTCACCTGAAGTTGGCCCCACCCACAAAACTGGTTGTGCCCTTGGGTCTAAACTTCAAGCACTGTGGGTTTCTGGCGATTATGCAGGTTCACGAGAAGCTTTTCAAATTGCATTCACATAATAATAATAATAATCGTTTATTATCACAAGTAGGCTTCAATGAAGTTACTGTGAAAAGCTCCTAGTCGCCACATTCCGGTGTCTGTCTGGGGAGGCCGGTACGGGAATTGAACCTGCGCTGCTGGCATTGTTCTTGCATTACAAGCCAGCTGTTTAGCCCACTGTGCTTCCTTCGGCTCTAAATTTATTTTATTGTTTTTATGAATTTAGAGTATCCAATTATTTTTTTCCAATTAAGGGGCAATTTAGCGTGGCCAATCCACCTAACCTGCGCATCTTTGCGGGGTGAAACCCATGCAGACACGGGGAAAATGTGCAAACCACACGGACAGTGACCCAGGGCTGACATTCGATCCCAGGTCCTCAGTGCCGTGAGGAACCCACTGTGCCACCGTGCTGGCCCCTCTAAATTATTGTTTTTTTCCAAAAGGTTGCAAAGAAGCAGAAGCTGAAACTTGGGAAAATTGCATGTTTTATATAGAAAACAAACCTGATAAGGAGTGACAGGGTATATAATTTCACTGTGTTACTTCTACAGGCGTAACCATGAACATGTACATAGGAGGTGCTCAGAGTAGATTCCTTTTCAGAAAATAATTCATGCAATAGAAAATATGTGCAGAAATATATCATCTAACGTTGGATGGTAGCAAAAGATACTTGGGCCTGGATTTCTTTCTTCCTGATGGATATGGGCTAGCCCCAACCTTGCTAAGTAGAGTTGCCAACGTGCCAGAATCATCCTGGCATCTTGAGGCATTAAAGACACTGCTTTCAGGTGAAAAATCATAGGGGCGTTTTAAAAAAAAAATAATTTTCTTTGAACCTTTTTTGTTTATTAGTTGTAAAAGTATTGGAGATATAGGAAAATGTCTGTTTGACTGATGAGCCAAATGTGACCAAATTAGGCAGGGATTTGATGGAATATACGACTTTTCCCAAGGGAAAGTTCTGCCCAACTCTGTACTACATGGTCAACAATGACTGAGAATCATTCTACTGGCAATGAGGATATTAAACAAAACTGTCTTGGGTTTGAGCTCACATTACGTGTCGGCTAGCAGAGAATCATTTAATGTGCTGGGTGCCGATTCATTTCCATAAAATGAGCTCGCTAAAGCTTCTGCTAAAACAGCTGAGGAATTGTACGAGGACATTTATGTGAACCTTCACAGCATATAGGTTTAACAAACAAACTTCTGAAATATTACTTGAACAAATCCCAACACTGATTACTGCTAATCCATGTAAATAAGGTCAGCTCTGAGGAACACAGATCTTGAAAAGGAAGGTAGAAATTCATCTTGGGTGGGAGCTCAGAACAGGTAATGTGATCAGGGCTGCCTTTTATCTCCCCTTCCCCAGCATTCAATCCAACAGGTGTATAGTGGTGGCTTTGCCAGCTGTATCTCTGATGCTGCCCAAGACAACTTTCTACCTGTCACTGTCTCATGTCGTTCAAAATGTGAGTCCCTTAAGAGTCTATTATAAATGTCTTCAACTGAAAAGTAGGAATCAGGAAAATGACAAAAAGGTAATGGCTGTGACCCCATCCGGAATTTTCGACATCATTGACAGCTCTATGGAATGAGGTATTCGCAGATGTATCTCTTCTCAGTACGGCACACTTCAGCGGACCATTTGCCCTGGCTGCTGATCGAGGCCACCACGCAATTCTCCCGTGTCCCTCCACGCGGCTCATTCCGATCCCAGTTGAAGTAAGTGAGTGGCAATCCGTTCACATCAACGAATTTTCCCTCGGTGGTCATGTCGTTGACACCGATCCAAATGTCGCCGGCCCCGTTCAAGGTCTTCTTGGCATAGCTCCGGAGGGAATTACCTTCATCACTGCTTCGGGGGATAGTCAAAGTCCCTCCTTGGGCGATACAGTCCTCGTTGGCCGCATGGTAACTCTTTGGGCTTTTCGATGACAGGTAACATTTTTTGTGAATTTTCGTCCCTTTCAGGCATACTGGGAGGAGAAAGAAAAGATTTGTGTTTATATTGCTCCCATCACAAACCAAGGACATCCCCAAACCATTCAATCACAAATGAAGTGGCAGTAGCTGAAATGAAATGAAATGAAAATCGCTTATCCTCACGAGTAGGCTTCAATGAATTTACTATGAAAAGCCCCTAGTCGCTACATTCCTAGGCGCCTGTTCGGGGAGGTGGTACGGGAATTGAACCATGCTGCTGGCCTGCCTTGGTCTGCTTTAAAAGCCAGCGATTTAGCCCAGTGTGCTAAACCAGCCCCTTCCATAACCAGCTTCCACTGGGATTGCAGCAGCTTCTACTGGGAATGCCAATAATTTCTACTGGGAATGGCAATAGCTTCTACTGGGAATGGCAATAGCTTCTTCTGGGAATGAAAATATCTTTTGCTGGAAGTGGTGGTAGCTTCTACTGGGAATTGCGGTAGTTTCAACTGACTGGCAATAGCTTCTGGGATTGGCAACAGCTTCTACTGGGAATGGTGGTAGCTTCCACTGTGAATGGTGATAGCTTCTACTGGGAATGACCGTAGCTTTCACTGGGAATGATGTAACTTCCACTGAGAATGGTGTCATTTCTACTGGGAATAGCAGTAGCTTCAACTATGAATTGAAATATCATCCACTTGAATGGTGTAACTTCCACTGGGATTGGCAATAGCTTCTACTGGAAATGGCGGATTGCTTCTATTGGGAATGGCGGTAGCTTCTACTGAGAATCGCAGGCTTCTGCTGGGAATGAGAATAGCTTCTACTGGGAACGGCAATAGCTTCCACTGGAATGACAACAGCATCTACTGAGAATGGCAATAGCTACTACTGGGAATGACAATAGCTTCCAATGGGAATGTCTTCCACTGGAAATGGTGGAAGCTTCTACTGGGAATGCAGTAGCTCCCACTGGGAATGACGGTAGCTCCCACCGGGAATGGCGGTAGCATCCATGGAGAATGGCAGTAGTCTCTACTGGGAATGGAGGTGGCTTATGCTGGGAATGGCAATAGCTTCTACTGGGAATAGCAACAGTGTCGACTGAGAACGGCAATAGCTTCTACTGGGAATGGAAATATCTTTTACTGGGAATGGCAGTAACTTAGTAACTTCCATGGGAATGGGAATAGCTTTTTCTGGGATTGGTTGTAGCTTCTACTGGGAACTGTTAGTTCCCACCGGGAATGGCAATATCTTCATAGAATTTACAGTGCAGAAGGAGGCCATTCGGCCCATCAAGTCTGCACCGGCTCTTGGAAAGAGCACCCTACCCAAGGTCAACACCTCCACCTTATCCCCATAACCCACTGAGAATGGTGGTAGCTTCTATTGGGAATAGTGTAACTTCCACTTGGGAATGGTAATAGCTTCTACTGGGAATGAGATAGCTTTTACTGTCAATGGCAGTAGCTTGGTACTGGGAATATCAGTAATGACCCCCTCCTCAAGGGTATTTCTATTCAGAGTGGCATTACAGCCAACACCTTCTCCCTGCACCGTGGTATTACTTACCCGTCTGCAGTGCTTGCATTTCTTTAAGCGAATTCACTTCCCGCCATAATTTGTCAATTTCATTCTTCAAATCATCCTTTCCTGTGGTTGAAACAAGAATAAAGCAAAGGCTATTATTGAAATGGTTGCATAAAAACCTTAGAAAGAACATCACTGAGGCTAAAACACGAATCGGCAAACTTGCTCAAAACATTGGTCCCAACTTTCAGCCGTCATTCTTTTTAAAACTATTCAACAATGCAACTTTCCATTCTGTTTAGTGATAAGTGACTTCAGGCACTTTGTGACACTTTACAAGTTTTTTGCAACAATCCCTTTCTGCTATTTCAACGATGACACTCACCTTTCCCGATCATGAAGATTTGTCAGATCTTTTTCAAACAATATACAATATTCATAAAATGTGTTAAAGTACATTACAGTTCAAATCTGACACAGCAAGGTGCATTACGATGCAATGTCTATCAACAGGGTTTGTGGCATTCTGAGGTGCCTCAGCTACACTTCCAATTACGAGTTATATTTACAATTCACGTTTATATTTCAACACGGTAGCACAGTGGTTAGCACAGTTGCTTCACAGCTCCAGGGTCCCAAGTTAGATTCCCTGCTGGGTCACTGTCTGTGTGGAGTCTGCACATCCTCCCCGTGTCTGCGTGGGTTTCCTCCGGGTGCTCCGGTTTCCTCCCACAGTCCAAAGATGTGCGGGTTAGGTGGATTGGCCATGCTAAATTGCCTTTGTGTTCAAAAAGGTTAGTGGGGTTACGGGGATGAAGGGGATAGGATGTAGGTGTGGGGCTTAAGTAGGGTGCTCTTTCCAAGGGCCGGTGCAGACTCGATGGGCTGAATGGCCTCCTTCTGCACTGTAAATTCTATGATTTTATGATTCAAACATTCTTTGGAATATACAGCCTGAGGGCTTTTACACAATTTCTCGCCCCTCAGTGTTCTTTTTTAAAAAATTCATTCATAGGACTTGGATATAGCTGACCAGTGTAGTAGTCACCACTGTTTGTATAATACTCATATTAGAGGTAATATGGTAAGGCTCCTGTACGACAGGTACAGGGGTAGATCCCTGCCTGCTGGCTCCACCCAGTAGGCAGAGTATAAATGTGTGTGCTCGCCGAGCTGCTCCCATTTCTGGTAGCAGCTGCAGGAGGCAACTCATCTCTGCTTAATAAAGCCTCGATTACACTCTACTCTCGTCTTGTCGTAATTGATAGTGCATCAATTTATTAAGCAGAGATATTACAGCGATGGATCTCCGTATCAAGCCTGATTGACGACAGCTGCACCCTCAAGCAGACAACGCCACGTCGGCCTTCGACCATTGGCTAGCTTGCTTTGAAACCTACATCGGATCAGCGACAGAACAACCCTCGGAAGCACAGAAACTCCAGATCCTGTACTCACGGGTGAGCTCCGATATTTTTCCCCTTATCCGGGATGCGCCCACTTACCCTGAAGCTATGGCGCTTCTGAAAGGAAACTATATCTGGCCGATCAACAAACTCTGGGCCAGGCACCTCCTGGCAACAACTCCCCGGTGAGTCATTGGACGATTTCAGGCGTACCCTGCACATCCTGGCAAGGAACTGCGATTGCCTGGCAGTTTCGGCCGTTGAAAATACTGAACTCTTAAACAGGGACGCTTTTGTTATGGGCATGGGGTCGGCGTACATTCGCCAGCGCCTATTAGAAGGTGGTACACTCGACCTCGCGGTGATCAAGCAACTCGCGACCTCACTAAAGGTAGCGTCCCGTAACGTACAATCGTACGCCCCCGACCACACGGCGCCCTCATGGACATCGTGGGCCCCACCAGCGCCCACAAAGCACCCCCGGCAGCGCTGCCCGGCACGGAGTGCAATCTGCAAGGCCTGCGGGAGGAAGGGACATTTCGCTGCGGTGTGCCAGGCCCGGTCGATCGCCACTGTATCCAGGCCCATTGTTCCTGCACTCCCTACGTGCAGCCCGTGGGCGCCGCCATCTCTAACGCCTCCCGCCACGTGCACTACGTGGGCGCTGCCATCTTTGGCGCCATTTTGGACGGAGCCTCAGGACCCCTGCTCATCGGGCACCTCATCTGGCCTCCCATCACCCGCCACCGCCGCTGACCAGCCCGGGGCCTACCAACACCAGCCGCAGCTTGCCTCCATCACGGTCGACCAGTCCCGGCCGCACAACCTCGCAACTGCGACGACGACGGTGAAAGTCGATGGGCACAAGACATCCTGCCTTCTTGACTCCGGGAGCACGGAAAACTTCATCCGCTCCTCTATGGTAAGGTGCTGCTCCCTCGCGGTACACCCTGTTACCCAAAGAATCTCCTTGGCCTCCGGATCCCATTCCGTTGAAATCCGGGGGTACTGTATCGCCACCCTCACCATCCAGGGCGTAGAGTTCAGCAACTTCTGGCTCTACGTCCTCCCCAACCTCTGCGCTGCCCTGTTACTCGGCCTGGACTTCCAGTACAACCTCCAAAGCCTAACTCTAAAATTTGGCGGACCCCTACCACCCCTCACCGTATGCGGCCTCACGAGCCTTAAGGTCGACCCACCTTCCCTGTTTGCAAACCTCACCCCGGATTGCAAACCCGTCGCCAGCAGGGGCAGATGGTACAGTGCCCAGGACAGGACCTTCATCAGGTCGGAGGTCCAGTGGCTTCTGCGGGAAGGCATCATCGAGGCCAGTAACAGTCCCTGGAGAGCCCAAGTGGTAGTAGTAAAGACTGGGGAGAAACACAGGATGGTCATTGACTACAGCCAGACCATCATCCGGTACATACAGCTCGACGCGTACCCCCTCCCACACATATCTGATATGGTCAATCAGATTGCACAGTACCGGGTCTTCTCTACAGTGGACCTGAAATCCGCCTACCACCAGCTCCCCATCCGCAAGGCGGACCGCAAATACACTGCGTTTGAAGCAGACAGCCGCCTTTATCATTTCCTTAGCGTTCCCTTCGGCGTCACTAATGGGGTCTCGGTCTTCCAATGTGAGATGGACCGAATGGTTGACTGGTATGGGCTGCGGGCCACCTTCCCATACCTAAATAACGTCAGCATCTGCAGCCACGACCAGCAGGACCACGACGCTAACCTTTTCAAATTTCTCCAAACCGCCAAACTCCTGAACCTCATGTACAATAAGGAGAAGTGCGTGTTCAGCACCAACTGCTTAACCATCCTTGGCTATGTTGTGGAAAATGGAGTTCTCAGGCCTGACCCCGACCGCATGAGCCGCCTCATGGAACTCCCCCTCCCACACTGCCCCAAGGCCTCAAACGATGCCTGGGGTTCTTCTCCTATTATGCTCAGTGGGTCCCTAACTATGCGGACAAGGCCCGCCCACTCATCCATTCCACCGTTTTCTCCCTGACGGTTGAGGCCTGCCAGGCCTTCAACCATATCAAGGCCGACATCGCCAAGGCCACGATGCACGTGGCGAACGAGACCCTCCCCTTTCAAGTCGCGAGCGATGCATTGGACGCCGCTCTGGCCGCCACCCTCAACCAGGCAGGCAGGCCCATGGCCTTCTTTTCCCGCACTCTGCATGCCTCTGAAATTCAACACTCCTCTGTCGAAAAGGAGGCCCAAGCCATCGTAGAAGCTGTGCGGCATTGGAGGCATTACCTGGCTGGCAGGAGATTCACTCTCCTCACTGACCGACGGTTGGTTTCCTTCATGTTTAGTAATACACAGCGGGGCAAGATCAAAAATGATAAAATCTTAAGGTGGAGAATCGAGCTCTCCATCTACAATTAAGAGATTTGTATCACCCCGGAAGCTCAACGAGCCCCCCGATGCCCTATCCCGAGGTACATGTGCCAGCGCACAAGTGGACCGACTCCGGACCCTGCACAATGGTCTCTGTCACCCAGGGGTCACCCGGTTCTTTCATTTGCTAAAGGCTGTAACCTGCCCTACTCCATTGCAGAGGTCAGGGCTGTCACCAGAGACTGCCAGGTCTGCGCGGAGTGCAAACCGCACTTCTAACGGCCAGACCGAGCGCACCTGGTGAAGATCTCCTGCCCCTTTGAACGCCTCAGCGTGGATTTCAAAGTGCCCCTCCCCTCCACCAACCGAAACACGTACTTCCTGAACGTGGTCGATGAATACTCCCGATTCCCCTTCGCCATTCCATGCCCCAATATGACGTCTGCCACAGTCATTAAAGCACTCAACAGCATCTTTGCCCTGTTCGTTTTCCCCGCTAACGTCCACAGCGACCGGGGATCCTCCTTCATGAGTGATGAGCTGCGTCAGTTCCTGCTCAGCAAGGGCATTGCCGCGAGCAGGACGACCAGCTACAACCCCCGGGGAAACGGGCAGATGGAGAGGGAGAATGGGACGGTCTGGAAGGCCGTCCTGCTGGCCTTGTGGTCTAAACATCTCCCGGTCTCCCGCTGGCAGGAAGTCCTCCCCGAAACGCTCCACTCCATCCAATCGCTACTTTGCACTGCGACTAATGAAACCCCCCCATGAACATCTCCTTGCCTTCCCTAGGAAGTCCACCTCGGGGCTTCGCTCACAACATGGCTGGCAGCTCCAGGACCCGACCTCCTCCGCAAACACGTGTGGCTCCACAAGGCGGACCCATTGAGCGAAAGGGTATAGCTGCTGCATGTGAACCCGCAGTATGCCTACGTGGCGACCCCGACGGCCTCCAGGACACAGTCTCCCTCAGGGACCTGGCACCAGCTGGATCCCCACCCACGGCCCCACACCACCCGACAACTCCACCCCCCCCGATTGCCCCGTCGCCACCCACCCTCTCCCCAGCGCACCTCACTACAGCCCCTGCCCCAGGACGATCCGTCCTCCCACTGGTTCCACCCGGGGATGAAGGTGAGGACGACACGCTGCCGGAGTCACAGGCGACCAAGCCGGCGCCTGCATTACCACTGGGACTGAGGCGCTCACAACGGAGGATCAAGGCACCCGACCGGCTAAATTTGTAAACTTTCACCAGACTGTAAACTTTAAATTCTCACATACCTGTAAATAGTTTTCCCACCACCCCTGCTGGACTCTTTTTTTAACAGGGGGGTGAAATTGGTAGTCACCAGTGTTTGTGTAAAACTTGTATTAGAGGTAATACGGTAAGGCTTCTGTATGACAGGTACGGGGGGTAGATCCCTGCCTGCTGTCTCCGCCCAGTAGGTGGAGTATAAATGTGTGTGCATACGGAGCTGCTCCCATTTCTGGTAGCAGCTGCAGGAGGCTACACATCTCTGCTTAATAAAGCCTCAATTACACTCTACTCTCGTCTCGTCGAAATTGATAGTGCATCAACCAGGCAAGCATTTATTGCCCGTTACTAATTGCCCTTGAGAAGGTGGTGGTGAGCTGCCTTCTTGAACCACTGCAGTCCACACGCCAGGACAGGAGATTTTGTAATATTAAGGGAGAGCAGCATGCTATCACCGGAAGGGAAATGTGTCATATGATCCAGCCTCAGTTTCAATCTGGACTGTGAGCAGAACCACACAGCTCTGCTGCTAATAATGGCGACCTGTTTAGGTTGAGACGGTACAGAGGCGGTTTACTAGGATGTTACCTGGTATGGAGGGCATTAGCTATGAGGAGAGGTTAGATAAACTGGGTCTGTTCTTACTGGAATGACGGAGGTTGCAAGGCGACCCGATAGAGGTCTACAAGATTATGAGCGGCATGAACAGAGTGAATAGTCAGAAGCTCTTTCCAAGGGTAGGAGAGCCAAGCACTCGGGGGCACAGGTTTAAAGTGCGTGAGGAAAAGTTTAGAACGGATGTGCGAGGCAGGTTTTTTTACACAGAGGGTGGTAAATATATGGAACGCGCTGCCTGGGGAGGTGGTGAGAGCAGGTACGATGATGGCATTTAAGGTACATCATCACAAATACATGAATAGGGTGGAACTGGAAGGATACGGACTCTGTAAGTGTAGATGGTTTTAGTTTAGGCAGGTACTATGGTCGGTGCAGGCTTGGAGGGCCGAAGGGCCTGTTCCTGTGCTGGATTGTTCTTTGTTTCATTCCCAATTGATAGGCATATTTTTATGGCTGGCTTGTCTGGTACAAAAATATCTGAATCAAGAAACCATAGCTCTGTACATGTTTTAAACATTTTGAATTTGGAGAGTAGGTGAACTGCATTTCAATTCAAAGTGGGGAATTTTGTGGACATTTTGACAATATCCCTTTGACTTTCCTTCTCCGATAGTACCTGGGGTGAGTGTTGCTGCAGCTGCTTTCACATGTTTTTCGGAAGCTCCACCCATTTTGTCACAACCTCCTCTGGCCTGAGGTTATGACTATTTTGTGTTGTTTTGCTTCCTTTGATTCTCCCTTGCTCGCTATGGATGCACCCAGAACCTGGGCTAACCCAGTGCTAGTCCTCCTGACGCACTGTCCCACCCGCTGAACAGAGAGGTTATGACCTGCAATCTCACCATGAAGGGTATGCTAGTCCTCTATTTGAGCCGGTCTCGTGCTGTGCTTTCAAAGATTTTCTCTGCAGTCACCCGCTGCATTTTTAAACACTCTCTGAAGCTGACCGAGAGGACGACGGTCTTCTCATACGATGTAGCGTGAGCTAGGGCTGTGCACCATGTCGTACCCGTGCTTAAATCTTGTTGCCACACTGCACAGTAACTGCTGAACACCGCGTTGTGTCTTTCTAATGCTATAAGCATCAATCGCTCATAAAGAATTGCGTAAACCTGTTGTGGGTTCATTTATTTAGATTCGGCACATAGAAACATTTATACATGGATGGAAAGTTTGAAGACATCAATGGGCGGCATGGTGGCACAGTGGTTAGCACTGCTGCCTCACGGCACCAGGGAACCGCGTTCGATTCGGGGGACTGTATGGAGTTTGCATGTTCTCCGCATGTCTGCGTGGGTTTCCTCCGGGTGCTCTGGTTTCCTCCCACAATCCGAAGATGCGCAGGTTAGATGGATTGGCCGTGCTAAATTGCCCCGGAGTGTCCAAAGGGTAGGTGGGGTTACTGGGATAGTGCAGGGGACTGGGACTTGGTAGGATGCTCTTTCGGAGGGTCAGTGCAGTCTCATAGATATTATAGAATTTGCAGTGCAGAAGGAGGCCATTCGGCCCATCGAGTCTGCACCGGCTCTTGGAAAGAGCACCCTACCCAAGGTCAACACCTCCACCTTATCCCCATAACCCAGTAACCCCACCCAACACTAAGGGCAATTTTGGACACTAAGGGCAATTTATCATGGCCAATCCACCTAACCTGCACATCTTTGGACTGTGGGAGGAAACCGGAGCACCCGGAGGAAACCCACGCACACACGGGGAGGATGTGCAGACTCCGCACAGACAGTGACCCAAGCTGGAATCGAACCTGGGACCCTGGAGCTGTGAAGCAATTGTGCTAACCACAATGCTACCGTGCTGCCCTCAAGGACTCTGCACTGGGGGGATTCTATGATTTGATGACAAGCAACAGGAATGTGTTTGATGTGTTTTGCTCATAGGCCAGTGAAATTGAGACTGGATTACATGACACCTACTTTCTAATTCTGCTATCCCTTAAAGGCATATTACAACAGAAGTGTCCTGGACTTTCCTCGTTGAAACTGTGCGGCAGCTGGCCGAAGAGTTAGTGCTTCCATTAGCACGTGGCCCTGGAACCTGTAACGTGCCAGTCTTCAATGCTCAGTCATGGACAGCTCTTTGCATTGGAAGACATGTCAACCAGATGCAGCAGTAAAAGAAGGGGTTGGAGTGTGAGGAATGGCTAATGAGTGAGGGAATCCCAGAGCAGACTTCCTCTGAGGTTCATTCAGATAAGGATGGGTCAAATGTGGCAATGCCAGAGAAGCCAGCCAATGCCTATCATGGTAGGACATGGAGAAAACATCAATCGATTTTTTTTCAGTGTTTTAAAAGTGTTGTCTTAACAGAAATGCTGCAAGTTCACTACGTTCAGTTCACATTTTTTACCACAAGGTGGTGCCCATGCACCAAACAGCACCAAAGTAGAACCATTTCAGAGAATATTTTGATCTACTTTGTATTCACTGGTCCGTTGCTTTTTATATTTTTGATTTGATTTATTATTGTCACATGTATTAGTATACAATGAAAAGTTTTGTTTCTTGCATTCTATGCAGACAATGCATACCGTACATAGGGAAGGAAGGAGACTGCAGAATATAATGCTACAGTTATAGCAAGGTGTAGAGAAAAGATTAACTTAATACGAGGTAGGTCCGTGGGCAGCACGGTAGCATGGTGGTTAGCACAATTGCTTCACAGCTCCAGGGTCCCAGGTTCGATTCCCGGCTTGGGTCACTGTGCGGAGTCTGCACGTTCTCCCCGTGTGTGGGCGGTTTCCTCCGGGTACTCCGATTTCCTCCCACAGTCCAAAGATGTGCAGGTTAGGTGGATTGGTCATGCTATATTGCCCTTAGTGTCCAAAATTGCCCTTAGTGTTGGGCCGGGTTACTGGGTTATGGGGATAGGGTGGAGGTGTGGTTTTGGGTAGGGTGCTCTTTCAAAGAGCCGGTGCAGACTCGATGGGCCGAATGGCCTGCTTCAGCATTGTAAATTCTATGAAAAAAGTCTGATGGCAGCAGGGAAGAAGCTGTTGTTTTGCTTCCTTTGATTCTCCTTGAGTGACCTCAAACTTTGGTGTCTTTTTCCTGATGGAAGAAGGTTGAAGAGAGGATGTCCGGGGTGCGTGGAGTCCTTAATTATGCTGGCTGCGAAAAGTCAAAGTAGATGGAGGAACAGAACCTCTCCTTTTAATGAGATAGTTTACAGCCTTTCAGCCTCAACACAAAGCTTGACATTTTCACAACACAAACAAATCTCCCATTTCCCCTGACAGCAGCTGTTGATACTGGTTCCACTCTATTTACAACTCCACTGGTCCCATCTTTTGGTCCATACCCTTTTTGCATTGCTCCTTTATCCATTTTCTCATTTCATGGCAGAAGGCCATATTCAACCATCTTTCAGATGATCCAAAACTGTCTTCATCTAAAACCATTCTATAGGACCCCATAGAACCCATGCAGTGCATAAGGAGGCCATTCAGTCCAGCGAATCTGTACCAGCCCACCGAAAGAGCACCGTACCTTCCCCCACTTCTCACTCCCTATCCCAATAACCCAATCTAGCCTCCACATCTTTGGACACCAAGGGGCAATTCTTTTAGCAGGGCCAATATCCACCCAACTTGCACAGCTTTGGACTTTGGGAGGAAACCGGAGCACCCAGAGGAAACACACGTAAAAACGGGGAGAATGTGCAAACTCCATATAAAATACTAAGGAGGACTTCTGGTGGCGGCCATGGAGGGGTAGGTCACACATTTGATAGCTCCCGCCTGCAACGGACTTTTGGATATTTTTCCCCCTTTTTTTTATTTTATGGGATAAAGCAGTGAAGAGTGAGACAGTAAGGAGAAATTGCCCTCCGGTGAATGGAGAATTGGACCAGAAGTGGCCGTGTGAGACGACAAAGTCCTATAAGGGAGACGTAAGCAGAGCTGATAACACAGGACAGCATGGCAGAGGGCAAGGGCCGCGGGGCGATGGCACAGTGGTTGACGGAGCAGCTGGTGAAGTGTTTTTTGAGGATTGCTTCGCCAAGCTGAAGAAGAACATGCTGGACCCGATTAAGGCTTCGATTGATCAAGTGGTTCAGAATCAGGAAACCCACGGGAGAGCAATCCAGGAGGTTGAACAAAAGTTGTCCTAGCACGAGGCGTATATAACCGTGCTGGAAAGCAAGGTGGGGATGATAAACGACCACCAGAAAAGAATGCAGGAGAAGCTGGAGCACCTGGAGAATAGGTCCAGGAGGCAGAATCTCAGAATTGTTGGCCTCCCTGAAGGCAGTGAAGGATCGGATGCGAGGGCCTATGTGACAGACATGTTGGAGAAGTTGGTGCGGTATGGGGCGTTCCCTCGGCCTCTGGAAATGGACAGAGCACACAGAGCCCTCGCGAGGAAGCCCAGAGCAAAAGAACCGCTGAGGGTCATGGGGGTACATTTTCACCATTTCATGGACAAGAAACACGTTTTGCGGTGGGCCAAGAAAGAATGGAGCAGCAAGTGGGAGAACTGTGAGTTGCGCATTTATCAGGACCTGGGAGCGGATTTGGCCAAGAGGTGAGCTGGGTGCAGTCAGGCAAAAACGACCCTCTTTAAGAAGGGAGTGAAGCTCGGGATGCTGTACCCAGCCCGCCTGTGGGTTACACAAGAGGAACGGGACTTCTACTTTGAAACGCCAGACGAAGTATGGACCTTTATTAAAGAAATGAAGCTGGAGGCAAATTAAAAGACACTTGAGCCTTGGAGATGTACTGTGGCAGCGATTTGTGGTGCTGGATTGTAAAAATTTAAGTAGCTCCATGTGAAATAATGGGCTGTGTGGATGGTTAAAGTTGATCTGTCTTGTAGGAACCTTGTTAGAGGGGGAGATGGGCTTTGAATTTAGTTCTGCTATTTGGGTGACTATTTTTCTAAAGTGATTGTTTCTTCACAGTTTTTTTTTCTGTTGTTTGTTTACTGGGGAATGTGATGCTTTTAAAATATTTATTCATGTGGGGGGAAGAGAGGAGAGTATAATAGTTTCTCTAGGATACTTGCGTCCAGTAGGTCTTCCAGTAGTGTCTGTCGTGGCGGTTGTGGGTGAGATGATTCCGTCCATGCTGCTTTTTGGGTCCGAGATGTAGAGGAGCAGATCATCTGCATAGAGTGAGACTCTGTGCTCTCTGCCTCCCCTTCGGATACCCCTCCAATTCTTTGCTGCCCTGAGCGCGATTGCTAGCGGTTCGATTGCTAGTGCGAACAGCAGCGGGGACAGTGGGCATCCTTGTCTGGTGCCCCTGTGCAGCTGGAAGTATTGGGAGTTGGTATTGTTGGTCCGTACACTCACCATGGGAGCGTTGTATAGGAGCTTTACCCAAGCAGTGAACCCTGTTCCAAGCCCGAACCGCTCCAGTACCTCTATGAGGTATTTCCATTCGACTCTGTCGAAGGCCTTTTCTGCGTCCAGGGAGACGATCACCTCTTGTGTTGACCCATGGAGATTTGCACAGCTGAGGGCGAAGGAGTTTTCCTTTTTTTCACATGTCCACAAGGTATACTCTCGCATCGACTTTTTTGTTCTGAGCAGGGCGCTAATACCGAAGGTGGTGGATACTGAGTACTCGGCAATTGCAGTGTCGGATCATGCCCCACAATGGGTGGATCTATGGGTTAGTGTGGAGAGAGGGCAACGCCCACTGTGGAGACTGGATGTGGGGTTGCTAATGGACGAGGCGGTCTGTGGGCGGGTTAACAAGTCCATCCAGAACTACCTGGAAACAAATGATACGGGGGAGGTCTCTGCAGCGATGGTCTGAAAAGCAGTAGTCGGAGGGGAATTAATCTCGATATGGACCCACAGAGAAAAGGTGGAACGGGATGAGAGGGAGAGATTAGTGGAGGAGATATTTCAGGTGGACAGGAGATACTCAGAGACCCTGGATGCGGGGCTACCGAGGGAGCGGCGGAGGTTACAGGAGGAGTTTGGGCTGTTGACCACAGGGAAAGCAGTGGAACAGTTGAGGAAGGGAAGGGGAGCGATCTATGAGTACGGGGAAAAGGCAAGCAGAATGTTGGCACATCAGCTCAGGAAACGAGAGGCGGCCAGGGAGATAGGTAAAGTAAAGAGTAGAGACGGTAATACTGTCCTGGACCCAGGGGGGTGGACGAGGTGTTTAAGGACTTTTATAGTAAATTATATGAGTCGGAACCTCTGGCTGGGGTGGAGTGGATGAGGCAATTTCTGGATCAGTTGAGGTTCCCGAGGGTGGAGGAGGACTTGGTGGAGGGGCTGGGAGCCCCAATTGAGATTGCAAAAATAATTAAGCGACTGGAGGGCATGCAGTCTGGCAAGGCCCCGGGGCCTGACGGCTACCCGGTGGAATTCTATAAGAAGTTTTAAGAGATATTGAACCCACTGCTGGTGAGGACATTGAACGAAGCAAGAGAGAAGGGAGCCCTCCCCCCAACAATGTCACAGGCCTCGATTTCATTGATCTTGAAACGGGAGAAGGATCCGGAGCAATGCGGGTCATACAGGCCGATTTCTCTACTGAATGTGGACGCCAAACTGCTGGCTAAGATATTGGCCACAAGGATAGAGGACTGTGTCCCAGGGGTGATCGGGGATTTGTTAAGGGCAGGCAACTCAAGGCCAATGTTCGAAGGTTTCTAAATGCTATTAGCTTGCCCTCAGAAGGAGAGGAGGCGGAGGTGGTGGTCGCGATGGATGCGGAGAAGGCTTTTGATCAGGTGGAGTGGAATTACCTGTGGGAGGCACTGGGAAGGTTTGGGTTTGGTGAGGGCTTTATTGACTGGGTGCGGTTGCTCTATCAGGCACCAGTAGCGAGTGTGCGTACAAACTGGCTAAGGTTGGGGTATTTTGAACTACACCGAGGGACGAGGCAAGGGTGCCCCCTCTCCCCGTTACTGTTTGCTCTGGCCATAGAGCCATTGGCCATGGCGTTAAGAGCCTCTAGGAACTGGAAAGGGCTGGTTCGGGGGTGGGGGGGGGGGGGTGGGTGGGTGGGGTGGGTGTGTGGGGTGGGGGGGGGAATGGGTGGAACACCGGGTCTCGCTCTACACGGATGACCTGGTCTTGTACATTTCGGACCCGTTGGAGGGGATGGGGGTAGTAATGCAAATCTTGGGGGAATTTGCCAATTTTTGGGGGTATAAACTGAACATGAGGAAAGCAAGATGTTTGTGATCCAGGCAAGAGGGCAGAAGAGACTGGGAGAGCTGCCGCTTAGAATGGTAGGTAGAGCTTTCGATATCTGGGAATCCAGGTGCCCGGGAAATGGGAGGGACTACACAAGTTAAACCTATCCCGATTGGTAGAACAAATGGAAGGGGACATTAAGAGATGGGAAATGCTCCCGCTATCACTGGCGGGGAGGGTACAGACCGTGAAAATTTTTTTTTTTTTAATTTAGAATATCCAATTAATTTTTTCCAATTAAGGGGCAATTTAGCGTGGCCAATCCACCTAACCTGCACATCTTTGGGTTGTGGGGGTGAAACCCACGCAGACACAGGGAGAATGTGCAAACTCCTCACAGACAGTGACCCAGGGCCGGGATTCGAACCCGGGTCCTCAGCGCCGTAGGCAGCAATGTTAACCACTGTGCCACCGTGCTGCCCCAGACCGTGAAAATGACGGTCCTCCCCAGATTTCTGTTTGTCTTTCAGTGCCTCCCCATCTTAGGGCCTAAGGCCTTTTTCAAGCGGGTGAATAAGTCCGGTGGTAGTGGCGGCTCTGAGGATCTGGGGGCAGTGGAGGAGATATAAGAGAGTGGAGGGAGCATCGATTTGGACCCCCATTTATAACAACCACAGGTTTGTACCGGGGAGGCTAGATGGCGGGTTCCGGAGTTGGCAGAGGGCAGGAATTAGAAGGATGGGGGATCTATTTAGAGATGGGAGCTTTCCCAGCTTGAAAGCTTTGGAGGATAAATTTAAATTGCCAGCAGGGAATGGTTTTAGGTATTTGCAGGTGCAAGACTTACTGAGGAAACAGGTGCCGGCCTTTCCGCTGCTGCCGCCACGGGGGATACAGGATAGAGTAGTTTCCAGTACCTGGGTGGGAGAGGGGAAGGTATCGGATATTTACCAGGAGCTTTCGGAGGTGGAGGAAACTCCGGTGGAGGAGCTTAAGGGCAAGTAGGAGGACGAGCTAGGAGGAGAGATAGAGGTGTGTCTGTGGGCGGATGCCCTAAGCAGGGTTAATACCTCCTCATCGTGTGCCAGGCTCAGTCTGATACAATTTAAGGTAGTCCACCGGGCACACATGATAGTGGCTAGGATGAGCAAGTTTTTTGGGGTAGAGGATAGGTGTGCGAGGTGCACGGGAAACCCAGCAAATCATGTCCACATGTTTTGGGCATTTCCGAAGCTTGGAGGGTTTTGGCAAGGTTTTGCTGAGGCAATGTCCACGGTGCTAAAAATACGGGTGGTGCCGAGTCTGGAGGTAGCGATCTTTGGATTGTCGGAAGATCCGGGAGTTAAGGGGGCAAAAGAGGCCGACGTCTTGGCCTTTGCCTCCCTGGTAACCCGGAGACGGATCTTATTAATGTGGAGAGACTCGAAGCCCCCGAGTGTAGAGACCTGGGTTAGTGACATCGAACCCGGGTCCCTGACGCTGTGAAGCAACGGTGGGCAGCACAGTAGCATGGTGGTTAGCATAAATGCTTCACAGCTCCACGGTCCCAGGTTCGATTCCCGGCTGGGTCACTGTCTGTGCGGAGTCTGCACGTCCTCCCCGTGTGTGCGTGAGTTTCCTCCGGGTGCTCCGGTTTCCTCCCACAGTCCAAAGATGTGCGGGTTAGGTGGATTGGCCATGATAAATTGCCCGTAGTGTCCTAAAAAGTAAGGTTGGGGGGGGGGGGTGTTGTTGGGTTACGGGTATAGGGTGGATACGTGGGTTTGAGTAGGGTGATCATTGCTCGGCACAACATCGAGGGCTGAAGGGCCTGTTCTGTGCTGTACTGTTCTATGTTCTAGTACTAACCGCTACGCTACTGATTTCAGTGGGAGGGAAATTGTGTAAGGTGTGAATCCGACATTTAGACCAATCCATTCAGTTTCACACACGACCAGTTGGGTTAAGTATTCCCTTTCTCTGTTGAAATAAAGAGTCACTCAGTTCTGGGGTGAGCAACATGATGTTCCACAGAAACAGCTGAAATAATGACAGATGCGGCTCGGGCATTGAACCGTTTAGCCGAGTTCATGTAAATACCATTAGTGACAACAACAGTGCATTCTCTATCCACTGGCTCATCTGTCATGTTTCTGATGGAGAAACATTGACAGTGTCCACTAGCTTAGAAAAAAAAACATTCAAATAGTTTGGAATTAAGCAAACATACTCATTCCCAGGCAGAATCACTATTTGCTGACGTCCAATCACTATTTATTGATGTTGATGTGCCATTTGTCAACGTATTCTGTCGAGTATTCTTTTTGTCCACTGTGTACATACTGCGTATGTTCCCTTGCCCACAGAATAATACTTTTCACTGTACTTCAGTACAAATATCAATCAATCAAGAATTATTTAAGTAGACTTACTGTCCCTGGTCAATGATTATGTTCGATTATTTGGTGATAAGGAATCCCCCCTTGCACCCCCACCCCTCCACCACAGACACACACACACAAATTGAAGGGACCTGCAGATCTCAAAATAACAAAGCAACTTGCTTCCTTGACAATTCACACACACACACAGCAACAAAGCAGAAATTAAACTAGGGTTACCTTTGCCTGATCGGGATGGTTTGGACCTGGACTGGGCTGTGGTCCCAGATATTATCACAACTCCGACCCAAACGAGACAGAGGAGTTTTGCTCCGTTAGCCATCGCAAATTCCCAAATGTCGATTCCAGACAGCTCTTGTTGGTAAGACTGGGGAACCTCCCAGAGAAAGCGAGCAGGGGAGGGGTGGGATCGAAATCAAGAGGCAGAGAGTTGAGAGCCCAGGGAGGCACCGAATGAGTGATCACAAGTCTTGTACATTTATAGAGAGGCTGGGACTGTGTGTTTGACTGGCAAACTGTATGGAGTTCCTGGCCGGCGTCGCTATGTTATTGGCAGCAACACAGTCCTCTGCTCTGCTCCTCCATTCATTCGCACATCGAACTTTATTGCTGGTTACATTCCTTGCGTTACTTAATCTATTTTTGCGTATATTTTCTGTTTGCAGACTCAGAGCTTCCTGTTCAGCTTTCCGCCGAATGCATGTGTGTTTTTGCAGCAACCGGATGGCCACGGGTTCAAATCCCCCTCCAGGGACCCAGGGAGTGCTGGAGCATCAGCTTTTAAAACTCAAAGCAGTGTTATGGTCTTACAGACAGATGTAAAAGATCCCATGATGCTACTTTGAAGAGGAACAAGAGAGTTGCCCCATGCAGTCCTGTAAACTGAAGATCCATTCATCAAACAACATGAGGAAAAAATATCCCAGGTCAGCTGGTGCATTGCTGTTCTGGATTCCTGCTGTGCACAAATTGGCTGCTGTGTTTCCTACATTACAACAGTGACCACACTTCACCGACTGCAAAGTGCTGTGTGATGTCCTGAGGAAGAGGGGAACGGAGGAGAAGGCCATTCAGCCCTTCAAGACAGCCCCACCACTGGACAAGATCATGGCTGATCCAGTTGTGGCCTAAGCTTCACTTCCCTCTCTGCCCCATAAGCCTAACAATACTCTGTTTAATTCTGCCTTATATCAATTCAAAGGTCCAGCCTCCACTGCTTTCTGGACGAGAGAATTCCAGCATCGACCCTTTGGAAGAAAATGCTTCTTCTCGTCCCAGGAATGAGTTCAGCGAATCTCCTCTGAACTGCTTCTCAAACAATGATGTATTTTTGTTAAACTAAGGAAAAAAAAACACAATGCTCCAGATTTGGTCCGACCAAGACCCTGTACAGCCTTAGTAAAACCTCCCAACTTGTATGCTCCATTCTTTTTTGTCATAAACGCAAACATTCGATTTGACTTCCTGGTCACATGCTGTACCTGAATGCTAACTTTTTATGATTCATTTAGCAGGACACCCAGATCCCCCTGTACTTTGCAATCTGTCTCCGTTTAAATAGCATACTGCTTTTCTATTACTCCTGCCCAAATGGGCAGGTTCACGATTTACCCATGTTATACTCCATCTGCCTAGCTTTGCCCATTCACTTAACCTGTCAATATCCCTTTGCAGATTACCCCCCCCCCCCCCCACCACCCCAATTTGGCAACTTGCTTTCCTACCTGTCTTGGTGTCATCAACAAGTTTAGTTGACATACACTTGCTCCCTTCATCCAAGTCATTTGATATAGTTTGTAAATAGTTGAGGGCCCCAACACTGTGGGAGGAATTCTCTGCAAGGCCCGTGAAACCTGGAGAGGTTCACTACGGCGTCGGAAGCCTCTCCCGGCCCCCTATTCTACCCTACCCCGGGGGATAGGTGGGCTGTACCGGGAAACTCGGCGGCCGGGCCTTGTCCCTGGCCGCGGAGGTGCCTATGACGTCAGCCACGTATGCGCGGGTTGGACAACTCAAATCCGCGCATGCACGGTTGCCATCTTTCCCCTCAGCCGCCCCGCAAGACGTGGCAGCTTGATCTTGCGGGGCGGCGGAGGGGAAAGAGTTAGTCCTCTTGAGACGCCGGCCCGACGATCGGTAGGCACCTATCGCGAGCCAACCCCCTCCCGAGCACGGTTGTGGTGCTCGATCCCCGATCCGCCCCCCACAGTCCCCACACTTACCTGGCGCGCCATGTTCACGACGGCAGTGACCAGGTGTGGTTGCCGCCATCATGAAGTGGTCGGGAACGGCAGGCTGCTCGGCCCATCCGGGTCGGAGAATCGCGGGTCGTCATGAAAAACAGCGGCCCACGTTTCTCCGAGCAATATGTCGGAAAACCGGACACGCCATTTTTGGGGTGGGTGGGAGAATAGCGGGAGGTGCGGGAGCGGAACTCCCGCTATTCTCCCACCCATCGTGGTTGCGGAGAATCGCAACCAATGGGCGCGATTCTCCGCAAAGGCGGGGAGTTGTGAAGGCTGCCGTGAAACCCGGCCGTGTTTCACGGCAGACTCCGCGCCCCCTCCCGGGACCCGATTCTGCTCCCCGGTCGGGGCTAGCAGCTGGGCCCCGTGAACTCCGGCATCGCCATCTTAACGAATTTCGCTAAGCCCGCGCGCCAAAGTTAGCGACGGCTAACGCATATGATGACGTCAGCCGTGCATGCGCGGATTGGACGACTCCAACCCGCGCATGCGCGGATGACTCATCACGCATATGCGTGAAACCCGCGCATGCGTGGGCCGTTATGTCCCTCAGCCGCCCCGCGGACTGATCCAGCGGGGCGGCGGAGTAACAAAGAGTGCGCGGGGTAAGTACCCGCTGCCCGCGATCGGTGGGCACCGATCGCGGGCCCATGGCCGTGCCAATCGGTGCCATGGTTCCCCAGAACGGCACTTTGCGGCCGTTTTCACGAACTGTGAGAGCAGGTGTGTTGCAGTTCGTGAAAACGTCCGTAAAGGCCTTGGAAATCGGCCCATCGGCCAGGGGAGAATCGCTGCTCGCCGTAAAAAACGGCGAGCAGCGATTCATGTCGGGGGGCGGGCGTGGGGGGGGGGGGAGAATAGCGGGAGGGCGTCGGATCAGCGTTGCCGTAAAAATTTGCGCTGCCGGCTATTCTCCGACCCGTCGTGAGTGCGTGTGTCTCTGTGGCACTCCACTATTCGCAGCTTGCCAATCCAAAACAAAAAAAATAAGCACAGGGAGCTGGTTCTCCGTTTTTGGGACTATGTCCCCACGCTGTCGTAAAAACTGTGGCCTTTTGCGACAGAAAAACTGGCGTGAAAGGGCCACATATTCATAGCTCTGCAAGGGGCAAGCAGTGAACCGTCAGGAAGCTCACAGCTTTTTCTGCAGGTATGGGCCCCCGCACTTCTGGGTCAGAGGCCACGCATGTGCATGTGCATGGCGGCGGCCTCCAGCGGCCGTGCCGTGCTCCATGGTGGACTCAGACCACGGACCTGGACCCTCCAAATAGTGCCACCGCACCCAACCCGGACCACCTGCCCAAAATTATCCCGGTGCTTTATAAGGAACCCCCTGCCCTCCGATCGGCCTGCCCCCAACCATTGCGGCCACAGACTAGATCAGCAGCCGCAATGCCATATCCACGCCGTCAGGATTTTGGCCGGTCGGGGGCAGAGAATGGCAGGGCGTGCCTCCAGCAATGGCCGCAGGTAGACAATGGCCGCAGGCAGAATCGGGGAACGGGTGCGGGTCCCGATTTCGTGCGTGCAAGTGGATTCTCCGCCCCGGCGCCGGCAGCGGTTTCGGCGTCAGGGTGAGGAGAATCCAGTCCCTGAAGTCTTAGTGCTCTCCACTGTACCCTTGAGTGGTGGCCCGACAAATGCCCGCCTATCGCCACTCTCCTCTGCCTGGCTAAACGTGTTCTGTCATTCAACAATTTCTTAAACTTATCTCCTTTCTTGCAAATGAAAGGGATGGCCATGGGTACCCCCATAGGCGCCAGTAGTGCCTGTCTTTTGTGGGTTATGTGAAATTATCCTTGTTCCAGTCCTACTCAGACCCATCCCTGTAACTGTTTCTTCATTGCATCGATGACTATCTGTGCTGCTTCATGCTCTCGTCTGGACCTCCTTATCGTCTCCTGATTATCAAGAACCTTTGGGGAGTTTCCCACCATGAAGACAGACACAAAATACATGTTCAACGCCTCTGCCATTTCTTTATTTTCCAGACTCTCTGGAGGACCAACAATAGCATTATTCTTTCCTTATCAACTACTTGTATGAACTCTGACTATCTGTTTTATATTACTAGTTAGTTTTCACACATACTCTGCTTTCTGAATTTTTATTCTCTCTTTAGTAATTGTCATGTGAGAGTGCCTTTAAGAATTGGATGTTTAAGAAATGTACCTTTAAGAAATGAAGCTGATCATATTACTGAAGTGATGTCACAGGCGAGGAGCTGAGCTCACTTCTTCTTTTTGGGAGTTTTCGTTTCAGTTTGAAGAAAACTTGGGTGTGGCTGTGAGCTGCATTGCTGGTGATTTCTGCCATGAAGGACTATCTCTTAATCCTTTGGTGAAATCGGAATTGTAAAAAGGTCTCAGTATTGAATATAAATCTAATGTTCTTCTGTTTGAAGGATTTGTTAAGTCTTTTGGATGTGTAAAGGAACAGTTTGCAGGATTGGGTAGTGTTGTTTTATTTTCGGGGTTATCTGTGAAGTAAGGGGTGTTAAGAGATCCAATGTTTATTTAAAAGTTTAATTTGAGTTCATGGAATAAACATTGTTTTATTTTAAAAACCACGTGTCCATAATTGTAAAAGTACACCTGGGGAACAAGCCGTGTGCTTCAAAAGCAACAATCCATTAAAGGTGGAGGTTGGTTGAACTCCATGATATATTTTGGGGTTCTGAAAACACCTCTCCCATAACATAATTCTTTGCTATTTCTCACAATCTTTCTAGTCCTCTGACCAACGACTAACCTTTGCAGATTTGTACAGTATTGCTTTCAATTTAAACTATCCTTAACTTCCTTCTTTAGCCACAGATGGTGCATCTTTCTTGGGCAGACTCCTGTCTGCACGGAGTCTATATGTTCTACCCGTGTCTGCTTGGGTTTCCTCCGGGTGCTCCGGTTTCCTCTCACAAGTCCCGAAAGACGTGCTGTTAGGTGGACTTGACATTGTGAAAGCTCCCTCTGTGTACCCGAACAGGCGCCGGAATGTGGCGACTTGGGGATTTTCACAGTAACTTCATTGCAGTGTTAATATAAGCCAACTTGTGACACTAATAAAGATTATTATCAAAGAATATTTATTTTTCACTGACATGTATTTTCATTGAGAGTTATTAAATATCTCCTTAAAAGGTCTGCAATTCTACTGTGTTACTTTTCAACCTAGTTTCTCAGTCTACCTTGGCCAGCATTCCCTTCATACTTTCCTAGTTACCTTTATTTAGGTTTAAAGCACTGGTCATGTGCCCATACTTCTCCATTTCAAAAAGAACATGAAATTCTATTTTCTTTTAATTCGTTCTTGGGCTGTGACACTGGCTGTGCCAGCATTTGTTGCCCATCCCTAATTGCCCTTAAACTGAGAGGCTTGCTAGACCATTTCAGTGGGGGGGGGGGGGGCATTTAAGAATCAGCAGCATCGCTGTGTGGGTCTGGAGTCACATGTAGGCCAGACCGTTTAAGGACAGCAGATTCCTTGAAGGACATTAGTGAACCAGATGTGTTTTTACGAAAATCGGCAAAGGTTTCATGGTCATCATTAGACTTTTAGTTCCATACTTTTATTGAATACAAATTTCACCATCTGCCATGGTGGGATTAGAACCCAGGACCCCAGAGCCCTGAATTACTAGTCCAGTGACAATACTACTCAGCCACTGCCTCCCTGCTGTGATCACTGTCACCTAGAGACTCTGTTATCCTGAGATAATTGATTAACCATTTCTCAATACGCATTACCAGGGCAAGTATAATCTGCTCCCTGTTGGCTCTAGCAAGTACTGCTCCAAGAAATTCCTGCAAACACTTTTTGAACCCATTTTCCAACTACCTTTGCCAATCTGATTTTCCCAATCTACATGTAGATTAAAGTCACCGATAATTATCACAGTATCCTTCTTACACATGTCATTTATTTCTTCCTGTATGCTTTGTCCTACAGTGTAACTGATGTTAGAGGGCCTGTAAACTACCCCACAAATGACCTCTTACCTCTACGCAAACCGATTCTAATCTTGCACTTTCCTGCTAAGGCCTTCTTTCAGTACTGGACTAATGCCACCCTTAATTAACAGAGCTACCCCACCACCTTTTTCTAGCTTCCTGTCATTCTGATATGTCAAATACCCTTAACATTCAGGCCCCAGCCATGGTCTCCTTTCAACATGTCTCTATAATGTCTATCAGGTCACACATATTCATCTATTTCTGTGCTAACAATTCATCCCTTTTGGTACAAATGCCATGGGCATTCAGATACAGGGGACGGGATTCTCCGCCCCGTCACGCCACATTTCTGGCCTGACTGGCTGGTTGGCGGGATTCTCCGTTATGCCGGCCGATCAATGGGGTTTCCCATTGTGGGGCAGCCCCACGCCGTCGGGAAACCCCCGGGCGCCGGCATAACGGAGAATCCCGCCGGCGGAGAATCCCGCCCCGGGTCTTAAACTCTGTTTTATATTTACCATTTTCTGCTTCATCTGCTGATATTCTCTTAACAATTGTACGTTCTGTCTCTTCCTGTCACACTCTAGTACTCAGCAACCAAATTGCTGCCCTTCTTCATTATTTTGTTGTTTTCCTTTGCTTTCCTATATCTCATCTTAAATGATCCATTACCTCCCCTCTATTTAGGTTAAAGCTTTCTCGACTGCCCTAGTTATATTATTTGCCAAATATCTGGTCCCAGCAGAGCTGAGGTGTAGATTGTCCCAATGGTACAGCTACCACATTCCCCATTATTGGTGCTGGTGTCCCATGAATTGAACCCCATTTCTCCACAACAATCTTTGAATTCATGACTCTCATGGGCAGCACGCTAGCTTTGTGGATAGCACAATTGCTTCACAGCTCCAGGGTCCCAGGTTCGATTCCCGGCTTGGGTCACTGTCTGTGCGGAGTCTGCACGTTTTCCCCGTGTCTGCATGGGTTTCCTCCGGGTGCTCCGGTTTCCTCCCACAGTCCAAAGATGTGCAGGTTAGGTGGATTGGCTGTGATAAATTGCCCTTAGTGTCCAAAATTGCCCTTAGTGTTGGGTGGGGTTACTGGGTTATGGGGATAGGGTGGAGGTGTTGACCTTGGGTAGGGTTCTCGTTCCATGAGCTGGTACAGACTCGATGGGCCGAGTGGCCTCCTTCTGCACTGTAAATTCTATGATCTCATGTATCCTATGCCGATTTGCTCATGGTTCTAATTATTACCTTTGAGGCTAAGCTTTTTAATTTAGCCGCTGGCTGTTCACACTCCACATGATGTTGGTACTTACATGAACCACAACCACTATACCCTCCCCCTCCCACTGCACGTTCTTCTCCAGCCCTGAGCAAATGCCTATAATCCTGACACAAAGCAGGCAGCACAACCACCTGAACTCACATTCTTGACACAGAGAACATAATCTATCTCCATGACTCTGCTGCCTCCTATCACTACCACATTTCTCTTTGCTCCTCCCACTTGAATGCCATCCTTCACCACGGTGCCATATTCAGTCCACCTATCTACCTTGCAGCCTGTCCCCTCAACCACACAGACAGCAAGCACTTTGAATCTATTGGACAAAGTCAGAGGTCGAAGCGCCTCCATCATTTACCTCCCTGACTCGCAGTCACACCCTCCCGTCCCTGATCACTGACAAACACTAAAGTTCTGCCTAACCTAAGGGTAATAAGTCCCTCCTAGAACAAAGTGTCCAGGTAATCTCCCCCTCCCTGAATCCCCTCAATATCCACAACTCAGACACCAGCTCAGCCACTCGGAGCTGAATTTGCCTCAGCTGCAGGCACGGTTCCCTGGGATTGCAGTGTATTCCACAGGTTATCATATGCTACCGTCATGGAAAATCCCCCTACCATTTCTGTTTAATGTTTTTTATTTAATTAGCCAATTAGTTGACAATGTGCAGAGATAAAGTAATAGAAACATGCACTCACTAGCTTGGAAACCAGGAAGGAAAGTCATCAACAACAGGAGGCTGAAAAAAGTGATAAAGTAGCACTTTGTTTCTACTGTGCACCGAATTGCCGCCTGTATTAAACTCCCAGCTCTTCATTCAGTCTAGAATCAGAGAATTTGCAGTGCAGAAAGAGGCCATTCAGCCCATCAAGTCTGCACCGGCCCTTGGAAAGAGCACCCCAATTAAGCCCGCGCTTCCAACCTATCTTCGTACCCCAACCTAAGACATTTAAGAGAAATTTAGCATGGCCAATCCACCTAACCTGCATGTCTTTGGACTGTGGGAGGAAATAGAGCACATGGAAGAAACCCATGCAGACAGGGGGAGAACGTGCAGACTCCATACAGGCAGTGACCCAAGCCGCGAATCGAACCCGGGACCCTGGAGCTGTGAAGCAACTGTGCTAACCACTGTGCTACTGTGCTGCCCTCAAACTACACCTCACTCAGGCACAGTCTGGTGTCAGCGTGCACCTTTCTGCATGCAAGTTTTAAAAAACTCTGCTTACACAGAGCCTCTGATGATTCATTATCTAGCTCAGCTCTCTACTACAGTAATTAGCATCTCCTGAGGGCAATAGATTCAGCCGAATAATAGATAACTGTCACTTCAGGCAGCTCCCTGGTTAATTGGACTATTCAACGATCAATGTTTGAAAGTTAGAACCTAAATTAACTAAATTTAAAGTTAAGAAAAGTTTAACAGAAGTCCCAACTGTTCACTTCATCATTTCACTCGGGCACAGTCTGATGCCTGCCCGCCCCTTTCCTGAGGTGGTGAAAAGTGGTTTATAAATGCAATTTTTCTAGCGAATGGATAGTTCTGGTGGTAGTGTAGAGGAGATCATTATGTTAGGGTGGAGAAGTAAAGTGATTTGAAAGAAAAAGTGAGAATCATGCCATTCTGAACAATGTTTATATGCATCAATGAACACCTAAAAGGAAGGATTCAGTCCTTTGTTTAATTGCTGTTTGTGGGACCATGCAGTGGACAAATTGGCTTCTGTAATTTCTGCATTCACGTCGTGACAACACTTCAAAAGTGTTTCATGTTATTCCTTGGCGATACGCAGAGATGACACGCCATCTTCAAAGTATGCAACAGGGGTTTTATTCAATGCTTTAAAACGTCTGTGTTCTCCTGCTTACAGCCTCAGTCTAGTTTATTTAACTAATCTTTAACTAATCGTTATGAAGGATGAACAAATTATAAGCAGTCATCAGTCAACAGACACGCATAATCAGAGACCGAACAATTGACCAACGGAACAGTATACTTCATTGGCTGCAAAACTCTTTTAGGAAATCCTGGGGTCGTGAAATGTGCTGCATAAATGAAAGCCTTTATTTAACTTTTTACCCTCTCTCTTTTTCTTTTTCTTCTGCATTCACCCAGGCGAAGATGAACCTAATTCTTTCCTGTCGTTTCGGCCCTTCTTCAGAAATTTCTGATTGGATTCAACCAATCTTTCACCAGAAATTCCAGACAATTGCACAATCATAGAATGGCAAAATGATACAGCAGGGCAGGAGGCCGTGGGACACTTTGTGCTGGTGCTGACTCTTTGAAGGCACTGTCCAGTTCGTCTCACTTCCCCCGCTCATTTTCCATCGCCTGAAATATTTTCCTTTTCAATTATTTACCTAATTCCATTTTGAAACTTATTATTGAATCTCCTTCCACCGCCCTTTCAGACAGTGCACTCTGTAGCATAACAACTCGCTGTGTAAACGTTAATTTCCCGGTTCTGCTTCTCTTTTTTTGCGCCAATGAATTTATATCTGTATCGTCTGTTCACTGGCCCCACTGCCACTGGGAACAGTTTCCTTATTTTCCCCATCAAAACCCTTAATGGCTTTGAACAACTCCATTGCCAAAGTCTTTTGGTTCTATATCTACACCCGGATGGCAGTAGCATCTGTTGAAAGCCCAGGCAGCCTTCAAAAACAAATCTTTTGTCACTGAGCCAAATATTGAAGTCCATGGATCGAGGTAACTTAAAATGAATGATTATGTAACACATACACCCATTCAGATTTACTGCTGACTTTTGCGAACTGGTTTAAATCAGTTTGATGTGTGTTGTTAATTGCCCTTTTGGGATTGCCTCACCCATTCAGTGGAACTGTGCACTTTTGAGGGCTGAGGCACATCTTGTTCTCTTCATGCAACATGTGAAATCCATGTGTGGTTTCAATGTGTCCAGTGCAGATGCTCAGCATTCCATAACCACATCAACCCAATTCACAATGGAAATTCCACCGGCGAAAATAAATGCCATTGGTGTAAAAATATCGGAGATACAGCGGCAAAGAAAAGAGGGCTCTTTTATATTTTCACTGAGTCCCGCCTTAACTGGAGATTTCTGTCAGGTTTCCTTTCGCGCTTTGATTTTAGTTTGTTTGATGTTGACGAGGGAGGATAAAATTCTAGTTCCAAGATTGATGATTAGCTGTGGTTTGGAGATAGCACCCTATACCTCGGAGTCAGGGAGTTGGGGGTTCAAGTCTGACAATGTGCATTAACATTGCCTCATAACCGCAGACCAATAAAGTCTTTATGGGAGTAATGTAACGAAATGCAACAGCCAATTTGTGCGCAAGAAGATCCCACCATAAGCCCGTGTTGGGCCCACAATTGTTCACAATTTACATAGATGATTTGGAGTTGGGGACCAAGGGCAATGTGTCCAAGTTTGCAGATGACACTAAGATGAGTGGTAAAGCGAGAAGTGCAGAGGATACTGGAAGTCTGCAGAGGGATTTGGATAGGTTAAGTGAATGGGCTAGGGTCTGGCAGATGGAATACAATGTTGACAAATGTGAGGTTATCCATTTTGGTAGGAATAACAGCAAACAGGATTATTATTTAAACGATAAAATATTAAAGCATGCCGCTGTTCAGAGAGATTTGGGTGTGCTAGTGCATGAGTCACAGAAGGTTGGTTTACAAGTGCAACAGGTGATTAAGAAGACAAATGGAATTTTGTCCTTCATTGCTAGAGGGATGGAGTTTAAGACTAGGGAGGTTATGTTGCAATTGTATAAGGTGTTAGTGCGGCCACACCTGGAGTGTTGTGTTCAGTTTTGGTCTCCTTACTTGAGAAAGGACGTACTGGTGCTGGAGGGTGTGCAGAGGAGATTCACTAGGTTAATCCCAGAGCTGAAGGGGTTGGATTATGAGGAGAGGTTGAGTAGACTGGGACTGTACTCGTTGGAATTTAGAAGGATGAGGGGGGGATCTTATAGAAACATTTAAAATTATGAAGGGAATAGATAGGATAGATGCGGGCAGGTTGTTTCCACTGGAGGGTGAAAGCAGAACTAGGGGGCATAGCCTCAACATAAGGGGAAGTAGATTTAGGTCTGAGTTTAGGAGGAACTTCTTCACCAAAGGGTTGTGAATCTATGGAATTCCTTGCCCAGTGAAGCAGTTGAGGCTCCTTCATTACATGTTTTTAAGGTAAAGATAGATAGTTTTTTGAAGAATAAAGGGATTAAGGGTTATGGTGTTCGGGCCGGAAAGTGGAGCTGAGTCCACAAAAGATCAGCCATGATCTAATTGAATGGCGGAGCAGGCTCGAGGGGCCAGATGGCCTACTCCTGCTCCTAGTTCTTATGTTCTTATGTTCTTATAAGCAATTATATAATAATCTGCCTTTGTGATATCGGTTGGCCAGAAGAATTTACTAAGAAACTAGGGAGTGCTCGTTAATCTTATTCAAAAGAATCCCGTGAGCACGTCTAGGTCCACCTGAGTGAACAGATGGAGCCTGGATTTAAGATCTCATTCACAGGACAGTCTGTGTGGCGAGCAGCGCTCTCAGTGTGGCACTGCAGTTGTAATTCATAATATGGAAAGATGTGTCTTTTGAAACATGGAAGTCTGGCAATATCTGGTCTGAAAGAAACATGAGAGGATAGAGGGAAAGATCCCATGAAAGGTTAATAGCAGCTGCAAAGAGCAGGATTATGAAATGCAGATTTTTCTCTCAAGCAGGCTTAGCAAACACACAGGACTTTTGTATGAAGCTAAAAACAATGGCTCACACCTTCATTGAAAGTAACTATCTTAGTAAGCATCTGGAAAAGCATGAATGAAGGTTTCAGTTGAATTAAGTGACGAATGTTTAAAACAGGCAGGTCTTTCAAGTTATAACCAAGTGAATTTTTAGCATTAAGCTAAAAGCAGTGTTTCACACCTTCATTGAAATTAACTATCTTAGTAAGCATCTGGAAAGGAAAGAATGAGGTTCAGTTGAATTTGGCGACAATTCTAAGTGTGAAGTTCTGCCGATATCAGGTAAATTAAAGAAAATTGGAGGCAACCTGTCGACGAGAAACATAATTTAAAGCCAAAATCAAAGTCAAAATTATGAGCTGGGGACACAATTGAAAAATAAAACAATAGAAATGACAGGAATTAAAAGTAACACCTCTTGAAACCAAAGCATTTTTGAATATCACAAAGGAACTTTGAACATCACAAAGGACAATGTAATCAGATCGGAGGGCTGAGGCCATGCCCAAAATGAATACTTAGTTGTATTAGAATGTTTAGATCAAAGATACTTTTTACAATCAAAATGAAATAATAGTTACCTTACAATATAATAAAAACTTAATAACTGTTAGAAAGAAAATATAAACCCAGAGACCAGAGCAGGAACTACCAGAACCAGAACCAGAACTCAGAGAGAAGGAGAGAAGGAACAAGAGAAGCAGAGTCAGCTTACAGTCAGCTCGGTCATGGGAAAGATAAGACATAGCAGCCGAGATAAAACAGCTAATACTTCTAAGGAATACTAGAATTTAAACAGGAGGCAGAGTTAGCTCAGAGATAGCCAGCTCTCATAGCTCAGTACATGGGATCGACAAGACACAGCAACCGAGCTCACCAACGAATATTTCTAAAGAAGAACAGACTTTAAAAAAGATTGATTGTCAAGTTGGGCCTGAAGGTCCCTTCAACCAACCAGGAGGATCCAGAAGCAAGATCTTTTTACCTTTCTGTAAAGAAAGTGATTGCAGCTTTTAAAAGAAAAAATATAATAATAAAATAACTTAATTTAACCTAAAACAGTGGTTTATTCGCAAGTCTACTTTACTTACTTAGTAATGTGGGACCCAGGATCGATGATACTAAGTGGTAAGTAGATGAAATCTTTGGTGAAGGTATGGGTTATACTGGGGGGATGACTTGAAAATATAGTTTGACCTGAATAGCACCCACCGAAGCCTGCATCAGAGTCAGGGAGTGAGAATCCCTGTTCACCATTTAGAATATCGGCCTTTTTTGGTATAGGGGGAATTCGACAAATAGTGGTGAGTTTTCAACAACAGTGTCAGACTAGATTTTGTGCGCACAAGTCTCTGGAGGGGGCGCTTCTTGAAGCCATAACCTTCTGTCTCAGAAGCCACCCACAGAGTCAGGGAGGAATGTGAAGAAAGGGATCAGAGGGATTAAAATAATAAACTGGGTCATTGCTAATGAGCTTGAGGCTGCAAGTGTCATGCTTGGATGTGGAGTGGGCTCCAAGTATTTCCAAGAAGCTCATTTTGCCCCACCCTCCTCGACCAAATTTCTCACCACCTCGCACTGACCAGGATCACCCAAGAACTGGCAATTGGTTGAGGTGTTGGGGGACGATTGGTACCCCTGGACCGCACCACTGACTGCAGAAGAGGTGGGGAGCAAATTGGAAGTGGAGATGGTGGGGTTTGAGAAAGAGGTCGAGCACTGATCACACTGCAATGAAGCTTTCTTTGCTTCGGCTTTCTTCAGTCAAAACAAAGTTTTCTTCAGCACTTATCGTGGCGTCTTCTGAGCTGTGCCTCAGATGGTACCCACACAATGAAGGCAGTGTGCATTTCAGAGAAGAACTGAAGAAAACAAAGAGGGATTGGGTGGTGCACAGTGTCACTGCACCACAGGAAGCTGGCTATGAACCTGGACGGGACTTTTGGGAAGAAAGACTCCTCTCTCCGAGTTTCCCCAGTGAAAAGAGTTGAACCGCAGTCTCAACACAAGATGATGGTAAAAATCCATGCATGGTTTGGCATTCAATTGGCAATCCTTCCCAAGGAAACCACAGGGAAAGCTAGGAGAGGAAATGGAAAAATATGCATTGACACAGTGAAAAACATGGAACGGCTAAGTAACCTTTATTACCTACCCATGGTTTGTGATGCCAACATTAGATAAAAATTTCCAAAACAGCCACACCACTCTGTCATGTCTAGTAAAGGCACACCATAGTCATAACTTTAAAAAATATTAACTTTATTCTGTGTGGAATCTTTTACACTGACTTTTTATTTTAAACAAGTGAACAGTGTGCTGCAAAGGAGGCTGCTGAAAGTCAGATGGCCCATTCTCTGCATTCAAGAACTGCCCCACTATCTAAAAGGGACAACAGTTACATTCCATGCGAAACGGTACATATCCTGAGTCCATTAGAAGACATCCCTGGATTAAATAGGTCGACAAAAGAAAGAAGGAAAAGAATTGTCTTAACCCATCAGAGGCTCATCAATCTAAAAACATCACCATATTTGGTAAAGAAGCCACATTTGTGAAGCGTCACAAGGTGGAACAGCCACGTTTGTCCACTTTAATCTTTAAATGCTGTGTGCAGTAGGGGAGACACAGGGAAAAGGCAGCAACATCTATGTTTGACAAAGATCTGAATGCTCCAGTATTGTAAGCTCTCGAATTTGGGTCCTCCAAAAGGGCAAAGTGACCTTTTGGTCACGGGACGACAAGATGGTGACTTTGTAACCTATGAAAGTCCTGAAAATACCTTCAGCTTATGACTTTGGCTGTTGGATTCACATAAACTACACTTCAATCCATTCGGGACTGCAACATCGCTTCTCCAAAATAGTATAACCGCATGAATAACAAACTATTATAATATTTTTTAAAAAGTGCACCATTCTCTCCAACTGTACTTTCCTTGAGTGCATTTGTGTGCGTGGGGGCCCTGGTTTTAGATGTTTGGGTGCGTGCTTAAATAAACTTTGTAAAACCCACAAAAAGCTTGCTGCTGGTTATTCAAATCATCCAAACACTCAGGGTTGAAAACAGACTCACAACTTCCTCTCAGAAATTCACCGATTATGAACAGATAAGGAAAGGGGATAAGGATTTGAGTTCACTCTCCCCCTGCCCATTAAAAACAATTTTGACAACATTCCCCTCTTCCAATTAATAATGTTTGTCTGAGTTTGTCAGCTGAAAATTGCACTTTTGTGACTATGTGATCATAACTGAGATGGCAAGGGATTTGGTGGAAGCCTAGCATTCTCGCCATTGTCATTGAGAAGAATGAGAGTGGGTCTTATTGAAACATACGAGATTGTGAAAGGCCAGATGCTGAGAGGTGTCGCTCTCCTGGGAGAATCTAGAACAAGGGACACAGTTTAAGGATAATGGGTTTCACATTCAAGATGGAGGTAAGGAGGAATTTATTATTTTTGAGGATCGCTAGTGTTTGGAATTCAGTTCCCCAACAAGCAGTGTAGGCTGGGTCATTGAATACATTGAAGGCTGAGCTAGACACATTTTTGATTGACAAGGGATCCAAGGGTTATGGAGGACATCAGGTAAGTGGAATTAAGGCCACATCAAATCAGCCACGATCTTATTGACTGTAGGAGCAGGCGCAAGGGGCCAAATGGCCTCCAACTGTTCTTATTCTTCATGCTCTTCGGTACTTGTGATTGTTGTTACATTCTCTGGTTACAACTGGACTTTTGGGTTCTGATTCCTCTTGGTGCGACTTAATTTGCTGCCAACATTTATTTATTTTTTTGCCTTGTGAACCTTTTTTCTATTTCCTCCACATCACCCATAAGAAGAATTGCAAAGCATGGAGTGTAAGTGATACCCAAACTGTAGGGTTTTAAGGAACCTCCCAAATACATCCTGCAGCATCTGCCAAAGAACAGCAAAAGTCCATTAAGCCACACAAAGTGCGAATGAGGGGATCGGGTGGAAGGTTGGAAGAGATTGCAGAAGAGTTTGGTGTAAAATCCCGCACCAATTATTTCAGAGCAATCCAAGAACGACACACTTATTCCGGACAGGATAGATTCCACTGCGGTGGAATGCTCTGAATTATTCAGCTCCTGAGCTAATATGTGACATTTAATGGAATGGTATTGCAAAGTTACTTGGCAAGAATCCAGAACAGCCAGCATCCACCATCATTTCAAAAAACAAATTCCCATCCCTTTTCAATGCAAACCTCACCTTGCAAAACAAATGCCGTGTGTTTCAGTGTTCATTGAAAAATAATAAAATATTGGGACGTCTCAACCCGTCAGGCAGCATCTGCGAAGGGAGAAACAGAGCTAATATTTCAGGCGAATGACCTTTCTTCAGAACTGGAAGAAAAATTAAAGGCTTAATAGTTTCTACAAAAATAGAGAGGCCAGGACATTGATGTGAGGTTGGGAAAGAACAATCTGTGGTTGGGTGAAGGGTAGGAGACAAATAAAGATCCAAAGTAGTTGAGAGGAGGTGAAAATGACAACAGCGGAATTATTCCCATGCCCACAGGCAAAAATGGCCCACACGTTAACAAGGGCCAAAAATCCAAGGGCTGTCACATCTGAGTCTCCGCAAATGCTATTGCTTTCTCGGAGCTCATGGCCAAGTTGCTCATCACGCAGCCCCTGCTAGAATCTAGTCCTGTTAGAATTTTATAAGTCTCTATGAGATCCCCACTCATTCTTCTGAACTCCAGCGAGAACAATCCCAACCTAGTCAATCTCTCCTCATATGACAGTCCTGCCATCCCTGGAATCAATCTGGTAAACCTTCGCTGCACTGCCTCTGGAACAAGAACATCCCTCCTCAGAGAAGGAGACCAGGTGACACATCATCAGTCTGCACAATTGCCTGGGGTTCTCTTGAATAAGTGTTGGAAGAAATTTGTACAAAGACTTCTTGAATTTGGCCATTTAGTTGGACAATGAAAAGTAGCTTCAGCTTCAGCGTGGGATCAGATTACAGCGATTCATTTCACCCATCAATTACACCATACCACAGTTTACCAATAAACTACAATGACTAGCCGTTCCCAGGAATGGAAACAGCGACCCTTTAGTAACGACACTCATTGGGATCAATCTCTTTTCACTATTGAGTTGTTTGTTTATGTTGTACGCGACCAAAGGATAATGGTGCCTCTCTTTCTCGTTGCAAGGCAGCAATCCAGTGAGGGAAGTGACAAAACAGTTGAATATTTCAGTTGGCACAGAACCACGGCAAGTGGAAAAATCCATTGAACGAGCCATTACACAGCAGATAACACTTCGGCCCTGAGTCAGAAGGTCTGAGACTTGAGCATAGAATCTAGGTCACCATGTTTAGGCCAACACTGAGGGAGTGATGTGTTGTCAGAAGTGCTATGTTTCAAATGAGATGTTCAACTGAGGCCCTGTCTTCTCTCTCAGGTTGTCGAAAGTGCACTGTTTTGAAGAAAATCAGAGGCGTTAGAAAGACTTACATTTCTTAAGTACATTTCTTTCGCCCTCTACAGCCAATGAAGTACCTCTGCAGCAAAACCATTGTTTGAAGGTAAGAAACATGGAAGCCATGGCATCACAGGAGGCAGTGGTGTACTGGTATTGTCATGGACTTGCAATCCAGAGGGGGAATGCTCTGCGGACCTGGGTTCGAATCCTATCCCGGCAGTTGGTGGAATTTGAATTCAATAAAAAAAATTTGCAAATTGTCAATTGCTGTGAAAACCCACCCGGTTCACGAATGTCCTTTAGGGAAGGAAATCTGTTGTCCTTACCTGGTTTGGCTTACATGTGACTCCAGACGCAGAACAATGTGGTTGATTGACTCATAACTGCTCTCTGAAATGGTTGGGAACGCCACTTAGTTGTATCAAACTGCGACAGAAAATTGGAATGAAACTTGATGGACCACCAGCAAGGACACACTTAGCCTTGTCGACGTTGTAAATTCCCCCTCACAAACATATCCATGGAATCCCTGTGTATGCCCTGGTCTCATCGACAGGTCAGACCTATGAGAAAACCATCCACTGGTTGGAGTTATACCTGGCACAAAGTGAAGGTGGTTGTGGTTGTTGGAGGTCAATCATCTCAGGACATTACTGTAGGAGTTCCTCAGGGAAGTGTCGTTCGCCCATCCATCTTCAACTGCTTCATCAACGACCTTCCTTCCATCATAAGGTTAAAAGTGAGGATGTTCGCTGATGATTACACAATATTCAGTATCATTCATACTTCTCACATATGGAAGTAGTCCATGTCCAAATGCAGCAAGATCTGGACAAGTGGCAAGTAACATTTGAACCACACAAGCAACAGGCAATGGCCATGGCCAACGAGAAAGAATCTAACCATCATGACTTGATATTCCGTGGCATTCATCACTGAATCCTCCACTATTGACACGAGGCTACATTGATCAGAAGCTGAACAGGATTAACCATATAAATACTGTGGCTGCAAGAGCAGGTCATAGGCTGGGAATTTTGTGGAGAGTAACTCACCTCCTGACTCCCTGTCCACCATTTACAAGGTGCGAGTCAGGAATGTAATAGAATACTCCCCACTTGCCTGGATGATTGCAGCACCAACCACACTCAAGAAGCTCAACACTATCCAGGAAAAAGTAGCCCATTTGATTGGCATGACATCCACAAACATTCAGTCCCTCCACCACTGACGCAAAAGATGCACTGCAGGAACTCACCAAGGCTCCAAAGCCACCAAGGCACCAAATCCACAACCACTACCATCCTAGAAAGACAAGGATGGCAGACACATGGAAATACCACCACCTTGTTCCCCATCAAGCCACATCCTAACTTGGAAATATATCCTTCACTACCGCTGGGTCAAAATCTGGAACTCCCTCCTAACAGCACTGTGGGTGTACCTACACCACATGAACTGCAGCAGTTCAAGAAGGCAGCTCAACACCACCTTCTCAAGATCAATTAGGATGGGCAAGAAATGCTGGCCCAGCTAGCTACATCCACCTCACATGACTGAATTTTTTTTAAAAACTTTGCTCACAGCAAGATGCATAACATCAACTTAATAATGACCAGATAACCTATTTTTGTGGTGTTGATTGAGGAAACGTTGTTGCCCACAACACCAAGAATCAAATGCATGTTCCTGGAAATATTGCCATGTGATCTTGTCCATGCATCTGTGAGAGCTGATGGGCTCATGTCCAAAATATCTCAGCCAAGAAACAGCTGCTCCGACAATTCTGCCAAGGTTTTGTGCTCAATTCTCCGGAGTAGGGACTTGAACATCCGACTTTTATGATATTGAGGTGAGTGTGCTAATCACATAACTACAGCTGGAGCACCTGTTGTCTCTCTTTACATCCAAAACAATTGAAAATGGAGTGGTGTGGGGGGGGGGGGGGATGTTTAGTTGCCAGTCAAGCATCACACAACTGGGTAATAAGTCTTAATGCTTTCCAGTTGGTGTCGGAAGGTGGTGCGTCACAAGGATGGACATGTTGGCCAACTAATGGTTGGAACATGAGGCAAGTCGTATGTTGGGTCCTCCAGGAAATACATTTAATCGCAGTTGGCAACCCTCGGCATGACACGACCATCATAATACATCGTCCCCACGATCAGCAGATCTGTAGACGACTCCCACCAGAGCCTTTAATATTTTCCAACTTTCATTCTAAGTCTTAATAAATTGGAGGGCAAACGGAAAAGTATCAGTGTTGAAAACCATGGAATCCCTACAGTGCAGAAGGAGGCCATTCAGCCCAAAGAGTCTTCCCTGACTGTTTGAAAGAGCACCCTACCTAGGCCCAATTCCCCCGCCCTTTCCCCGTAACTCCACCTAATTTACACATCTTTGGCACTGAGGGGCACCTTAGCTTGGCCAATCCACCGAAGTTGCACGCCTTTGGATTTTGGGGGGGAACTGGAGAAACCGGAGGAAACCCACGCAGACACGGTGAGAAAGTGCAAACTCCACACATACAGTCACCCAAGGCTACAATTGAACCCGGGTCCCTTGAGCTGTGAGGCAGCAGTGATAACCACTGTGCCGCCGTGCCGCCCTTTCAGTTTTCAATCAAATGTGTTAAAAAGATTATTGCAGCAAATGATAAATTAAACCAGGGAACTTAAAGAAATATTCCACCTAAATAGACCCTCATACGGATTGCTGTGATCTTTTGTTTATTTATTCTTTCATGGAATGCAGGCGTCGCTGGCCTGGCCTGTGTTTATTGTCCATCCTACTTGCCTTTGAGAAAGTGATGGTGAGGTGATTTTTGTCAAGTAGTTATATTCGTTGATGCGGTTATGTTTCTCGCACTTTGGGCAGTAGCCTGTTCTGTGCAACCCTGAAGGTTAATCAACCTACTGTGATATCCCGGTTGGAGAATTTATATAAATAATTATTTCAGCCTGAAGCAAAGTCTTTGAACCACCAACGGAGGGAAATTACACATTGCTGGTCCATTCATCACTTTGGCAGTCGGTTCAGATCATTTAAACAACTTTCGTTTTAGCTTCACTTTAAAACCTTGAAAAGGTTTGCGGTGCTGCAGCCTCACGGGTATCACTGGTGAGAAGCTCGGGGCCACCAGGCAAAGGGGCCCACAGAAAAGGCACAAAGGGAAGGTACAAGGCCGAATATTGTTGTTTGTTTCCTTCACCCAAAGGGTTGTGAATCTATGGAATTCCTTGCCCAGTGAACAGTTCAGGCTCCTTCATTAAATGTTTTTAAGGTAAAGATAGATAGTTTTTTGAAGAATAAAGGGATTAAGGGTTATGGGGTTCGGGCCGGAAAATGGAGCTGAGTCCACAAAAGATCAGCCATGATCTCATTGAATGGTGGAGCAGGCTCGAGGGGCCAATGGCACACTCCTGCTCCTATTTCTTATGTTCTTATGTTCTTATGTTGCCAGGGGAGGTTGTGGAAGCAGATACATTAACGGCATTCAAAAGGCATCTTGACAAACACATGGATAGGATGGGTACAGAGGGATACGGCACAAGGAAGTGCTGAGGGTTTTGGCCAAGGGTGGCATCATGACCGGTACAGGCTTGGAGGGCCGAAGTGCCTGTCCCTGTGCTGTATTGTTCCTTGTTCTTTGAAAAACAGCACCTCCAACAGTGCCATATTCTCTCAATGCTGCACGGGAGTGTCGGCCTGGGTTTTGTATTCTGAGGCACTGTTAACCGCAACCTTCGCCAATGTGATTTATCTGTACAGATTGGGTTTGTTAATCCACTTCATAGCAGCGGCACAGTGGCACGGTGGTTAGCACTGCTGCCTCACAGCGCCAGGGACCCGAGTTTGATTCCGCTCTCTGTGTGCAGTTTGTACATTCTCCCCGTGTCGGTGTGCCTTTCCTCCGGGTACTCTGGTTTCCTTCCACAGTCCAAAGATGTGCAGGTTAGGTGGATTGACTATTCTAAATTGCCTCTAGTGAGGTTACCGGGATAGGGTGGGGGCTGGGCCTAGGTTGGGTGCTCCTTCGGAGGGCCGGTGCAGACTCGATGGGCTGAATGGCCTCCTTCTGCTCTGCTTGGGTTCTATAATCTTCAACAGTTCAACTTGAAGTGTTCCCTGCCCCATTGATTCTGTCACTTCTGCTTCACGCCTTTAAAGTATTGTGGATACAATCACACACCATAAACGAAAATTCTCTTTGGCAGTATATGTGCCATCTGTGACCCAAAACCGGCCATAAACACCCAATTTGACAAAATCTAGGCTCCCACAGCCACATCTGGCTTCAGTCCTGTATCTTGAAGCTGAAAGTTCAATTATATAACTGTACATGGAACTAATTTTACCCTAATGGCCTGGGACATGAGGAGATCTCTTGGTGCTTTACATTGGCACAACAACTGTTGTAAAGTAAGCAGCTTTGATCATTGAAACAGCAGTAGATCAAGTACCGTTCCACACAATGCTTCTCGATTTCTCCCATTAAGCATGAAGCCCCGCTCCACTGATCGTTCCTAATGTACACCTGCTCCGAATTACACGATTGTAAGGAAATAGTTTGTTAATCTAAAGTTAATGCTACCAAACAGAAAATAAAACCAGTTCAGGTTTAACCACTTACATATTTCAAATACCACTTACTGGAAGCAGTGTCAAGGTATCTAGGGGTAAAATTCTGTTCCTGTGCCCCCTGCAAATGCCATATAAATCACAAAATCATTCAGAACATATTGAAAAATTAAATAAGCGGGATAGTATTTGGAAAAAAAACTGAACAGAGCGTAACTTCACAATAGGTGAGCATGGTAGAATTTCAACATATTTTACAGATGACCAGAGCTGAAACTAAATCATGAGTCACTGGGGAGAAATTGCAGATGTATGGTGGAAGAAGCAGATAATCCTTAAGAATGACACAAGTTAAATGAAAACATTATTACGTACAAAATGAGTTCACTCCATTGCCACCACAGCTGAGCAAACAAAACTTAAAGATCATAATGTGAAGATGGCGTTCGGTGATATACTGATACTCAGCTGAATTGTCAAGATGGTAACAATGACTATTGACTATTGTTATGGGCCAGGGTTTAGAGAACCCCAAAGTGTATCATGGAGTTCACCTGACCCACAGCTTTTAATAGATTGTGGTATGGGGAGCACACGGCCCACTCTACAGGTGTGATACAGTAGAAATGGAGAAGTATTTTTTAAAACAAAACAATGTTTATTCTATGAACTCAAGTTAACCTTTTTAAAACATACAGTGAACATCTCAGCAACCATTGATTCACATACAACCCCCAAAGAATACAACACTAAGTAATGCTTATGCTGTCCTTTTAACATCCAGAAGAATAACAAAAGAAACACCTTTTTAAAAAAAATAAATTTAGAGTAACCAATTGTTTTTTCCAATTAAGGGGCAATTTAGAATGGCCAATCTACCTATCCTGCACATCTTTGGGTTGTGGGGGTGAAACCCACGCAGACACGGGGAGAATGTGCAAACTCCACACGGACAGTGACCCAGGGCCGGGATTCGAACCCGGGTCCTCAGTGCCGTAGGCAGCAATGCTAACCACTGTGTCACCGTGCTGCCCGAAAGAAACACCTTTTAACAGAAGCACATCAGGTTAAAGTCACTACTGTCATGAGTTTTAAATCACCAGGATCGATTTACAGTCTTTAAATTACAGAGAGAGATTCATAGACCTTCTGGCTGTGACTGCAGCTAACCAGCTCTGAAAACAAAACACATCCTGCAGTCTGCTCAAAAACAAAAGTAAAAAGCTGACAGACAGTCCAGCTCCATCCACTCTCTGACATCACTGCAGTAGTAAACACCCATTTCTTAAAGGTACTCTCACTACAGATATTTATATACATGACCATTTATAAACACCCATTTCTCTCACTACAGATATTTATATACACACCTATTTATAAACACCCATTTCTTAAAGGTACTTCCACTGCAGATATACACACCCATTTATAAACAGCCATTTCTTAAAGGTACTCTCACATGACACAATTTCTCTCTCCCTACAGCCTAAGTCACCAGCTGTTCCAGGTGAGGTCACTGGTCTCAAAGGTAAGAATGTTACCCCTGTTTGTGACAGGAACTGCCGCCCTTGTATTTCAACAAAGCTTCTTTACAACTGCTCAAGTGACAACTACCAACTTAAGGAAACATTCCGAAAGTTCAATGTCCATGTGGGGTTTTCACATTCTTCCTGTGTCTGCATAGGTTTCACCCCTGCAATCCAAAGATGTGCAGAATAGATGGATTGGCCAAGCTAAATTGCCCCTTAATTGGGAATTTAAAAAAAAACAATGATGTGGCCAGCTGCAAAAACTACAAAAGTGCTCCACTCTCTCCCTCTCTCCAGTAATCCAGGCTCTCTTCAAGGAGCTGTTACACTGTAATATTGAAACTTTTCAAAACTATAGTGCTCCAATTCATAGATTTTTTTTAAAATGGGAAAGACTCACATTTATAAAAGCTTCTTGCAAAACCGAGGTTCACCCCCAAGCACTTTACTCGGCCAATGAGCAAGGTGGGAAACACAGTAGCTAATTTGCACAAAGCAAGATCCCTCTAACAGCACTATGATAATATGACCAGGTAATCTGTTTTTCACTGACATTGGCTGAGGAATAAATATTGGTCAGGGCACCAGGCTTTGTTCGAAATAGTGCCACATACAGGATCTTCCATATTCACCTGACAGGGCAGGTCGGGGGGTGGGATGGGGGGTAAGAGAGTCAAACTCACCACCTTCTAAGTCAGATGTGTGAGTGCTCCCAGTAGAATCACAGTAGACATAAATGCAGCTGGGATAGTTAAAAGACAATCTATACATAGTGCAGATACAGCAGTCGATGAGGAAAGCTAATGATGGCATGTTGGCCTTCATAGCGAGAGGATTTGAATATCGGAGTAGGGATGTCTTGCTGCAGTTATACAGGGCCTTGATAAGGCCACACCTTGAGTATTCTGTGTAGTTTTGGCCTCCTTGCTTGAGGAAGGACATTTTGCTATTGAGGGTGTCCAGCGAAGGTTCACCAGACTAATTCCCGGGATGGCAGGACTGACATGTGAAGAAAGACTGGATCGGCTGGGCTTGTGCTGACTGGAGTTTAGAAGAATGAGAGGGGATCTCATCGAAACATATAAAATCCTGATGGGACTGGACAGGCTAGATGCGGGAAGAATGTTCCCGATGTTGGGGACGTCCAGAACTAGGAGTAACAGCCGAAGAATAAGGGGGAAGCCATTCAGATGAGGAAGAGCTTTGTCCCTCAGAGAGCTGTGAACTTGTGGAACAGGCGGTGGGGGGGGAGGTGGGGTTGAGTTTCCCAATGCCAGTGGAGACCCCAGGTGGTCAAGGACAGGCGCGCTGACAGTCTGGCATCCAAGCACTGCCAAGGTGCCTTGGTGGCTCTGATAGGCTGACAAGGGCACTGCCAGGGTGCCTGGGTAGTGCCAGGGTGCCATGGTGCCACGATGGCACTGCCAGGGACCAGGACTGGAGGGGGACCATGCCCATTAAAGGAGGAATGAAGGTGTGTATGGATGGATGGGGGTGACGTGCGGGTAAGAAGGGGCCTCCTAAAGTTTGGCGGGGGGGGGGGCGAAAATGAGGGGGTAGGGAGGCCTGAAAAGAGGAAGTCCTCAGCAATCCCCAACACGGTATACTCACTTGGGGGGGTGGTGTAATACCCATGTGTGTGGAGGGTACCATTGCCCATAGGTGGGAGGTGCATGGACCCTCAAACTCACTTAGAGATCAGGGCACCTTTTCAAACTGATGGACTGATCGCTGTGGAGCCAGTCCAGTGATTTCAGCTCTACTTTGCTGAAAAAATATCGAAGTGTGGGATTGACTGGCGAGAAACTCCCCAAGGCCCAAATAAATGACTCAACATGGGATTCTCTGCTTCGTGAAGCCGCAAACGCGAACCCTGATCAGGCACAAAATCGGCCAAAATCAGGGTCCACAGCCTGTGCTGAATTGGATGCCATGCCACAGCATCCTCCGCTGGTGACAATGATGAGGTTTGTGGCAGTGTCTAAATTCCTCACTTTACATGGCGTACTGCCCCTTCCAGGTGAGATCCCAGAATAGCACATCCGACACGGAGACAGCCAGCTGCGTATCTCGCCCTCTGGCCTGAGATGCCTTTGACAGCCATCCTCTGAAGGACCTGGACCTGGATGTACTCAGCCGAACTTCGAGTATCACAGCTGACGAGGTGCCATCCTGTTCTGCCCGCTTCCTGTCAGATGTGCCAGTGTCAGGGGCGGGGAATTCAGAAGCGCTGAGGAGTTTCTGCACCTCCCCTGCGGGAGGTACCAACATGGGCCCCAGCACTTCCTCTTCCCTCAGGGGGCTCAATGACCCATTGGATGGAGGTGAGGCCAGAGTAAGCCCTGAAGGCTCCACCATCACCTGGTGCTGCCAGTCTGAGGCTCTCATCTCAACCAGGGACTCGATGCCCTCAACCACGAAGCACAGAGACAGGGCCACATCCCTCAGCGAGTGAGTTGTGTCGCTTTGTGCCTGTCCCAGGTCAGCAGCACCCGGCCAATGCTCCCCACGTCCTCAGCCATAACCCTTTGTGACTTTGTGACTGGACCAAGCTCTGGAGCGCCGCAGCAATGTCCATGTGGGCCCGATCCATGGCTGCCTGTGACTGAGCTCCCCTCCTGAGCCTCAGCCTTCGGCCGAGCAGCGTGCCCTAAGCCTTGGATGTCTTGGCCCATGGCTCTGACTTTTTGAGCCAAGGCACGGACGCCACCCGTTCAGTGTTGGCCTGGGTCTCACACATTGTCGCCACCATCTCCTGCGCCTGAATGCGGGTTGGATTCCTCCAACTACACCTGGAGGCGCTGGAAAGTTGCTGACACGCCCTCCTGTAGATCCTGGTTCTGCATCTGCCAATGGCGGGATTATTCTTTCAAGCACTGCGATGACTGTCACGCTGTTTCCTGGGATTGGGCAACCCTCTGACTGACCTCACCCTCGGGTGTCCCTACCTCCACCAGATCTGCTGCAGCATGTGAGACCTGCGCATCAGAATGTGACCCCAGTGCCTCTTCACTAAAATGCCCCACCGAGGTGATATTATCTGCATTGCTGTAGGGTGCAGGTGAATGCATTGCTGAGGAGTCGGTGTTATCCCGGGCTGATCCTCCGGGGTGTGTTGGAGTTGTGGTTGGGGAAGAGGTACCCCAGACAGGCTGGCATGGTCTGTTGGTGATCCTGAAAGACAATAGACAAGATAGAGGGGGAGATCTTAGGAAGGAGTGGTCTGGGGAGAGGGGTGACTCACTTGCTCCAGGGACATTATGTTGCGTTAGGGGTTCACATGGTTGTTGCATGCCGACCGCCACCTTGGTGATAGTCCTCTCCTGCACCTCCCTGGATAATTCCATTGCCCCCTAATTGGCAGGGTGGAGAGCCATTAGGTCCAGGACACCTCCTCCAGTCTTCTCCCGCTCCCTTCCATTGTGGGCCATCTTTTCCTATGGGACACATAAAGGACATGGTGAGACGCATGGTGGTGAGTTACATGGGGGATCTGTAGCTGGTGGCATGTGTGTGTGCAAGGCACCTGGCCAAAGAAGACAATCTGAGTTTTGGGGTTGGGTGCAAGAGGGCATGTCAGGGGAATGCAGGCACATTAGTCTCTAGGGGAGTGGGGGGTGGTGGGTTGATGTGAGGAGTGAGGAACGGGAGTGAGACCAGGGACACAGAGGTGGTGACTCACCTGAGTTGCCCGAAGGAGGTCATTCATCTTCTTCCGACAATGTGTGCGGTCCGCCTGGTGAAGTTGACAGCACTGACCTGCTCAGCCTCCTCCGTCCAGGCTCGGTTCACATGTGCTGTGGGAGAGCCTCCTGTCCACCCTCTGGAAAAGGGTCCCGCCTCCCCTCCACCGCATCCAGCATTCTATCCAGCTCTGCATCCGTAATCCAGATCTTTGTGGGACCATCATCTTGGCTGGAATGAGAGTGTGTTGGGAGTGGAGTACATTTAAGCAGCTCCAGCTTGTCATATTCTCTCCAGTGCCAATTTCTGCCCCAGCAAATCCGACGCCAGCGGGAATGAGAATTGCTCTAGATTCATGTGGATGTCCCATTGACATGTCCTGAATGTCTCTGAGAACAGCGCCCCCAACAGGAATGCGGACTTCTTGCAATTCAGTCCCGGCGGCAACACAAGGGGCGCGATGTGAATAAATGGGGACAAAGCCCCATCGCGAGCGCGGTTAGCTGCAGATTTCCACGCGCTCACAGGTCTGAGAAACACATAGCTAGAAAATGCCACTCAAGATAAATAAGGGGCGGGATTCTCCCATCGGGCGGCTAAGTACCGGCGCCGGCGTAAAAACGGGAGTGTTTTACTCCGCCGTCTGCTCCCATCCCGGAACCCAATTCTGCAGCCCATAGGGGGCTAGCACGGCGCTGGAGTGGCCCGCGCTGCTCTAGCTGCCGATCCCGGCCTGAACCTGGCACCGCGGGGACCACGCATGCGCAGTTAGAATGGCACCAACTAGCGCATGCACAGTGGCCTTCTTCCCCGCGCCGGCCCCGGCGCCAAATGGCGCAGGGCTACACGAGCTGGAGCGAGGGAAAGAAGGCCCCCCGGCAGAGAGGCCAGCCCGCTGATCGATGGACCCCGATCACAGGCCAGGCCACTATGGAGGACCCCCCCACCCCCCCCCCCCCCCCCCCCCCCCACCCCCACAAGCCACCCCGAGATCCTTCAATGTCGAGGTCCCACCGGCTCAGAGGATGTTAGAACGGCGCCGACAGGACTCGACTTTTTGATGATGGCCGCGCGGCCCATCCAGTCCGGGGAATCGGCGCATCGGCCTGTGCCGGCCCGGGCCGGAGAGTTGTCACATATCACGACCGGCGCCGTGCCGACCATGCCAGCCCCAATGGCGCCGATTCTCCGCTCTGTGGAGAATCGCGTCCCAGCATCAGTGCGGTGTGGCGCGATTCGTGCGGCCCGCCGGCGATTCTCCGACCTGGCCGGGGGTCGGAGAATTCCGCCCAAGGGGCTTCAGCATAGAATGTGTGGCTGAGTCCGTGCATTGCCCCATACTCTACAGCGAGGAGCTCAGCTCGCCGGAGCTGCTCAGTGTAGCGAGACATAGAGACGTTGGATGGGAATCCCACTGAAAAAGCTGGCGAGAAACATTCTGTCAAACTCGTCCAAAATGCCACTTTGAAATTTTTCCTGTAAATTGTGCGTTTTGGTCTCCATTTTAATATCTCCTCGCAATGGGTTGGCTGAGAATGGCGACTAATGCCCTCAAACTGGTGACCAGCTGCAACAGTGGTCCATTTGCACAGAATTAGTTTGATTTGCAATTAGTTTCTTTGATATTCTCAACTGAATGAGATGCATTACCAGTACTGCCATGTTGCTACGTGCTGATCACCGGGGGTCACAGCTCCCACTTCAGCTCTCTCCCAGACTTAGGGTTGTATGTTTTCTGATTTCCTTCCCTTGAAGGCACCAAGCCTGCTTGACCATGGAAGGCATCAATACCCACATGAGATCCTCATGTGGGACAATCGCAACTGCTGCTTCAGATGAGACCAGCTAACGCACGCCTGACATCCATAATGACGAAAATTAAGTCTATCCAGTGATGCACTATTCAAATATTAATTAGTAGCATCATTAATTCAAGACAAAGAAGAGTCAGGAAGGAGTTGAATAAATTATGTAAAAGAGGTGAATGAATATGCAAAACACATTTCCCGGTGAGCAAACACAAAACTACTAAAATGCGAATTGTGTGCTAATCCTCGTGCCAAGTGACAGGGGATGGGGTGCAGCATCCACAGAGTGCACTGTAACTTTTACATGTATGATTATCTATGCAAATAATGAACTGATTCAAATATACCCAAATGATCAATTAATTTACAACTAAATGCTGCCAGTGTGGTGTTCTATCAAATTTAACAGACCATCCCCACCCCCCCCCCCCCCCCCCCCCCCCCCCCCCCCCCAGGTCTGTGCTAGTGTCTACGGTCCATACATGTCTCCTTTTGCCTTAGATAACCTGATCCACATATTCTTCTATTGCTTTCCCCCTTGTGTACCCATCTAGCTGGCCCCTGCAAGACATCAATGTTAATCACCTGAACCACTCCCTGTGGCAGCAGTTCAAATATTCATTACACTCTGGGCAAAGAATTTGCTCCTGAATTTCCAGCACAGTGGTTAGCACTGTTGCTTCACAGTGGCAGCGTCCCAGGTTCGATTCCCGGCTTGGGTCACTGTCTGTGCAGAGTCTGCACATCCTCCCCATGTCTGCGTGGGTGTGTTTCCTCCCACATGTCCCGAAAGATGTGCTTGTTAGGTGAATTGGACATTCTAAATTCTTCCTCTGTGTCCCCGAACAAGCGCTGGAGTGTGGCGAGTAAGGGATTTTCCTACCCCCCCCCCCCCCCCCCCCCCCCCCCCCACCCCTCCCACTCACATACGTACAAGTGGAAAGATCCTCTTTATGGTTACCCTATCAAAGCCCTTCCTAACTGTAAAGAACTGTGATGTGGAGATGCCGGCGTTGGACTGGGGTGAGCACAGTAAGGAGTCTTACAACACCAGGTTAAAAAATCCTGAGGAAGGAGCTGCGCTCCGAAAGCTCGTGTTTGAAACAAACCTGTTGGACTTTAACCTGGTGTTGTAAGACTTCTTACTGTAAAGAACTGTGTCAGCGATTTGTTGAACGTGAGCCTTCAGCCTCAAGTTCCCAATCTTAACTGTACTGCTCTGAACAGAAGACCGAAGGTGCACAAGGAGAAATATTTGTAAATCTCAGAGAGCCCCGAGAAAGAAGTTGGGAGGAAAATTAAAATTAGTAGATATATAGTGCTGAAAAAAAAATCTTGTGCAACAACAACTTGCATTTATATAGGGTGGGACAAACCATGATCTCAAAACAACAGAATTTCTTCTCTCTCGTTGTCTATTCTTCGTCCAACACTCTACAGGGCTATTCACATCCTAAATTGAAATGAGTTCAGTTGCTCATCTGAGATTTTCCTCAGCTTCTCTCCTACTTTCCTACAGGTGTCCTGTATCCTGGCTTTCAGCCTTTCGTTTACATCTTTCCAGAAGGAACAAACACATGTCTCTCGATTCCGGCTTGGGTCACTGTCTGTGCGGAGTCTGCACATCCTCCCCGTGTGTGCGTGGGTTTCCTCCGGGTGCTCCGGTTTCCTCCCACAGTCCAAAGGTGTGCGGGTTAGGTGGATTGGCCATGATAAATTGCCCTTAGTGTCCAAAATTGCCCTTAGTGTTGGGTGGGGTTACTGAGTTATGGAGATAGGGTGGAGGTGTTGACCTTGGGTAGGGGGTAGGGTGTTCTTTCCAAGAGCTGGTGCAGACTCGATGGGCCGAATGGCCTCCTTCTGCACTGTAAATTCTATGTCTATGATTCCTGTTCCTTGTCCCTGGGAGTCACTCTTCTGTATCCAACTGTTTCTGTTACTGGTGCAGCCACGGGCCACTGATCACAACTTTCTGTCGGCAACAGAATGTGTTGATTGCTGAATGTAATTGGGAACACTGATCATCGACCTTGGCAAGCTTATGAATTTAATCCTTTGTATTCGCCAATTTATTGACTCTTTGCAATACACGCAAACTTTGTGGTGGAAAAGCAGAGTTAGACGCACACATACTTGTTTAATCCTAGAAACCCAGCTGGATTCATGCCTGAGGCACCTTGAGTCTTTGTCTTGACTCAGATTTGTCTACATTTTCAGAAAAGCCGCCAATGTTTGCAACAATACTACAGGAACATTTGGAGTATTGTGTGCAGTTCTGGTCACCTCATTATAGGAAGGATGTGGAAGCATTGGAAAGGGTGCAAAGGAGGTTTACCAGAATGCTGCCTGGATTGGAGGGTAGGACTTATGAGGAAAGGTTGAGGGAACTAGGGCTTTTCTAATTGGAGCGAAGGAGGATGAGAGACGACTTAATAGAGGTTTATAAGATGATGAGGGGGATAGACATAGTGGACATTAAGAGACTATTCCCTCGGGTGGATGTAGCTGTTACAAGGGGGCATAACTATAAGGTTCAGGGTGGGAGATATAGGAGGGATGTCCGAGGTAGGTTCTTTACTCAGAGAGTGGTTAGAGTGTGGAATGCACTGCCTGCTGTGATAGTGGAGTCGGACACTTTAGGAAATTTCAAGCGGTTATTGGATCGGCACATGCTGCACACCAGAATGACAGGGAGTGGGATAGCTTGATCTTGATTTTGGACAAAGCTCGGCACAACATCGAGGGCCGAAGGGCCTGTTCTGTGCTGTACTTTTCTATGTTCTAACACGTCTGAAGGGAAAGAAAACACAAATTTCCTTTCAAAGATGGTGAAAACTGCAAAGCGGTGTGTTATTAGTTACCTCATCCACCCATGTACGTTATGAACTGCTGAAGAGTTTTCTTATTATTCTACTCAGTTCCTTGAATTAACATATACTGGAGTCTTTGCAACTAGGGAGGCTAGGAGCTGAGAAGGAACAGAGAACTTTCAAAGGACAAGTACAGAAATAACTAACTTGACTCCCCACTTGAATCACAGTTGCAAAAAATGTGCAATTACATACCCGAGGTCCTTGGTTGAGCCCACGAAGCTACAGTCACCAGGTTTGTAACTTTAAAACGCCAGTAACCTTTTATTATGTACAGTATTATAATTAAGCAGGCATAAAAATTAACTGACTATCTACTACCTCTTTCCCAACCAACACTTTCTAATCCAACCCACTCTCTACAGACACACAGACAAACAAGACAGAGGGGAAGGGGTGGTGGAAAGGGAAAGAAAATATAAATACAAATAAAAGGGTAAGATTTCTGATGCACCGGGATGACTTCCAGTCAATGTATTTCTGAAGCTCTTCCTTCGAGGCTTGCGGTGGTTTTCTACGGCATGCTTGCCTACTTTCTCATCATCAGCGTTATTTCAGATTCACAGTAAAGGATGTGCCAGGAACTCACTGCTTTCAGAACAATAGAGCAGTTCTTTCACTTCAAAGAGTAGGAGAGAACGAGAGGGGGAGCACCTTGCACTTCCAGGGTCTAAACACTTCTGCCCGATTCTCTCAGACAGCGTCACACATGAACAATCACTGATCATTGGCAGGAAGTGCAATGTCCCTAGTCAACCCACTGGTTGCCAGTTAATCAATCAAACTAAGTCCCTCAAAAGCTGGTTCCTAAGATCCACTCGGTGCAGAGGAGTCTGTTTTCTACTCTCCAAAATACAAAACCTGGGATCACAGGGTCCTGACGAGCAGACTGCTTCAACTGAGTCTTCTGCATTTAGGCACATTCCAGTTATGGGTCCACAGATTAAAAATAGTAAAATAAAATAAATTTGAACAAAGGAGATAACAGGAAGGACTCTTACAACTTCTTCACAGGGCGGCACGGTAGGACAGTGGTTGGCAATCTTGCTTCACTGCGCCAGGGTCCCAGGTTCGATTCCCGGCTGAGGTCACAGTCTGTGCGGAGTCTGCACGTTCTCTCTGTGTCTGCGTGGGTTTCCTCCGGGTGCTCCAGTTTCGTCCCGCAAGTCCCGAAAGACGTGCTATTAGGTGAATTAGACATTCTGAATTCTCCCTCAGTGTACCAGAACAGGCGTCGGAGTGTGGCGACTAGGGGATTTTCAAAGTAACTTCGTTGCAGTGTTAATGCACGTGAAGCCAGGCAGGAGGTGACATATTTCAGATGAGGCATTAAACTGAGGTGCTCTCGGTTCTCTAAGGTGGTAGCAGCCAACAAAAAGTTGGCAAATTTACCTTCTGCTAATCGGCCGATTATTATATGAGCAACAAAGGTTGCAATCTGTGACTATCAAAGAAGAAATTAACAACCGTAAGACTGAATCACAGGATTGTTATGGCACAGAAGGAAGCATTTACCCCATCGTAACTTCACCAACTTCCCAAACATTGTGACTTAGTGCTATTCCCCTGCCTTTTCCCCGCACCCCTTCACATTATTTCTATTAAAATAATCATCTAATGACCTCTTGAATGTCTCAATTGAACCTGCCTCCACCACACTTCTAGGCATTCCGGAAACTACCCACTGGTTGAGTGGAAAAAAAATCCTTCCATCAAATTTGCTTCTTTTGAAAATCATTTTAAATCTGTGCCCTCCCATCTTTGATCCTTTTATGAGAAGGACCAGTGTCTCCCTATCTACTCTCTCCAGGCGCCTCATGATTTTGAATGTCTCTATCAAATTTCCTCTCAGCCTTTTCCTCTCCAAGGAAAACAGTCCCAACCTCTCCAATCTATCCTCTCAACTGAAATTTTTCTCATTCCTGGAGTCATTCTTATAAACCTCTTTTGGACTTTCTCCAATCTGTTAATGTTCTTCTTATGGTGTCGCCCCCAGAACTGTGCATAATATTGCAGGTCAGACCTAGTGTCTTGTATAAGTTCAGTAAGAAGTCTTACAACACCAGGTTAAAGTCCAACAGGTTTGTTTCAAACACGAGCTTTCGGAGCACGGCTCCTTCTTCAGGTGAATGGAAAGGCTTGTTCCAGAAATGTTTATATAGACACAGTCAGAGATGCCCCGGAATGCGAGCACCTGCAGGCAATCAAATCATCAAAGATGCAGAGAGAGAGGTAACTCCAGGTTAAAGAGCCATGATGTGGAGATGCCGGCGTTGGACTGGGGTGAGCACAGTAAGAAGTCTTACAACACCAGGTTAAAGTCCAACAGGTTTGTTTCAAACACGAGCTTTCGGAGCACGGCTCCTTCTTCAGGTGAATGGAACAGGTTAAAGAGGTGTGAATTGTCCCAAGCCAGTTCAGTCGGTAGGCCTCTGCAAGTCCAGGCTTGTTGGTGGGGGCCGAATGTAATGCGACATGAATCCCAGATCCCGGTTGAGTCCGCATTCATGCGTGCGGAACTTAGCTATAAGTTTTTGCTCAGCAAGTTTGCGTTGTCGCGTCTCCTGAAGGCCTCCTTGTAGAATGCTGACCCGGAGATCAGAGGCTGAATGTCCTTGACTGCTGAAGTGGAAGGGAACAGTCCTGCCTGTTGATAGTCGCACGATGCCCGTTTATTCGTTGTCGCAGTGTCTGCATGGTGTACACCAGATACATCGATGACATTTTTTTCCTTTGGACCCACGGCGAGACATCACTGAAACGACTACACGATGACATCAATAAGTTCCATCCCACCATCAAACTCACCATGGACTATTCTCCAAATTCAGTTCCATTCTTGGACACACTCGTCTCCATCAAGGACGGTCACCTCAGCACCTCGCTTTACCGCAAGCCCACAGATAATCTCACGATGCTCCACTTCTCCAGCTTTCACCCGAAACACATTAAAGAAGCCATCCCTTATGGACAAGCCCTCCGTATACACAGGATCTGCTCAGACAAGGAGGAGCGCAACAGACACCTACAGATGCTGAAAGATGCCCTCGTACGAACGGGATATGGCGCTCGACTCATTGATCGACAGTTCCACCGCGCCACAGCAAAAAACCACACCGACCTCCTCAGAAGACAAACACGGGACACCACTGACAGAGTACCCTTCGTCGTCCAGTACTTTCCTGGGGCGGAGAAACTACGACATCTTCTTCGCAGCCTCCAACACATCATCAGCGAGGATGGACATCTTGCCAAGGTCATCCCCACACCCCCACTACTGGCCTTCAAACAACCGCGCAACCTCAAACAAACCATTGTTTGCAGCAAATTACCCAGCCTTCAGAACAGCAACCACAACACCACAAAACCCTGCCAGGGTAATCTCTGCAAGACATGCCAGATCATCGACATGGACACCACCATTACACGTGGAAACACCACCCACCAGGTACGCGGCGCATACTCGTGCGACTCGACCAATGTAGTCTACCTCATACGCTGCAGGAAAGGATGTCCCGAAGCGTGGTACATTGGCGAGACCATGCAGACACTGCGACAACGAATAAACGGGCATCGTGCGACTATCAACAGGCAGGACTGTTCCCTTCCAGTTGGGGAACACTTCAGCAGTCAAGGACATTCAGCCTCTGATCTCCGGGTCAGCATTCTACAAGGAGGCCTTCAGGAGACGCGACAACGCAAAATTGCTGAGCAAAAACTTATAGCTAAGTTCCGCACGCATGAATGCGGACTCAACCGGGATCTGGGATTCATGTCGCATTACATTCGGCCCCCACCAACAAGCCTGGACTTGCAGAGGCCTACCGACTGAACTGGCTTGGGACAATTCACACCTCTTTAACCTGGAGTTACCTCTCTCTCTGCATCTTTGATGATTTGATTGCCTGCAGGTGCTCGCATTCCGGGGCATCTCTGACTGTGTCTATATAAACATTTCTGGAACAAGCCTTTCCATTCACCTGAAGAAGGAGCCGTGCTCCGAAAGCTCGTGTTTGAAACAAACCTGTTGGACTTTAACCTGGTGTTGTAAGACTTCTTACTGTGCTCACCCCAGTCCAACGCCGGCATCTCCACATCTTGTATAAGTTCAGCATAACCTCTTTGCTCTTCTACTCTGCCTAGAAAGCCAGAATAATATATGCTTTATTAAATGCCCTCCTTCAATGATCGATGCACATATACACACACAGGTCCTTCTTCTCTTTTAGAATTTTATCCTTAATCTTACATTGGGCGGGGTCTCCGGAGGTCAACACCAAATTCGTGATCAGAGAATGGATTCCGATGCCGGAATTGGGGCCGGCGCCGTTTTGATGCCGGACTGCCATGCTCCGCCCCCTCAAAACTGGCATCGCGACACGCACCACGCTCTGTTTCAACGGTGCTGGCGTATCATCGGCCAGCCCACCTGCGATGCTTCACCCCCAATGGGCCGAGTTCCCAACGGCGTGGGCCAAGTGTGGTCCCAAGCGGTCGGGAACCTGGCGTGCCGGCTGTGGGCAGTGTTCAGAGGCGTCACACCCAGCCGAGATCCGTGCCACTAGGTTGCAAATACTTCCTTGGAAAAGCTAATGTAAACAATTAATTTAATGCCTCAGACATTCCCCCCTCCCTCCAACTGTAAATTCCTTTCTGGGTTCCTCATCGGCCCTATTCCTCTATGCCTATAGAAGACTTTGGGATTCTCCTTTATGTTGGCTGCCAGTTTTTTCTTATAATAACCTCCTCGCTTCTCTAATGTGTTTTTTCACCTCCCGCCTGAACCTTCCTCTTGGTTCTCAGCTGTATTCTCCACCTGTCATAAGGACACTATTTTTTTCCTTGTCTAAAGTTCTATCTCCTTAAATCCAGGGATCTCTGGATTTGTTTGCCCGACCTTTCCTTTTTAAGGGAATATACAGTGACTGTGTCAGGACCATTTCTGTTTTGAAGGTAGCCCATTGTTCAGTGACACATTTTCCCCGCCAACCTTACGTTTCAGGCTAACTGGCCCAGCTCCCTCTTTCCCCCATCGAAATCGGCTGTCCCGCAAATGAATTATTTTCATGCTGCAACAGATGGAGTGGTTTAAAGGATGAGTTAACTGCGGGAATGTCTTCTGTAATGCATCAGAAAGCAAATCTGGAGAAAGATGCAAGAGCATCAGTGGCTTCATTGAAATTTGCAGAGCTCTTGCTCAAATTCATGCGACCAAATGCAAGAGTTTGGTCTTGCCTGGCAGCTCTGCAAAGCTCCTGTGCTCCTTCATGACTGAACACAGACAGCCTGGCAGCAGATTTTGCATTCATTGAGAGTTACTGGTGCTTGTGAGGTAACAAATAACCACAGTGAATCCCTGCTGGAAATCAGAGCTTGCCGAGACAGGCATCGGAGATCATTGACCTTCACAAACTTATGAATTTAAATCTTTGTATTGGAAATTTTTATTGATGCTTTGTAATAAGAAGTTGCATGACCTTTATCGGGCAGAGCAGATTTGAGTCAGTGACTCTTTCGATTGGATACTTATCCAATAGGGAGTCGAGGAAAAATAAAATCCACATGGCAAATTTGAGTGTGTGTTAAGTCCCAGGTCCTTTGATGTTTTGACTAGATCCCAAGGGATTACAATCGATTTTCCTCAAATTTTCTCCCATCTTCTCTCATCTTCTGAAGATGTTGATTCATACCAGTGTCCTGTAAGTTCCTCGCACAAACTGGTCATTCTTCACCCAAGCGCCCAAACAGTCTCAGTTTGCCCCTGGAAGGCTGCTTCTCAACAGCGAAACGGAACTCTACCACCTCCCAATAGCCTGAGAAACACCCAGTGAGCCTCCTTCAATTGGTCTTGAGTGGCCTTACAACATTTGTTGTACGAGGGTGTAACACTTGCAATGCTCCAGTCCTCTGTTCACTAAAGTAATTGGCTACCCATCACATCCAGGAAAAAAGGAGCTGAGGCATGAGCACGTAGGCCAACATTGATATTTTTTAGCACCCCCCCCCCCCCCCCCCCCCCCGCCTCCCCACCCCACTCCCTCCACAATTCCCATTACTCTACTTGCTGTTGCAATATATGGAAGTGGCCAGTGATGTGTTAGGCGGGTTGGTTTGACGTTGACTGCAACTGGATGCAGGGAAGCTTGAAACAAACGTCTAACACCGGAGATGATCCAACACGGTTTTATTTAAACTATGAACTGTTGTACATGTTCAGCTGTGGGTTGACACTCTACTAATCCTACTGACAACCTCTTACTCGACCAGACTTACTAGCTACCACATGGCAACAATGTCCACTGACCTGTGCACTCTGACTGTCTCAGGGTCTGGGTCCCGAAAAGAGCGGGAGTCTTAATGCCCTGTGAGCTTTATAGTGGGGGTGTCTTGTCTGGTGATTGGTTGTTCTGTGTTGTGTGTTCATTGGTCATCCTATGTGTCAATCACTGCCTGTCTGCATCTCATTATCTACATGAGTGGATATTATGACAGCCAGTACAGCCATTGGAACTCACTGTGACTTCCTTTTCCAACCTGTATTGGCTGGGAAGATTTTGCAACCTGACCTTGAATGGCTCCACCATTCTGGATATTACTGGGCACATTTCCACTGGCCGAGAGGATAGGACAGTCTGTGTAAAGCACAGTGATCGGCCCCACTCTGACCAGAGATTCAACTCAACACTTCAACACAATGGAGTGTTTCTTATAGCAATAGCGGCAGCAATGTTAACTGCACCTTTATTAACCACAGTCGGAGTGTTATGCCCGCCACATTTATGGGCAACACATTTGTGGAAGGCTGTCAAGTCTGGGAAAAGAACTAGAGGAAATTTACTGGAATGATTGCAGGGACAAGCGACTTCAGTTATGTGAAGAGACGTGGAATAATTGGGATTGCTCTTTCGAAAGTCGAGAAGGTTGATGGGGGATTATTGTTCAAAATTGAGAAGGGTTTTGATCGAGTAAATAGGGGAAACCTGTTTCCACTGGGAGGAGGGCGAGTTATCAGAGGAGAGAGATTTAACATAATTGCAAAAGAACCAGTGGCAGGTTTCTCCGAACCCCCTGCCGGGTCAGAGAACCGCCAGGGATCAGCGTGAATCCCGCCCCCCCGTCCTCCAAATTCTCCCGCCCCCCCAATCACGCTGCCCGCCTCGGAGAATGGCAGGGACCGGCGTGACTCAATGGGCCCTGTGGCTCCACGAATTGTCAGGCCCGCGATGGGCCGAAGTCCCGCCCGTTCTTTGCCAGTCCCGCCGGCGTAAATTGGAGTAGGTCCGTTACTGCAGGACCTGGCGGCGCGGGCGTCCTCCGGCGTTCTTGTGGGGGGGGCGCAGGGGGATCTGGCCCCGGGAGGTGCCCCGACGGTGGCCTGGCCAGCGATCGGGGCCCACCGATCCGCGGGCGGGCCCGTGCCATGGGGGCACTCTCCTTCCGTACCGGAGTCTGTGGTCCTCTGCCATTCCCGGTGCGGAAACAAATCCCTCTGCGCATGTGCGGGGATGACGCCAGCACACGCTGGCGCTCCTGCACATGCGCCAACACGCACCAGCCAGCGGAGGCCCTTCATCGCCGGTTGGCGTGGCACCAAGCCCCTTTCCCGCCGGCTGGCGGGGCGCCAACCACTCCGGGACTGGCCTAGCCCCTGAGGGTGCGGAGGATTCCGCACCCTTTGGGGCGGCCTGATGCCAGAGTGGTTCACGCCGGGACCACCCGCCCCACCGGGGAAGGGAGAATCTCACCCCAGGTATGGAGAAATCTTTTTACACAGTTGCCGAAGAAGCTGATGGATGCATATTCAGGGAGTAACTTTATTAAGAGATCTGGACAAATAATCAAAAAAGTAAGAATTTGCAATGTTCGGAAGGCGTGGCAGGGGCAAGCGAGGTTTATTGGTCAGCTCTTCCAAAGATCTAGCAGAGGCGTGATGGGCCAAATGGTCTCTTCCTGTGCTGTAAGATCCTTTATACACACTCCTCACACCCATTGTCATTGACAAGGCTCACGTTTTAACACTAGTTCTGCTGCAAGGACAAATTATTCCTGCAGTTTCCACATTGGAGATATTTATTAGAACACATGACATGATTCTAACCAATAAAATAATCGGGATCAACATCCACAGTCCAGTTTTGGAATCAATTCAACTCGGGCAAAATGAGATTTTAATCCATGTTTCTAATTTCTCTTTTACCTCGGCTAGCTGAAGTCAAATATCTGTTCACAAGAAGCACAACATTATTTTGATTCCAATTTCAGAGCAGCCAAATTCAAAATTATCAAAATTCCTTTGCAACAATATTATATCTCTCAGTGCTGCTGTGGGTGTGGAGATCACCCCTGATAACTCAAAGTGGTAGCTTAGGGAGACTGCGCAATTCCCCCTTGCAAATTTAAAATGGGCCCCAAACATCCGAAACAAATGATCGTTCCCTGGAATGTTCTTACTTTTGAAAGAGTGGTATTCCATCGCCTTTCCTGTGCCTTCCAAGGGGATACTGATAATCTTTGCAGAGCAGCAAAGCAATGCAATATGATTGATGACGGTTCAACTTATATGGAATTTACAATGCAGAAAAAGGCTGTATTGGATTTTCTCGTGAATACCTTCAACGGAATTCTCCGTCGGCTGGATCCTCCAGTGCGCCGTCAGCGCATCCACGACCACGGGTTTCCCAACGGCATGGGGTGGTCACAATGGGAAAGCCCATTGGTCGGCTGCAGAATCGGGAAGGGTATGGAAGCCATGGAGAGGAGCAGTTTTGCCTGGCAAACGCCCCCTCTCATGATGACTGGGATCAAAACCATCGCAAATGAAACCAGGTCATTGAGTATTTTTAAGGCTGAGGTAGGGAGATTTTTGATTGACAAGGGTGTCAAAAGGTAGAAGGGAGACAGGAAAGTGGAGCTGTGGCCACAATCAGATGGCGAAGCAGGCTAAAGGGGCCGAATGGCCTACTCCTGCTCCTAATACGTCTGTTTGTGTCTTTGCATTTGGCACATAATATTGGTCAGGCCCAGTAATCAGCTCCTGATGAATAGATGCTTCATCCAGACAGTCTCTCAGCACCCTATGTTTACTATAACCTGTCCAAGTAATGCTCTGTGCCTCGATTTCCTGGTCCAAGCATAACAGTTCAACACTGAAGCTCCATTACAACTCAACAATTCATCTGATTCACTTTATTTGTTTGTATGCGTCCTGTTTAGGACAACGGACATGCTATCCAATCTGTCTGGGAGACAGCAGTATATTTAAATCATTGCTTTGGTCAACTATTTTCCTGCAGTTTTCATCAGCCTCTGCTCAAATGTGTCGAATTAGTTAACGTGCCACTGTGCACCAAAGAGTTGAGAGTTAGCTATTTTCACTTATTTGCAGGTTCCTTTGCCAAGAACAACAGCCCTTAACAAAACAAGCCTCTGTTCTGTCGGGTTTAACTCGCTCGCAGGTGCTTTTCTAAATGGTCTTTTTATTAAAGCAACGGGGAGCCATGAGTTCCATCTGAGTTCAAGACTTCATTTCTGTGCTCAACAGGTTTTGCCACAGAGCTGATTCTGTGTGTGGAGCAATGTGAATTCATGCTGGAATTCTTCATCTTTCTCTTCTCCTGCAAATCAGACTTATGCTGGGAAGCAGCAAGCAACACAAGTGCCAGGCAATGATTATCTTCAACAAGAGAGAACCTTCTTACCTTGACATTTAAAAGGCATTCAATGGACTCCCCACTATAAATATCCTGGAGGTTACCATTGACCAGAAATTGAACTGGAACAGCCATATATACACTTCGGCTACAATTGCAGATCAGAGGCTGGGAATTCCATATGAGGGTCATTGAGGAGTCTGGTAGCAGCGGGGACGAAGCTGTTTTTGCATCTGTTACTGTGTGTTCTCAGACTTCTGTATCTCCTGCCCGATGGAAGAAGTTGGAAGAGTGAGTAAGCCGGGTGGGAGGGGTCTTTGGTTATGCTGCCTGCTTTCCCCAGGCAGCGGGAGGTGCAGATGGAGTCAATGAATGCGATGCAGGTTCGCGTGATGGACTGGGCTGTGTTCACGACTCTCTGTAGTTTCTTCCGGTCTTGGGCCGAGCAGTTGCCATACCAGGCTGCGATACAGCCAGATAGGATACGTTCTATGATGCATCTGTAAAAGTTGGTAAGAGTCAGTGCGGACATGTCGAATTTCCTTAGTTTCCTGAGAAAGTATAGGCGCTGTTGTGCTTTCTTGGTCCACATGGGTGGACCAGGACCGATTGTTGGTGATGGACACACCTAGAAATTTGAAGCTGTCAATTTGGAGCTCTCCATCTCATTCCCATTGATTCAGACAGGGGTGTGTACGATACTTTGCTTCTTGAAGTCAATGGCCAGCTCTTTAGTTTTGCTGGCATTGAGGGAGAGATTGTTGTCGTTACACCACTCTACTTCTCCTGTATTCTAATTTGTCGTTGTTCGAGATGTATGGCTATGTACACAGTCTTGTGGGGCCCCGGTATTGAGGACGACTGTGGAGTAAGTGTTGTTGTTTATCCTCACTGATTGTGGTCTGTGGGTCAGGAAGTCGAGGATCCATTTGCAGAGGGAGGATCTAAGTCCTAGATTTTGGAGCTTTGAATATGAGCTTGGCTTTTCATGGGATGTGGGCCTCACTCATGATGCCAGCATTTGTTGCCCATCCCGAATCACCCTTACACTGAGTGGCATTTCCGAGCACAGTTGAGAGCCAAACACATCATTGTGGGTCTGAAGCTATATGTAGGCCAAACCAAATAAAGACAACAGATTTCCTTCCTTAAAGGACATTAGCGAACCAGATGGGTTTTTAATAAAAAACTATGATAGTTTTGTCGTCACCATTACTGAGACTAGCTTTATATTCCAAATGTATTCATTGTTACAACTGGTCTCCAATTGTAACCTCCAATTGTTACCTGCAAACAATAGCGAATCCTGATGGTCGTCCTTCAGCTGTGACTTTCCCAGCACACAGGAGCACAGTGGAACTAGAACAGTAGACTAATACACATGAGACCAGGGTTGCAGTTGATTTTTAACCCCTCTTGTATATTCCTGGAAGGGAAAAACACAAATATATCTTTCACCCAGAAACTGTTTTCTTTCAACTCACATTACATTTACAGTCTGAGATATAACTCACAGGAGATGGTTTCTGCTGAGATGGTAATCAATCGCCATTATCTCTGAAGCCACAGGAGATTACATTGCATCTCTTCCTTTGGAATGTCTGTGTCTGAAAAAAGTGTGACATTCTGTTCTGTCTGGACTAGTTGGTTAAGTGTAATCCACATCGGAATTTTCCACAAAGTGATTACTTTACCACTCAAGCAGTTTTTGCTTGTATGTCCTTTCTTAAAACATATGTCTGACTTAAAGTTCATAAGTAATCAGGGCTCTGATCTGCTGTCATGACATAAATGAATTAACATTCTACAAGCTGTCATGGTGGGATTTTAACACATATCCCCAGAACATCAGTCTCGGCGTCTGGATAGAGTATTAACCAGGTGGCATTTCTGATATGATACCATCTCCTCTGTGGTGTAATATTCTCCGGCTACCTGGATGAATATGGCTCCAATAATATTCAAGAAGCTGAACACCATCTAGGGCAAAATGGGTCACTTGACTGATACTTCATCCACCGCCTTAAACATTTGGTGCCTTCTTCACTGGCACACCGTACCATCTACAAGATGCACTGCAGCAACTCAGCAAGCCTCCTTCAGCAGCACCGTCTAAAACCACAACCTCTGCCAACTAGAAGGACAAGGGCAGCAGATACATGGGAACACCACCATCGGCAAGTTCCCCTCCAAGGTGCACACGATCCTGACTTTGAACTATATCGTCGTTCCTTCACTGTCGCTGGGTCAAAATCCTGGAATTCCCTCCCTAACTGCACTGTAGTAACAGCACTAGGCGAGATAATGGTGTAGTGGTATTGCCACTGGACTAATAATCCAAAGACCCAGGGTAATGCTTTAGGGACCAGGATTCGAATCCCACCAGGGCAGATGGTGAAATTTGAATTCAATTAAAAAAAAAAAAATCTGGTATTAAAAGACTAATGATGACCATGAAACCATTGTCGATTATTGTAAAAGCCCATCAGGTTCACTAATGTCATTCATGGAAGGAAATCTGCCGTCCTTACCTGGTCTGCCCTACATGTGACTCCAGACCCACAGCAATGTGGTTGACTCTTAAATCCCCTCAGGGATGGCCAATAAATGCTGGCCCAGCCAGCGACGCCCACATCCCATGAACAAATTTTTTAAAATAACCACGTGGTTCAAGAAGGCAGCTCACCACCGTCTTCTCAAAGGCAACTAGAGATGGCCAATAAATACTGGCTTTGCCAGCGAAGCGTACATCCCACAAATTAATTTTTAACAAGTGCCATTCCGTGGTTTTAGCACAGGGCTAAATCGCTGGCTTTGAAAGCAGACCAAGAAGGCCAGCAGCACGGTTCGATTCCCGTAACAGCCTCCCCGAACAGGCGCCGGAATGTGGCGACTAGGGGCTTTTCACAGTAACTTCATTGAAGCCTACTCGTGACAATAAGCGATTTTCATTTCATTGTGGGCTGCCTTATTCGATCTCACTCAACCCACACTGAAAATGACATTAACCAAGAGGGTATCAAATGCCTGAGGATTTTCTCACCCATCACAGAGCCAGTCAACTCAAACCAAGCAGTCATTTGTCTCTCAACTTGTTTTCTTTACCAAATGTTTATTCGTCAACATTATCTAATTCCACAATCAGATAAAGTGCGTGTTGAGAGTGAGCTGTTAGTGTGAGTCTATCGAAATGGAGCGGTGGGGTGAGCGATGGTTGTGGTTTTAATGTGGAGCTGACAGGGACCTTCTAGCTTGCCATTAAGGCAAGTTTTTTCAAAAAATGTGACATATCCTTTGAGTGGCAGCCTCTGACGTAGTTTTAAAGACCCGATAGTTTGGGCACCAATTGCATGAAAAAGAATTGACCAAAGCAAGTGCAGCTGACCCCCACAAATCAAATACAGACCGCAGGCCCTCAGTCTGCATTTGCACTGGAACAAACAGCAGTTTTAGACATGTGACCTGGACATTGTTCGATCCAAGATGGCAGGTCCTGGAGGAGGGCTTGAACCCATAATCTTCTAGATCAGAGGTAAGAGCGCTACCAAGTGAGACAAACACTAAGTTGTTGCCTTTGATTTTTCACCCAGTCAGTTCCTGGTCACCCCTGTAGACAAAGGGAGAGGTGTAGGGCCTTGTCCCAAAATCAATATTCATGCCACCAGGAGCAATTTACAAGGAACTGCATCCATGTTAATCTTCTTTCTGATTTTTCAACCTCAGCGGTTGAGAAATGTTTGTGTTTAACCCTATCCTACAGCTCAGATTGGAAACTAACCTCGCGTGTGGAGTCTATGTGTGTGGACAGTGCAGAGCACTGGCAATTTATTATTCCAGGTGCCCCACAGTTTTAGAAATAGCACATTAGAAAATAATCATGGATGCTGTGGACTATTTTGCCTTTTTGTTCATCCTAACTCATCTCTAACTAACTTTTAACAAGACCAGTACCACCAAAGTCCTCCATGCTGAACATCCTGGGGAATCAGAAGCAGTGACCATCAATTCCAAGCTTAAATGAGATCCTCAAAAGCAAGGCACGGGCTAGGCATCCTGCAATGAATGGTGAACCTCATGACTCCCCCTAAATCCACTCCATCATCTACCAGGCTCAAGTTAGGAGTCTGCTCTGATGGATGCCTGATTTTAGATGCGGACAGAGCACTTAGCTTAATCTGTACTCCCCTGCCACTGGGCTGACTGGCAGTCTCTTCACAACCACTGCCTTATATATGATTTAAAGCATATACCTAGTTTATCTCAACATCATTGATGGTCATGGGTCAATTAAGCCCCACCACAGAGACTTGAGCTGGACTGACTCTCCTGTGCAGGACTGTGGGAGTGCTGGGCTGACAGAGGTGCAGCCTTTTATATGATACATAAAACGAGGCCCCGTTAGCTATCTCAGGTCGACGTAAAAGAATCCAAAACAGTATTTAGAAGAGTGTCCTGGACAATATTTATCCTTCAACCAACATCACTGAAAATAATATTTGGTCATTATGTCATGGCTACGAATGATAGCTTTGAATTACGTACGGACATATTGACCTTTAAAATAAGACATGTGGTTTTTTTAAAAAGGGGCGTACAAGCTAAAACTTGCTGAGGCTGGAAAGTAACAATTTGCTGGAAATTCCTATGTGGATTGGACTCAGTTCTGGGAGAAACAATGGAATGTTGCACCGTTTTTCAGACACTTCAAAGGACGAGATGCAATGCAAAAACTGAACTGTAATCTCCTGCAGAGACAATGGAAGTTAATGACCATTTGAGCAGATATCACCTCCTCTCAGTTATCTCCCAGACATGTTTTTGTTTTTCCCCTTCCAGGAATACAAAACCAACTGCAACCCTGTTTCTGTGACAGCCTGGTATTCTAGTTCTACTGTGCTGGTGTGTGCTCTGTAGGTCACACCTGAAGAACATCCATTAGGCATCCCTACTTCTTTCACGAAAAAAAAAAGTATCTCTCTGATTATTGGGAGCAAGTTAAGCCAGCAAAGCCAGAGAAGGAAACAGGATAAATCCTTTTGACGAGCCTGCAAAACCAAGTATCTTCAAGCCAGTTGCTCAACTGCAAGATCAGCACTATTGGAATCACCCAAATTAACTGCCACAACATTTCGCCATCTACTCCTCACAGACACGCCAAACACTGATTTGTATATCTTTTTTTACCTTCTAATTTGGAGTCCCTTCTTATTTCTGATCTGTGTGTATGTGTGTTGTGTTTTATTATTTTCTTCTCACATTTTAGTAACTAATAAACTAATTCTTTCATTAACTCAAGAAAGTCTGCTTCAGTTGGTTCTTTTTAAAAAAGAAATACATGTGGACTGGGAAATGGCATCCAAAAGAGGGAAGGGTCACTTCCTAAATAAACCTTGTTATGCCTAACCAAGGGAGTTGAATACAGGAGGGGCCAGTTCATCCCTCCCTCATCCGGGAGCATAGTAATTTGGGGGTTATCGCACCCGGAATCATAAATTGGGAGAACTCACCCAGAGAGCGGGCATAACAATTGTCACGTTGCCATTTTTTGGACCTTGCTGAATTCAAATGGACTTACATAATTCATACATTTCAACAGAGACTACACTTCATTGGCTGTAAACACCTTGGAATGTCCTGAGGTTGTGGAAGGCGCTATGCAAATGCAAGTTATTTCTTTATTGGGACAGATGCAAGGATACTAATTTTCAAAGGGAGCGACAATGTGTGCTGCATGAGAAAAGGATGCTGATTGGTTGGCAAATCAATTTTGATTAGAAGAGGTTTTGCCCTGGAGAGTCCACCAGGGAACTAATGTCTCCCCCACATTTTTGTTTAATTCAGAAAGGGCACAATGCCTGGACATGTTCCTTTTGCCTGCAGTGAACAGGCCCCTGTGCATGAACCTATGTGTCTTATCACATGCATAAATGAGCCTGATTGGCAATCTGAAATTGTTTTTAGGGAAATTATTAGTGCACTCTTCTGCTTTCTCCTTTCAATCTCTGATCACAGAGATTTTTACACCCATGATGAAGATTATAATCATTTAACAGGAACACCATCATCTCCAAGTTCCCTTCAGATCGCACACCAGCCCGACCCGGGCATTGTATCCCACCACTCCTTCATCATTGCTGGATCAGAATCCTGGAACTCCCAATCTAAGCCAATTCTGGGAACGTATCCTCACCAGGGCAGAGTAAGTTCAAGGAGAAAGCCCCAAAAACCAACACCTGAGCGTAAATAGGGACGGGCAATAAATGGCAGGCTTACCATCGCCACTCACCCCCTAGAGCCAATAGCACAAACGTTACAACTGCTCCCAGGTATCCAGGTTTCTGAAAGTGGCAAAAAAGATCAAGCAGGCATCCCATCGTCTGCTGTGGTTTACTAATCCCTGCTGGAAAGCAACTCATTGTGCATGTCACAGGAGCCGAAGTTGAACAATTCTCTTCTTGAGCCTAATCTTCCAAATCTGTGTATCCAGGTCAGCTGTGGTGCCTCTTTGGTCAAATAGCCCACAGATATTCACTACATTTTAAAAATATATATATCATTTTTCATTGTTGAGGGTGTAGAAAGGGCTCACGCAACAGTTCCAGGGATGAAGAACTTTGGTTACATGCATTGGAGAAGCTGGAGGCCGTCTCTTTGGAAGAAAGAATGTTGTGGGAACTTTGTTCAAATTCCAGAGGGGTGGGGAAAGAGTAGATGGGGAGATTGGCAGAAGGAATGAGAATCAGGACATACAAATTTAAAGTGATTGGCAAAAGAATAAACGGCAAAAAAATCTATTCCTGCACAGCTGTAGAGGTCAACTATTTCCTAACACACCTGATAGGTAAAAAAATAGCTATTTAGGATAAATATTAAGCCCCCGTTTTACCCATTTTAAATTAAGGATTTCAACACTCTCATCACCTCAGGCCGTCTCAAAACATTCAGCTTACAAAGCAGCATAACACAGCATAATTCACTTTACTCCATTATTCTAGCAAGACAGTACAACACAAAAACAACTGAAACAAAAATAACCTGATACATGCAAAAGCAGCAGTGATTAAAACAAACATTTTAACTGAACTAATGAATACATTTTTCAAGACAGTGTCCAAGGACAGGGCAAGCTCTATAGCAACAGTATAGCAACGATACAGTAACATGAAGGCTCTATTGTTATAACAGCTAAGTCAGCAAAAGATCAGTTCAAACTGGTCTTGGTAACTGCAAAATATCACATTCCTTAACATACCCAAGTATGCAGACACAAAACAATTAAAACTAATGTTGCATATTAAAGATGGACAGCTAGCCATCAAATCAGATGTGTTTGAGTCTAACCCAAACCAATTAGGATTATATTGGGGTGTAATTAGATGGCTAAAGGCAGCTATGATACAATGTAACTGTGAAGCTTTGGTCGGCCATTTTGAGCTGGATCATTAGCTGTATTTCTCTCTCCTTCTTGAATCATCTATACTTTGATCTGAATTATTCACTGTCTCCCTGTCTTCATATTTCATTTTCAGACTTTGACTTCTAAAGTTATTGCGAGCTGTTTGGCTAAGCAAGAAGATCATTTCCGTAATTCTTTGAAAGCTTCAAATTGTCTATGAATTGCCTTTTAAATGACTTTCAATTGTAATCAATAGAAGACAAATAAAACAATTCTTATTTGCACCTGAGAAGTTTCAATTTAAATTTCTACTGAGTTCCAGTAATCGCAAAGTGCTACCGAAACCGCATGGTAGATCTCCCAGCAGCAAGTGGCTAGGGTCTGGAATGCACTGCCTGAGAATGTGGTGGAGGCAGCTTCAATCATGGCTTCCAAAAGCGATTTGGAGAAATATCCAAGGAGAAAGGATTGCAGGGGAAAAGGTGTGGGAGTGATTGTCATTGCTCCTGCCGAGAGCCAGTACCGACACGACAGACCGAATGGCTTCTTGCTGCACTGTTACCATTCTACCAGTCTATGATTTTATCCAGGCTCACACCTGAGTAATGGTCGCTTGAGTGAAGATACAGATGGATTGTTTTCAAGCATGGAACTGTACCCTTGCAAAACGGAAAGCACCCGGGGGAGATGAGGGTTGGAGATTAAATGGAAAGGGAAAATCATCACTGTGTTTTGCATTTTTAACATGAGCTCCAAGTGTGTGGACATCACTGTGGAACACTGCCCCACTGGGACTGAGAATCCAACAAACACCGCAGTGCTCTACCATATCCCACCACTAGAGGACAGCAAATCTGAACCTGAGATTTCAAATCGTTTCACTCATGCGATAAAGGACTGGATTTTGCTGTCAAAATTAAGTTGCGGCTACCAGCACCTGCCGCTATTTATATGGATGTTAGCCAGCAGCCCCTACAAGGCCCGCACAAACACAATTAAATGTGAAAAACTCCAAAACGACATCTCACCATCTGGCTTACCCTTCAGATAATGACACAAGGCTCCTTGCTTACCTCACAGATAACTAGTCCAACAACATACCGACCATATAATCCACACAGAAGTTTAAATCCCATCACAGCGGTTTAAAGCGAAATGCTGCAGATGCTGGAATAAAAACAGTGTTGGAAAAGCCCAGCAGGCCTGACAGGAGAGAGAAACTGAGTCAACGTATTGCAGCCAATAGGGCTCCTCTTCAGAACTGAAGAGAGGTAGAAACGTGATGGGTTTTTGCTGCTGAATAAGTGGGGGGAGTGAATCAGCTGGAGCAAATGGGAAGGTCAGGGAGAGGTTAGAGGGTGGGGAGGTTAAATAGCAAAAATGGTATGGAACAAAAAGCAAAGGGAATAGTAATGGTGGTGGTGGTAATGATGGTGGTGATCGTGGTAATTGTGGTGATATGCATCACTGTAAATACACAAGGGGTTAATGTAAATACATGTAGACTAGCTAGACACTAGAGGGAGCTCCAGAGACATGACGCACAGACACTCAACCAATAGGTCAGTTAGATAGGACACGACCAATGGACATTCACGATACTGAGGTGACACCACCACAGGAGGGCATTACACCAACCCATACATAAAGGACACCACACACATGATCTGCCTCTTTCCAGTGGAGACAGTTAGTGAGTAGAGACACAGGGTTGATTCAATATTACACCCACCACGTGGATTGTAGCAGACTAGTTCGTCAGTCTGAGTAGCTATAGAAGGATTAACAGTAGTGGCGAACCCGAGTAGGAGAAGTGTAAATAGTTTAATAAACATGTTGAAGTTATCTCCACGTCTGAACCTTCCTTTGTCAAGTGCACCACAAGGAAGCCGCTTATGCTACGCTTAGAGCATAACAAGATAGTAATGTTGGTGTTAAAAGGTACCATCTTGCAGCTGTAGAAAAAAGTAACACATGTATGTTGGAACATTCCTTGCCCCAGCCCTACCAAGGTCCCCCTCCCACAGTGTTTTCTCTGGTACATCAATGACTGTGTTGGTGCCACTTTCTGCTCGCACCCGTAACTGGAAAAATTAATCGACCTTACTTCCAATTACCACCCTTCATTCACTGCTCCCACTCATAATTTGTATGTCCCTAATATACTTAATAGTCCTAGGCGCTATGTAGGTGATGTTACAGCCCAAAACTTGTCTACAGGCAATTCTGAAGTTATTAACCCTTGTGGCCATCACGAAAGGTGAATTTTGTTGAAGAAAGTTTGTCAGTCGATAACAGTTTTTCCCAACAACTAGAGAGAATAAAAAGATAAGGCAGGAGTCCAGAGAGATATGCTGGAGACAAACAAATTAAAAAGACACAGTGCAAAACAATAAACAAAAACTCAGGTGCATTAAACCACCTTCTGAGCCCATCAGTTTCAAATACACCTGACAGATCAGCAATTAAACCAAAACCCCAAAAAGGTATGCACTTCTTACTCCGCAATGACATGGCTGCCAAGAACAAATAAACAAATGAGTGGATGCAACACATAGGTCGAGAAGAGAGACATCCTAATGATAATCAGTGGCTTGTAATGCAGAACAAGGCCAGCAGCGCGGGTTCAATTGAAGCATGCATAGATTCATAGAATTCCTGTAGTGCAGAAGGAGGCCTTTCAGCCCATCAAGACTGCACTAACCCTGCGAAAGAGCACTCTCACCAGGCCCAATCCCCTGCCCTATCCCCATAACCCCACCTAACTTGCACATCTTTGGAAACTAAGGGGCAATGTAACTTGGCCCCTGCTGCTCCATTCCACACTCCTCCCTCCTTTTTTCTGCCTATTCTCTTGGCAGCTTTATAGCGACTTCACTTCTGGTCACATGTTTATCACGGGACTCACCAAATTGATGAGCAAATTAAAAACAAAAAACACTCGTTCACCACAGTGACACATTGTGGTATTCGGATGATTGGCCGGCAGCAAGTTGCAAAAACGTGCAAAACATCATTGACATTTCTACTCTCAAAGCGTTGATCTGTTTGTAAAAACGACCAACTAAACTTGTTGAGGTCTTGCTAATTGATGTGGATGTGCTATTAGTGAGGGATCCTCCAGAGGCACATAGAAATGGGAATATTTTGGATAAATTACTATTAGATGAGGAGCATTAGAAGGACATGATTCAGGTCCAATGATCGGACTGAGGGAATGACAGTAACAGTCGTTGCCAATAAGGGAAAGTGAGAGATCTGGAGCCTGGACAATGAGGAAGGCTCATTAGTCACAGCACAGGCCAAGCAGACACCTGTGCATGGAAGAGGAGGCTCATTGAGATGATGCCTGTGACATAATGCAGGTCTTTGATAGCCTGAAGATAATAATAATAATAATCGCTTATTGTCACAAGTCGGCTTCAATGAAGTTACTGTGAAATGCCCCTAGTCGCCATATTCTGGCGCCTGTTCGGGGAGGCTGGTACGGGAATTGTACCCACGCTGCTGGCCTTGTTCTGCAGTACCAAGCCAGCTGTTTAGCCCACTGTGTTAAACCAGCCCCTGCTAATGATAGCCTTTTATTGTCACAAGTATGAAGTTACTGTGAAAGCCCCGAGTCACCACATTCCAGCGCCTGTTCAGGTAAGCTGGTACGGGAACTGAACCCGCGCTGCTGGCGTTGTTCTGCTTCACAATCTCACATCTCCCACCACGTGGAAGAACAAGAGCAGTAGGCGCATGAGGGGGACCACCACCTCCTCCAAGTTCCCCTCCACGTCATGCACCATCCTGACTTGGAAATATGGGTGGAATTCTCCATCTCTGAGACTAAGTGTGGTGGCTGTTGGTTCCGGTGACAACTTGCCCCTGCCAGATTCTGTGCTTGGAACCTCATTAATTATGCACAAATGTGTTCACTGCTGAAGCTCCTGGCACGGCGGCAGCTGATTCATTGGCCCGCCCTCAGCTGATGGGTTCGAAGATCCTGGCCCCATATTTAAATCGCAGTCCAGCACACTCCTATCACTCAGTCCAGCCCACCTGGCTTCACCAAACTGTGCAGGATGTTGGCAAGACAGAGGAATAAGGCTGGCAGCCTCAAGAAGAACTCTGTTCCTTGATTCAACCACCCTCACCTCCTCAGGCCATTCACCTGCGAGGCACCCACGCCCCACTTGGACTGCTACCCACCCCATCTGTGGTCTTCATGCATCCCTTTCCAGTAAATGAAAATCACTTATTGTCACAAGTAGGCTTCAAATGAAGTTACTGTGAAAAGCCCCTAGTTGCCACATTCCGGCGCCTGTTCGGGGAGGCTGTTACGGGAACGATGTGGTATCGCTTTGATCCCCTTTGCTTCCCTCCTCTTGGTCTTCACTCTGCCTTCCAATGTTCATCTTCAGCATCCACCTCATTGCCCCTCCGCCATCGTAAGTCCTCACCCTTCACCCCACCCCCTTACACAGCCCTCCTTCCATGTTGCCCCCCACCCCCCCCCCCCACCCCCCCCTTGTCTTCATCAGGTCAACCCCTGCCCCTCCCACCCCAACCTCACCTGGCACTGGTCGAACTTTGAACTTTTGTTGCTGTGGCTACATGGGTCCTGAAGCACAGTGGTATACAGATAGACGCTGGTGTGTGGCACTGGGTGGGGGTGGGGGGGAGGGGGTGGGGGGGAGTAGACCCCTGTATTCCCCAACCCCAACCGCTGTACAAAAATTTCAAACCTGAGATTGCTAGCTCTTTATTAGACAAGGGTAGTAAGGGTTATGGAACTATGGCCGGAAGAGGGGGTTGACAATAAAAGTCAACCATGATCTAATTGAATATGGGGAACAGGCTTGAAGGGCTGAATGGTTAAATCTTGCTCTTTTTTCTAAATAACATGTTCAATTCACCAAACTTGGGCAGATGTTAGTGACCGGCTCCTAGAGGTCACAGAGATTCACTGAGACACTAACCCCATTCATGGGTCAACATGTTAAATGATTATTGAACACAAAGTTTCACTCAGGGTTTAGAAACTGCTAGATGTTGACCCCTAGGTGGCATGGGTTCCCTATTCACAGGAATAAATGAGTTTTTCAAATTTAAATGAATGGGTGAGATTTAATGGAAAAGGATGTAAGTGTCATATCGGGCACGACTTCCCGATGCCTCCCAACGGCCGAAACGGCGAGACCGTGGCCCCCATTTAATGGCATTTAGAGCCGGAAATTATCCCCCAAGAGCTTCACGGGGAACTGAGCTTCCCGCTAGCTGATTCAGCGGAACCGCGTCCGGCAGCTCCTCGCTAACAAGGGGAAGCAGCTCATAAGCGTTCCCCTTGAACTCTCTCCCGGGCAGCACATGAGCATGGAATCATGTAGATCTGCTCCATGAATTGGGGATGCCACCCAAGCCAGGCTGGTGGACGCAGTGGAGGCGAGCCAGGGAACCCTGTTCCCCGCCGAGGGGACTGGAGGATCAGCAACAGGGCTGCCATTGCTGGTTAATGTGCGGGTTCAGTCGGCAGTTAAGAATGCAAATGTAATGTTAGCATTCATGTCAAGAGGGCTAGAATACAAGACCAGGGATGTACTTCTGAAGCTCTGGTCAGATCCCATCTGGAGTATTGTGAGCAGTTTTGGGCCCTGTATCTAAGGAAGGATGCACTGGACTTGGAAAGGGTCCAGAGAAGGTTCACAAGAATGATCCCTGGAATGAAGAACTTGTCATATGAGGAACGGTTGAGGACTCTGGGTCTGTACTCATTGGAGTTTAGAAGGATGAGAGGGGATCTTATTGAAACTTACAGGATACTGCAAGGCCTGGATAGAGTGGACGTGGACAGGATGTTTCCACTTGGAAGAAAAACTAGAACCAGAGGACACAGCCTCAGACTAAAGGGAAGATCCTTTAAAACAGAGATGAGGAGGAATTTCTTCAGCCAGAGGGTGGTGAATCTGTGGAACTCTTTGCCGCAGAAGGTTGTGGAGGCCAAATCACTGAGTGTCTTTAAGACAGAGATAGATAGGTTCTTGATTAATAAGGGGATCAGGGGTTGTAGAGAGAAGGCAGGAGAATGGGGATGAGAAAATATCAGCCAAGATTGAATGGCGGGCAGACTCGATGGGTCCAGTGGCCTAATTCTGCTCCTATGTTTTATGGTCTCATGGTAGGATTGGGAGAATTAAAGATTTTTGACCTGGTCTGTTCTTCCCTTAGATGACATCCACATGTTCACAGTTTCCATCAAGAGCCACCAATAAGCAACCAGAAGCTCCAACCCATACACCCTGTCGTTTTGGAAATATATCACTGTTCTTTCAGCGTGCTTCGCTCAAAATCCTAGAACTCCCTGCCAAACACCATTGCGGTACCTTTTGTGGTACCTTTACCACATGACCTGCAACAGATTGAGGGGTAGGGTTGCCAAGCCTCCAGTCTAGGCCTGGAGTCTGCAGGAATTGAAGATCAATCTCCAGGGCTCTGATATGTGCAACGCTGGGAAAATATCTCGGGGGCATTTCATTTTCTTTGAACATTCCTCTTTCACCAGATTAAAGAATATTGAAAATGGGAGGATTGGGAGGCGGGGGAGGGGGGAGATCAAGCCTGTTTGTCTGACAGTCAACCATCATCCAATTGGGTAACGAGTCTTTTGGCTTTCCAATTGGTGTGGGAAGGCGGTGCGTCACAAGGATGGATCGGCCGCCTAATGACTGGAGTCATGTGATGAAATCTACAGGAATAATTACAGTTGGCAACATTATTAAGAATGCTCACCAATACCTTCTCAAAGGCGAACCATGAAAGGACAATAAATGTCGCCCTCATGTTCTACGCATGAATGAGTGAGCAAAACATCTGTGCAGCCATCCCGATGAGCTTCAGTCCCGAGTAAGTGTGCGAGTCCTCTGAGAAACATCACAGACTTCAACGTTTGGCAATGGGAGAGTTCTCAGGCCTAATTGCTTTCCTGTGAGCCCACACACCTGCTGAAGGTGGATGGAAATACAAGAGATATGTAATATCCTGATGGGCAGGTGACCACCAGATGATTAACAAATGAATTGTTTGTTAAAATAAGAAGCTAGATACAGAGAGTGAGGTAAAAGGTGCCATGTTCCAAGACTCCAAACTCCGAACTGGCTGGGAACCCGTGTTCCGCGCCCCAGGGTTTTGCGTGCTCCGGCCCCATTGGCCAATTGGGGCACATGACCCTCCACACACTCCCCCCCCCCCCCCTTCTCTTATAGGGGCATGCGACCACAAGGTACATGGGCCCTGTTGATAATCTCCCCGTGATTGAATAGCACAGCATAATTTCCTGTCTGAACTCGCACACACAGAACAACTAATTGGGCAGGGCGTTGAAGGCAGCGGGAGCTGTACCCAGGAAACATTGTAACTATCACAAAGGGTGTGGGAAGGGGGAGTGGGGGGACTGGGAGAGGAGAAATTAGTTCACAACAACCTACATTTTTATAGTAACACCCCCCCACCCCCCGCCTCACCCCCCGCCAAATCACTTCACAGGAGCGTGAACAGATCAAATTTGACACCAAAACCTGTAAGGAGATAGATGACAAAAGGCGTGATCAAAGAGGGAGGTTTTAAGAAATGTATTAAAGGAGAGTTATGTGGAGAGGTGCGTGAAGGAACTCCAAGGCTTGGGACCTCAGATGCTGATTAAACAGCTGCCAATTGAGGATCAAGGAAAATCGGGAATATTCTGGAGGCTTAGAATTGGAGGAATATAGCGATCTGAGAGAGGTGCAGCGATGAAAGTGTCAGGAAGAGACAGGGAAGGATGGGTCCATCAAGGATTTGAACACCAGAATGGTAATTGTAATTTTGCGTCTCTGTTGGACCTGGATTCCATGTCGGCCATTGAGCAGCAGGGGTGATAACGCAACACGATTTGGTGTGAGTTAGGGTACAGGCAGCAAGGTTTGGATGAGCGCGAGTCCATGAAGGGTGGTAGATGGGCTTGTAGCCAGGAGGGTGTTTGAGTGGAACAGGGGTTGTCATTCATGGTGTGTGCACCAATGCTATTTTTCTTTTGGTTTTTTTTTCAGACAATCCAAAAAGGTTTTGCAAGGCCGACTGTTAATCTGAAGAGTTAAACAAACAGCTTGTTGTATATTGTTCAAATAAATGAAAAATAAAATATAACTGATCGGCGGGGAGCCTAGTAATCCGCAGCTTACTTCAGAAAGCTGTTCCCATGGTAACTGTCACCACCAGATAGCTCTGAGATGCATGTCAAAGCTCATCCACAAAGGTCCGCGACATCATTTCAACCGAGATAAACAATTTCACTTGTGGATTTTTGAATGGGATTCGGAATAGCAGAATTGGTGCATTTGTTAATCAATTCACGTTTTAGTTACAGAATCGAAGTATTTGAAAAGCTCTATTCTTTTAATGAACAGGTGACGTTGCAGAGCCCTGGAGCTCTGGATACAGCTAGAACCAGCATTGCTTTGTCCTGCCGTGGACTTTCCTGGAAAGCTCTCCCCAGCGGATTCAATTGTGAGATCCTCACCCGTTTGTGTCTCTGGCCCTCTCTTCCTTTTATTACAAAATTATCCATCTTCAGTCCTTCGTAAAGTCCTGTTGCTTGCTTGCTGGCAGCGACAAAATGGAGGAATCTCTCTTGCATGATATTGTGGCCAGAGCACATGACATCATGCACAGAGCACGTGACCTGCTCTCTGCCGCCGCTTCCAGTCTGGTCCTGGGACTGCGTGCTGAGGGGGCATGCGTGCGTGGGATGGCCGGCATTCTTCAAAGCTGGTCGCGGCCATTGGGCACTCCTTCCCGCAATCGGGAACACCGGGCCTAATCTCTACATGACTTCCCTGAAATGATATGTATATAGGTGATGTACCGTCAATTACCACAGGACGAGAATGGTGAAACAATCGAGGCTTTATTGCACAAGATGTTGTGCCTCCCGCAGCTGAAACCAGAATGGAAGCAGCGCAGGAGAGCGGACACTTTTATACACCGCCTGCTGGGAGGAGCCAGCAGGCAGGGATTTAATGTCGTACCTGTAATATGCGGGCATTGCCGTAATACATACAATATACCACTAGCGGTGTCTACCACATTCAACCCCTGTTGAAAATAAGTCCGGCGGGGGTGACGAAAACATTACAAATTAAGTTTGTCGGGGGCTTTGACCCTCCGCCGCGATTGCCTCAGTCCTGGTGGTGATGTGGGCGCCATCGTGGACACCTGCGACTCTGGGAGCGTGTTGTCCTCGTCTTGGTCACCCCTGAGTGAATCCAGTGGGAGGATGGATCCCGCTGGGGGTGGGGACAGCTGTGAGGTTCGCTGGTGGGAGGTTGGGTGGCGCCGGGGTGAATGAGGCAACCGGGGGGGGGGGTGTCAGGTCGGGGGTCGTGGGTGGGGACCCAGCAGATGCCAGGTCGTGGAGGGAGAGTGTGTCTTGGTGCCCGTCGGGGTGTGCCACGTAGGCGTACTGCAGGTTTGCATGTAGAAGGTGGACTTTCTCGACCAAGGGGTCCGAGTTATGGATCCGCACATGCTTCCGGAGGAGGACAGGTCCAGGAACTGTCAGCCATGTTGGGAGCGAGACCCCGGAGGTGGACTTCCTGGGTAAGGCAAACACACATTCGTGAGGGGTCTCATTAGTGGCGGTGCAGAGGAGCGACCGGATGGTGAAGCGTGTCGGGGAGGACCTCCTGCCAGCGGGAGACCGGGAGATTTTTAGTCGCCAGCAGGACGGCCTTCCAGACCGTCCCGTTCTCCCTCTCCACCTGCCCATTGCCCCGGGGGTTGTAGCTGGTCGTCCTGCTCATGGCGATGCCCTTGCTGAGCAGGAACTGACGCAGCTCATCGCTCATGAATGAGGATCCCCGATCGCTGTGAATGTAGGTGGGGAAACCGTACAGAGTGAAGATGCTGTGCAGAGATTTGATTACCATGGCAGAAGTCATGTTGGGCCATGGGATGGCGAAAGGGAACCGGGAGTACTCGTTAATTACGTTGAGAAAGTACACGTTGCGGTTGGTGGAGGGGAGGGGCCCTTTGAAGTCCACGCTGAGGCATTCAAAGGGGTGGGAGGCCTTCACCAGATGCACTCCATCTGGCCGGTAGAAGTGCGGCTTGCACTCTGTGCAGACTTGGCAGTCTCTGGTGACGGTTCTGGTAGTCACCACTGTTGTGTATATATCGCAAATGAGGTGTATTATAGTAAGGCTCCTGTACAACAGGTACGGGGGTAGATCCCTGCCTGCTGGCTCCGCCGCAGTAGGCGGAGTATAAATGTGTGTGCTCACCGAGCTGCAGCCATTTCGGCAGCAACTGCGGGAGGTGACACATCTCTGCTTAATAAAGCCTCGATTACTCTCTACTCTCGTCTCGTCGTAATTGATAGTGCATCAATTTATTACGCAGAGATTTTACAACGATGGATCTCCGCATCAACCCAGATCACCTGCAGCTGCACCCTCAAGCAGGCAATGCCAAGTTGGCCTTAACACATTGGCTAGCTTGCTTTGAAGCATACATCGGATCTGCGACAGAACTACCCACAGAGGCACAGGAGCTCCAGATCCTTTATACGCGGCTGAGCTCCGATATCTTTCCCCTCATCCGAGACGTGCCTACCTACGCTGAGGCCATGGCGCTACTGAAGGAGAACTACATTCAGCAGAACAACAAAATCTATGCCAGGCACCTCCAGTCCAAGCGGCATCAACTCCACGGTGACTCTGTGGAAGATTTCTGGCGTGCCCTGCACGCCCTGGCAAGGGGCTGCGATTGCCAGGCCGTTTCGGCCGTTGAACCGTCTGAACTCCTAATTAGAGACACATTTGTTAAGGGCATAGGGTCGGCTTACATCCACCAGCGCCTCTTAGAAGGGGCTACCATTGACCTCGCAGCGATCAAGAAACTCACTAACAGGTCTCACTAACAGTTGCCTCCCGCAATGTACAGGAATACGCCCCCGACCGCACCCCCCCCCCCCCCCCGGACATCATGGACCCCGCCAGCGAAAACCCCATCGTGGACCCCACCAGCGATCGCCCCCAGCCAACCCCAAGCCTGTGCCACGCGGCAGCCAACCAACCCCGGGGGACCCAAGTGCTACTTTTGCGGACAGACAAAACACCCCCGGCATCACTGCCCAGCGCGGAGAACGCTCTGCAAGGCTTGGGGGAAGAAAGGACATTTTGCTGCTGTGTACCAGGCCCGCTCGATCGCCGCTGTCACCAGACCCATTGTCCCTGCACCCCCAACGTGCGACCCGTTGGCGCCGCCATCTTCCTCGCCTCAGACGACGTACGGCCTGTGGGCGCTGCCATCTTGCTTGCCTCAGGGCATGTGCGGCCCGATGGCACCGCCATCTTTTACGTCATCCACCACGTGCACCTCGTGGGTGCCGCCATCTTCCCAGCCTCAGGACTCCTGGTTGTCGGGCACCTCATCTGTTTGCAAACCTCACCCCATCGCCACCAGGAGCAGATGGTACAGCGCCCAGGACAGGACCTTCATCAGGTCTGAGGTCCAGCGGCTGCTACGGGAAGGTATTATCGAGGCCAGCAACAGCCCCTGGAGAGCCCAAGTGGTAGTTGTGAAAACTGGGGAGAAAAATAGGATGGTCATTGACTACAGTCAGACCATCAATCGGTACAAGCAGCTCGATGCGTACCCCTCCCTCGCATATCTGATATGATCAGTCAGATTACACAGTACCGGGTCTTTTCTCCAGTGGACCTGAAATCTGCCTACCACCAGCTCCCCTTTCGCTAGGCAGACCGTCCGTACACCGTGTTCGAAGCGGACGGCCGCCTTTACCACTTCCTTAGGGTTCCCTTCGGCATCACTAACGGGGTTCTGGTCTTCCAACAGGAGATGGACCGAATGGTTGACCGGTACGGACTGCGGGCCACCTACCCGTACTTGGATAATGTCACCATCTGCAGCCACGACCAACAGGACCACGACGCTAACCTTTCCAAATTTCTCCACACCGCCAAACTCCTCAACCTAACGTACAACAAGGAGAAGTGCGTGTTCAGCATCAACCGATTAGCCATCCTCAGCTATGTGGCTCAAAATGGAGTTCCTAACTCTGCGGACAAGGCCCGCCCACTCATTCACTCCAACGGTTTCCCACTGACAACTGAGGCTCACCAGGCCTTCAACCGTATCAAGACCGACATCGCCAAGGCCGCGATGCACGCGGTTGACGAGACGCTCCCCTTTCAAGTCAAGAGCGATGCATCAGATGTCGCTCTGGCCGTCACCCTCAACCACGCATGCAGGCCCGTGGCATTCTTTTCCTGCACCCTTCATGATTCCAAAATTGGCACTCCTCCATCGAGACGGAGGCCCAAGCCATAGTAGAAGCTGTACAACATTGGAGGCATTACCTGGCTGGCAGGACATTCACTCTCCTCACTGACCAACGGTCAATTGCCTTCATGTTCAACAACACGCAGCGGGGCAAGATCAAAAATGATAAGATCTTGAGGTGGAGGATCGAGCTCTCCACCTACAATTACGAGATTTTGTATCGCCCCGGTGAGCTCAACGAGCCCCCTGATGCCCTATCCCGATGTACATGTGCCAGCACACAAGTGGACCAACTCCGGACCCTGCACAACGATCTCTGTCACCCAGGGGTCACCCGGTTTTTTCACTGCATAAAGGCCTACAACCTACCCTACTCCATCGAGGAGGTCAAGGATGTCACCAGAGACTGCCAGGTCTGCGTGGAGTGTAAACCGCACTTCTACCGGCCAGACCGAGCAAACCTGGTGAACGCCTCCCACCCCTTTGAACGCCTCAGCGTGGATTTCAAAGGGCCCCTCCCCTCCACCGACCGAAACATGTACTTTCTTAACGTAGTCGTCAAATACTCCAGATTCCCCTTCGTCGTCCCATGCCCCGATATGACGTCAACACCATCTTCGCTCTGTTCGGTTTCCCCGCCTACGTCCACAGTGACCGGGGATCCTCATTCATGAGCGATGAGCTGCGGCAGTACCTGCTCAACAAGGGCATTGCCTCGAGCAGGACGACCAGCTACAACCCCCGGGGAAACGGACACGTGGAGCGGGAGAATGGGACGGTCTGGCAGGCCGTCCAGCTGGCCCTACGGTTCAGGAATCTCCTTGCCTCCCGCTGGCAAGAGGTCCTCCCCAACGGCCTTCACTCCATTCGGTCGCTACTTTGCACTGCGACTAATGAAACCCCCCATGAACGTCTCTTTGCCTTCCCCAGGAAGTTCACCTCCGGGGTTTCACTCCCAACGTGGCTGGCAGCTCCAGGACCCATTCTCCTCCACAAGCACGTGCGGCTACAAAAGGCAGACCCATTGGTCGAGAGGGTACAGCTACTCCATGCGAACCCACAGTACTCCTACGTGGCGTGCCCCGATGGCCGCCAAGACACAGGGCGGTATTCTCCGCTAAGGCCAAAAATCGCGGAGGCCGTCGTGAACTCGGCCGTGGCTCACGACGGCCTCGGGGCCCGCTCCCCGCACCTAATTCACCCCCACCCGGGGGGCTAGGAGCGGGCCCCCCTCGTTCCCGGCCGCGACCTCGGCCATCAGAAATGACGTGCGAACGGCGCTTTTCATGATGTCATCCGCGCATGCGCGGGTTGCCAGTTCCAACCCACGCATGCGCGGATGACATCACCACGCAGATGGCACGAACCCGCGCATGCGCGGTGCCGTCTTTCTCCACCGCCGCCCGGCAAGACGTGGCGGCTTGATCTTGCCGGGCGGCGGAGGGGAAAGAGTGCGTCCGTTTTGGACGCTGGCCCGATCACGGGCCTGTCTCCTCCCGAGCACAGTCGCGGTGCTCCCATCCCAATCGGGCCCCTAGATGCCCCAAACGGGCATCTGGCGCCCGTTTCACGAATGCAGCGACCAGGTGTGGTTGCTGCCGTGGTGAAACGGGCGTGACGAGCCGGCCGCTCGGCCCATCGTCAGTGACGTAGCACCAAGGCATTGCCCGCTAGCTACTCCCCCCGACCCAGACAGCTATCCCCAGCACAACAGCCATGGCGCCCAGGCCCCACTCGCAAATGCTTGCACCAATTCATGCCTGCGTGATTTTGGCGTGAGAGAGCTGGAACATCATCAAGGGGTGGAACAAAGCTTCTGGGTTTGCTGGACAAGCTGCAGTTTACTTTACCTGAAGTGGGGGAAGATAGGGATAATACAAGCAATCACTCAGCATTAAAATTTGCTGGAAACACAACCTGAATGATTAGAATTGGATAGAATTCAATTACAAACGAAAAATTAGAAATACCGGAAAAAGAGGAACTGAAATAAATACAACTGAAGAAAGTAGAAATTCAAGACAGGGCTTTTCAAATGGAAATAGACATGAGGACACTGAGGGTGGAAACATCAAGATTATAAAGTCAAATACGGGCGAAGGGAAAGAAGAGATTGACAATGGAACAAAAGAGATTAGCTATAATAGAAGCAAAGGAAAAAGTAAGAGAATTTGATCTTCAGAAACTCAAACCGAAAAATAGAACATCAACTGAAAATGTTGGAGTTAAAGGCATAAGCTGAGGAAAGTCTAAAGGAAGAAGAAACACTTCCTGGTGAAAAGCCGAATGAGGGTACGTTCATATGCATTCAAGCGCTGCCACAGTTTGACGAGAAAGATGTGGAAGTTTTTTTTAGTCTCATTTGAGAAAGTGGCTGAACAATTGAATTGGCCAAAGACAATGGGGGTATTGCTGGACCAAACAAAGTTCGTAGTTAGAGCTAGTGTGGGCAGCACAGTAGCATAGTGGTTAGCACAATTGCTTCACAGCTCCAGGGTCCCAAGTTCGATTCCCGTCTGCACGTTCTCCCCATGTCTGCGTGGGTTTCCTCCGGGTGCTCCGGTTTCCTCCCACACTCCAAAGATGTCAGGTTAGGTGGATTGGCCATGCTAAATTGCCCTTAGTGTCCAAAATTGCCCTTCGTGTTGGGTGGGTTACTGGGTTGTGGGGGTGTGGGCTTGGGTAGCGTGCTCTTTCCAACAGCCGGTGCAGCCTCGATGGGCTGAATGGCCTCCTTCTGCACTGTAAATTCTATGAATAGTGACGTGTTTGCATCACTATCAGTTCCAAACACACAACCAGTACCATCTAGGAGGACAAGGGCAGCAGATACCTGGGAACACCACCACCTGGAAGTTTCCCTCCAAGTCACTCACCATCCTGACTTGGAAATATAGCGCCGTTCCTTCACTGTCACGGGGTCAAAATCCTGCAACTTATTTCCTTATAGCACAGTTAGGGTAGCTACGCTGCATAGACTGCAGCCATTCAAGAATGCAGCTCACCATATCCTTCTCAAGGACATTTCGGGATGGGCAACATATACTGACCCAGACAGCAAAGCCCACATCCTGTAAAAATGAATTTTAAAAACTCTAGCGATTATGATGAGGTGAGAAAAGCCATATTAATTGCATATGAACTCGTGCCAGAAGCAGAAGTTTAGAAACCTAAGGAAAAAAACAGGTGAGACATATATAGAATTTGAAAGAATTAAACAAAATAATTTTGCTGAATGGATAAGAGCAATAAAAATAGATCAATAGTATGAATCTCTGCGGGAACCAATTATTTTGGAAGAATTTAAAGATTCGCCTCCTGCAGTGGTCAAAACTCATGTGGAAGAGCAAAGGGTTACAACTGCGAGACCGGCAGCAGGAATGGCAGATGACTTTGAATTTGCTCATAAATTAAGGTCTGGTTTTCGATCTGTGAAGGGTTGAGCGTGTGATCTTCTGACCTCTTTGTGCCCAGGGGCACAGCTGGTAGATGCCGGGGAATCCCTCTTCTTGGATCTACCCGGCTCGCCACGCCTCACGAGATCTAATTGGATCTCGCAAGACTCTACCATCTGAATCTCGCCCATCGTGGCAAAGTTGGCAAATCTGCACATTAGACTAAGATAGCTAGCCTCACCCTAAAATGCAGCTTGCCTGATCTAACGAGGCACTGGGATCTATCTAACCCGTTTGCCTTGGAGACCGCAGACGAGCATTGGTCCCTACAAACGGGGACTAAATGAAATGGCAATTCGGGGGGGGGGGTGTCTCCCAGGAGATTGGAGGCACTTACGTGGTTTCCCTCTGGGTACGATAGCACCCTGGGACTGCCAGCCTAGCACCGTGGCAGCATCTCCCGGATGCCAGCCTGCATTGCCAAGTGGTGGTGCTGGCAGTGCCAAGGCACCAGGATGGCATTTTTCCCACGCTGGGAATTGGGCCTGGGGGTGCCCTGCCCATGTGAGGTGGGGTGCGGGGCGCAAGGACCCCCTTATAGGTGAGTTGCAACTTTGGGGGGATCCGGGTGTCATCTCAGGGGTCTAGAGATTGGGACGCCATTTAAAAATGTTGTCCCGATCTCCTCCTGCAAACTGCAGAGTTCCGACGAGGGGAGCTCCTCAGTGCAGGAAATGGGACTAAGTGCGACCTCGGTGGGACCTTTCCCTCTGAGGCCTTGGATTGCAACAGAGTCCCAGGAAACACCCGGCTAAACGTGCTCGGCATGAGGCGGACTCTGTTGCAATTTGGTCGGATCGCACCAGACTCTCGGTTAAAATCAGCTCTACAATTTCCTCCAGTCTTTCAGTCTGGTCTGTATTTAAATGCTGAGTTTTCTGATGATATAGGTGAATTTCTTCCAGCTCGACACTGAGATTAATACGTGAACAGTTCCAAATGATCGATCTAATGATGCCACAAGCCATGAAGCTCCGAGCTGTTTACATTCATAAAGCACATCCTGAAGCAACCTTCAATGATTACATTTAATTCTTGGCCTTTCAGCTTGCAGTTCATTGTCTATCTCTGTTTACAACAAATCAATCAATACATATGTAATGTTGTGTCACAAAAGCAGGAATAATGTCAGTTATTATCAGTAGTGAAGGAAGTTACGATGCTACAATTGCCTGGAATGATGTGGTAATGTTGGTGTGTGATAACCAAACAAATTTAAATGATTCTCGACACCATTAGACCTGTGATGGAGGAACTGTCCTCTAAAAAAATGAAAATGAAAATTGCTTATTGTCACAAGTAGGCTTCAAATGAAGTTACTGTGAAAAGCCCCTCGCCTGCTCGGGGAGGCTGGTACGGGAATTGAACCGTGTTGTTGGCCTGCCTTGGTCTGCTTTAAAAGCCAGCTATTTAGCCCTGTGTCCAACCCCCAGTGTTGCTGCTTATTGCGGTCCCTTTTTCCCAGAAAGAAAGAACTTACATATTTTAAACTTTAGGATGTCTCAGACGGCTTTACAGCCAATAAGATACTTTTGTATTCTTATATTCTTTCTTTCATTTTGTGATTGTTGCTGTTACCCTGGGGCTCTCTGCACCCCACCCACTCGCTTTTTTCCCATGTCCCTTCCGGATATTTCCCTGGGTTCCTTCCTTGTTGCACCGCCTCCCCCACTCCCTCACCCCTTATCTGTTCTGTGTGCTCTTGTCTGTCCTCATTGATATCCCCTCCCTCCTTTTTTCCTAATCCCCATTGGCTTCGAATAGGTCTCGGAACAGGCTGATGAATTACCCCCATGCTTTGTGGAAGCTCTTGACCGACCCTCGGATGGTGTATGTCATAATATGCGCCCATGCACATCATGAGGTAAAAGCAGGCAGTGACAGACACCCAGGTGAGCCAATCAACACACAGGACAGAACACAACCAATCACCAGACAGAACACCAGAGAGGGGCTTCCAACTATAAAACACACGAGACATCAGCACTCCATCTGCTTCCACTGGTGACAACTGTAGTGACAGTCAGGGTGTACATATCATACAGCACCTTCCACACGTAGATCAGAGCTAGTCTGGTCCAGATAGTTAGAGTTAGTTTACTTAGAGTAGTAGAGAGTCAACCCACAGCCAGCTATATGCATTGTTACAGCAGTTCAATAAATAATATTGAACTAACGCCTGCATTTGGAGTATGCTTTATAGTCTACCTGCATTGTCCGTGTTACCCCAGGGTGAATAACACAACAGTGTATTTGATCTTCTCCAGGTTGAGAAATTACGACTCGTTCTGTAAACAGTATTTCTTTTTATATGTCTAATCGTTAACTTGTTAAAATTGGAATATTCTAATAAAAATGTAAAAATTAAATAAATAATATACTTCTGAGGTATAAAGTCTGGTATTCAGGGCCAAACTATTGGAGCTCAGTTCAGAGTTGTGGATTGGAACATTTTGCAATATAAAAATATTCCCTCCACATTTCCCACATCGAATGCCGGCCTGACTGGCTCGGTTAGCCTGTAGCAGCTGGGAAGGGAAGCAGGGGGTGGTTGTGTCTTTTATTTTTATTCATTCGTGAGATCCGGGTGTTGCAGGTGAGACCAGCATTTATTCCCCCTCCCTAGTAGCGTTTGACAAGTTGGCGGCGATCCTCCCTTCCTGAACTGCTGCTCTCCAAGGGTATGGAGTTGACTGGGATGGGTTGGGGGAGCCAGATGGTAGATGGAGCGGGCAATCATGCAGCAAGGTGGATGAACGGGTCTGGATATGATGATTGTGGCGATTGGTGGGTGGGGAGGGGGGGGGGGGGGGCTCCAATCGTAGGGGACGAGGAGCAGACAGATGTCTGGTTGGGGAGAGGTTTCCCAGTAAACCTGTTGTGCCTGGAAGAAACTCTCCTTCTGCTCCTGGTCCAGCTGTAAAGGCACTTACCTCATGGTCCAGCCCCTCTTGTCTCCTTCTACCTGCCAAACTTCCTGAGACCTGAGAAATCTGAATGATTGTGGTTGAATATTAAAATGCTGTTAAAATGGAGACAGTTTCCTGACCAAGTTGTCATTGGAGGTGCGCAATGAGGGCAGTCGACGATTACATTAATTTAAAAGTTTCAGAAGTTTTCCTCAAACGAGTCCTTAGGGGGCATGGAGACGAAGGTTTGTGGAAAGTTGTTTCAGTCTTTCACTGTTCTTGGGAAAAATAAGTTAGCAAAGGCAGCACATTGGGGTGTATATAGTTGGAGCTGTTTGATGTGTTAAGTGAGTTAGTTCAACGTTGACTGCAACTGGATGCAGTGAGACTCGAATCAGGCTTCCGACACAGGAGATGGTCAAACACTGTTTTATTGAACTTGCTGATTGCTGTACATAATCTGCTGTGTGTTGACACTCTATTAATCTAACTGATAACCTCCTACTGCCTTGACCAGACTAGCTCTCTACCACATGGAGATGATGCTCACTGGCTTGTGCACTCTAACTATCTCAGTAGCTGTGTCCTGTGAGAGAGAGAGAGTCTTAATGCCCTGTGGGCTTTAAAGTGATGGTGTCCTGTCTGGTGATTGGTTGTTATGTGTCGTGTGTGTTCATTGGTTATCCTGTGTATCAATCACTGCCTGTCTGCATCTCATTATATACATGAGTGTATATTATGACACTGTTGGATGCCGGCATTTTTTTAAAGAGACTTTTTGAAGGATGGCTATTGGGCCAGGACACTGGCAAGACGTCCACTGCCTTCCTTGAAATACAGTAAGAAGTCTTACAACACCAGGTTAAAGTCCAACAGGTTTGTTTCAAACACGAGCTTTCGGAGCACGGCTCCTTCTTCAGGTGAAGAAGGAGCCGTGCTCCGAAAGCTCGTGTTTGAAACAAACCTGTTGGACTTTAACCTGGTGTTGTAAGACTTCTTACTGTGCTCACCCCAGTCCAACGCCGGCATCTCCACATCATTCCTTGAAATAGTTTAATTAGTTTAAATTATCACCAAATGTCAGCACTTCGAACAGTACAGCACGCCATTTACGCCATCAATGTAAGGGCGGGCAGCGCGGTGGCACAGTGGTTATCATTGCTGCCTACGGCGCTGAGGACCTGTGTTCGAATCCCAGCCCTGGGTCACTGTCCGTGTGGAGTTTGCACATTCTCCCCGTGTCTGCGTGGGTTTCACCCCCACAACCCAAAGATGTGCAGAGTAGGTGGATTGGCCACGCTAAATTGCCCCTTAATTGGAAAAACTAATTGGGTATTCTAAATTTTTTTTTTAAATCAATGTAAGGGCAGCACGGTAGCACAGTGGTTAGCACTGTTGCTTCACAGCACCAGGGTCCCAGGTGCAATTCCCGGCTTGGGTCACTGTCTGTGTGAAGCCTGCACGTTCTCCCCGTGTCTGTGTGGGTTTCCTCCAGGTGCTCCGGTTTCCTGTCACAAGCCCCGAAAGACGTGCTTGTTCGGTGAATTGGACATTCTGAATTCTCCCTCAGTGTACCCGAACAGGCGCCGGAGTGTTGGGACGAGGGGATTTTCACAGTAACTTTATTGCAGTGTTAATGTAAGCCTACTTGTGACGTGACACTAATAAAGATTATTATTATTATGCTTCACTGAACGACGTCAAATTTTGGCGATAACTGTGATCAGGAATGTAATCATTCGAAAGAATAAATACAAATGAACTCACGGGAAAAGATTGGTGTAGCTGTGTGACAAGCTAATGCGTACTGGTTCCCAAACTCTCAGAGGGAAGGAGATCGAAGCACTCCAATTGAGATTAGTTAACTCCACCAAGGATTGACCATGGCACCTCCTGACCTGCAATGATTCAGTAATGTACAGGGTGGCGACCTGACTGAGAGAGCTATTGAGGAGCTAAGATATATGTGTGTAAGAAAATAGAGCAGGTGGCGGCCCGATTAGATTTTTGCTTCAGTGCAGTATGGGGAATAACAGTTGCCGGGAAGCAGGGGTCGTAGTGGAGAGGTTGAATAAATGTATTCATTACTGTACTCCCCAAACAAAACTCATCACTACTATTTTGTCTTCATTCAATGCATGGTTGACATATACATTATGCACAGTTCAGAACCAATTTTCTAATCTTGGGCATAAAATGATTTGCATTTACGTGAATAAAAGATGGGCCTAATTGTCAGAGTAAAGCCAAGTTGTTGACAGTGGCTGGTTGAGCAGTAATGTTGCTGCCAGTTCTCATTTCCTATTCATGGCACCGAGGGATGTGTGATATGTGCACAGGTAATTTTTCTTGTGCAGTCTAAGTGTCACCATCCGCTTGCTTCCCGATAACAGATGTCGTACTTTCAGTCGCTGTCTTCAGTTGAATCAATCTTCTTGTTGTGTGAGACAACGCTTGCATTTATATAAAACTTTTCGCAATCCTAGCACGTTGAATGCACTTTACAGCAAATGCAGCATTTTGAAGCACACTCAACCTTGCGGTATACAGAAATTCTCCTTCTTTTTTTTTATAAATTTAGTGTACCCAATTCATTTTTTCCAATTAAGGGGCAATTTAGTGTGGCCAATCCACCTAACCTGCACATCTTTGGGTTGTGGGGGCGAAACCCACGCAGACACGGGGAGAACATGCAAACTCCACACGGACAGTGACCCAGAGCCGGGATCGAACCTGGGACCTCGGCGCCGTGAGGCCGCAGTGCTAACCCACTGCGCCACCGTGCTGCCCCAGAAATTCTCCTTCTTGCGTTCTCTGCCCAGGTCCGACCCACAGCGCCACGATCTCCACTACGGGTAGTGCAAGGAGGCATGAACCAGTCCACCCCAACTAAAACAGGGATTGAATCCTGTGCTGTTGACATCTATCTGGCCCACACCAGCCAACTGAGCTAACTGGACCCCAAAGAGTCCCCGTTGCTGTGGCAACACATGCTTTTCCATGCCTGGTACAGCCTATTGCAATAGGTTGTGATGGTGGAGGCTCTGATTTCTTTCCGTCACCTGGTTGACTAGGGACCACTCCCATTCCTATTGCCATTGGTGTGAGTTGGAGGATTTTCCAGTTGATCCTCAACCTGTTCAGATCACTTTATGATCGCATGTTCAAGGGCAATTAGGGATGGGCAACAATGCTGGCCATGCCAGCGACACCCACATCCATGAATAAAGGAAAAGGTGTTATTGGCTGGCAGCCAGGATAACATTCCAACATAACAGGGAACGCTCTCCATATTGGAAAGTCAGCCAGCATTAAAACTGGCTGTGATGGAAACTGCATGTTTGGCTGTCCAGTGAGGAGAAGGCGCCACACACTACGGAACAGGCTTCCCAACGTCAAGGCTCTTATGAACAATGCCACTTGGGTGCCCAATGCTTAGAGAGCCATACACTGGCAGAGAAACCAGCCTACAGCAGACCAGTCTTGAAACAGAAGAGAATTCGGCACAATAGAGCCAACATATGGCAAAGAAGTACATTTCAAACTGCAGTCATTGGTATAACTTAGGAGAGAGTGGTTGTGGTGCTTGTCCCTTTAAGGCAGGGATGGGCAACGTGCAGCCCATCTGGGTTCCGAGTGCGGCCCACGAGACATTATGTTGACTGTAGCCCACGGGCAGAGTTGCCACATTCCGCTGATTTCCGCCATGTCATTTTTTTCCTACCGGTATGACTGAAGTGATTTGCACGTAAAGCGAGGGCAAGTGAAATGAGGTCCATGCTGATTGCTCGTTAGCACAGGGCTAAATCGCTGGCTTTGAAAGCAGACCAAGGCAAGCCAGCAGCACGGTTCAATTCCCGTACCAGCCTCCCCGAACAGGCGCCGGAATGTGGCGACTCAGGGCTTTTCACAGTAACTTCATTGAAGCCTACTTGTGACAATAAGCGATTTTCATTTCATTTCACATTGACTGTGGGAGCCGTGCTCTCCCTCTGCATCCAAAGTGTAAGTATTTCTTACGTTTTTACCATTTGAAGTTGATTAAAGTTCTGTGAATATATAAACGATTAAGCATTTTCTGTAACATGTTATGAAATGTTTGGTGTGTATTTTAATCTTATTCCTCATTCATGGGGTCATTATTAGTGAACAAGCCCAATTTCAATCTTGCAGCCCATGGAGATGCAGGAGGGCCACTCATGCGGCCCACTCACTCACCTGGGTTGCCCATCACTGTTGTAAGGGCTTCAAAATAGTGTAAGGTTTCATTTGGCCTGTGTGACCAATCAGGGCTCAGAGTAAGGAATCACTCCAGGGGATGGAGTCCTCTTAGGAAAAGAGATTTGTTAGGCGCTGGTTGCAACAATGCGGCTGCTGGACACTTCTTTCCAATAAATACCTTTTGTCTTCACTAATGGAGTCTCTGGAAGTGCATCCTTATATCTGGCAATGAGAATAAATGATCATAATAACGCCTTCAGCCAACACCAGTGAGCAATGGTGAGAACATGGCAAGATCCCTGGGTCGGAATCCACAAGAAGTGTGAACGAAATAGCGAAATCTACGTCTACTTACATTGGAGAAGTTAAGGAGACATTAATGAGACAATGCAGAATAAACTGAACTCCATGAAAACAGAGAGCAAAGAAAAGTACAGCTCACGAACAGGCCCTTCAGCCCTCCAAACATGCATCGATCATGATGCCTGGCTAAACTAAAACCTTCTACACTTTCTGGGTCTGGATCTCTCTACTCTGATCCTTTTCATGTATTTGTCAAGATGTCTCATAAACGCCACTGTCGTATCTGCTTCCACCAGCTCCCCCGGCAGCGCGTTCCAGGTACTCACCACCCTCTGTGTAAAAAAGCTTGCCTCACACATCTCCTCTAAACTTTCCCCCTTGCATCTTAAACCTATGTCCCTTGTAATTGACTATCCCACCCTGGGAAAAAACGTCTGACTATCTACACTGTCCGTGCCTCTCATAATTTTATAAACCTCGATCAGGTCACCTCTCAACCCCCGTCGTTCCAGTTAAAACAATCCAAGTTTATCCAATCTCTTCTCATATCTGATCCCCTCCAGGACAGGCAACATCCTGGTAAACCTCTTCTGAACCCTCTCCAGAGCATCCACATGCTTTGTGTGGTGACCAGAATTGTACGCAATATTTCAAATGTGGCCTCACTAAGATTATGTACAGCTGAAGCAAGACTTGCTAATTTTTATACTCAATGCCCCAACCGATGAAGGCAAAAAGCATGCCGTATGCCTTCTTGACTGCCTTATTCACTTGCGTTGCTACGTTGAATGATCTGTGGACCTGTACCCCCAGATCGCTAAGGATTCTGCCATTTACTGTGTAATTCCCACCTGTATTAGACCTTCCAAAATGCTTTACCGCACATTTGTCTGGATTAAACTCCATCTGCCATTTCTCCACCCAAGCCTCCAACCGATCTATATCCTGCTGTATCCTCTGACAATCCTCTTCACTATCCGCAACTCCACCAATCTTTTATGTCGCCCGCAAACGTACTAAGAGAGCAGCTACATTTTCCTCCAAATCATTTATATATACTGCGAACAACAAATTTCCAATGATGATCCCTGTGGAACACCACCAGTAACAGCCCTCTCTTCAGAAAGCACCCTTCCACTGCTACACTCTGTCTCCTATGACCGAGCCAGTTCTGTATCCATTTTTCCAGATCACTTCTGATCCCGTGTGACTTCACCTTTTGTACCAGTCTGCCATGAGGGACCTTGCCAAAGGCTTTACTGAAATCCATGCAGGCAACATCAACTGCCTTTCCTTCATCAATCATCCTAATCACTTCCTCAAAAAACTCGATCAAGTTAGTGAGACACAGCCTTCCCTTCACAAAACCATGTTGCCTCTCACTAATAAGTCAATTTATTTCCAAATATGTCCCTCAGAATTTTCTACCACTGACGTAAGGCTCTTGGGCCTATAATTTCCTGGATTATCCCTTCTACCCTTGTTCAAGAAAGGAACAACATTGGCTATTCTCCAGTCCTCTCGGACCTCACCTGTAGCCAATGACGATACAAAGATTTCTGTCAAGGTCTCAGCCATTTCCCCCCTTGCCTCCCTCACTATTCAGGGGTAGATCTCAAGGCCCTGGGGACTTATCTGCCTTAATGCTTTTTAAGACAGCCAACACCTCCTTTTTGATATCAACATGACACAGACTATCTGCACACTTTTTCCTAGACTCATTATCCACCAAGTCCTTCTCTTTGGTGAATATTGATGCAAAGTACTCATTTAGTACCTCACCCACTTCTTCTCGCTCCACGCATAGATTCTCTCCCCTGTCCTTGAGTGGGCCATGAAGCGCATCACCTCCGTACTCCCAGAACGCCTTGACCCACTGCAATTCGCATACCGCTACAACCGGTCCACAGCAGAAGCCGTTTCCCTGGCCCTACACTCATCCCTAGAGCATCTCGACAACAAGGATACCTACATCAGACTTCTATTTATTGACTAAAGCTCCGCCTTTAACACCATAATCCCAGCCAAGCTCATATCAAAGCTCCAAAACCTAGGACTTGGCTCCCCACTCCACAACTGGATCCTCGACTTTCTGGCCCACAGACCACAATGAGTAAGAATGAACAACAACACCTCCTCCACAATAGTCCTCAATACCGGGGCCCCGCAAGGCTGCATACTTAGCCCCGTACTCTACTCCCTGTACACACACGACTGCATGGCAAAACTTGGTTCCAACTCCTTCGACAAGTTTGCTGACGATCTGACCATAGTGGGCCAGATCTCGAAAAATGACGAGTCAGAATACAGGAGGGAGATAGAGAACCTAGTGGAGTGGTGGAGCGACAACAATCTCTCCCTCAATGCCAGCAAAACTAAAGAACTGGCCATTGACTTCAGGAAGCAAAGTACTGTACACACCCCTGTCAGCATCAATGGGGCCGAGGTGGAGATGGTTAGCAGTTTCAAATTCCTCGGGGTGCACATCTCCAAAAATCTGTCCGGGTCCACCCATGTCGACGCTATCATCAAGAAAGCACAACAGCGCCTATACTTCCTCAGGAAACTAAGGAAATTCGGCAAGTCACATTAACTCTTACCGACTTTTACAGACGCACCATAGAAAGCATCTTATCTGGCTGCATCACAGCCTGGTATGGCAACTGCTCGGCCCAGGACCGCAAGAAACTTTAGAGAGTCGTGAACACAGCTCAGTCCATCACACAAACCTGCCTCCCATCCATTGACTACATCCACACCTCCCGCTGCCTGGGGAAAGCGGGCAGCAGAATCAAAGACCCCTCCCACCCGGCTTACTCACTCTTCCAACTTCTTCCGTCGGGCAGGAGATACAGAAGTATGAGAACATGCACGAATGGACTCAAAAACAGTTTCTTCGCCACTGTTGCCAGACTCCTAAATGACCCTCTATGGACTGTCTTCATTAACACTACACCCCTGTATACTTCATCTGATGCCGGTACTTATGTAGTTACATTGTATACCTTGTGTTGCCCTGTTATGTATTTTCTTTTATTCCCTTTTCTTCCCATGTACTTAATGATCTGTTGAGTTGCTCGCAGAAAAATACTTTTCGGTACACGTGACAATAAACAAATCCAATCCAATCCAACCGTCTGCCTGGCTACCTTCTTGCTCTTTATATATGGATAAAATGTCTTGGGATTCTCCTTAATCCTGTTTGCCAAGGACTTTTCATCACCCCTTTTAGACCTCCTGACTCCTTGCTTAAGTTGCTTCCCACTTTCTTGATATTCTTCAAGGGCTTTGTCTGTTCTCAGCCTTCTGAACCTTAGAAGAAGCAACTAGAAAATAAGAACAAGTCCAGTGAACAATTGACTCGGGAGAAGAGCGAAGCTTGACAATGAGAAATTAACTGAAGAGGTAAAAACATTAAAACTGACGCAGAATCAGCAATTCAGACAGAGGAAGCATCTGAGATTACGTGCCAGAACAAGATTGCTGAAGTGGTCACATGAATGGAAAAGTGCAAGAACCAAAAAGATGCTGAATTGAAATGCTGGAAAGAGAAGAAACTGTGCCACGTGACCCAAGTACCAGAAAATGGGCAGAACAACCCATGACAGACCAAGATTGTGAAAGAACTGTCAAGGTGTAATGATTTGTGCCTGCATTAATAATATAAGGTGCTCGAGCAAGGGTCAACATGTTACTGGAGAATGACCGCACACAGAGTAACATATGTAGTCACATGGTCAGAGAACAGTACAGGACAGTAAGCAGCAAGCTGGCATGGAAGAGTTCCATGCGAGACTATATTTGGATCTCTACGTGGTTAAAGCCTACGAATAAACATGTTTATCTTTAAACAAACCAGCCTCAAGATCTTATCAATGAGACATCACCACTGCAACATGAAAACACCATATTAAATGCATAATATGAAACTTTGATAGTGGATTAATTAAGAACTCTGGAATTATTGTCTCTGAGATAGAACCTCTGTCATGCCAAATGGACGTGGAGGAACATATCGTTTGGAACAAATTGGATCAACTGAGGAGAACAGAGAGATGCTCCAGCAGTCAGTGTTGCCATCAAGAAATGTTTTCGAGTGCAGCACGGTGGCACAGTGTTTAGCATTGCTGCCTATGGCACTGAGGGCCCGGGATCAAATCCCCGCCCTGGGTCACTGTCCGTGTGGAGTTTGCACATTCTCCCCGTGTCTGCGCGGGTTTTGCCCCCACAACCCAAAGATGTGCAGGATAGGTGGCATGGCCATGTTAAATTGCCCCTTAATTGGAAAAAATAATTGGATACTCTAAATTTGGAAAAGAAAATAAATGTTTTCAAACCCATAAGCACCAAAGTACCAGATCGCCCTGTTATCAACTTAACTGATGTCTCCATGAAAGCAAATAGTGATGCATCGCCTATGCCAGAAGAGGTATCCATTATTGCAGTTCATATTAACTTTGATGCTGTGATAGCATCTCAGGCAACAGAATTATTCCATCCTAGAAAAAACAGAAGACCCTCAAAGACTCTATTTATAGTTGTCAAACTCATGTACACAGTGTTTAGTTGGTATTTAGGACGGAGTGGATTCATTATTGGCGTTTGTATAAAGGAGTTAAAGGAGGAGGGACGTGACGATTGTCATTTAAGAGCAAGACAGTGGTAAGGTTACATGGCCATCATAAACAATCAGGACTCAGAGTAGTGAATAACCCGAGGGGATGGAGCCCTCTTAGGAAAAGAGGCAAGTTAGGAGCTCGCTGCAGCCATGTAGCTGCTGGACAACGTTTATCAATAAATATCTTTCATGTTCACTTTCTCTGAAAGTACATCATTCCGGTGATGTAATAAGAAGAATATCTAATGCTGGTTACAATAGTCGATGGTATTGGGTTCACATTCCAGAGAGACTGAAAGTCATAATCCCATAATGGCAAGTTCTGATTCTAGTCCATAAATCTGATGTTAATGGGAAAAGGTCCACAAAATATAGTCCAGAGTTGCTGGACTATTGTTTTAAAATCGAAATTGGTTCACTAATATCCTTTATGCCTTTATGGGACTCCAGTCCTGGAATAATTGGCTGAACTAGCCCTCTGAATTAGCCCAGAAAAGCACTGAGCTGTGTGGATAAAAATCCTTCACGGATCGGAGGACTGTGGTGGTTCACGGAGGTGCCCTACATCGACCGGCTCAAAAAGATTATGAACTGGGGTAGGCAATAAGTGCAGCCTTGCTGACAGCACATTGTCCTGAAACCAATTCTAAAATAAATATTGAGGTCACCTTGAAAGAATGAAATTACATTGACTGATTGTGTTTGTGTCAACATGGATCAGCTCCATTGAGAGCAGGAAAGGAAATAACAAACACAGGGGTGATGTGCAGCATTTTCCATCAAACACCTCTCAAACTAATGAAATTCCCCTCAAAGCAGTGAGCCAAAGTCTTGTGGTTTTACGCACGATGCACTGTCAGTTACCACAAAGACAAGAGTAGTGGAATAATCAAGGCTTTATTGAGCAAAGATGTTGTGCCTCCTGTAGCTGGAACCAGAATGGCTGCAGCACCGGCGAGCACACATATTTATACGGCGCCTTCTGGGGGAGCCAGCAGGCAGGGATTTACCCATGTACCTCTAGTATACGTGTCTTACCGTAATACATATAATACTGCTTGACGACCACAATCCAATACTTCCATTTTTTTCTGTACACGATAAATGACAAGGGAATCCAATTGGACAAATAGAATATTGCACTACAGGGTCACATGATAACCTTAGGCATTCCAATGTCAACAATAATACAGATCAAAACCATTGATAGCTCAATTATTCCATTCTGGCAGGTAATTATCCAATTAGAGAGAAGCAATTGATTACACATACCTTGAGGGCAGCTTGGGGCAAGGTGAGGAGGCAGGATGTCATGAACTACCACAGCCAGAACAAGGGTTGAACCCACACATGGCACCATTCTAGCCTACTGAGCTAACTGGCCCCTAATTCCATCCTAAATAAGCTTGCAACTCACCATATGCATGCACACATGCAGCATTTTCATTTGTCAGACTGTGCAAATGGAATTTTGGCATTCATCGCTGATGGAATAGAGTGTAAAAGTATGGAAGTGTTGATGCAACTGTATAGGGCATTGGTTAGACCACAACTGCGCACAGTTTTGGTCCCCTGACTTGAGGAAGGCTGCAAATGCGTCAGAGGTGGTTCAGAGAAGGTTCACTAGATTGATTCCAGGGATGAAGGATTGGTCCTATGAAGAGAGATTGAGCAGTTTAGACTCATACTCGCTTGAGCTTAGAAGATTGAGAAGAGATCTAATTGAGATATGTAAGGTGCTAAAGAGGACTGACCGGGTACACGTAAAGTGGATGTTTCCCCTTGTTGGACGTTCTGGAACAAGAGGCCATAGTTTTAGTTTAGGAGGTGGCAGCTTTAAAACAGAAATGAGGAGGAATTACTTCATTCAACGGGTCTTGAATCTGTGGAATTCTCTAGCCCTGATGGCAGTGTATGCCGGAAGACTAAAGAAATTTAAGAAGGAGATCGATAGGTGTTTAATTAGTAGCGGGATGAAGGGTTATAGAACATAGAACAGTACATAGAACAGTACAGCACAGAACAGGCCCTTCGGCCCTCAATGTTGTGCCGAGCCATGATCACCCTACTCAAACCCACGTATCCACCCTATACCCGTAACCCAACAACCCCCCCCCTTAACCTTACTTTTATTAGGACACTACGGGCAATTTAGCATGGCCAATCCACCTAACCCGCACATCTTTGGACTGTGGGAGGAAACCAGAGCACCCGGAGGAAACCCACGCACACAGGGGGAGGACGTGCAGACTCCACACAGACAGTGACCCAGCTGGGAATCGAACCTGGGACCCTGGAGCTGTGAAGCATTTATGCTAACCACCATGCTACCCTGCTGCCCCAATGGTTATGAAGAGCGGGCAGGAAGGTGGTGAGGAGGCCGAGATTAGATCAACCATGTTCGTATTGAGTGGCGGAGCAGGCTCGAAGGGCTGAATTGCCAAATCCTGCTCCTCGTTATGTTCTTTCTAAGTGTGGTTAAATTGATACCAGTGAAAGGGGACTTTTAAATTTTGCTGTGAACTTGTCCTTAGTGCATGGGAGATCTCCAGACTCCTTTCATTTCAGAGCTCCAACAATCTGGAGGGAGAAAGAGAGGAAAGGGAGGGAGAAAGAGAGAAGAAAAAAGGTTAAATCCGATGATAGAGAATGAGGGGAAGGGAAGGGGAAAAAGGAGAAGAGGGGCAGACAAATGGAGAGAGAGAAAGAGGACAGAAAAAGAAGAGAGGAGAAAAACAAGAAGGAGGAAGGGGAATAAAGGAGAGAAGGAGAGAAGAAGGGGAAATTAATGAAGAGAACTATGGAAGAAAGTGAAATAAATTTTCAACCCCTTGTATTCAAATCGAATATAATCTGATAAGGCGAGAAAATTATTCAAAATTGCCAACAAAACCATTTTGTTATTTTCTTGTTTTTGAAAATTTGGATTTTCTAAACTGGGAAACCGAGAGTGATGGAATCAATCAGTTTTGCAGAATGAACTGTCAATGTTTATAACACAATGCATTCAGAACCTTTCAGGCAAAACTGCTCAGAGTGCTTCCAGCTTCAATAGCTGTTTCAAATAAGGTAGTTATCATTTTTTTATAATCAGTTGTGAGCTTCAAGACAGAGCCTGAAGCACAGAGGAAGTTATCAGGAGCAATTTGTTTCAGGCAAAGTGTTGTGAATATTTGGAATGCTTTACCACAAGTGAATTTGGAATCCAAGCATTATCATGGCATTTTAGAAAGAAAAAAGAAAAATAACCTTTTATTGTCACAAGTATGAAGCGACTGTGAAAAGCCCCTAGTCGCCTCATTGCGGCACCTGTTCAGGTAAACTGGCACGGGAATTGAACCCGTGCTGCTGGCCTTGTTCTGCATCACAAACCTGCTGTCTAGCCCACTGAGCTAAACCAGTCCTCGTGAAATCAAATAAATATTTGAAAGTGAAAGGTAATATACAGCAAAGAAAAAGAGCAAGGAAATGGATGAGAGCAGATTGTTTGCTGGACAAGCTAGTGCTCGAGTGCATCGGGTGGGCGATGTATCCTCGACCTGTACATATGTTCCCATGGCCGTACTCACAGTTGATTTTCTCAGATTCCGTTGCTTCATATCTGCTTTATTGATGCCAGTGATGGAGCAGGGATTCTCCTCTGGCCAATCCAGTACCATCGTCAAAAGTACCACCAATGGTCTCTTGGACCAGGGAAATCCCTCTGCATTCACCCCCTCCCACAATCCCTACTCTTACATTCTGTGCCTCAGGTAACAAATGAAAGAGTTCCAAATGAATTCTTAACCAACTCATCAATCTGTCGTGCTGCCTTCATGGATATGCAAATTATCTCACTACCTCTCAGTATCCTCCCATTTATGGTATAACCATTTGCCTTGTCGGACCTCCCCAAATGCATCTCCGCACACTTCTCTGGGTTTGATTCCATTTGCCTCCTTGCTGTCCAGCCGACCAATCCATTGATATCTTCCTGCAGTCTACAGCAATCCTCCTCACAATGTACTATGCGGCCAATTTTTGTGTCATCTGAAAACTCCTTGATCATAATCAGTTGCATTCATATCATTAATATATACCATTAAAATCAGGGGACCCCATACTGAATCCTGCAGAACCCCATTGGAAACAACTTTCTAGTCGCAAAAATTCCATCAACAATTAACCATTGTTTCCCGCCACTGAACCAGTTCTGTATCCAACTTCCTACTTTCCCCTGGATCCCCAAGGGCTTTTATTTTTTTAACCAGTCTGCCATGTGGGACCTTGTCAAAAGCCTGGATAAAATCCATGTCGACCACATGAACTGCACGACCCTCATCAATCCTCTTGTTACTACTACAGTTTATCCTGTCCCTTAGAATTGATTTCAACAATTTGCCCACTACCGAGGTCAGGCTGACTGGCCTGTAATTCTTCATTCTATCTCTCACCTTTCTTTTAAACAAAGGACCTCCAATCCTCTGGCACCTCACCTGTGTCCAGTGAGGATTGGAAAAGGTTGGTCAGACACTCCACTGTTTCTCCCTGGCTTCTTGCAACAGCCTGGAGTATTTGTTCGCTAAGAGCAGATGATCGAATGTTGTGGCTGTTGCGATTTGTGATCCCTATTGTGCTGACGCCAGCAGGTGAATAGGCAGTTTTGAGATTCCAGTGTTCTGCAGTTTGGCTGGGAAGCTGTGGTTTTGCTGACTTGGCTTGCTTCAACAATCAGAGACAGAGAAATACCTGCAAAACACTTTTGCAGGACCGTCTTCTACTGTCTGACTTTCGTATCTGTGTCACACACACCCTGACAACCCCAGTCCTAATCCACACAGACCAAGCTTTGCAGTTGGATTTATCCCTATTTTTGTATGTCCCTGGCAGGTGGGATTCACAATCTGGTCAAGGGACATAGCTCACAGGATCATTCTTGCTGAGATTATAATTATCTCCCATTGTCTCCATGGGGGATGGCCATTGGTTTCTGTTTGGTTTGCTTTTTAATGTGAGATCGGTATCCTTGTCTGTAAACTTGGTGTTGTTCCATTGTCTCTCACTTATTATCATCCAGTAACAATTCCACCAGTGAATTAATTTACACCCTCAGCTATCTTTGGATTTTGTATGCTCATTTTATCTTTAAATCTACAAGTTGTACTTAAAATTCAATATTTCTGTGCGTAATTTGGTGGGTTTTCTCTATCATCGTGACAACATCCATGTTGTAGCCTGAAGCTGTGGGTAGTGATGGTGGAGGCTCCAATTTTGTTTCCATCACATGGCTGATCAGAAATCTCCCCCACTCCTCCCACCTGCCATTGGTGTGTTGTGGATTGATTGGCAAGTTGATACTCAAGTTGACTGCATGATTAATGTGCCTTCCTTAATCATCAAGTCCCGGAGTGAGCCTCAAGCTCAGAGATTCTGGCTCAGAGGCAATGATGCTACCCACTGATCCACAAGACGTCTTTCTCAAGTTACATTTTTTTTAATGAAGGCTTGGTTACGATAAAACAGATCAAAACTTGCTTCTTTAGGATTTATAGACCATAGAGGAAGCATTTTCTTCTGCTTGCAAAGATAAAGGTAACTTCTCGTGGGTGCAGTACTTTCCATACATCTGGGATGATAGGAGGGATGGGCTGAAGGGGCCTCAGTCTGCTGTTATTTCAGTGGAAAACGGTGCCAGTGCTTAAATTCCTTTCCTGGGGAACCTCCCGGAAGCTTGACCTTTGGTGTGAGGCTGAGAGATAACGGCGGGATTCTCTGGACCCCCAGCCACGTGTTTGTCAGTCGCGCGCCTTACGCTAGCGCTGGGATTCTATCCTCCCGCCACTTGTCAATGGGGTTTCCCATTGAAACCACTGGCTATGCTGCCAGCAGGAAAATTGAATCCCAAAGACCAGAGAATTCCGTTCAATGGCAGAGGTCTGTTTTCATGACTGTATGTTCAGGACTGACACATTACTGCATGTTCACACTGCACATTTGACATTGAAACTCTAGAGCACTGTGGGCTGAACCCATCAGATTCTTCACTCTCACTCCGGAGTCACACTGGAAAGGAACATAGATCAGATTGACAACATGTTTCCCTATCGCCAACCCCCATAACCTTAAAACTTAACTTGTTGCTCAAACCTTGTGATTGGTGAATTTGCCCTTATTGATTCTAACCCCCATGCTTGATACAAGTTCCATAACATTAAGATTAACAACTGAACAAAGCATTTTCTTTTACCAATGAATGTGACAGACAAGGTCTGACAACATGCTGGTGTAGTCGTCCTTAATCTAAAGAACAAGGTCACATTCTTTCTCTCGTCTATTGGAGTTTTCCCTTCCTCTATTTCCCATAGAAGTAAATGTGGGTTAAACGTAGTGGACCAATAAGAGTTGAAGACAAAAGACAATCCTTCTGTGTTTAACGCTCATCTGGAGATTGCCATCACATGTAAGAGAGAAACAAAGGAAGTCTTGCAATTTTATCATCTCAGGGTGGCACCAATCGATTTCCTGCCATGTAAGTACTTTTGAAGTTGTTCTAACTCTCCCTATTGTGGGTTCTATTTAGGGATAAGAATGTAGCGATTTGGGCCTATTAGTTCTGAAGTCAGGGTCATCATAACTGACTCTGTCCCAAAGATGCACTGGGGAACGCTCCCCCACCCTATCCTGGATTGCATAACAATTGTCAAGGAAGTTCCACCTTCTGTTGGGAAATTGCCCTTCAATGGGAGCCATCAGTAAGTATGATATACATCACAAACTTTGGATGGTTCCGACTGTCTTACCAGAATAGTTACCTTGGAAATGATAGCGTAATTAAAACAGCTTATAACTCCTGGGTAAATATTGTACTGACCCACTCCAGAGTCCCCATAGGACCTCCGTCGGCCATCTCCCACAGGACCCCTCTCATCACCTGACAACCCCGATGACCAACTGACCCCCAACCCCCATGAACCACCTGAAGCCCCAATGTCCACGTGACCTCCACCACTGACAACCAAACCCCCAAACGCTATTGACCACTGTCCCAAGTTAGAAGGCCGGACGAGAAAGATGTGGCTGGATCTTAAGGTATGAACCTATCACCAGCCACCTCTGATTGCCACATCATGGAAGTTCAGGGTCTTGGTTTCAGTTTTATGTGATGATTTTTGGGTTGTTTTGTTTCAATTTGGCTGAGTATGCCTGGCTGTGTTCACAACCAATCCTTTTTGTTTTTGACCCTGTTTTTGATCCTGTTGAGAGGCTTACAGAAGCAAGAAAGCCCAGAGGTTGCTATGGAGAAGTTTTCTGAGGGTGGAACTATGCTCATAAAGAAAAACTGGTGGGAGTTTTAAATGAAAAACATGTAAGTGTAATAGAAGCTAATCTGGTGGCTGCATACATCTAGTCTGTTGGTTTAACTCGGGAACATAGATCTATATGTTTAGGAAGGAAAATAGGGAGTTCCAGAGAATTGGGTAGCACCAAGTATATGTCAAATGGAGAAGTCGAGCTGAGGATAGATGTCAAAGAATAGCCCACATATGTCTTGTAGGTCATGACAAGTGCCCATCAGAGACACCTATACTTGGACATGGAAGTTGTATTGGTAGGAATGTGCCATAAACCTGAACTGTGACCCCTGCAGCCAAATCCAGAGATAAAGAAACTGCCTCCCAGAGTTTGTCGAAAAGCTTATCAGAGCAAAAGCTGTAATAAAAAAATTAAACAGGGCTAAATCTGTTGGATTGAGTTTAATAGAAGCTGTAATTGTTCAGGATCATTATCTTATTTGCTCAGTGTACCTATTTAACCATTATTTCTTGAGTTTGTTTTATTCAGTTTTGATAGTAAAGATTTTTTGATGTTCCAATTTAATGTTGGAATCCTAATGCTTGCTTCCTCATCCTTGGTTTTTCAATGTAATTGCGAAGAGTCAGCATGATTTTGTGAAAAGGAAAACCATGTTTAATGAATTTATTATGAAGGAATAAGATGTGTTGTGGGTAAAGGAAAGCCTGTGGACATGCTGTACTTGGATTTCCAAAAGGCATTTGATGAGATGCCACATTAACGGTTATTGCAGAAAATAAAAGCTCATGGTAGAGTTAATATATCAGCACGGATAGATGATTGCTGGTTGGCAGAAAACAGAGAGTATGCATAAATGGGTCTTTTTCGGATTGGCCGGGTGTGACGAGTAGAGTCCCGCAGGGGTCTGTGCTGGGGCCTCAACTCTTTACAATTTACATCAATGACTTAGAAGATAGGGAGGGAAGACATGGGAGCTAAATATGCCGATGATACAGAGATAGGTAGGAAAGTATGTTGTGAAGGAGACATAAGGAGGTCACAGACGGTTACAAATAGGTTGAGCAAGTGGTTGCACAAAGTGGCAAAAAGTTGGCAGAAGGAGTATAAAGTGGAAAAATATGAAGTTGTTCAGCTTGGCAGATAAAATAATAAAGCAGAGTAATACTTAAACAGAGAACGGCTACAGAATTCTGAGGTGCAGAGGGATCGATGTGCAGAGGGTTCGAGGTGTTCTAATGCATGAGTCACGAAAGGTCAGCATGCAGGTATAACAAGTAATTAAGAAGGGTAATATGAACTTCTGAGGCTATATAAGGTTCTGGTCAGACCCCATTTGGAGTATTGTGAAAAGTTTTGGACCCCGTATCTAAGGAAGGATGTGCTGGCCTTGGAAAGGGTCCAGAGGAGGTTCACAACAATGATCCCTGCAATGAAGAGCTTGTCATAAGAGGAATGGTTGAGGATGCTGAGTCTGTATTCATTGGAGTTTAGAAGGATGAGGGGGGATCTAATTGAAACTTACAGGATACTGCACATTTCACACCTGCTTTTAGACCTCATCCAGTGCATCAGGCTGGCGGGTGAATAAATCAGGTCCAGGGCACAAAGACATTGTCTATATTTAGATTTCAATTAATTCAAAGCTCCTCCGGGGTGGGCAGTCACCCTGCGGTGGATTTAAAATCATTGAGAGTGGTAATGCAATAGGAATGCAATAGGGATCCCTCACTGTTTTAAACCCTCCTTCTGAATGGTGAAAGTGCAGGTATGGGAGAGCAGGGTTGCAATAGCTTCTAATAATTGTAAATCAAACAAGAAAGAGAGATGAGGTGGCGCCATTAATAATGAGTAAGACAATGGAAGAGCACAATTGAATTTTACATCTGAGCATTAATACTAACATCTGATCAATGGACACTCTCGAGGCTTAGTATTGGCTCCAACCCTGTTCCGCTTGTGTCAAATGATCTTCGAAAAACCATCGCCTGAAAATTTGTATATGTCAATGGCATCTGCTTCGCAACTCAAGTGCTCGATTTCGAAACTTTGGACCGGACCCTAAACAAGGACTTGTCAAAGTTTGAAACAATACTGCAACACATGCTGTCTCAAGCCAAGCCCTGCCTGCAAAACATTATCCAGCTTATTCCATCTTTACAATGCAAAAGCAATTAAGAGCTTAACATCCAAATGATTGGCTACAAGTCAATGCACCACCCAACTCCATCATACCTTGGAGTGACCTGAGCTAGGACACTGACTGTCTGGGAACATGGAATAACAACTGCAGCCGAGGTCAAGTCCAGAAATAACTTGATTGCCAAACTAGCCAACTCAACGTGGGGGGTGTGCTGCTACCACCACCCTCCGAACCTCAGCACTCACACTCTCATACTCAAGATCATCACACACGTACAGAGTTCAGGACCAGCTGAATGCTACCTTGTGTATCATTACTGGAATACTATGCTTAACACCACTCTCTTTGCTCCCTGTCCTGGCAAATATCCCTCCTCCACAAACCCACCGACTTCCAGCAATCCACGAAACGATAGAAAAAGTTGACAATGTCCTCCCACCTGCGAATCCATGTTGGTTTATTCAGCCCACCCAAGATACGACTCCCAGCAAGAGGCCGATCTGGAAAAACCGTCCTGCACAGGATCTCAACACAAATTCCGTCTGAAAATCATTAGGGGCGACACACAAGCACAGTGATTAGCACAGTTGCTTCACAGCTCCAGGGTCCCAGGTCACTTGTCTGTGTGGAGTCTGCATGTTCTCCACGTGTCTGCGTGGGTTTCCTCCCTCAAGTCCCGAAAGACGTGCAGGTTAGGTGGCTTGGCCATACTAAATTGCCTTTAGTATCCAAAAAGGTTAGGTGGGGTTACGCGAATAGGGTGGAGGTGTGGGTTCAGATAGGGTGATCTTTCCATGGGCCTGTGCAGACTCGATGGGCCAAATGGCTTCCTTCTGCACTGTAAATTCCATTATCTATGACAAACAGGTGCCGGGTCTCAATCCCGGCCCAATGACTGCCAATTTGAACCTTCCAAGGAAAGAGCGGTCCACCGTGACCAGGTTCAGGGCCAGCCTCGGCCCCTACTTGACCAACCTCCCCAGGCGGGGCATTAGTGCCAGACCCCGATGTGCCTGTGGGGGAGAGAAATCTGTGCACCACATCATAGAAGAAGGTCCAATCCACAGACTCAGTGGAGGCCTAACTGCACCGAACACAGGAGCACCGGAAAGAAATGCTTAATTTATGGACTATGCAATCGTTAAATAAATAAAATAACACGTGAGATTGCAGCAGTGGTCTGAACTGCAGATGATAAAAGTGAAAGTAATGCGATGCTCTGAAACAGCTATAGCCAGGGAAAGGAAGTTGTGTTGCTCATTGTAATATCCCCCACGAGGCTCAGGGTGATTCCCTGATTGATCTTCTCGTGGGACTCGCGGAACATGAGCTTCCCAGCCAGTGGATGGAGGCTCGCCCAGATGCGGCTCATAAGAAGGGCCAGCCCGGATAGCTGCCAGCATGTTGGTTGCCCCAACGGGCCTCTAGCTCACTTGGATAGACAGCTGGTGCACGATGCAGAGCGAGGCCAGCAGCGCGGGTTCAATTCTCGTACTTGCCTGAGGTGTGTTGACCCTCAGGTTAAATCACCACCAGTCAGCCCTCCCCCTTAAAGGGGAAAGCAGCCTCTGGTCAACTGGGACTATGGTGACTTTACCTTACTCTGTAAATCATGGGCATACTTTTGTGACTGTAAATAAATCGGCATTCAGCTTCGGTTTCCTGGGTCTTCATACTTTTATTCTCAGTTATAACGATATTATGTGCAAACGGTTATCCACTGTGGTGCCAAAGACATTGTGGGGCTGAAGGATAAATGATCCAGCGATCAATATAAGGCTCAAAGTGGGTCATGGACCTTTTAGTCAGGAACATTATGTGTTACTGCAGAGGGAAAACCAGGCTGAGCTCTTCTGGTAAAAAAAAACAAATAATGGAGCTCGACAAGTATGTCCCTGAAAGAGGGAAGAAATTTAGATGTGCAACGGGGGAAAGAGCGGAGTGGGGGAGGGGGATTAATTGGATAGCTCGAACAAAGAGCTGCCATGGGCACCATGGATTCAATGGACTCCCTCTGTGCTGCTTCATTGTATGATTTTGTGGGTGGAGATGGGAACATAAGGCTGAGGCAATTAGCAAGTCCCTGGAGCAGGATTAACCACTTGTCACATCCAGAAAGTCTTCGAGCAATATTGATCATTTAAATGTCTCCAAGTGTCGATTGCTGCTAGTTTCAAGAAGCAAACAAATTCTGCACAACGATATTAAGCCTGTTTTCAGCCAGAGAGTCACCAGGATCTGGAACGCTCATCCTGCAAAGTGGCTCAAGCGGGTTCTAGAAGTAATTTCACAAGGCAGCCCTTGCGGAGGAGGAACGTACAGGGTTACAGCTAAAACTGCTATTCCGAAGATCCAGCATCTGTATAATGGAACAAGGGGCCTCTTTCTATCCTCTTGGCTTGTATGATTAGAGTGGGATCATCCAGTCCTTCCCACCCAGCGGGATCTTCCGGTCTTGCCGAAGTCAACTACTCATAGCGGGTTCCCCATATGCAAAATCCCATAGCCTTCGGATGGACTGGAAGATCCTCTTGCCGGTCAATGGCTTGCTGTACCTGCCACGGGTAACCCGCCATGGGGTGAGGGGATGTGGGGGTCCTGAAAAACCAGACCTACGTATCAGAGAAACATAGAGAATGTAAAGTACCGAGGGAATAATTCTTTCCAGAAATAAATGATATTTAAATGTTTTATGGTCTTCCCCTTAACAAACAATACCTGAGAAATATATGAGTAGGACCACTGAAGTGACTCATGCTGCTCCAACAGGATTGTTCGAGAGGTTTCATTGGTCATTGTTATAGGTAACATTTAAATGATACTGACCTTATTTCATGAACCATTGAAACACAATGAACATTAATACAATTGTGTCAGACCTTTAAGAAATGGGTGTTTATCGAATAGTTATAGTGGGTGCACCTTTAAGAAATGGGTGTTTATTCGATAGCTGCAGTGATGTCAGAGAGTGGGTGGAGCTAGGCTGTCTGTCTGCTTTTACTTTCGATTTGGGCTCGCAGCTACAGGGTGTGTTTTAGTTTTGTTTTGAGAGCTGGATAGCTGCAGTCACAGCAAGAAGGTGTATTAGTCTCTCGCTCTGCAATCTAAAGACTGTATTCAGATCCTTTGGTGATTTAAAAATAATACCTGTTTCTGTAGAGAAGTTAAACCTGGTGTCTTTCTGTAAAAAGGTTTTTTTTTTTGCTGTCTTATGGATATCGTAAGGAAAGATTAAGAGTTACTTATAGAGTACTGTATTGTTTGGGGGATTTATTGGTGTTGATAGTAGTTCAGATGTTTACTGTGGGTTTATCAAATGTTAACTGGATTCATAAATAAACATTGTTTTAATTTAAAAGTACTGTCGATCTCTGTTGCATCACACCTAAAAGTAGGCTTGTGTGCTCCCCATAACCACAATCTATTAAAAGTTGTGGTTCAGGTGAACTCCATAATACACTTTGGGGTTCTCTAAACCCTGACCCATAACAATTGCAAAAAGGAATATGGAAACTGCAATAACATTTTGAGACCTGCATGAGTGATATGGTTTTTTTTTAGAAATTTGGGAATTCTCCGACCCCCCGCAGGGTCGGGGAATCGCCCGGGGCCGGCATAAATCCTGCCCCCGCCGTGGCTGGAATTCTCCGCCACACGGGAATCGGCAGGAACGGGAATCGCGCCGTGCCGGTCGGCGTGCCCCCCCGCGGCGTTCCTCCGGCCCGCGATGAGCCAAAGTCCCGCCGCTGTCAGGCCTCTCCTGCCGACATGGTTTAAACCGCCTCTGTGCTGGCAGGATTGGCGGCACGAGCGGGCCCCCGGGGTCCTGGGGGGGGTGTGCGGGGCGATCGGACCACGGGGGGTGTTGCCACGGTGGCCAGGCCCGCGATCGGGATCCACCGATCGGCCGGTGGGCCAGCGCTGTGGGGGCACTCTTTTTCTTCCGCCGCCGCCACGGCCTCCACCATGGCGGAGGCGGAAGATATCCCCTCCACCGCGCATGCGCCAGTGGTGGCATCAGCGGCCGCTGACGCACCAGCGCATGCACGGACTCACGCCGACCGGCGAAGGCCTTTCAGCCAGTCCCGACGCTGGTCGGCGGGCGCCAGCCGGCGGAGCGGGAGCCACTCCGGCGCGGGCCTAGCCCCTAAAGGTGCGGAGAATTCCACACCCTTGGGGAAGCCCGACGCCGGAGTGGTTGGCGCCACTCCGCTACGCCGGGACCCCCCGTCCCGCAGGTTAGGGGCGAATTTCACTCTTGGAAGGTTTGTCTTTAAGATCGTAAACTCAGTGTACCTGCTGTAAGTGTCCCATTGTCATGTGAATATTAATCGAGTTACTTTGTGAAACGTCTGTCTGTTGAAAAAAACAAGAATCAGCTCATTTTAGCTTTGAGCATTTGGACAATCGGATGGATGGTTTATCTGTTCTTCAGCTTAGTATTGGCCGGGTTGGACCAGTACTTTTGTGCATTGGGAAAGACCGATGGTAGTGTGGGCAAAAACATAGGTGTTCTCTATTGACTTGTTCTGTGAGGACGATACTAGCTCTGAGTCCACACAACACACGCGTTTGTGAGCACTTTCAAAGGTGTTTCCTTCCATCCATCTGTGTTTTGACGGAGGTTAATATTGGGGGCAGGGATGGGGTGGGTGATTAGAGCAGTGGGCAGTAATGTAACACAATGCTTCTTTAGTCCCTGAGGGCAAGGCTCTGTCCAGATTTACAACCCTTTCATTGAACCACAGGGGGTAATAGTTTACTCTGAAGGTCCAGCCTTGCGACTCACCCAGATGGCTTGTCGCTGAAGAATATCGGGAGATGAATTGAGCAGGCTTTCTGAGGGAAGGGCCCTCCAGATATATGGTGGAAATGGAGTACCCTATAGCCCCTGCTGTCTCCGATTGGGGAATTTTCAGCAGCTGCTCTTTTTTATGTGTGTCCCATTCATCATCAACCTTATCTAATGTCCTGTCTCTTCAGTGAAAAATATTGCATGCCGCTGTGACTGAACCGACAATGATGGGCAGTTCTCTCTAAACATTTTTGTTGACATTGAAACAATGGGGGTCCCTTTCTGCATTGACTTTGACAGGTTAGGTACGCTAATTGTTTGGATTCAGCACCTTTGCTGGAGCAAAGCTTTTGGCTGTCAGATACCGTACTGCAGAGTTTCCCTTTACCCACATCAGCAATTTCCTCCCTTCTGGGTGTCAGTAGCAAGTGATTGATTAGCCCTGTAGGCTTTATTAGACCAGATGACATATTTCCCATGCAAAATAAGCTTCCTCCTCCCTTGCACGCTGCTTTCCTCCCAGGCCCAGTTAACTACTGTACCATTGTTCCTGTCGAGTCAAATGTAACATCAACTTGCCTTCAATATTGCAAGCCATAAGGTGCTTTGCGGGACTAATTATGAAACAAAAGTTGACGCGAAGAGGCTGCAATATTCTTGACATACTCAACCCTACCTTGAGTGGAATTTGTATTTGAAATTTGTGAGAGCTATTTAGACCAGGAGGACATCGATGGTTTGGCTATGTTGTCTTCAGGGTGTTTTACTTTACAGATCAACAGGATCACTGGTCTGTGATGGTGAATAATATTTTCAGCCTCTGGAATATGTTAGCAAGAGGCCCAAAGATCATAAAACCAGGTTGAAATTGATAGACAACCTAAAAAGCTGTGTTCTGCTTTCATGCCAAGTTAGAGCCTGAGCGAATATGTTTCATTAAGTACACAAAACGCAATGCCTGTCCCAAAGAGTATGTGCTAATGGGTATATTCCATGATCAACTGGATTCCCACCAAAGTGTGTAAAGACATTGAGCAGAATTTTCCAGCCCTTCCTGTCAGTGGGATCTTCCCAACCTGCAGAGGGTGACATCCACAACCGGTTCCCTAGTGGCTGGACAGGAAAGCCACACAAATCGCCATTGACATCGGCGGGACCGGAAAATCCCACCATTGACCAAATGGCATGCTGCCGGAAAACACGTGTGGGTTGGGGGAGTGGAAAATCCCAGCCAACTGTATTTAATTTGGGCTCACAATGGACCTGACATGCAAATCTCAGTTACATTTCAGAGTGGTACTGAGAGAGAGCAGTATTGACAGTCTCAGTTGATATAATTTTTATTCTTAGCACTGCTGCCTCACGGCGCTGAGGGCCCGGGTTCGATCCCAGCTCTGGGTCACTGTCTGTGTGGAGTTTGCACATTCTCCCTGTGTCTGTGTGGGTCTCACCCCCACAACCCAAAGATGTGCAGGTTAGGTGGATTGGTCACGCTAAATTGCCCCTTAATTGGAAAAAAGAATAATGGGGTACTCTAAAAAATTTTAAAATATATATAATTTTTATTATGATTTGTTCTTAGGATGGCAACATCACATTTGTTGTGAGTCGCTAATTGTGCCTTGATAAAATGCTGGTGATCTGCCCTCTGAGATTCTCAGGATTTTGACCCAGCAACAGTGAAGGAACAGCAATATACTTTCAAGCCAGGATGCTGTTCGGCTTGGAGAGGAACTGATATGTGGCAGTGCTCTCATGTGTCTTCCGCTCTTGTCCTTCTACGTGTTAGAGACCCAGGGCTTGGAAGCTGCTGTTAAAGGTGCCTTGGAGAGGGCAGCACGGTGGTGCAATGGTTAGCATTGCTGCTTCACGGTGCCGTGGTCCCAGGTTCGATCCCGGCTCTGGGTCACTGTCTGTGTGGAGTTTGCACATTCTCCCCATGTTTGCGTGGGTTTCGCCCCCACAACCCAAAGATGTGCAGGGTAGGTGGATTGGCCACGCTAAATTGGCCCTTAATTGGATGCATCATATTCACCCCCCCACCATCTGGCCTGGGCTTGTAAAATCCTACCAACTGTCCTGGCAATTCACCTCTTTAACCTGGGATTAACCCTCTCTCTGGATCAGTGAAGACCTAATTACCTGCAAATGCTCACATTCAAAGTATCGTCTTGCATCTTTGACTTTGTCTCTATATATATGTTTCTGGAACCTACCTCTTCATTCACCTGAGGAAGGAGCTGTGCGCCGAAAGCCCGTGTTTGAAACAAACCTGTTGGACTTTAACCTGGTGTTGTAAGACTTCTTACTGTGCCCACCCCAGTCCAACGCCACCATCTCCACATCAATGTTTAAGGTGATGGATGTGGCGCTGATCAAGATTTATCCTGGATGGTGTCAAGAATCTTGAGTGTTGTTGGTGCTGAAACATAATAGGACAGAAGTAAAAGATTCCATGGAGGCGTTCTGAAAGATGTTTAGTTCACTCTAACCAACAGCATCAAACGACATGAAGTTTTAATTTGCAGATCAAAGAAAGGCACCAGCTTAACAACTTTGTTGATGGAATGCCATTGACCTTAGAGGTTCGATCTTTTTTTTTCTCCCTTCAGAAATACGTCCCAACACGCTGAGTGTGTTCAGCATCTGCAAGAATTTCGCTTTGACCCTTTCATTCATTTATTTGCTGTTTGTGGGATCTTGCTGTGCAAAACATAGTTACTTCATTGACACTTTCAATGGTAACTTGTTGACTGCGAAGCACTTTCGCGTGGCCTGAGGACATAAATGCACTGCACACATTTCTTAAGAAGAACTTTAATAAGTACGAAAGGGGCTTTCTTCCTCACTTCCCATGAAGTGACTTTACATCGTGGCCATTTCTCACCTTCTGACCTCTGGGTCAGATGATCGGGGGTTCAAGCCTCACTCCAGAGTACAAAAACCTAAGCTGATATTCCATGCAGGGCTGAGGGAGCAGTGCCAAAGGTGCCTTCTTTCAGAGGAGGTATCAAGCCATAGCCCTTCATGTTTGCCCGCTGAAGTGGGTATAAAAGATCCTGATGTGTTGGGTACTCTGGATCTGTGGAGACTGCGTTTACCTGAGCAGTAACATAGACAGGCTACCAACACTTGTAATAGTACAACACTATTTTATTTAACTAAGAGCTGTTGAACATACTTGCACTGTGGGTCGACACTATGTTAGATTGATTGAAGACCTACGCCGAACCTGACCAGCCTATACTGCTAGCACATGGTAGAGGTTTGTGCTACTGACTGCGGCTTCTGTCTATCTCAGGGGCTGCATGCCGAATGAGCGGGAAAACTAGTGCCCTCTGGTTTTATAGTGACCGTGCCCTAACTGGTGATTGGCTGCTGTGTTGTGTGTGTTGATTGGTCTTGCAGTGTGTCAGTCAGTGTGTGTCTCTGCACCATCATACGCTGATGTGTATATTATCACAGATCCTATGACAAAATCTCAAACAGGAGCGTTTTCCTGTTGTCTGGCTATCAATCAAAATGACCGATAATTATCACATTACTGTTTGAGGGAGTTTATTGTGTGTAAATTGGTTGCCGTGTTTCCTACCTTACAACAGTTCCTCATGTTCTGAAGTAAAGCATTGCCTGTGAAGTGAATGTAGAAGTCCTCAGATCATGAAAGATTCTCTGGAAACACAAGGTCTTTTTTATGACCTTTCCCTCAGAGATTAGGGATCAGTTAACCTTTATGCTAATTCCACAATTATTTTGCTTTCTCAGTCCAGATTTATTCGCCATTTGATTGTTTCTTCCGGCAAATTCTCGAGCCCCCACACGGCAGGTTTTTCTGAGGTGGAGGCAGCTCGCCATCAGCTGCCAGTGGGATCTTCCTGCCCTGACGGAATCGGTGACCATTTACATTCCTCAGCCCCGCCACCATCAGGGAACCTGCAGTGGGGGTCAATTCCATCGAGACTGGATGATCTCGCCAGCGGAAAGGACGAGCGAACTCCAGGCTTTCTCTATATTTCCTGAATGTAATATAAATTTTTCCATTTTCTATTAATTAACTTGATTTCTTACAGTTGACAACATGCTAAATCTGTGCTGCTGCGTGCTCTCCTGCGACGCCAACTTCCTTCAGAGATGATCGGATTATTGCATCAATCATTCAACTCCTTGTTAAATTTCACATGTATTTAATTCACTTACATACTAATCAATGCTCTCTGCTCTTCTCTGTAGACATATGACGAACAGCAGACACCCAATTCATTTAAAGGTGCGAAACTGCTGCCCATATCCTATCAGGGAGGCAGTGGCACAGTAGTATTGTCGCTGGACCAGTAATCCAGAGACCCAGGGCAATGCTCGGGGGACCCGGATTCGGATCTTGCCATGGCAGATGGTGAAATGTGAATTCAGTAAAAAAATCTGGAATTAAAAGTCCAAAGATGACCTTGAAACCATTGTCAATGGTTGTAAAGACCCATCTGGTTCATTAATGCCCTTTAGGGAAGGAAATCTGTCATCGTTACCTGGTCTACATCTAACCCCAGATCCACAGCAATGTGGTTGACTCTTAAATGCCCTCAGGGATGGGTAATAAATGCTGGTCCAGCCAGCAACGCTCACACCCCATAAACGAATATAAAAAATGTGGCATTCACTGCTGTTCTCACTGACATACATAGAACATAGAACAGTACAGCACAGAACAAGCCCTTCGGCCCTCGATGTTGTGCCGAGCAATGATCACCCTACTCAAACCCACGTATCCACCCTATACCCGTAACCCAACAACCCCCCAACCCCTAACCTTACTTTTTAGGACACTACGGGGGCAATTTAGCATGGCCAATCCACCTAACCCACACATCTTTGGACTGTGGGAGGAACATTTGTCCTCACTTCAGCAACACCTCAATTTTAAAATTGTAGTCTTTTTCTTTTTCTAATTCTTTCCGTGGCATTACTCCACCTCACCTTCGGGCAGCACGGTAGCACAAGTGGATAGCACTGTGGCTTCACAGCTCCAGGGTCCCAGGTTCAATTCCCCGCTGGGTCACTGTCTGTGCGGAGTCTGCACATTCTCCCCATGTCTGCGTGGGTTTCCTCCGGGTGCTCCGGTTTCCTCACACAGTCCAAAGACGTGCAGAATAGATGGATTGGCCATGACACATTGCCCTTAGTGACGAAAACAGGTTTGGAGGGGTTATTGGTTTACGGGGATAGGGTGGAAAGTGAGGGCTTAAGTGTTGGTGCAGACTCGTTGGGCCAAATGGCCTCCTTCTGCACTGTATGTACTATGTACTATGTCTATGTACCTCTGGAAAACCCCCCTTCATCCCCACAACACAACCAAGAATGTGAAAGCACTGGAAAGGGTGCAAAGGAGATTTACCAGGATGCTGCCTAGTTTGGAGGATAGGTCTGATGAGGAAAGGTTGAGGGAGCTAGGGCTTTTCTCTTTGGAGCAGAGGAGGATGAGAGGCGACTTAATAGAAGTTTATAAGATGATGAGGGGGATAGATAGAGTGGACGTTCAGAGACTATTTCCTCGGGTAGATGTAGCTGTGACAAGGGGGCATAACTATAAGGTTCAGGGTGGGAAATATAGGAGGGATGTTCGAGGTAGGTTCTTTACTCAGAGAGTGTTTAGGGTGTGGAATGGACTACCTGCTGTCATATTGGAGTCGGACACTTGAGGAACTTTCAAGCGGTTATTGGATAGGCACATGGTGCACACCAGGGAGTGGGCTAACTTGATCTTGGTTTCGAACAAAATAAAACATCGAGGGCCGAAGGGCCTATTCTGTGCTGTACTGTTCTATGTTCGATGTTCTATGTCTTATCTGTGCTCCTCCAATTCTGGCCTCTTCCGCACCCTCAGTTTTGAGGTTCTGAATGCAGGTTGATGACCTGGGCTGGAGGGATAATTATGTTTCTCTGTCCACAGATGCTGCCTGAACTTCTCCATGTTTCTCGCATTTTTTTATTTTTATTCCCAATCTTAATTACTCCACTGTGCCTTCATCTGCCAGAGTCCTAAGCTATCAATTCCCCACATACAGATCTTTCACCTCTTTTGCTTCCTTTAAGGTGCTCCTTAAAACCTATATCATTGGCCAAGCTACTGGGTACTTAGCCTAATATGTCCATGTGTGGATCGGTGTCAAATTGTGTTTGATTGTCTTCTTTTCCCTCAGGAGAAGGGTGAATAGGAAGGGATAATAAATTTAAGTTAAAGGGCAGAAGATTTAGAGGGGATATAATGAAAAGCTTTTTCACCCAGAGGTTGGGGGTGGAACTCCCTGAAAGGGTGGTCGAGGCAGGAACCTCCACAACATTTAAGAAGCATTTGGATGAGCACTTGAAACGCCATAGCGTACAAGGCTACGCACCAGGTGGTGGAAAATGGGATCGGAAAAGGTAGGTGCTTAGTGGATGGCACAGACATGATTGGCCGAGGGGCCTCTTTCTATGCTGTTACACTCTATGACTCGATGACTTTGAGGTGTCTAGAAAGCCAGTCAGTCGTCTCTTGCTGCCACCCGGAGGCAGCTATCCCCAATCTCCCCACCTTAAGAACATAAGAACATAAGAACATAAGAACTAGGAGCAGGAGTAGGCCATCTGGCCCCTCGAACCTGCTCTGCCATTCAATGAGATCATGGCTGATCTTTTGTGGACTCAGCTCCACTTTCCGGCCCGAACACCATAACCCTTTATTCTTCAAAAAACTATCTATCCTTATCTTGAAAACATTCAATGAAGGAGCCTCAACTGCTTCACTGGGCAAGGAATTCCATAGATTCACAACCCTTTGGGTGAAGAAGTTCCTCCTAAACTCAGTCCTAAATCTACTTCCCCTTATTTTGAGGCTATGCCCCCTAGTTCTGCTTTCACCGGCCAGTGGAAACAACCTGCCCGCATCTATCCTATCTATTCCCTTCATAATTTTATATGTTTCTGTAAGATCTCCCCTCATCCTTCTAAATTCCAACGTGTACAGTCCCAGTCTACTCAACCTCTCCTCATAATCCAACCCCTTCAGCTCTGGGAACTAAGGATGGGCAATAAAAGCCACCCTTGGCAGGAATACCCACATCACCAGTATGATATTTTTTTTTTTAAGTCCCGATGACTTGGTTGCATGAACAAATTTAAATCAAAGAATTGACGGAAAAATTGGGGGTTGTTGAAACCTTTATTGCAATCCATGCAGAAGATAAAAAAAGAAATTAGCCAGAAAAACAGGCATATTAAAACAAGAACAGAGAATGCTGGGAAATCTCAGCAGGTCTGGCAGCATCTGAGAGAAAACAGAGTTAAACATCACAAATCCATGTAGCTCCTCTTCAAAGCTGAAGAGAGGCATATTAAAAGATATGGGGAGCCAGTAGGAAATCATAATTAATGCAGGAGACTCTTTTGAGCATTGACACAGATTTGCTGGCCAACTGCTCTATTATAATATCAATGACTCAACGACATTAGTCATTTATCTATTTTATTCTTTACTTACTATCACTCTACCTTCATGGTAGTCTCCTCTTCCTTTTCCATCCAATTACTCTTGATATCACGTAATGTTCTGACTTGGAAGTGTTTCAAAAATCATTGGAAGATAAAAATTCTATGAAAACAAGCAATGAATAATAATAGCTTATTGTCACAAGTAGGTTTCAATGAAATTACGGTGAAAAGCCCCTAGCCGCCACATTCTGGCACCTGTTTGGGGAGGCCAGTAAGGGAATTGAACCCGTGCCGCTGGCATCGTTCTGCGTTGCAAGCCAGCTATTTAGCTCATAGTGCTAAACCAGCCCCTGAATTAATGAATATGTTAAACATTGCATTCAGTTGCTCAGCCTTTGCTATTGCAACTCCATCTTGTAGATGTCTGGCATACTTAGTCCGAATTAAGCCAGTTGATTGAGTGCTACATTGTTAGGTAATGATCATAAAGAGATTGGCCGGGATTTTCCGTTCCGCTGCACCATGGGTGCGATTCTCCGCTGCCCACGACGGGTCAGAGAATAGCGGGAGGGCCTTCGCGACATTTTTACCGCCGTCCCGCTATTCTCCCCCTCCCCCCCCTCCCCCACGGCCGCCCCACGACACGAATCACTGCGCGCCATTTTTTACGGCGAACAGCGATTCTCCCCAGGCCGATGGGCCGAGTTCCCAGGCCTTTACGGCCGTTTTCACGAACGCAATCACACCTGCTCTCACCGATCGTGAACACGGCCGCAAAGTGCTGTCCCGGACAACCATGACACCGATTGGCACGGCCGCACCACGACCGTGCCAAGGGTGGCATGGGCCTGTGATCGGTGGGCACCGATCGTGGGCAGCAGGTCCAATACCCGCGCACTATTTGTTCCTCCGCCGCCCCGCAGGATCAGGGGCATGACGGCCCGCGCATGCGCGGGTTTGCCGCATCTGCGTGATGACGTCATCCGCGCGTGCGCGGGTTGGAGCCGACCAACCCGCGCATGCGCGGCTGACGTCATCGTGCGTGTCAGCCGCCGTGACGCTTGGCGCGCGGATTTAGCGACGGTCGCTAAGCCCGCGATTCCGTGCTTCACGGGGCCGCGCTGCTAGCCCCGCCCGGGGGGGGGGAGAATCGGGTCCCGGGAGGGGGCGCGGAGGCTGCCGTGAAACACGGCCAGTTTCACGGCAGCCTTTTCGACTAGCCGCATTTGCGGAGAATCGCGCCCATCTGGTGCGACATGCCTCACCATGGAAGCGCAGGTTGATTTAGTTCAGTAGAAAATCAAGTACAGCATGTGACATAAAGAGGGGAAAAAATATGGGGCTAAGAGAGATAAAAGAGGCAGAAAGAAAGTCTTCAACGCCAATTAACCTCTGAAAGGGTGAGACTCCACACTTGTAAAATTAAAGTTTCAGACAGGTGGTTTGGCTATAATTATGATTCATTACACCATTAAAAAAATTATTTATACATGAACATACACACCAAGGCATTTTCTGCCATCTTTACTGGGTAACTAATGCGTGACTCCAGTGACCTCATGCCCTTAGATGTGTTGGAATGCTGAGTCTATCAGCAGCATACCAGCCTATGGGGGATCAGGGTAACTCAGATGGCAACATCTGAATTTATGCATTAACCTGTGCACTGTGCATCATAATAGAGAGTTCTGACAGCCTCATTACTGTTCTCATGCAAAATATGTGGAAGTTCTGTGCGATAAATCTTGGATAATTCCAACTGAAAATATCCATGGAAACATTTTGTCACAGTTGAATACACAGTGCTGTAAATTCATTGCAATATTAGTGCTTCAGTTCCTTGATTATTTTCAGATGATGGTAGTTGAAGATAAGTCAGTGGTAGATGTCTGTAGTAATCAGATGGGAAAATAGCGCACAGCATGCTCCAAACCAGAATCTTCATTGTTATTCTCTTAGCTTTGTTCTGCATAAAATTTATTGTCACCACTCAATCTATTTTATTTGAATGGGTATAGGTTTAAACTGTCTCTTTGTCTCAGTGATCCATCCCGTTATGGTATTGTCTTGAACCTTTCTTATTTGCTTTATATCGTTGCACACTAGAGTGATCAAAATTTCAATTGATACTCCAAGCATCGCCTGAACATTACTTTCTATTTCTCACAGTCAAGACCTTGAAGATAATTCTGTAGCTCTATGCATGGAGACAACACGCTGTCAATTTTTTAATTGCCAGTATAACATATGATGACGTCAGGATTGAGGCAATTCCCAGTGGACAACGTGGTCAATGCAAGCAATGAGTGATATTAGATTTCCCTGATTCCCAACAGAAAGAGGTAAACATAAATCATAGAATTTACAGTGCAGAGGGAGGCCATTCGGCCCATCGAGTCTGCACCGGCTCTTGGAAAGAGCAGCCGACCCAACGTCCACACCTCCACCCTATCCCCATAACCCAGTAACTCCACCCAATACTAAGGACAATTTGGGACACTAAGGGCAATTTAGCAAGGCCAATCCACCTAACCTGCACATCTTTGGACTGTGGGAGGAAACCGGAGCACCCGGAGGAAACCCACGCAGACACGGGGAGAATGTGTAGACTCCGCACAGTGACCCAAGCCGGGAAGCGAACCTGGGACCCTGGAGCTGTGAAGCAATAGTGCTAACCACTATGCTACCGTGTTGCTCCGAAGAGAGTGAATAAAGTAACAGCAACATGCAAATCTATCGTACCTTAAACAGAATGAAACATTCCAAGAGGCTGCACAGGAGCGACTGTCAAACAATATTCAACGTCAAGTCACAGAAGTAGATCGTGCATTAGGGCAGAGGTTAGAAGTGTGGTGGTAATGATATTGGTCTCATAATTCAGAGGCTTTGACTCATACTCTGACCATGAGTTCGAATCTTATCACATCGGCCAGTGGAATTTAAATTTAACTTATTAATAAATCTGAAAGAAGACGCAATCTCAGTTTATCAAACTACCAGGTTGTTGTAAAAACCCATCTAGTTCACTGACGCTCTTTGGGGAAGAATATCCTGCTTTCCTCGCATGGTCTTGTCTGCACATGACTCCAAATGCATGGCAGTGTGGTTGGTTCTTAACTGCCTTATGAAGTGACCCAGCAAACCACGCGGTTGTATCAAACCACAACAGAAATTTCTAAAACAGAATGAAACCCAATGGGCCTCCTTGCAATGCCAACAACCCATCTTTCCCAGTTTATTAACATTTACTGAAGATTGCAAAATGTGTAGTACTGTACGCGGCTGCACAGATATTGAAACAGTCTGTGCCCGCAGATGGCAAAATCAGGACTAGCATTCAGGGTTGAGCTGATAAGTGGCAAGTAACAAACGTGCCACACAAATGTCAGACATTTTTAATCTCCAACTAAAAAGGATCTAATCATCTCCATTTGACATTCAACATTACCATTTGTGAGTTGCCCATTATCAACATCAATGGATCACCATTGGCTGTTGATGTGTGATCAATGAACACAGAAACGAAGGAGTAGTCCGAATCAAAGGCTTTAATCTACAAGAATCTACAAGAAGTGCGCCCAGCAGCAGGAGTACAGAAAGAATGATGGCTGCTGGGAAACACGGGTTCTTATACTCCGCCTCGTAGGCAGAGCTAACTTCCTCTCGACCAATGAGAAGACAACACTTGGGCCAATGGGCAGCGAGCCTTCTACACCAATAGCAGCTCACACTCCCAGGTACCGTAGTACTTCTAGTCATACTACCACAGCTGTAATGGAGCTCCCTCCATAACAGCACTGTGGGTGTAGCGACAGTTCATGGACTGTGACAGGTCCAAGAAACATAAAAGCAATGGAAACTAGGAGCATTCGGCCCGTCGAGGCTGCTCAGTCATTCAATATGATCATGGCTGATCCTCTATCTAAATGCCATATTCCCGCACTCTCATCATGCTGCTTGATGCCATTAAAATCTAAAAAATTATCTATTTCTTTCTTGCATTCAGTAACTTGACCTCCACAACCAATTGAGATGGAGAATTCTGCAGGTTCACTACTCTTTGAGTGAAGAAATATTTCCTCATCTCAGCCCTAAATGATCTACCAGGTATCCTGATACTCTGTCACCTGGTTCTAGAACCAATCTCTCCTCATAAGCCAGTCTCGCAAACCCCGGTATCAGCCCAATGTACCTCCGCTGCACTCCTTCTATGGCCAAGTATATCCTTTCTTAGAAAGAAGCTCAGCACCATCTTCTCAAAGACAATTAGGGATGGACATTAAATGCTGGTCTTGGCAGTGATGCGCATATCCCATTAATTAATGAAAAAAGTTGGCAGAAGTTTGTCAAATAATTAAAAATTAAAGAACATCTTAACAAAGACAAGGGAGGATCCCATCAGTGTCTAGCGAGGTGGGTTAGTTAAAAATTTTCCTATTATCACTTGGGTGACTGCACTATGATACGGGAAGCTTTTTCCACGTCTGATAGCAATTTATACATTTTTCTTCCTCTGCACAGGGGTTAGCACAGTTGCTCCACAGCACCAGGGACCCGGGTTCAATTCCTGCCTTGGGTCACTGTCTGTGTGGAGATGGAGGTTGTACGTTCTACCTGTGTCTGTGTGGGTTTCCTCCTGATGCTCCGGTTTCCTCCCACTATCCAAAGATAGTAATAAGTCTTACAACACCAGGTTAAAGTCCAACAGGTTTGTTTCAAACACTAGCTTTCGGAGCACTGCTCCTTCCTCAGGTGAATGAAGAGGTTTGTTCCAGAAACATATATATAGACAAATTCAAAGATGCCAGACAACGCTCACATTCTAAGCATTGTCTGGCATCTTTGAATTTGTCTATATATATGTTTCTGGAACATACCTCTTCATTCACCTTAGGAAGGAGCAGTGCTCTGAAAGCTAGTGTTTGAAACAAACATGTTGGACTTTAAAATGGTGTTGTAAGACTTCTTACTGTGCTCAACCCAGTCCAATGCCGGCATCTCCACATCATGTCCAAAGATAGTAATAGTAATTTACATAGGCATTTACATAGAATTTACAGTGCAGAAGGAGGCCATTCAGCCCATCGAGTCTGCACCGGCTCTTGGAAAGAGCACTCTACCCAAGGTCAACACCTCCACCCTATCCCCGTAACCCAGTAACCCCAAACAACACTAAGGGCAATTTTGGACACTAAGGGCAATTTATCATGGCCAATCCACCTAACCTGCACATCTTTGGACTGTGGGAGGAAACTGGAGCACTCGGAGGAAACCCACGCACACACAGGGAGGATGTGCAGACTCCACACAGACAGTGACCCAAGCCGGAATCGAACCCGGGACCCTGGAGCTGTGAAACGATTGTGCTATCCACAATGCTACCGTGCTGCCCATCTTTCATTAGTGTTACAAGTAGTCTTACATTAACACGGCAAGTTACTGTGAAAATTCCCGAGTCGCCACACTCCGGCGCCTGTTCGGGCACACTGAGGGAGAATTCAGAATGTCCAAATCACCTAACAAGCACGTCTTTTGGGACTGGTGGGAGGAAACCGGAGCACCGGGAGGAAACCCACGTGGACACGGGAAGAATGTGCAACTCCGCACTGACAGTGACCCAAGGCGGGAATTGAACCCGGGTTCCTGGTGCAGTGAAGCAACAGTGCTAACCACTGTGCCACTGTGCTGCCCTAATGTGCAGGTTAGGTGGATTGGCCATGCTAAATTGTCCCTTGATGTCCAATGCTGTGCAGGTCGGGTTATGGGGTTACGTGGATTGGGCAAGGTGAACGGGGGAGTGACCATGAGTTTGGAGGGGGGGGGGGGGGGGTCGAGTGCTTATTCGAAGGGTCGGTGCAGCCTCGATGGGCTGAAGGGCCTCCTTCTGCACTGTAGGGATTCTATGATTTTCTGTGACAGTCCTATATTAGCAATCACTGGTCATGTATGATGAAGGATCTTGACCCGAATATTAATAAAGAGGGCGATTCTCCAATATGGAGCCCAAGTGTCCGCGCCATCCTGAACACCGTCGCGTTTCACGACGGCGCGAACATGGCCTGGGTACGACCGATTCTATCCCCCACAGGGGGCCAGCACAGCGTTGGGGCAGTTCACGCCACTCGAAGCCATCCTGCGCATGGCCGGGAGACTTCCTCAGCCCGCCGGCCCTGACTCAAGATGGAGTCGGTGTTCAGGGGCCGGCCGCGCCAGAAAGTAGGCCTGGGGGGGAGGGGGTGGGGCGGATTAGAGGCCGGCCCACCAATTGGTGGGCCCCAATCGCGGGCCAGACCCCATCGGAGGCCCCCACCCTGATGAAGGAGCGCCCCCCCCCCCCCCCACAGGCCGCCCCCCGACGGTTCGCGTAGAGTTCCCGCTGGCAGCGACCAGGGATGAACGGCGTCGGCGGGACCCTGTCGGATCGGGGCTGCTGATTCTCCGGCCCAGGCAGCCCGTGGCTGGCGTCGTGCCAAATGCGTCGGCGCTGGCGCAAATTGTGCCGATTCTCCGCACCTCGGAGAATCCCGTGCCGACGTTGGGGCGTCTTGGCGTGGTTGCGGCGATTCTCCGGCCCGGCGCCGGACTCGGAGAATCGCCCCCATAGTCTGTTTTTTTCTTTTTGGATGCCGATAGTTTTTTGTGGAATTTCAACAGTTTTCGGCTTTCAGTAATATCTATCACCTTGAAGAAGCAAAGGTCCTCCCAACGGCAAGACGTCCGGCAGCTGAGACAACTTGCCATGAGCTGTCAGTGAGATCATCTGGTCTCGCCGATGTCTATAGCGTTTGGGAGGCTTGCCCATCCGGCCACGGTGGGGGTGGCGGGGGAAGGGGGGGGGGGGGGGGGTCCCGTTGCTGGGACCGGAAGATCCCGCCTGCAGGAAAGGCCGGATAATCTCACCGTCAGTTAACTATCCAGTCCAGATGTTTCCTGCTGCAGTTTATTAACTACAAGATCGCTCTCAGACGTTTTTTAAAGACCAGCGACATGAAATCAATTTTATGATTCCCAAGCAGAGCTTTCCAATAAAAAAGGACAAATCAAGTTGGCTCAATCTATCTGAGTGAAGTACATCAAACAATTCACTTCTTGGGAGGGCGAGCAACAATATAACATTCCAATGATTAATTAAGGTTGGGATTTTGTTCCGTTGTAATTTTAATATACTTCCTATTCCACCGTGAGGTCTTGATGCAAATATGCACAGTTAAACCAATTTATCTCAGAGATTGCCAGCTTGACTACAATAATTGTTGACAAAGGTATTCCTTAAAAGCAGCTTGTCACCTGCCTTGATTTTCCCTTATATGGCTCAGTGTTGAATTGAGAATTCTCCTGTAAAATGTCTTGGAGCGTTTCACTATACTATTTAAAAGCACTTTTTTTCTTTTGATTTACTGCTGTTCTCCCTCCCCAATTAAAAATTTTCCAAATATGTTTCGATGAATAAGTGTCCTTTAGTGTCATTTGCATGTACCGGGTAGGATTTTCGAACCCTTCCTGCCAGCGTGATCTTCCGCTCCCGCCAACGTTGGCCACTGCTGGGGGTTCTCCACCGAAAAGGGCAAGCGAGCCGTGTAAAATGGCATGGACATCGGCGGGGCCCAAACATCTTGCCGGCGGCCAATGCCGAGGGAAAACACCACGGTGGAGGGGGGGGGGGGGGGGGGGGGGGGGGGGGAGACGCTGGAAAATTCAAGCCAATTTCATTCAGATTTTTGTTCCTTATCGTTGCTTCGCTTTCTCCGCCATCTTAAACCCTTGTCACCGGCGCAATCAAACATCAGGAGGTCGGAACTTTGACTAAAATGCACCTCCACAATTCATTCTAATATAAACTTGGCAGGTTTGCATCATGGCTGCTTGCAAAAGCCTCTGTGCGTAGAGAATGGGAGCAGAACCACGCCAGAAGGCCCTTTGAACCTGCTCTGCAATTCAGTAAGATCATGGCTGAGCTCATTGTAACCTCAACCCCATATTCCGCCGACCCCCGATAATCTTTGACTCCATTGTTGGCAAGAATCTATCCGTCTCCTTCAACATATTCAATCACCCTACCTCCACCGCCATCCGAGAAAGAGAGTTCCAAAGGTTCCTGACCCCCGGAGAGAAAACAAAGCGTCTCATTTCTGTCTGAGATTCCAATTCTCTTCCTGCACCTAGTGTTGCATTCAGGCAGAGGTCTGTCTGCTGCCATAGCTAGTGATTCCTGGGACTGGTCCCTCGTCTGTTGACAGGGGCTTATAGCTTGAGGGGTGCCACTCCACATCAAGCCTGGCTTGTCAGGAGTCTCTCCCGCTCTTTCTGCCAGCCATTGGCACGTTTGGAGGATTTGCAGGTTGACACACTCAACCTGTTTGGTCACGTTATAAACGCACCTTCCTTGTCCATTGAGTTGGGGTGGAATACAAACCTGGAGCTTCTGGCTTAAAGGCAGGGATGCTACCCACTGCATCACATGACCGCTCCCATCTTAAGTGGGAGACCCCTTATTTTAAAATGCGTCCCCTAGTTCTAGTCTCTTTCACAAAACAAAATATCCTTTCAACATCTATCCTGCCAAGTCCCCTCAGGATCTTACATGTCTCAATAAGATCACCTCTCGATCTGAACTCCAATGGATACAGGTCCAACCTATCCGAGATGGCCCCTCGCCACCCCCCCCCCCCCCCCCACATCTCAGGAATCTGTCGAGTGCAATTTCTCTGAACTGCTTCTAAGAACGTAGTCATGTCACATTGTGTAGACATCAGGATTCCAGTCTTCCTTTAGCAACTGCAATAAAATTGTATTTAAATGGCGCCTTCAACATTGTAAAATGTCCCAAGACAAGACCATTATCAAAAAACACCATCATACTGAGTCACATAAGAAGGTTTCAGGACAAGTAACTAAATGGTCAGTGAATCGGTAGGTTTTGAGGAGCATCGTAAAGGAGAAAAGACAGGTAGAGAGGTTTCAGGAGAGAATTCTAGCACAGCTGCCAATGGCAGATCAGAGGAGATTGGGGATGTACAAGAGTCGAGCATTGGAGGGCACCGAATATTGTCTGGTTGAAGGAGGTAACAGAGATAAAGAAGAACAAAGCCATGGGGAATTTAACCAAAAGGATGAGAAAGTTCAAATCAAGGCATTGCTGCTCTGTGAGCCAATGTAAGTTATTGACCTTTGAGGTGATGAGTGAATGAGATTGGGTGTGTGTGAGGACTTGAGTTTTGGATGATCTCAATGTTTATGGAGCGGGGAGGGAAAGTGGGAAAAGCAGCTTCACTCCTTTCCTCACCAAAGTGTTGACATGGCTAGTCCAAAATCACATGGGTTTTGACAAGGGTGAATTCTCCTTCAATAGAAAAACAAGACCATATGAAGCACTGCGTTACAAATCTGTTTACCTCCCAGATAAGCAATGTCCACAGTAGTGTAACTTGCATAACACTTCATATAGCAAGCATCTTTAACCAATACGAGCACAGCATTGGACACATCGGGGGGTCATGGTGTTTCCATGAATTCTGTTCTAGGTCATACTCCACCAGGACTAAAGCTTGCATGCAAAAGAATCGGAATTCTACACCGGGGGAATTCTCCGTTGCGCCGGCAGCATGCCTATGCCCGTGGGCTTCCCAGTGGCGTGGTGTGGCCACAATGGGAAATTCCAGAGGCAGGCGGTGGGAATTGAGAATCCCGCTGCTGGGATGGGCGTGCCGCCTTGAAAAAGGTGGCTGGTGGACCAGCGAATCCCGCCTCATGTTCCTTTAACGTTGAAAGAACTTGATCATAGAACACAGAACATACAGTGCAGAAGGAAGCCATTCAGCCCATCGCGTCTGCACTGACACACTTAAGCCCTCACTTCCACCCGATCCCCATAACCCAATAACCCCTCCTAACCTTTTTGGTCACTAAGGGGCAATTTAGCATGGCCAAACCACCAAACAAGCACGTCTTTGGACTGTGTGAGGAAACCGGAGCGCTCGGAGGAAACCCACGCAGACACGGGGTGAATGTGCAGACTCCGCACAGACAGTGACTCAGCGGGGAATCAAACCTGGGACCCTGGCGCTGTGAAGCCACAGTGCTATCCACTTGTGCTACCGTGCTGCCCATGATTCACCAGTGGGGTATTTATTTTCATGTTATGGAGCATCACAATCTGTGCAGAACCATCCCATCTGAAGTACCAGCAAATCAACATTCTTGAAGACAATGAATGCGGCTCCTCATCCAGGTTTTTTAATATGTTTGTGTGGAAAATTTGAATGGCAATTCAACTCTTGAGGGAATCACATGATATCCAGATGACAGCAGACATGGAGAGTCAGGTGATCATCTATCAAGATGGATTAAGATTGTTAGACATAAATGTCTTCTTGAAGCATGTAATCTAGGCCAAAATTCAAGTGCAATACTGAGGGGGTGCTGCATTGTCAGACATACCATCCTTTGGATGAGGTCGTGAGTGTCTTGTTATGCTCTTGACTTAGCATAAGCTGCTTCCTTGATGTGCACTCTGACAAAGGAAGGTTCAGACTTGGAGATAGCTTCAACACGTTTATTGAACTATTAACAATTCTCCTACTTGGATTCGACTCGACTGTTAATCCTTCTATAGCTACTCAGACTGATGAACCAGTCTGCTACAATCCACGTAGTGGGTCTGATGTTCAATCAACCCTGTGCCTGTACTCACTGAGTGTCTCCACTGGAAAGAGGAAGATCATGTGTGCTGTGTCCTTTATATATGGGTTGGTGTAATGCCCCCTGTGGTAGTGTCACCTCTGTGTGTATCGTGAATGCCCATTGGTCATGTCCTATCTTACTGACCTATTGGTTGAATGTCTGTGTGTCATGTCCCTGGTGCTCCCTCTAGTGTCTAGCTAGTCTACGTGTACTTACATTAACCCCTTGTGTACATTACAGTGATGCATATCACCACAATGAGTTGACAACCAGTTGACCTGTTTCACACTCTGGATGGACATGGATCCTATGGCATCATTTAAAGAAGAGCAGGGTGTTCGTCCATTGTCAGTATTTCCTGTTCAATCAACGCGAGCAAATATAGAGTAACTTTTCATTTAACTCATTGCTGATTGTGACACCTTACTGTGAGCAAAACAGCATACTTATTTGCATAAAAGCAGTCACTGCACTTTTTGTCAGTGAAGCACTTGGAATATTTGATCTGTGAACGCACTAAATAAATAAAAACCTTTCTTCAGTGTAAGAGCGGCAATAGATTAGATGTTGGCGTCTGGTATGTTTGGTGGTGACTCTTCATATTGCCTTCGAGGATCTGGGCTTGTTATGCTGCAGCAGGGAATTTATCTGACAGAAGATAATATGAACTTTAAAAGACAAGGGATGAGAACAGGCGTAGGTGAAAAAGGTCCTCGAGTCTTCTCCAACATTGAATAAGATTATGACTAACCTTCTACCTCACTTTCCCACATTATCCCCATATTCCTTAATTCCCAAATCTATTGATCTTTTTGATTTGATTTGATTTATTATTGTCACATGTATTAGTATACAGTGAAAAGTATTGTTTCTTGCATACTGTATAAACAATGTTACAGTTATAGCAAGGTATGAAGAAAAGATCAACTTAATACGAGGTAGGTTCATTCAAAAGTCTGATGGCAGTAGGGAAGAAGCTGTTCTTGAGTCGGTTGGTACTTGACCTCAAACATTTGTATCTTTTTCCTGAAGGAAAAGGTGGAAGAGAGTATGTCCGGGGTGCGTGGCGTCCTTAATTATGCTGGCTGCCTTTCTGAAGCAGCGGGAATTATAGACAGAGTCAATGGATGGGAGGCTGGTTTGCGTGATGGATTGGGCTTCATTCACGACCTTTTGTAATTTCCTGCGGTCTTGGGCAGAGCAGGCTCCATACCAAGCTGTGATACAACCAGAAATAATGCTTTCTATGGTGCATCTGTAAAAGTTGATGAGAGTCGTAGCTGACGAGCCAAATTTCCTTAGCCTTCTGAGAAAGTAGAGTCGTTGGTGGGCTTTCTTAATCTATCTTTAACACCCTCACAACTGACCACCCGCAGCTCCCTGGGGTTGAGAATTTAAAAGATCCACAGCCCTTTAAATGAAGAAATATCTCCTCATCCCAGTCTTACATGGCCAACCCTTTATTCTGAGACTGGGACCCCAAGTTTTTGAATCCCCATCCAGGGGAAACATCCTCCTACCCTGGCAAGCCTCCTGAGAATTCAATTAGATCACCTCTCGTTCTTCCAAACTCCAGAGAATTTTGGCTTGGGCTACTCAATCTCTCCTCATTTGTCCTCGGGCAACTATATTCTTCCTTAGGTAAAGGAAACCAAAACGGTATTCGATAAACCACAGGTACCCTCAGCTCGTCCTTATGTAATTGAGCAGAACATGTGTCTGGATATAAATGTGAAAAACAGAAAAATCACCTACAGCTGCAGCCTGAAAAATAGGGATCGAAGTTATAGAATCGTAAAATTTACAGTGCAGAAGGAGGGCATTCAGCCCATCGTGTCTGCACCAGCCCTTGGAAAGAGCACCTCACTTAAGCCCACACTTCCAACCTATCCCCGTAACCCATAACCCCATCTAACCTTTTTGGACACTAAGGGCAATTTTGCATGGTCAATCCACCTAACCTGCACATCTTTGTACTGGAGGAGGAAACCAGAGTGAACCCACGCAGACATGGGGAGGACGTGCAGACTCCGCACAGTGTCACAAGCCGGGAATCGAACCTGGGACCCTGGCGCTGTGAAGCAACTGTGCTAACCACTGCGCTGCCGTGCTGCCCTTATGATCCAATATTGTTGAACGCAATGTTGAGTCTGGAAATCTGTTAAGTATTTAACCAAAGGTTGATTGCCGTTCCTCAAATTTACCTTAAGTTTCATTTGTATTCTGCAGTAGTTGCGAACAGCAAGGTCAGAGTGGGGGTGGGGGGGCGGAATTAAAATGACAGATGACTGGAAGCTTGGGGGTCATGCTTGATGACTGACAAGAGTATTCCGCAAAACAAGCGCTGATTCAACTCCCCAGGGTAGAGGAGACAACATTGTCGGCAGCAAATGCAGTCAACAGGTCCAGTATCCTTTGTCCAAAACCATCAGAGCCAATCGCTTACGTTACAATAGCCTAAGCCTAGGCTAGCTTTGGCCTAAAGTAAATTAAATGGCTGGAAAAGTAAGATGCATCACTAAATAATCAACATAGGGTACATGTAATAAGATTCCTTTTGAGAATGTTCACCACAAAAATCTCAAGGTAAACAATACAGATTGACAACTAGAATTCCTGCGCTAAAGGGCGGTGAGGTTCATAAAAGTGGGGTTTTTGGATGCGTTACAGATTTACAGAGAAAGGATACTCAACCTCTGCTTAATTGAAAGAAGTACAAGTAAATTGTTATTTCACTGCGAGGAGTTTCAGAGGACCTTGGACGGTGAGAAGGGAGAAGATAAAAGGGCAGGTGTTACACCTTCTGCCCTTCCATTGAAAGGTGCCTTGGGAAGAGGAATGGGTGTTGAGTTGATTGAGGAGTGGATCAGGGTGTCGTCGAGGACCCTTTGCAATGCTGAAAGGGGGAGGGCAGAGGGAGATATGTTTGGAGGGGGTGAATCATCGATTCGGGGAATAGGAAGCCATCTCGGAATTACTAGTATGAAAGGCCCCATCATCAGAAGCGATGCAATGGAAACAGAAAAACTGTGGAAGCAGATAAGAGGTGTGAGGAATTGTAGTCAAGTGGCTTAAAGTGAATCTTGGCTGACAGCCTATACCAGTGTTATTCAAACCTTTTTCTGGGGACCCACTTTTACCAACCGGCCAACCTTCGGGACCCAACCCGGCCGACCATCACGACCCATTCCGGCCAACCTTCGCGACCCATTCCGGCCAACCTTCACGACACACGCCAGCCAACCTTTGCAGCCAAGGCCGGCCGCACTGCGTTACCCACCATTTTCTCTTACCTTGTTTGTTGCTGACAAAAATGGAGGACATGGTTTTGGGCCCCTTTGGCCCCAATGATCCCTTTGGCCCCACGAACTTGAGAAAAAAAGGCTGCGACATATGAAAACAAATGCGGCCGCACTGCGCATGTGTGCCCGATAATCGGTGAGCATGCACAGTGCGGCCAAATTTTTGTTCTCTGTTCCTGGCCATTTTGAAGGTTGCTCGCAGCCTGCATTATTAAAAGCCGGCTGTTGTGCGCGGATTTGTGTTATCGGGAGCGCCGCGACGGACGACTCCGCGACCCACCCGACACCCGCCCGCGACCCACCCGCGGGCTGCACCCCACCCGCGGGCCGCACCCTTGCGTTTGATAATGCCTGGCCTATACCGAAAAGTTGAGGAAAGGAAGAGTCGGAAATGGAAAGCTGGAAATTGGAAACTATGTTTATGTAATTTTCCAGTTCAGGTCAAGAGTGAAAATAGGACCCATAAGGTCATCATGGGGGCAGCACGGTAGCACAGTGGTTAGCACAGTTGCTTCACAGCTCCAGTGTCCCAGGTTCGATTCCTGTCTTGGATCATTTTCTGTGCAAGCTCTGCACTTTCTCCCCGTGTCTGCATGGGTTTTGTCCGCGTGCTCCGGTTTCCTCCCACGGTCCAAAGATGTGCAGGTTAGGTGGATTGGCCATGATAAATTGCCCTCAATGTCCAAAAAGATTAGGTGGGGTTATTGGGTTACAGGGATATGTGGAGGTGTGGGCTTAAGTGGGTGCTCTTTCTAAGGGCCGGTGCAGACTCGATGGACTGAATGGCCTCCTTCTGCACTATAAACTCTATGACTCTATGATCAGTATACTGGAAAAAGTGGTGAGGGAGGGGACCTGAATAAAACTGGAATAATTGTTTAGTCACACACTGATTAATTTAGAAGTGTTCCAGCCATCATAGATCATAGAATGGCTATAGCACAGAAGGAGGCCATTCAGGCAATCATGTTCATGCTGGCTCTTTGCAAGAGCAACTCAGCTAGTCCCACTCCCTTGTATTTTCCCTAAAGCCCTGAATACGTTTTCTCATAAGTAATTGTCCAATTCTCTTTTGGAAGCTACGATTGAATCTGCCTCCATTCCAGATCCTATCCACTCAATGCCTTAAAAGGCTTTTCCTCATTACATTATTGCTTCATTTGCCAACCACCATACGTTGGTGCTCTGTTGTTCTCGACCCTTCCACCAATGGGAACAACTTTTCCCTCTCTACTCTGTTGCGACCCTTCATGATTTCGAACACTTGTACCAAATCTTCTGTCTTTTAAACATCTCTTCTCTCCACAATCCAGCTTCTCCACAAAACTAAATCCCTCATCCTTGAAATCATTCTCATAGTCTATCAGTATCCTCCTCACAGTTCACAATATCTCCAATTTTTATGGTGACTTGGGACGGAATTTTCTGCCCTCTCTGTGGTGTGTTTGGAAGTAGGAAGGGCATTTAATCAGGCAGGATGGTGTTGGGCGAGGACCCCCTGATGCAGACCCATTGGGGGCCTACCTACCCTTCCACCAATTGAGGCACTTAATTGGGTAATTAAATGGCTTCATCCCAGTGCCGCTCTTATTAACCAGCAGTGGGTGGGCCTGTCACTCACCTTTACTTACATCCGGCTTCACGATCCTAAGCCTCAGGTAAGTGTCATTCCAGCAGCAGCCCCATCTTCTCAGTGGCGCTGCTGAGCAAAAGAGCTGTCAGCCTCACATTGGCCGGCAGCTCTGTGGGCAGAGGTCCTGATCCTGAGGAAAGCCCGCTGCTGGCCTCTCAACTGCCCGATTGACTTGCGATTGAGAATTCCTCAGCTCACCACTCCCTGGGTGAAGAAATTTCTCCTCATCTTAGTCCTAAATGGTCTACCATATCCTCAGACTGTGATCCCTGGTTCTGGACTCCCCCCACCATCAGGAACATGCTTCCTGTATCTACCCTGCCTAATCGTGTTAGAATTTTAGAGATAGAGATAGAGATAGAGAAATACAGCACAGAACAGGCCCTTCGGCCCACGATGTTGCGCCGAACTTTTGTCCTAGGTTAATCATAGAATTTTGGACAATTTGTCATGGCCAATCCACCCAACCTGCACATCTTTGGACTGTGGGAGGAAACCGGAGTACCCGGAGGAAACCCACGCAGTCACGGGGAGGATGTGCAGACTCCACACAGACAGTGACCCAAGTCGAAATCGAACTTGGGACCCTGGAGCTGTGAAGCAATTGTGCTATCCACAATGCTACCGTGCTGCCCTTAAGAAGTTAACCTACACTCCCTTATTCTACCCTAATCCAAGTACCTATCCAATAGCCGCTTGAAGGTCCATAAATTTTCCGACTCAACTACTACCACAGGCAGTGCATTCCATGCCCCCACTACTCTCTGGGTAAAGAACCTACCTCTGACATCCCCTCTATATCTTCCACCATTTATCTTAAATTTATGTCCCCTTGTAATGGTGTGTTCCACCCGGGGAAAAAGTCTCTGACTGTCTACTCTATCTATTCCCCTGATCATCTTATAAACCTCTATCAAGTCGCCCCTCATCCTTCTCCGTTCTAATGAGAAAAGGCCTAACACCCTCAATCTTTCCTCGTATGACCTACTCTTAGGTATCATAGAATCTCATAGAATCTTAGAATCTCATAGGTTTCTATGAGATTCCCCCTCATTCTTTTAAACCCCAGTGAATATAATCCTAGCTGACTCAATCTCTCCTCCTGTGTCAGTCCCGCCATCCCAGAAACCTTCACTGCAATCCCTTTATAGCACGAGCATGCTTCCACAGATAAGGAGACCAAAACTGCACACAGTATTGCAGGTGTGGCCTCACCAAGGCCCTGTGTAGTTGCAACAAGACATCCCTGCACCCTACTCCTGTACCCGAATCCTCTCACTATGAAGGCCAACAAACCATTTGCCTCCTTCACCGCCTGCTCCACCCGCACGCTTTAGTTTGTATTCCCCCTCTGAATAATTAAATAAACACTCAACAAGTAATCAATTGCTAATGGTTTTTTAAATTTTTTTACATTTTTTATGTAAACATTATTTGATAGGCACAAAATAACAAAAGCACTAAATGCAACCAATGCAACAGGTAAACAAACTGAGATCTCCATTCACATTATTTATGCTTTAGAGCTGATAAATAGATTGGTGCGTTTTTCTTTTCCCGAGTACGGCAAGTTCAGAAGCAGTTCCTGTCACTTGTACTGGCAAAAGATGCACGTCTTGAATATTTAACGCTGACTTACTGAATGGTCGCTGGTCAGTGACGTATATCGGGATCAACACAGGCACTAACAGGGTTAACAAAACCATGCACAAGAAATCAATAGAGAGCAACAACAAAAAAAAGAGTACTTGAATGGTACATGGAGACGTACTGAAAATTGCAACAGTCTCGCAGAAGAAGGGCTATGCCCACTTTAGAAACAAGAAGCATAACACTATGAATCTGTTCTTCAAATGATCTTAACACAGAATGTTGGTCATAATACTGCACTGAAAAGGATATGGCACTTTAGCAGTTCAGATCACTAAGATTCAAACAGCTTGTAGCTTGGCTGACAGACACAAATACGCACAGTACGACAGCATTTGTTGACTTGCGCACCAGGGAGATCTCCTCAAATCGTTCTTTGCCCCGGCGACTAACAAAAAGTAAATTCAAACATGTAGGTTTTGATTTTCCTCTTTGCTCTCTCCCCTTGCTGTGGCAGCTACTGGATGAAGGGCATGCGCTCCTTGTTTCCATTGTCTCCCTCGTGATCTTCCTCTTCCTCGCCCGCTTCACTGGTCTCTGTGCTGTCATTCGCCATCTGGAAGCAATGAAGAAGAGGTGGATGACTCCGTGCGCAGTACAGTCTTGATGGGTTATAAATAAGAGCAACCAGCATAATTATGGGTGTGGGTGTGTGTGCATACATATTCGCATACCTACGGAGGTGAGAGGTGATTCTGAATAATTATTGTGAGTGGTGGGGGCAGCCTAGGCCTCTGGTCCCAGTTAGTAAACCAAGTATGGAGTTACCCTCTGTGTCACCGCCATGACATCAACACAGATGAATGTCAGGTCGTACATTTTGATTGGAAGAATAGGGAGGCCACTTATTATTTGGAAGGTGTGAGTGTAGGTGGGGTGGAGGGACAAAGGGTTCTTGGAGTACAAATACACCAATCACAGATTAACAGGGCCACATATGTAAAATAAAACAAGCATGAGGTTTATTCTCAGAGGGATAGAATAGACAAGTAGGGAAATTATGCTAAATCTGCATCAAGCCTTGGTTAGACCATATTTTAGATTACTCTGTGCAGTTCTGGTGACCACATTTTAAGAAGGGTACAGAGGGTGCAGACAAAAGTTACAAGGACAATATTAAAAATGCGTGGATCTGCCTATCAGGAAAGGATTGACAGGATGCCGTGCACAGACTCATAGAATCATACAGCACAGAAAAGGTCGTTCAGTCCATCACGTTTGCAGCATTCAAAAACAAACACCTCGCCATTCTAATCCCATTTTCCATTACGTGGTTCATGGCCTTGTCTGCCCTGTGATAGTACACATCTAAATATTTCTTACATTTTATGAGGGTCTCTGTCTCCACCACCCTTTCAGGCAGCGAATTCCAAACTCCCACCACCCTCTGGGTGAAAAAGGTTTCCCCTCACATCCCCCCGAAAGCTTGCGCCCCTTACCTTAAATCTGTGCCCCCTAGTCATTGACCTCTCCACCAAGGGGAAACGTTTCTCCCTGTTGACTCTATCTATGCCCCTCATAATTTTGTACATCTCAATCATGTCCCCCCTCAGTCTCCTCTGCTCCAAGGAAAACAACCCCAATCCCTTCATAAGTAAAACTCTCCAGCCCAGGCAACATCCTGGTAAATCTCCTCTGCACTCTGTCCAGTGTTATCACATCACTCCTATCCTTCCGAAGGGTTCTTTTCCCTTGACAGAAGGAGGTGCCCCAATAAAGGTCTTTAAAATTATGAAAGATGATGATAGAATAGATACAGAATGGACTGGATCTGCATGTAGTTGGGGAGACTCTGTGGACCAAGGATTCAAAATGGCAGCCTGGATCGGGATCAGGAAGTCCTGCCCCTATTCTCGGTGTTTGTGATATAGAAAGCTGGGCGAAAGGGGGCATGGCGTAAATTGCATACGCGGCAGTTACAAATGAGATGGGGCATTTGTAGGGAATAGGCTTGGCCCGAGAGATGGGAACAGGTCTGATAGACAGAGGTACAGGATTCTAATCTTTACACAGAGTTGTGCAAAGCAGGATCCACAAAGCTATAGTTCCTTCTGGGATAGAGGCTGGTGGTTACCCTCAGGGAGGAAGGGGTGGAGTGGCTATAAAAGACAAAAGGCTCGTTCGTGTGGGCACTTGCTCACCTCCCCTTGCTCCGTCAGCCATGTGGGTGACATTATAGACTGCGGGTCTCACTGGGTTAGGAGTGCGTAGGCCGTGAAGGAAGGAATGAGCACACCACCTTTGCACATGCGGCATTTTGAGGAAAGGCAGCGTCGGCATCATGTGACTAGAGCCAAGGTGCCTGAGCATGAGGTGGCAGAGCCCCCAGAAAGCTGGTGGTGGGGGGGGTGGGTGTGCTATTACTCTGAACGGAGGGTGCACAGGGATAGGTTCAGCTCCCTGGACATGAATGAGAGGCGGTGTAGTCGAAGGCTTCAGTGTCTCTGGATATGGCAAGAGCAAACTGCACCATGTTGGAGGCAGACCTAACACTCAAAAAACTGGTGCTCACTCCCTTCCGATAGCAGTCAAAGTCACCTTGGCCCTCAACTTTTATATGCAGCTGGATCCTTCCATGGTTCTGCTGCAAATTTGCATGGCATCTCAAAGTCAGCCGCACACAGGTGCATAGTGCCAGTCACCAATGCCCTCTTTGCCAGGCTAGGGGGAGCACAGTAATTAACCTACAGATGTGGCGTCTCAGAGCCCGAGGACAAAGGGGTTTATATCAATAGCTGGTTTTCCACAAGTGAAAGGTGGGATGGATTGTACCACATCGCTGTCAAAGCACCATTGCAGGAGGCACGCAGATTTAGAAATAGAAAGTATTTTCACTGCATCAATGTCCAGCTTGCAGATGAAAATACAGTATCCCTCCGTGTCTGTGCAAGATTCCCTCGAAGCTGCCGTGACTCATCCAATCCTGAGGAAGTCCAGCCTGCCTAATCTTTCGGATCAGGTCTGTGGCCGGCTTCACGGCGACAAAGGTTACCCATTGCGGAGGTGGTGACACACTCCACTCTGCCATCTGGAAACAGTGCCAGGATAGCGTTTTAACACCAGTCACCATCAGATCAAGGCAGCCATTGAGCAGGGCTACTGGCACTGTAAGAATGAGTTTCTGATGTACCCAGGGTTGGCTCTGCATCTGACGCCACAGTCGACAGGGAGGACCTAATACAGAGGCGCTTCTTATAATCACTGGTAAGGACATAGATGCACTCTCAGCCATTGATATATCAGTGACATCCAGACCATAAGTATCTCACCTCTTCCTGGAGATGCCCACTCACTGACAGGAGAGAAAATCTGCAAGTGTCCTTGACACTCTCTGGTATAATAGCTGAAATCTTCATCTACATAAGTCTACATTCAGTCTCATTGAGGGATTGACCGAAAGGTGCCATGTGACCGAGGGACCTGCTTTGCATGCTGTGAAATACAGGCTGACAAATCACCCAATGACTCAGTGAAGTCCGGCCCCTAAGTCAACAGTGTTGGATGAGACTCGGCATATCATGGTATGATTGATGGACCAATAAAAAGATTGGAAATCAAGAAATCAAACATAAATTAACAATTGTGTCACATATATGCCAGGCAATGACAACCTTACCTCAGGGGCTGGTTTAGCACAGGGCTAAATCACTGGCTTTTAAAGCAGACCAATGCAGGCCAGCAGCACGGTTCAATTCCCGTGCCAGCCTCCCAGAACAGGCGCCGGAATGTGGCGACCACGGACTTTTCACAGTAGCTTCATTTGAAGCCTTCTTGTGACAATTAGCGAATTTCATATCGTTTCATTTCCAACAAGAGTGAATCTAACCATCTTCCCTTGACATTCAGTGGCATTACCATTGCTGAATCCTCCACCATCGACATCTTGGCGGTTACCATTGACCATAAACTGAGTTGGAGTAATCATATAAATACTGTAACTACTAGAGCAGGTCAACGGTTAGGAATTCTGCTGTGAATAACTCACCTCCTGACTCTCCAAAACCTGTCCACCATGTACAAGGCACAGGTCAGCAGTGTGATGGAATACTCTCCACTTGCCTGGATGAGCGCAGCTCCAACAACAGTCAAGGAGCAGAACACCATCCAGAACAAAGCAGCCCGCTTGATCATCAACCCATGTTTGACCCACCACTGACTTACAATCATCGCAGTGTATACCATCTACATGACGTTGTGCTGCAACTCATCAAGGCTCTTTCAGCAACACCTTCCAAACCTGCAACCTCTACCACTTAGAACGACAAGGGCAGTTTCCGTACGAGGACATCACCACCTGCAGGTTCCTCTCCATACCGTGCACCATGAGAGACTTTGAAAGAAAATGGTAGTGTTGTTGGGTCAATGTCTTGGAGCCCCCTTGCTGAATATACTGCGGGTGTACCTGCATCACATGGACTGCATCAGCTAATGAAGGCATCACACCACCATCTCCTTCTCAATGGAAATTAGGAATGGCCTACAAATGCTAACCAGGGAAGCGATGCACACATCCCCGGTCGGTGATTGTCAGCAGAGAACGTATGGCTGAGCCCCTGACTTAACAATGCTGGAATTACATGGCCACAGTCTTCAAATCTGTCTGGTGACTGAGGGTTGGATTTCTGGCTCCAATCTCCACATGCATTGGCAAGAACATGCAGATTTATATTTAACCTGTTATTGTATGTGCCACTCAACAATTCTAGAGCAATGCACTGATCCTCTCTATGGTGTATTTACAAACATTGCGAAAGGCATATCAAAGAGATATAACACCATTATTGACTGAGCTGTTGTAATGCCCTCTGCTCACAGACACTTCAATGTGGTGCTCCCTTTGTTGCCTGGAAGGAGGTAGAGGCAGGCTGCTACCTGCAAAGCATTGAGGAGTGTTGTGACTGGCCTCTGGATGCATGGATTTGGGATTTTTAGCAGAACACTCCAATTAATCCCACTTCCCTGACTTCCCGCTATTTCTTTCAGGTCTTGTCCAATTTCCTGTCTGGAGTCTGCACGTTCTCCCTGTGTCTGCTTGGTTTTCATCCGGGTGCTCCGGTTTCCTCCCACAGTCCAAAAATGTGCAGCTTAGGTATATTGGCAATGCAAAATTGCCCCTCAGTGTCCATGGAGCTGCAGGCTTGGCGGGGTAACAAGGATAGGGAGGGAGAGTATGCCTTGGTAGGGTGCTCTTTCAGAGGCTCGGCACAAATTCAATGGGCCAAATGGCCTCCTTCTGCACAGTAGGGATACTATTTGTCTAATTTTGTTCGATAATGGTCCTTGAAGTTATCTTGGGCAGCTTACATCAAAAGGCACTATATAAATGCAAGGTGTTATAAGAATAAACCTGATGGGAAGCTGATTGTGTCCTTGAAATGTCGTCTAAAATTGTTCTGCTGTAAATTGCCATTTTGTAGATTTACTTATATAATCTTTATTATTGTCACAAGTAGGCTTGCATTAACACTGCAATGAAGTTACTGTGAAAATCCCCTAGTTGCCACATTCTGTCGCCTGTACAGGTACACAGAGGGAGAATTCAGAATGTCCAATTTAGCTAACAAGTACGTCTTTTGGGACTTGTGGGAGGAAACCGGAGCACCCGGTGGAAACCCAAGCAGACACGGGGAGAACGTGCATACTCCCCACAGACAAGTGACCTAAGCCCAAAATCGAACCCGGGTCCCTGGCGCTCTGAAGCAGCAGTGCTAACCACGGTGCTGCCCTGTAGAAAGACAGTCACCCATGTCAGCCACTGTGCTAACATCCCCACAGACCAATCGAGTGGTTTGACCTATTTTATCTCCACGTCCCAGGTTGTTTGAAAAATGCTGATGCTGAATAGCTAATTCTAGTTACGACGGCACCAGTTGCTGTTGTGAGCCACATCATCTGATCACCTTGTGAGCCAGGCAGCCATCGTCTTGTGGCCTATCAGCAGTGTTGCAATGAACTGTAACATATAACAGATGGAATCTTCAGATCGATCAGTGAAGCCTCGAGGGGCCCCTGATTCTCTCCGGGTTCAATTTACCATTGCAGTCAGTCAGCATTCACAGGAATTGATAGATGTTGGAAAGGATGACATCCAACTATTCTTCTACCATCCCAGGTGTGAATAATCATGGCAATTAATGTCAATCGATTGGTCTTTAATTGACCCAGAAACAAGGAAAGGCACAAAGTGCAATGATGCGGAGCTTTAAAAACCATCAGATTGTAAATCAACTGTTCATTCTGGACGTGTTACATTGCCTTCGCTGTAACGGGTATAGTTCACTTGAAGCTATAATGCCAAGAAATGGCAGAAGTTTGAAAGAACAATATTATTTATTTATTGAAGAGCATTCATGGCCAACTATTTTATTGATACAATCTAGATTTGGGACTTTCGTTGGAGAAAAGGTGGCCCGGGGGAACATTTTGACTGAAGTATTCATCATTCTTACCAACACAGATAAATTGAACCGTGGCAGCGTTTGACATAATCACAAAATTCTACAGCAAAAATAAATACCACTCCAGAGTCGTAATCCAGGCTGACATTTTAAAGGTGGCGACCCATGGATGGAACATTGAATCGAGGCCCCATCTGCCTTTACGTGCGGATATAAAAGATCCCTCAGCAAGATTTTAAGGGATATCAGGTGAGTCTTCACTTCCTGATTGACATTCCCGATCGTTCAAACGTCATCATTAAAATAACAACAGATTATCTGGTCATTATGTCATTGCCGTTTGTGGGATCTTGCAGTGCATAAATTGGCTGCCACATCCTACGTCACGATAGTGACTCCAGTTGAACCATTGAACTTTCTTTTAACAGTCAATTCATTTCGGACACTTTTTTTTGCACACTTGGCTCTCTTGCCCACTATTAAAAACAGGATTTAAACATTTGGTGCCAGCTGCAACCTTGATGAATCGACTGCGAGTAAACCAAAGCTTTTGTATCACTCAATAGAACATAGAACATAGAACACTACAGCGCAGTACGGGCCCTTCAGCCCTCGATGTTGCACCGACCTGTGAAACCATCTGAAGCCTATCTGACCTACACTATTCCATTTTCATCCATATGTCTATCCAGTGACCACTTAAATGCCCTTAAAGTTGGCGAGTCTACTACTGTTGCAGGCAGGGCGTTCCACACCCCTACTACTCTCTGAGTAAAGAAACTGCCTCTGATATCTGTCCTATATCTATCACCCCTCAATTTAAAGCTATGTCCCCTCGTGTTGGCCATCGCCATCCGAGGAAAAAGACTCTCACTGTCCACCCTATCTAACCCTCTGACTATCTTATATGTCTCTATTAAGTCACCCCTCAGCCTTCTCCTCTCTAACGAAAACAACCTCAATTCCCTGAGCCTTTCCTCGTAAGACCTTCCCTCCATACCAGGCAACATCCTAGTAAATCTCCTCTGAACCCTTTCCAAAGCTTCCACATCCTTCCTATAATGTGGTGACCAGAACTGCACGCAGTACTCCAGGTGCGGCTGCACCAGAGTTATGTACAGCTGCAGCATGACCTTGTGGTTCTGAAACTCAATCCCCCTGCTTATAAAGGCTAGCACACCATATGCCTTCTTAACAGCCCTATTAGCCTGGGTGGCAACTTTCAGGGATTTATGTACCTGGATGCCGAGATCTCTCTGTTCATCTACACTACCAAGAATCTTGCCATTAGCCCAGTACTCTGCATTCCTGTTACTCCTTCCAAAGTGAACCACCTCACACTTTTCCGCATTAAACTCCATCTGCCACCTCTCAGCCCAGCTCTGCAGCTTATCTATGTCCCTCTGTATCCTATAACATCCTTCAGCACTATCCACAACTCCACCGACCTTCGTGTCATCTGCAAATTTACTAACCCATCCTTCTACACCCTCTTCCAGGTCATTTATAAAAATGACAAACAGCAGTGGCCCCAAAACAGATCCTTGCGGTACACCACTGGTAACTGAACTCCAGGATGAACATTTGCCATCAACCACCACCCTCTGTCTTCTTTCAGCTAGCCAATTACTGATCCAAACCGCTAAATCACCTTCAATTCCATACTTCCTTATTTTCTGCAATAGCCTACCGTGGGGAACCTTATCAAACGCCTTACTGAAATCCATATACACCACATCAACAGCTTTACCCTGATCCACCTGTTTGGTCACCTTCTCAAAAAACTCAATAAGGTTTGTGAGGCATGACCTACCCTTCACAAAACCGTGTTGACTATCGCTAATCAACTTGTTCTTTTCAAGATGATTATAAACCCTATCTCTTATAACCTTTTCCAACATTTTACCCACAACCGAAGTAAGGCTCACAGGTCTATAATTACCAGGGTTGTCTCTACGCCCCTTCTTGAACAAGGGGACAACATTTGCTATCCTCCAGTCTTCCGGCACTATTCCTGTCGACAAAGACGACATAAAGATCAAGGACAAAGGCTCTGCAATCTCCTCCATGGCTTCCCAGAGAATCCTAGGATAAATCCCATCTGGCCCAGGGGACTTATCTATTTTGACATTTTCCAAAATTGCTAACACCTCCTCCTTTTGAACCTCAATTCCATCTAGCCTGGTCGACTGAACCTGAGTGTTCTCCTCGACAACATTGTCTTTCTCCAGTGTAAACACTGATGAAAAATATCCATTTAACGCTTCCCCTATCTCCTCTGATTCCACACACAACTTTCCACTACTATCCTTGATTGGCCCTAATCTTACTCTAGTCATTCTTTTGTTCTTTTGTTCAATATCCACCTCTTGGACAGTTCTCCAACCCTGTACATTCTCCCCCTGTAACCGAGAGCTCGTGTTTCCTTCTGCACAAAAAATTTTGTTTCCTGTGGGTACTGAAATCATTGGGGACATGGGTGTAAACAGAGCCTACGGGTTTGGGAATGATTATCTTCTCTGTGTTCCTTGCGGAATACAAGCTCCCCCGGTAGGGGAGGGGATCTCTATTAACCTTTGTAGGGGGTGGCTCGGTGGCGCAGTGCTTAGTACTGCTGCCTCACAGCACCGAGGACCCGGGTTCGATTCCGGCCCCGGGTCACTGCCTGTGTGGAGTTTGCACTTTCTCACCACGTCTGTGTGGGTCTCACCCCCATAACCCAAAAAAATGTGCAGGGTAGGTGAATTGGCCACGCTAAATTGCCCCTTAATTGGAAAAAAAAAATTGGGTTCTCTAAATTTTCATTTTAAAAAAACCTTTGTATAAAAGGTCAGCCAGTCAGGCAGGAACCAGAGCGGGATCCTAGTAGGGACAAAATCACAAGACAAAGGATCAGAATTGGGCCATTCGGTCCATTGGGTCTGCTCTGCCATTCAATCATGGCTGATATGTTTCTCATCCCCATTTTCCTGCCTTTTCCCATAATGTCTGATCCTACTATTAATCAAGAACCTATCTATCTCTGTTTTAAAGACACTCAGTGAATTGGCCTCCACAGCCTTCTGCGACAAAGAGTTCCACAGATTCACCAGCCTCTGGCTGAAGTTATTGCTCCTCATCTCTGTTTTAAAGGATCGTCCCTTCAGTCTGAGGCTGTGGCCTCGGGTTTTAGTTTTAACTACGAGTGAAAACGTCCTTTCCGCTTTCACACTATCTAGGCCTCTCGATATCCTGTTAGTTTCAATAAGATCCCCCTCATCCTTCTGAACTCCAACGAGTACAGACTCAGAGTCCTCAACAGTTCTTTATATGACAAGCTCTTCATTCCAGGGATCATTCTTGTGAACCTTGTGTTGGGACATATGGGGCGCGATTCTCCGCAAATGCGGAGAGTCGTAAAGGCTGCTGTGAAACTGGCCGTGTTTCACGGCAGCCTCCGCGCCCCCTCCCGGGACCCGATTCTCCCCCCTGGTCGGGGCTAGCAGCGCGGCCCCGCGAAGCACGGCATCGCAGGCTTAGCGACCGTCGCTAAGGGTCACGGCGGCTGACGCGCACGATGATGTCAGCCGCGCATGCGCGGATTGGACGGCTCCAACCCGCGCATGCGCAGATGACGTCATCACGTATATGTGTCAAACCCGTACATGCGCGGGCCGTCATGCCCCTCAGCCGCCCCGCGGACTGATCCTGCGGGGCGGTGGAGGAACAAAGAGTGCGCGGGTTTCGGACCCGCTGCCCGCGATCGGTGCCCACCGATCGCGGGCCCATGCCACCCTTGGCACGTGCCAATCGGTGCCATGGTTGTCGGGAACGGCACTTTGCGGCCGTTTTCACGAACGGTGAGAGCAGGTGTGTTTGCGTTCGTGAAAACGGCTGTAAAGGCCTGGGAACTCGGCCCATCGGCTAGGGGAGAATCGCTGTTCGCCGTAAAAAAACGGCGAGCAGCGATTCGTGTCGTGGGGCAGCCGTTGGGGGGGGGGGGGGAGAATAGCGAGAGTTCGGGAAAAATGTCGGGAAGGCCCTCCCACTATTCTCCGACCTGTCGTGGGCAGCGGAGAATCGCGCCCATGAAATGAGCCAGGTGAGTGACAGGTGAAGTTGCCTGTCAAAGTATGCAGGCCATACATGTGCAATAAAGATGGAAAGGGCTCACATAAGCTAGAGATCTCAGAATTCAGTTGACGGAGCAAACGAGAAATAAGAAGCCAGGCTCTGAAAGACTGAAATAAAACTGGAAATAAACAGCGCTTGAAGGCACTTCACAGGCATGCGATCAGAAAAAGAATGACACCGAGCTAAAGAAACAGATCCTCAAATTAAAGAGCGGCTGAAGAGAGGACAGGCAAGGGAATTCCAGACCTTCGGCCTAAATGGCTGAAGACATTCACGGCTACCCTAATGAAAAGGAGAAATAGCGAAAGAGCAAGAAGAGAAGTACAGGAGAGAAAAATACAGGAAAGTTAGCGGGGGTAAAAAAGGATAAGAATAGACTGACAGTGAGAGACAGAAAAGGTGGGAGGAGAAAGGGGTGTTCAATGCTGAGGGCTACGACCAATTGCAGGAGTACAACTAAATTGCAGAATGGGTGGATAATTGGCCAAATAATTATAGCAGATAAATAATGTGCAATACAAGCAAAATATGTGGTCACTTATTCCTAAAATAAGAATCTAATTGGACTAGGTCAGCAAAATGAACCACTAAAAGTAGCGGAATAGGTTCGAACGGCCACTTACAAGCAAACCAGGATCGACAACATGATCCTGGAACACACTTGTTGATTTTTCTCCTGGGTACCATAATGTTAGGCATATTTCCTTCGCTATTCAAGGGCCAAGATTGACTTACCAAGGGAGTTGGGGATTTTTCAACATCCAGTATAAGTTTTCCAATGTTCCCTCTGTCATGGATTCTCTGCATGGCTTCCTTCACCTGCAAATAAGAGATAGAGTCATGAATTCCTTTCGGAAGAGAGCCCAAATGAATACTGAGGAATAGCAGGCCCACAAGATTCTTCAATCGAAATTCCAGGTCATTAACAGGCAAATCCTACTCCCTGCTCAATGAATGAAGTGAAAGTCGCCACAGATGACCACAGGCTGCTATCCCCATTGAGGTGGAAGGCTGACCGATGGTGATTTAACCTGAGGGTCACCATGCCTCAAGCGAGGGGCAAGGTCATGCTAACCTCGCCCAATCCGGGAATTGAACTCGTGCTGTTGCCGTCACTCTGCATCACGAACCAGCCATCCAGCCAATTGAGCTAACAGACCTCCCCTGTTGTCACAGTCCCAGACCACCATATGCCACTCCCCCTTTGAGGGCTGACTGGTGGTGATTTAACCTGATGGTCACCACACCTCAGGTGAGGGGCAAGGTTGTGAAGGAGGGGCCTTCATGGATAACCTCAGCCATGCTGGAAGTGTTGGCATCGCTCTGTATCACGAACCAGCCGTTCAGCCAAGTGAGCTATCCCCCCAGCCCCCACCATACCTGCTTAATATTGATGTAATTGGTGGACATTTCTAGGTCACTGATATTCCACAATAACAGAAGTATTTCATATTATTTTTGGTTTACAAGCTGGTCACATGCTATGATACCAGTTTAAAAAAACTTACATGGAATATAGGATTTACAATGGAGATACAGGCCATTTAGTCCAGCCAGTCCATGCAGGTGTTTATGCATTACTCAAGCCTCCTCCAATTTCTCTTCATCTAAATCTTCATTGCAACCCATTATTTCCTTCCCCTAATGTGTTTATCTAGCTTCCCCTTTAATGCATCCAAACTATTTGCTTCAACCACTCTCTGTGGTAGCGCGTTCTACATTCCCAGCGCTCTTTAGAGAAAGGGTTTTTGGCAAATAATCAAGGGGCGGGAATCTCTGTCCTGCCAGCCCCGTTTTCCGGGACGGGGAACCACCGCCAGCAGCAGGATTCTCCATTCCCGCAGTCGGTCAATGGGGTTTCCCATTGTGGCCACCACCCCCATGCCATCGGGAAACACAGGGGCATGGGTCCGCTGCCGGCGAAGCAGAGGATCCTGCCAATAGAGAATCCCACAGCAGATGGCTGCCCATCTGTTTCTGTTGTCTGGTGGGTTCCTTGTGAATGCTTGGCTGAGCTCCAAGATTCACTACTAGATTGACACTGCAGGTGGCAGTGGGGTGTTTGCTTTTCTTGATTTACATCTTTGAGATTATAACAAGTTCCTGTGATCTCTTGTCAGTGTCTGTATATTTGTTTGGACAGGATTAAGAGGTGTAAAGTGGATAAAGCCGCTGTTACAATGATGGCACTATTTGATACTTTTCTAGGGTTGTAGGTACAGTAATTTACTTTCAAAGCAGATTTCTGAAAGGTATTTTCTGTCTTCAGCATTTCAACACTTGCCATTGGTAATATATGGCTCACTGGATCTGTAGATAATGCATATTGAACATGTGGTTGTGGAAGGGCGATGGAGGACATTGAAATAGCATGATTAGAATGGAAGGGGCATGGAAGAGACCTTACTTTTCCAAAGGTTGTCGAATCCTCTGAGTGGCTATGATTCATCGTGAAACATGCCTGGTAATGAAAAGGCTAGGGAGGGTGTTGGTTATGCGATGTCTCCTCCTGCAATGGAGCCAGCCAGGTTGGAGATACATGGTGCAAGCTCACTATCTGCATCCTTAACCATCACCAATGAAAATATGCACAGCTGGAAATTAAAAAATCATCTACTCCTCACAGACAGTTTTAGGACTATTTTGTATACTTTATTTTACTCAATTCTCATTTCTAATCCATATGAGTTCGTAGAAGCATGTGTTACGTCATTTTCTTGTGTTTAGTAGTTAAAGAACTCACTCTTTTTTTAAGCCAAGTAATCCTGGTTAAATTGGTTCCTATTAAAAACATAAATAGTGGGCTGGGCATAGGTATCTGCAAGGGAAGGGATTCTTTCAAAACTAATCTTATTCCGACCAAACGAGGAGGTTGAATAAAGAAAAAGGAGCCAGTTCATCCCTTCTCACCCGGGGGCATAGCAACGTGGGGGTATCCCATCCGGAAGTTAAGAAATTGGGGTCTTGCGCTGAGATGGTTCCCACAGAGAATCATAGAAGAATCCTAGAATCCCTGCAGTGCAGAGGGAGGCCATTCGGCCCAAAGAGTTGGCACCGACCCTCATAGAGCACTCTACCTAAGCCCAAACTCCCGTAACCCCACCTAACTATTGGAAACTTTCTCATGGCCAATCCACCTAACCTGCACATCTTTGGACTGTGGGTGGAAACTGGAGCACCTGCAGGAAGCCCACGCAGACAGGGGGAGAACATAAAAGCTCCGCACAGTCTTCCAAGGCCGGAATTGAACCCGGGCCCCTGGCACTGTGAGGCAGCAGTGCTAACCACTATGCCACCATACCTTCCAAACAAATTGAGGGGTCTCGGGTTATCAAATTTGGAAAACCTCACCTTGGGACTAGTGATGACATGTTCAATGTTGGAGCTGGCGCGATTAGAAGTGTACGCCTGCCCCTTTTTCTCCTGTTATCCATGGTGGAGACTGACCTGGCTCCAGTTTACCTTCACCACGGGAACCGGAGCGCTCCCCTGTGTTACTCATTAGAAGTATCACACTTGCACGCCACTTGATTGTTGGCAGGCACGCCCTCATCTGGCTGATTTTGCAATTAGTCGCATCCTGTTGAAATGGTCTAAGAGCGAGGACTTCACTTTACAGCACGGCAATATCCCCTCAAGTGATCAGCCCATTGTTCCACTCCCAAGTGCAACAGGTACGATGGGCTGAATGGCCTTCTTCTGCACTGTGTCATTCACATGAGGTTAAGACCATTGGGAGCAATTTTAGATTTACCCTTAAAATGTATATTCTTCAAAAAACTGCTCAACCATCCAGGTTCGTCAAATAATAATGTACATTGATGGTTTCTTTATTCCTGCAATCCATTTGAAATTGTACCCTTTAGTTTATGCTGCTTCTCAGCATTGGTCCTTCCAAAGTGCAGTTAATCTTTTTCGATATTGAATTTATTCCTCGAAGGTCTGTGCATTTTCTTATTCTGACCAAGACCTCCTCAAATTTGTTACTATTCTCTGCTGTATATTGATCTCTTTGCCATCTGCAAACTTTGAAATGATGCCCCCATACCCAAGTCTAGGTCATTGGTATACAGCGACAAGAGAAGTGGTCTCAATACCAACTCCAAGGGTACACCTCTGCAGACTTACACCCAGTGCCCAGAGTACAAAATTCACATAAAAAAATGAAATTCGCTTATTGTCACGAGTAGGCTTCAATGAAGTTACTGTGAAAAGCCCCTAGTCGCCACATTCCGGTGCCTGTCCAGGGAGGCTGGTACGGGAATCGAACCGTGCTGCTGTCCTGCTTGATGAGCCAGCGATTTAGCTGAGTGAGCTAAACCAGCTGTAACTACTGTTAGTGTGTGGCTTCCGGTTTGTGTGGTAATGAGTGCAGGAAGCCCCAGGAGACAGTTCGAGGATGCCACAACTTGGAAATCATTAATAATGCAAATCGCACTGTTTTATTCCTGTCACCTCTGCGCGTGTGTGTGCTTCCTGATAATGTCCTACTTAATATTCAAGCAAGTTTGAGTCGCAAGAAAGGTAACTGTACAAGAGTAAATTAAGTCAGGATGGGCTGTGATTAATTAATTAATTGTGAGGCTTTAATTCGGCATCTAATTATCTCAGATCTGGCCAGATCGGGAACACATTCGAATGGATGTCTAAGACGCCTGTTTACTTCACCTGCAATTAAGCAAGTTGTTTTGGTACCTGATGCGTGCTAAATATAAAACAAAGCTCCATTAACCTGAACAATTGACCTATTGTTCCCAAGCAGCAATTAGGGAATTTTCTGGACGTGACTGCTGTATATTGCTAGATTATGAAGTATTATTGCAAGAAGCAAGTTGGATATATAAATGAGGGGAGTTGCAAAGGGAGGGCAAAAAGAAAGAGTTGCAATAACGTCTGCTGTTAATTAATTCCCACAGGAGCGTGAAGCAGTATTCAGTCCAGTTCTGGTGAACTTTGCCAGGAAAGGTTAGTGTCGCGTCAGGAACATTGAATCTTCCCTTCTGCTGAAAACCAGATTGCAGAACACCGTCATGTCTGGGGGGGGGGGGGGGGGGGGGGGGGGGGGGGGGGGGGGGGGGGGGGGGGGGGGGGGGGGGGGGGGGGGGGGGGGGGGGGGGGTGGGGGGGTTGCAAGGGGAGGTGGGGGGTGATTGGATCTCAGGGGATAGGCTGGGGGAGGGAACGGAGGTCAGGCGGTTATCAGGCCTTCAGGGAAGGGCACTCCCAGTCAGAAGAGGCCTTCTAATGGAGGGGCCCCCAGCCAGCCTTAAAATTGGGACTGGGCGGGAAGAACCCATAAGTGGCCATTTCGTGCCCAGTTAAGGGCCTTCATTGGGGCAAGGGTGGGCTGCCCACCTGAGGTCCTGCCCACCCCCAGCATAAAATTGCATTCATTTTGGGGCATGTGGAAACCAAGAGGGAATCCTGTCCATCCAATTTCACATTGCCCCCAAACATCTCAGAACGGGGCAGGGGTGTGTGGGGGGGGGGGGTAGAATTTTGGCCCTTATGTTCTTGTGTATCACTGAGTTAAGAGTGGGCTGCGGAGTTTTGGATGGGCTCAGGTTTATGGAGGGAAGGATGTGCTACACTCGCCAGGAGTGTTTAAGTTGAAAGGTAACAAAGACATGATTGAGCATTCCAGTGGCAGATAAGCTGAGATAGGCATGATGTTCGCACTGTTATAGACAAGAATGGAATCAGGTGAGAGCAGTTCTGCCTAGCTGGACGACAGTAGAGAGGCATTGGAGGAACTTGGGGTGGCCAACGTATCAAAGGCTGTGGAAAGGTCAAGAGAGGAGGTTAAATTTACCCTTTTCACCTTCACATGATTGAGGGTGGGTTCCCAACAAAGCTCCATACAATTGTCGCAAGATTTCCTTGTTTGTCTCCTCCAGTTCTATTGTAATAAAGACCAACATGCCATTTGACTTTCTAATTGCTGTGTCGTGTCTTCATGCTAACTTTCTGTGTTCATCGAGTCACTCAAGTATTTCTGTACATCGGCATTGAGAGGTTTCAGGGGCTGGATCCTCCGATTCTGAGACGAAGTGCTGACGCCGGCATGGGAACAGTAGCATTTTACAACCGAAGAAACAGCGCAAAACAGTCACCTATCCTCCGTCTGGTGGGGGTTAGCAGGCACACAGTGTAAATCCCCCCGGCTCTAGCTGCGGATATGGCTAGAGAATTGCTGGGTTTGTGGCCGCGCATGTACACAGCGGCGGCCTGCAGCGGCTGCGCCGTACAACATGGCGCCGGTCGCGCAGACCCTGCCTGCCAAATAGTGATCCACTTTGGCCAGGCTCGCCAACCCCGGACCACTCCCCACCAGTGCCCCCAGCCTGTGCCAAGCTCTCCCCGCCCACGGATCAGCCCCCCCCCCCCCTCCCCCGCTCGACTGTGGCGACGCTGGACTTAGTCTGCAGCCACCATGCCGAGTTCCCGGAAAACATTAGCACACACGCCCCATGCCGTTGGGAACTCGGTCCTCTGGGGGCGGTGCATCGGGGGAGGGCCTCAGGTAATATCCTGAGGCCAACTCAATGGCATCATTTTGGAGGGGGGGCGGGGCATCGCAAAAACACCGCCACCCCCGATTTCGGCGCCAACGGGGATTCTCCGGCTGATCGCCGTACGCGATTTCGGCATCGGGAACCGTAGAATCCCGCCCAGGATCTTTTTTAAAATATTCTGCTTTTCTGTTACTACCGAAGTGAATAAGCTGACACTTCCCTACATTGTAAGAAGACTGATACATTAGAGAACCTCACAAAATTACAGTGAGAATAGAGAGAGATTGGAGAGTAGAGGTAAAAAATGGATCGCACAAGCAGCTTCAGCAATGGAGGATTATACTGGTGTTCCTTGGGAACGTACTACCCTGAATTAATGAGGAGTTGTTTATTTTACAGAAACATTCTTCCTATCCTGGCTGAATACCAGCTTTGCAAGGCTGAATAAATCACTGATGTAGCTCATAAATAATGAGGTTTAATTTCCACAGGAGCTCTATCAACCACGCCCAACAATCCCCACCACCACAACACTGTAACCTCGACAGGAGACCTGTGGGAAAATGATGCAATCTCTGCTTACGCCAATTCTCCAGCATTTCCGTGGACCTTCAGTCAAAGTTACAGTGAACTGCGGAGCAATTTCTATCCTTTTTGCTTCCTAATGTCCTTCACCAGTCTGCTGTCTGACTTTCCATCCCAAGGTAGCAGCAAAGATGAGATAAAACACAACATAGAAGGTAATGTGGTGTTCTTTGTTTTGCTAAATTTAGGATGGTTGGCGTAGTGTTCACAAAGACCACAAAATAGTTTTAAATTGAACAATGCTATAAATTTATTAACACTACTAATTTGCATTCGACACTTACTCCGAGATAATTCAGTTGATAATAAACATATAATCTACACTCATTTACTACTAAACTCAATACTATATAATTAACTGTAATGCAGAACAAGGCCAGCACCGCGGGTTCAATTCCTGTACCAGCCTCCCCGAACAGGCGCCGGAATGTGGCGACTAGGGGCTTTTCACAGTAACTTTGTTGAAGCCTACTTGTGACAATAAGCGATTATTATTGTTATGATTTGCTCTCACTCACTCTATCTTTCCATCACTCTTCTTTCTAGCCTTCTCCTCAACCTCTCCCTCATAAGGCTTAGCATCAATGTCTGATACACTTGTACATCTAGCTCCCTCTAATGGTGAGTTATACATTTCATTAACCCTTGCAGTTCCTACATTTATGATACTGTCAGAGGTAAGAGAGCCCAGAATCAACTGACAGCTTTGAGTAGGAGTTGGATGCTTTTGTGCTGAGAAAGAGGATTGAAGTTTATGGTGCAGACAATAATGCTTGATTTTTTTTTGATGGGGGACTGGTGGAGGGAAGTCAATGTTTCTTAAAGAAAGAGACACACTTGCAACATGGCAATGGCCAGTAGGCAGTAGATCCATAATTTGGTGGTACCATTGAGTGAGGAATATTGAGCAGAGGTTTTGTGTTCTCATTTGGAGCAGCATCCTGGATCTTGAATCTCTACCTGCACCAGCAGACTGGACTACAGATTAACATCAACTCTAAAAATTCAGTACTCTCTCGTTCTTGCACATGAGAAGCAGCCAAGTGCTGATGTGGGATTTGAAACCACAAACTTCCTATTTCAAGGCAAATATGCTCCATTCTGAGCTAAGGTGACACGTGACAGGCCACTAATGATCTTTAGGCTGTACTTATGAGTGTCATTGTGGGAGCCAACAGATAATCGCACAATTCCTTTATTCTACTTGCTTCTGAAGAAACAATACGAGAATTAGCTTGGCTGCATACAAAGTGAATATTTCTGTCCCCTTCAGAGGAACTCCTCCATTCTGCTAATCCTGTAGATGATGCCAAACCTCCTAAATCCACATTCCTTTACGGGTCTCTCAGGCAACCCAATTCTGAGTGTTTTGTATTGCTTTGGGCAATTACAGATGAAAGAATCACTGATGGAAGTATTCAGCAAATTAAATTGCTGTTGGCACAGCATTGAATACTTGCTTTGCATTTACACTTGCGTTGCTAAGGATCTTCGCAGTAGTCCGCTGTTAAGGGCGTATTTTTGTTTTTGTTCATTTATGTAAATGCAGCCTGGTTCGAAGGAAATTAGCATTGCTCAAAAGATGATAGATATCATCCTGTTTTTCAAGATCGAATTTCACTTATTTTCACTGAGATTTCTCCTTTACGGGGTTTGCAATGAACACCTTGAGGCCAATCGTGTCATAACGTTGCACCCAAGGGGAACGGAAACATAGAAAATAGGTGCAGGAGTAGACCATTCAGCCCTTAAAACCTGCAATCCCATTCAATATGATCGTGGCTGATTATGCAAATTCAGTATCCCACTCCCGCTTTCTCTCCATACCCCTTGATCCTGTTAGCCACGAGGTCCATGTCCAGCTCCCTCTTGAATATATCCAGCGAACTGGCCCCAACAGCTTTCTGTGGTAGAGAATTCCACAAGTACACAACTCTCTGAGGGAAGAAGCTCTTCCTCATCTCAATCCTGAATGGCTTATACCTTATTCTTCGGCTGTTACCCCTAGTTCTGGACGTCCCCAACATTGGGAACATTCTTCCGGCATCTAGCCAGTCCAGTCCCATCAGGATTTTAAATGTTTCGATGAGATCCCCTCTCATTCTTCTAAACTCCAGTCAGTACAAGCCCAGCCGATCCAGTCTTTCTTCATATGTCAGTCCTGCCATCCCGGGAATTAGTCTGGTGGAAAGATGTGCATTTGTGTAGTGCCTTCCCCAACTTACGTTCGTAAGTGCTTTTACGGTCAATGAAGGACTTTTGAAGTGTTGTCACTTGTGCTGCAGGAAACATGGCAGCCAATCCTGGCACAGCAAACTCCCTCAAGCAGCAACGTGATAATGATCAGATCAATCGTTTTTTGTGATTTGTGACGAAGGGATAAATATTCGATGAGGACACCAGGGATAACTCTCCTGGTCTTCTTTGAAATAGTAGCATGGGGTCAGTTACAACTACTTGCAAGGGCAAAGGGACCTCGGATTGATCCCACAGGCCAGTTAAGATTATTATTACATCTGACAGATTCAGCTTTTTTTGATACTATTTCTCTTTTGATAGTGCAGCAACTATTGCTGTTTTTGGTTATCTTACCCAATGTCATGTCGAGCCAAATTTTTATTTGATTGAATTTATTTATTAACGTTCCCATGAAGCAATGTGGGCTACTGGACTACATTAAAAGCATGATATATCTTCAAGTTGTTGATGCTCTTCAATAAACTTGTGATGTCCGGGCTTCAGCCCCCAGGAGAGAAGAAGCTCATTTTAGATTTTAAAATTTAAGCTTGCACAGAGGCTTCAAACATGTTAAAGGGCAATGAAAATGACTGTGAGAAAACCATTTCAAAGGTTTCCACCACATTAAAGGGAAGATTTTTATCTTCATCTCACAGATCTTTAATATTGACATGCTGGGAGAGTTTAAAGTGTCTAAAGCTACAGAGAGAAGACTTTCACATTCTTTTCACAGATCTTTGATCTTGACATGCTGAAGGATTAAAGGTTTAAAGGCTACAGATGTGACGACCATGCAAATTACCCCAATCCCAGTAAAGACCCCCGACCAGAGCTCCTTGAGCTCAACCCAAGTAACCCCCCCCCCCAACACCCAACTCCCCTGAAGGATATCTCTTGGCACATTGGAGGCAAGTGTGGGGAAAGTATTCAACCCCTTGCCCCCCCCCCCCCCCCCGCCCCCCCCTTGGAGTGCAAGGTGCCAGGTTGCCATGACCAAGGGATGGGGCCTAAATGGGGAGACTCAATGGAGGCTGAATAGAGGGATTGAGGGGGCTCTTAGGGGGGAGTTGAGGGTTGGGTCCTTGCCGGTGATTAGGGGGTGGGGGCCTTGCCAGTGATCTGGGGGGGCTGCAATGGTATTCTATTGGGCACCCCGATTTCTGAGGAGTGGGACCTGTCAGAGAGATTGGCTTCCTCCCTGCTCAGGTCCAGCGAAAACCCCGATCCTTGTTAAAAAGTTTACTATGTGCCATTGAATGACGCGCCAGTTTCGCTCCGAGCGCCAGCGGGAATCAATCCCGAATCTCCGCTTGCGCCTCGAGGAGTATACCGGGAGCAGTGAGTCTGCATGCGCTCCCAGTGATCCAGCTTAGCAAACTCAGTGTGTGTTCTGCTTTATTCATCAGCAAGGCAACCAATTCCATTTGGAGGTTTTATGTGACTGAATCCTTTCCATTATGAGTAAAGCAAGCAATTGGGAAGGCAAATAGCACGTTGGCCTTTATTGCAAGGGGTCTGGGGTGTGAAGGTAAGGAAGATTTGCTGTAATCATAGAATTTACAGTGCAGAAGGAGGCGATTCAGCCCTCTGAGTCTGCACTGGCCCTTACAAAGAGCACCCTACTCAAGCCCACGTCACTACCCTATCACCGTAACCCAGTAACACCCACTTAACCTTTTTGGACACTAAGGGCAATTTATCATGGCCAATCCACCTAACCCGTGCATCTTTGGACTGTGGGAGGAAACCAGAGCACCCGGAGGAAACCCACGCAGACACGGGGAGAACGTGCAGACTCCGCACTGACAGTGGCCCAAGCCGGGAATCGAACTTGGGAACCTGGAGCTGTGAAGCAACAGTGCTAACCACGCCATAGTCAGATGTGGATTGTGAATTTTTGGAATTCTACACTCGAGAGGGCTGCGGATGTTTCCTCGTCGAGGATATTCAAGACTGAAAACGAAAGTAGATTTTTGGGTACAAAGGAAATCCAGGGATGTGGCGATCAGATGGGAAAAGGGATTTGAGGTTGAGAATCAGCCATGATCTTACTCTATGGCAGAGCGGGTTGGAGGGGCTGAATGGGCCACTCCAGTTCCGAGCTTTTCTGTCTGATTGAGCAGAAAGGAAAACAGAAATGAAGAGACGGTTCAGTGATAGAGGAAAGACAGAAGTGACTGGGAGAAAGGGGTAAGGGTGAGAGAGACAAGTGTCAGAGAAAGTTAAGGGGGAGAGAGGAAGAGAAATTGAAGAGAGAAAAAGAAATGAAGGCTAATGTGGTTTGGTTACCATGACTTTTATGATAATTTCCATGCCTTCACTTCCTGAACATTTATTAGAATAAATGAACGCTCCAGGATTCAAAGTTTACTTTTCAGCACTGGAGTGTGGGAGCAGAGACTACAGGGTGATGGAGGGACCTTTGACAGTATAGAAGCAACAGGGGAACCACGGGGGCTCTGCAGCCTCAGCGTGGCCCAATCGGGAGCTTGTGGTCAGGGCAAAACTGTGCTTCAGTTGTTATTTCAACAGACTGCATGCCAGCAGCAGTTCCCTCAGTCGTACATGGCAAGTGATAGAACATAGAACATAGAACAGTACAGCACAGAACAGGCCCTTCGGCCCTCGATGTTGTGCCAAGCAATGATCACCCTACTCAAACCCACGTATCCACCCTATACCCGTAACCCAACAACCCCCCCCTTAACCTTACTTTTTAGGACACTACGGGCAATTTAGCATGGCCAATCCACCTAACCCGCACATCTTTGGACTGTGGGAGGAAACCGGAGCACCCGGAGGAAACCCACGCACACACGGGGAGGACGTGCAGACTCCGCACAGACAGTGACCCAGCCGGGAATCGAACCTGGGACCCTGGAGCTGTGAAGTATTTATGCTAACCACCATGCTACCGTGCTGCCCCCAGTGATGTAAGGGAGGACAGTGGAAGAGGGACAAATTTTGGTTATCTGGTATGCCTCAGAGCTGGGTAGATCTGTAATATCGTCATTGACTGACAGAACCTGTATCCACGTCAAAAGAAAATCAGAGCAGAAGAATGCTTTTCCAAATAGTGCACCCAAGGCCTGCTGGAGGTACCGCTTACCTGGCCCCACCCAATTCTGAGTTGGGTGTTTGTTCTGGGGTTGCAAAGCATTGGTTGTTAAAATGGGCCTCAGTGCATCTGTTTTAAACCCATAAACTGGGCGCAAGAATGTCTTATTCTATGCCACGTAAACCCAAACCAGCTTCATCCAGTGGAAAGCTGGCAACGTGCCCATTGTGATGGCCAACCTTTATTTCTAACATTGGACCATGTCAATATCTTGAAATCCATGTGCCAAATCTGCATAGCTCAAAGGGTTATGATCAAAGGTCCATTTCACCATAAGAAGCTCAACTTTCCAACAAAAAAAAACAAAACCTAATTTTTGCCTCATTTAAGATTGGAACCAGACGCAATTTAACTTCAATCACATTAAGAGGAAACCAAATGAAGATGCATTTTGGTGTGATTTGATTGACACAGCAAGCCTTCTCTCCTGAAGTACCATTTCACTGGACAAGAAATGGTCAAGAATGGACAAGAAAATCCAAAGGTGTGCAGGTTTGGTTGATTGGCCGTGATAAATTGCCCCTTAGTGTCCAAAAGCTTAGGTGGGGTTACAGGGATAGGGTGGGTCCATGGACCTAGACAGGGTGCTCTCTTTCGGGGTGGCAGTGCAGACTCAATGGGCCGAATGGCCACCTTCTGCACTGTAATGATTCAATGAAAGCACAGCGAATCAGAATATTACAGCCTTTTTCAAACCCGCGCTTCTGCTGTGTGCATTGCTGAATTGGGCCTTGTGTTTTTTTATGTAAACAGAATATTTGCTATACACCTTCTTTGTGATGGAGAACAAACTGCTGGCATGATACAATTAAAGGGAGAATTAGTGAAGGGTTTGGAATGATGCGATACCTTCTAATTTAAATGTAAGTACGTTTCGCTCCAAGCAATTTGGATGCCTGCTGTACAACTGCATAATCAGATGCAAAGCAACCCAATTAATAGTTTTGCTTCAAACAGCAAAGGTAATAAATCAGCCCCAGTAGTTTCAGTGTTTTCATTTTGCCTCAGGCATTTTACATCACAACAGGTGGAACTCCTGCTTTACTGACAGGGTTGAAAATCTGTATCCTTGGGAGCTGAGGAAATTAAATCTTTGTGTCTGTAAACTTATCAAAGGAAGACTTATATGGCTGAAAGAAGGATCTGGCTTTCATGGTGCAGGAAATCATCACTGTGGTCCAGGCGGAACAGTCCCCAACACCCGAGAAGTAGATCATAGAATTTACAGTGCAGAAGGAGGCCATTCGGCCCATCGAGTCTGCACCGGCTCTTGGAAAGAGCACACCACCCAAGGTCAACACCTCCCCCATCCCAATAACCCAGTAACCCCACCCAACACTAAGGGCAATTTTGTACACTAAGGGCAATTTATCATGGCCAATCCACCTAACCGGCACATCTTTGGACTGTGGGAGGAAACCGGAGCACCCGGAGGAAACCCACGCACACACGGGGAGGATGTGCAGACTCAGCACAGACAGTGACCCAAGCCGGAATCGAACCTGGGACCCTGGAGCTGTGAAGCCATTGTGCTATCCACAATGCTACCGTAATTGAGAGGAAAGTCGAGAGATGGTCACGGAAGAGGCTGGGATCCACCAAGACAGGGGAGGCTCAAGGTGTCTTCACTACCCCAAAGGAACACTGAGTAAAACAGTCTTGCAGAGCTCAGAATAATGAGATGTAAAACATTTCTTGGGACTCAGCGTCTGTTTCCCTGGCTGGAGAGAATAGAACTCGGGCTCACAGAGTCAAGATAAGCAGCGGAATTCTCCATCGGCGAGACCCTCCGCTTCACCGGCAGCACACCCACGCCCGTGGGTTTCCTGACGGCGTGGGGTGGCCACAATGGGAAACCACATTGGCCGACTGCACGAATGGAGAATCCCGCGGCCGGCAGGGCGCGCCACACCCCGCCATAAAACAGGTACGAGGTCCTTGGTTGATCCAAAAAAACTACAGTCACCAGGTTTGTGACTGTAAAACACAAGTAATCTTTTAGTGTTATAATTAAATGGACAGAAAATGTAACTGACTACCTGCTGCACCTTTCACAAACCCCCTTCCTAACTCACCCCACCCTCTAAACACGCATACACACACACGCACACATACACACACACACACACAGACAAACAACGCATAGGGGAAAGGGTGATGGAAAGGGAAAGAAAATATAAATAAAAATAAAACAATAAGGATCTTTGATGCACTGGGCTGACTTCCAGTCAATGTCTTTCTGAAGTTCAGGCTTTTGTTTTGGTACTTCTTCCTTCTAGGCTTGAGTTGGTTTGCGCTGGCAAGGTTGTCTACTTTCTCTGCAGATTCAAGATCATTTCAGATTCACAGCAAAGGATCTGCCAGGCACTCACCAGTTTCAGAACAATAAAGCAGTCCTTTTACTTCAGCAAGCAGGAGCGAGATCCAAACACTTCCAAGATCTAAACACTGCTGCCCAGTTCTCTCTGAAAGCATCACGCAGGAGCCAATCTCTCTAAATGTTGGAAAGACCAATGAACTGATCATTGACTTCAGGAAGCGCAGCACAACACACAGTCCTGTCTGCATCAATTGCTCCGAAGTGGAGATGGTCGATAGCTTTAAGTTCCTGGGGGTCACCATCACCAACAGTCTGTCCTGGTCCACTCACATTGATGCAAGTCAAGAAAGCCCAACAACGTCTCTACTTACTACAGAAGCTAAAGAAATTGAGCATTTCTGCATTGACTCTCACAAACTTCTACAGATGTGTGATAGAGTGCATCCTATCCGGCTGCATCGCAGCCTGGTATGGCAACTGCTCGTTCTCTGTTGATTATTCTTGTGTCTACTATGTACGTACTATGTACATTCCTTGGCCGCAGAAAAATACTTTTTACTTTTCACTACATGTGACAATAAATAAATGAATAAAATCAAAATCAAATCACTGGCCATCGTCAGGCAGAACACTGTCCCTGATTAACCCACTGGTTAACCAATGAAACCGACCCCCTCCAAAGCTGGTTCCTAATATCCACTCAGTGCTGAAGAGTCTGGCCCCTTCTTTCCAAAATACAAAACCTGGGAACACAATGTCCTGGCAAGCAGGCTGCTTCACCATTACATCTTCTGCTTAAAGGCACATCTCGATTAAAGGTCCATGGATCAAAAATGTAAAATAAAAGAAATGGGAACAAAGGAAATAAACAGGAAGGGCTATTACAACTGTGTTTCCGTACTGTAATAGATAATGAACAGTCAGTTTCTGTTGTCCATAAACATTTGTGGCATTGTCCACAAACATTTTAAATGGTACTAGAAATGCTCTGAATGATGAGAGGCAGAACGTACTGGGGTGAGTGGGGAGAAGACATATAATGTAAAAGGTAATTTCATTCAGTCTATTTTAGAACAAAAACATATTCATTTAAATGATCATTTTAATTAGAGATAGGGTTTGATGAAATGGGGTGGGAAGAGGTATGTGTGGAGCATAAAAACTAACTGTGAGAGCAAATGTCTTGTTTTGGTGTTGTCAATTCTGTGTAACTTTTCACAAATACAACGCAATTCATGAGATAAAGAAAAGCCCAGCGATCTTACAACTGCCGACCATAATTTACACAGGGACAGTCGACACCGTTGTACGCGAAAAGTGCACAATGGCCACTTCCATCTATGTCACAGAATTCTCAGGTGCTGATGTGCTGGGTATGCTGGGTCTGTGAGGGCTGCGTTTACCATAGCAGTGATTGAGATAGGCTACCAACACTTGTAGAAGTACAACTCTATTTTATTTAACTATGAGCTGGTAAACATACTTGCACTGTGGGTTGACACTATGTTAAGTTGACTGGAGACCTGAGGCTAACCTGACGAGACTATGCTGCTAGCACATGGTAGATGTTTGTGTTGCTGATCACGGGCTCAGGCTGTCTCAGAGGCTGCATCCCAAGAGAGCGGGAAAACTAGTGCCCTCTGGCTTTACAGTGGCTGTGTCCTGTCTGGTGATTGGCTGCTGTGTTCTGCGTGTTGATTGGTCATTCAGTGTGTCAGTCAGTGCCTGTCTATGCACCATCATATACTTGTGTATATATTATGACAGGTGCCATGGGCTAAATTGCTGGCTTTGAAAGCAGACCAAGTCAGGCCAACAGCAGCAGGTTCAATTCCCGTACCAGCCTCCCCGAACAGGTGCCGGAATGTGGCGACTAGGGGCTTTTCACAGTAACTTCATTTGAAGCCTACTTGTGACAACAAGCGACTTTCATTTCATTGAATCACTGTGACGCTAGTGCATTGAGCTCAGCCATGTGTAAAAGAGGAACATTAGATTGTAACCGTCGACTTTTTAAATCAGCCCGAATTTTGAGGTCTTTAGCAATCACAAGTAAAACCTCATTTAAAATAAAATTAACAAGAAAAGCTTTGGGCTTGAGTTTGACAAATTTCCAGAACTCTGGGACTCTCTCTCTGAACCTTTCCTTCTCTCCACCTGTCTTCCTTCCTTTCAGTCTCTCTTTCTTTCTTTGACCAAGCTTTACATCAACACACCCCCCCCCCCCCCCCCCCCCCCCCGGCTCCCTCCGAGTACTCCCTTCTTTAGCTGAGTGTTCTTTGTTGTCTGGTTACGCTGTTGTGAATAGCTTTGGGGTATTTTTTCGAGGGACAGGTATTCTTTAAATGGAAATTGCTGCTGGAAACAAGATTTGAAACCATTTTCCGGTCCGCCTGCCGGGGAATCGTCATGGGTGGGACGGATAATTTGGCAGTCCAGCGAAGGTCCGTTGAACTCAGGTAGGAATTCCCGATACCGCCCAACCCGGGACCGGATAACTTCCCCCACAAATTAGTTTAAGGTGTTGGCAAAAAATACCAAACATTTCCTTACAATGTTCTTCCCGCCCTGCTATGAAGGTATTGACTCTTGTCGGTGGGTAGTTCAATAATTTAGGGCCCGATTTAATGGAAATGCAACAGAGACCCGTATCGAGCCTGTTTAACCAGGTATTAGCGCTGAGAATGGCCCGGCTATTAAACGGGACTTCTGCTTCATTTCGGGGCTTCGGGCAAGGATCGCCTTGCTGAAGCCTCACTTAGTCCCCATTTCCTGCACTAACCAGTCCCACTCGCCAGTGCAGGAAAAGACCCGGGGGGGGGGGGGGGGGGGTGTACTGTTAGATGGCACCCCAATGTCTAGACCCCCCTTCCGCGACCTTTGGACACTCCGAATGCCCCAACTCACCAGTAAAGGGGTCCTTGAGCCCCCCCAGTCCCCACCTCATAGGGACAGGCACACCCAGGCCTGATCTTTGGGACAATGCCACCTCGGCACGTTGGCACTACCCACCTGGTACTGTCAGGGTAGGGTGGCACCCAGGTGGCACAGCCAGGATGCCTGGGTAACACTGCCAAGGTACCAGGCTGGCAGTGCCAAGGTTCCCCAGTGGTCCTTCCCAGAGCGCAACCACCCAGGGACCCCAAACCGCCAGGGAGATGCCCCCCCCCCCCAAGTGCCGGTATGCCTAGTCCTGTGGAAATTGGTGCTAAACGATGCTCACTTGGGGTCTCCAAGGCACAGCCATTCGATCCCGGATGCTGCGTTGATCCAACGTAGACATATTAAGGTGAGACTAACTGCTCACTTGAATAAGCAAATCTAGATCTTGGCCCCAATGGGCAGAATCCAGATCACGATGCCTGACAAAGACTTTTGTGAGATTTACCAGCCTTGGTGTATTTCGATTCAGGAGCAACGCAGCCAAAAGATCCCCCCCACCCCCCGCCCTATTTTTGATGTATTAGACCCGGGCAAGAGTTTCCACCTGAGGTCAGGAACCTGATGTCGAAAAAACTCTCCGGCTCCCTGAAGGTTCAGAGACTGAAGCACAAAATCTAGGCCTTGGTGCTGTCCTGAGGGAATGCTGCACTGTCAGATTTGTCACTTTTCAAATGAGACCACAAACGAAGGCGCTGTGTGAACATAAATGATCCCGTGACATAATCTAAATGAAGCACGGAGGATGTATCCCCAACATCATCATCCAGCTTCCCTAAAACAGACAGTCTACTCATAGTCAGCTGGCACAGTGTTTACCACTGCTACCTCACAGCGCCAAGGACCCAGGTTCAATTTGGCCTCAGGTGAGTGTCTGCGTGGGTTTCCTCCGGGTACTCCGGTTTCCTCCCACAGTCCAAAGATGTGTCGGTTAGGTGGATTAGGCATGCTAAATTGCACTTTCTTGTCCAAAGGTTAGGTGTGGTTTTGGTGCAGACTCAATGGGCCGAATGGCCTTTCTCTGCACTGTAGCGATTCTATAATTATCACATCGCTGTGTGTGGACAAATTGACCGTCATATTTGCCACGGTGAGTACACTTCAAAAAGACTCCATTAGCTGTAAAGCGCATTCAGACACTGTGGAGGGTGCGATAGAAATGCAAGTCTTTATTTGTCCAGCAGTAGGTGGACCTTGAAAGCAGGAGTTGCTGGACAGTGATCAGGAACTGAGTCAGGTTTCTTCTGTCTTTCCCGGGATCATTAAGCAACCCCCATTGCTGGAGTAGCTGTGATCGGCCAATCTATCTGCGGTTAGGACGTGAAGGAAGAACTGTGCGTACATTTTAAATGGAAGTGAAGGACAGAAGTGTTTCATTATTGGCCTTGCCAAGGTCTGAGGGCAGTGAGGGTTTCTGCTCCTTATCGTGCACAGCAAGACAGGCAGGAATCGGGGTATCCTGGCTCTGTTTATGCGTCACAAGCCTCTCCAGGCTCACAGATGAAAAACAGTCAATTGAGTGAGTTGCAAATGCCCATTCAATTGCAGCCCCCCATCAATCACCTCCCGAAACAAACCTTGTTGCTCAGCTGGTTGCAAGATGGAACAAAGAGTTTCTTGGCCTTGCTGCCTGTTCCTGACTCTCCCAAGGCAAGGATAAGCTGGACTGGGAAAACCCACGGAGCCAGTGGGCAGCCCTGTAAGGAACAACACCGCGGGCAAGATGAGGGCAGCACGGTAGCACAAGTGGATAACACTGTGGCTTCACAGCTCCAGGATCCTAGGTTTGATTCCCCGCTGGGTCACTGTCTGTGCGGACTCTGCACGTTCTCCCCGCGTCTGGGTGGGTTTCCTCTGGGTGCTATGGTTTCCTCCCACGGTCTAAAGACGTGCAGGTTAGGTGGATTGGCCATGATAAATTGCCCTTAGTGACCAAAAAGGTTAGGAGGGGTTATTGGGTTACGGGGTCAGGGTGGAAGTGAGGACTTAGGGGGTCGGTGCAGACTCAATGGACCGAATGGCCTCCTTCTGCACTGTATGTTCTATGTTCTATGATGATGCCCGAGGGGCAAAGAGCTCTCCGGCGCCATAATGGTCACTTGCAATTGTGGATGGCAAACGATCAAAAGGTTGCTTTGCAACCAAACTGACTGAAAATTGAACGAGCTTGCTGGAACTGGAGCACCCTTCAATAGACACGAATTGCCCTCGTGCGGCATTTCCCTTCCAGCAGAAAGGTGAGGGCGACGAATGTGAGTTAAAAGTCTGCTTGTGATTGCTGTGTCACGGTGATGAAGGAGGACTGGAAGCAAAAAGGCTGGAGGGATTGACGAGGCCTCACAAACCCATCGTCTCGCCCCTCGCCACCGAGCAGAATGGGCTGCTGATGACGGAAGGCACAGGGTTTTTTTTACTCCCCCCCCCTGGGTTGAACGGCACAATCTGCAAACAGAGCACGTTGTCCCCTATCTCCTGGAGCAGCAAACAAAATCACCTCGTAACCCAGCAACCATAAACACTGAGCTGCAGACGTCACATCCAGCCAGTCGCTTTGAAACTGTGGAGCGCTGGGATGTTGCACCGTTCGATCGATCGCAAGGGAGGTGGGAAGAGATTGCACCAAAATATATTGAAAACACCCACAGGAGAAAACATTAGCCCTATTTGCTCCATGTTTTCTCTCCTCATCTCCTCATAAATTGGTCAAGCCCCCCGGATTAACCCTGGAGCCTCCAGCAATTCAGCATTAACCTCCCGTTGTGATGAATTAAGAAAGATTGTGCATTTTTTGCAATTTTCCTTTGCACACATTGTTGTTGGTCACTTAACAATTGACGCTGGCGAGAGAAAGGTTGTTGGATTGGGTGAGATGGTAATCAGAGAACCTCTACAGTGCAGAAGGCGGCCATTCAGCCCATCGAGTCTGCACCAATCCTCCGAAATAGCATCCCATCCAGACACACACACACCCCCCCCCCCCCCCCCCCCCCCCCCCCCCCGCCCCCCCCCCCCCCATCCACCCTGCCTTGTCCTCGTGATCATGTGATGAAATCTCTGGGAAGATAGAAACATAGGAAACAGAAGCACTGTTGCTTCACAGCGCCAGGGTCCCGGGTTCGATTCCCGACTTGGGTCACTCTCTGTGCGGTGTCTGCAAGTTCTCCTTGTGTCTGTGTGGGTTTCCTCCGGGTGCTCCGGTTTCCTCCCACAAGTCCCAAAAGACCTGCTGTTAGGTGAATTGGACATTCTGAATTCTCTCTCTGTGTACCCAAACAGGTGCCAGACTGTGGCGACTGGGGGCTTTTCACACTAACTTCATTGCAGTGTTAATGTAAGCCTACTTTTGACAATAAAGATTATTATTATTTTTAGGAGCAGGAAGCCATTCGGCCCTTCGAGCCTGCTCTGCCATTCATTGTGATCATGCCTGATCATCAAGTTCAACACCCTGATCTTGCCTTCCCCCCCATATCCATTGATCCCTTTAGCCCCAAGAGCTACATCTAATTCTTTCTTGAAATTACACAGTTACACAATATAGCTGACCAGTGTTGGCAAAGCAATCAATGCCTGCATCTGCACGATCTTTCCTCCTGTGCCTCACCCTTCAGTAGCTGTCCTTCCTGTGTGTGCCCACTTGTCTGCTGGTCTCCACCTGATGCCCGCCCTCATGCCCCTTCCAGCACTGAGTAACCGGATGCTCAGGAATAGAAAAGAAGGGTCATTATTTTGCTCCCCTTCCTAACACAGGGACCCAATGGGCAATTGTAGCCACCCAATTTTGCCAGGAAGAAAAGGTCTGACTCTGAACAAAGTTCCATGGTATGTGGGCACGGTGGAATAGTGGTATTGTTTCAAGATGACTAACCCAGGGGTCTGGACGAATGCTCCAGAGGGACGCGTTGAAATCCCACCGAGGCAGCGGAGTGAAGTGGTGGGAGGGGAGGGGGGGGGGGGGGGGGGGGGTGGGGGGCTCACCAGTACCTTCCTAAGCGCTACTAGGGGTGGATACTAATTGGTGACCTTTCCAGAAATTAGCACATCCCAAAAGCAAATATAAACCTTGTCCTGGGGCACAAACCCATCAGCCTCCACCTTCAAGTTGGGAGTTAAATAACGTGTTATTAAATTCACTGACCGCAATCACAGGATGTCACTGTGTAATGTTCCACACAACATTTTTATTTATTAATCGTCCGACAGACAATTCAAGCCACGGCGGGTTCTGCCCCAGACTCTGCAAAGATGAAAGGATCCGCTTCTCTATTTTGTTACTGTAACCTGCGAGCTTCATCGCCTCAGTCAGGTATCCTCCTTAACTGCCAACAACAATGGCTGTGAAATGCTTAAGTCACAGCTGGCTCTCCTTTAGGAAGTGACATCAAACTGAGGCCTTGTCTGTCCTCTCAGGTAAATGTAAGCGATCGCATGGCACTATCTTAAAAAAAAGTGGACTTCTTCACAATGCTGTGGCCAGTGTTTATCCCTCAACCAACATCACTGAAAAACAAATGATCAGGTCATCCTCACTTTTGTCACTTGGGGTAGGTGAAGGACTTGCATTTTTATGGCACTTTTCACAACCACTGGACATCTCTAAGCACAGCCAATGAAGTACTTTTGAAGCGCAGTCATTATTATATTTGAGGGAATCCAACACGTCAATTTGCGTACTGCAAACTCTCTCAAAAAGTAATGTGATAATGACCAAAAACATGTTTTTTTTTGTTGCTGTCAATTGAGGGATGAATATTGGCCAAGCCACTCCGATAACTGCGCTGCTCTACATAGATACATAGAAGATAGGAGCAGAAGGAGGTATTTTGGCCCTTCGAGTCTGCTCCGCCATTTATCATGATCATGGTGGATCATCCAACTCAATAGCCTAATCCTGCTTTCTCCCCATAGCATTTGATCCCATTTGCCCCAAGTGCTATATCTAGCCGCATCTTGAATATAATCAATGTTTTAGCATCAACTACTTCCTGTGGTAATGAATTCCTCACGCTCACCACTCTTTGGATGAAGAAATGGCTCCTCATCTCTGTCCGAAATGGTTGACCCTGAATCCTCAGACTGTGACCCCTGGTTCTGGACACACCCACCATCGGGAACTTCTTCCCTGCATCTACCCTGTCTAGTCCTGTTAGAATTTTATAAGTCTTTATGAGATCCCCCCTCATTCTTCTGAACTCCAGCGAGAACAATCCTAACCTAGTCAATCTCTCCTCATATGACCGTCTAATTCAGGGGGCTGTTTAGCACAGGGCTAATTCGCTGGTTTTGAAAGCAGACCAAGGCAGGCCAGCAGCACGGTTCAATTCCCGTAACAGCCTCCCCGAACAGGTGCCGGAATGTGGTGACTAGGGTCCTTTCACAGTAATTTCATTCAAGGGCAGCATGGTAGCATTGTGGATAGCACAATCGCTTCACAGCTCAAGGGTCCCAGGTTCGATTCCGGCTTGGGTCACTGTCTGTGCGGAGTCTGCACATCCTCCACGTGTGTGCGTGGGTTTCCTCCGGGTGCTCCGGTTTCCTCCCACAGTCCAAAGATATGCAGGTTAGGTGGATTGGCCACGATAAATTGCCCTTCGTGTCCAAAATTGCCCTTAGTGTTGGGTGGGGTTACTGGGTTATGGGGATAGGGTGGAGTTGTTGACCTTGGGTAGGGTGCTCTTTCCAAGAGTCGGTGCAGACTCGATGGGCTGATTGGCCTCCTGCTGCACTGTAAATTCTATGATAATTCTATGAAAATGGCACCATGAGATCTTTATCATCCTCCCAAGCAGGCAGATGGGCGTCTCGGTTAACTCGCCGTGCACAGACTGGCTGCTAAGTTTCCTACATTACAACAGTGACTGCACTTCATCAGCTGTAAAGCACTTCAGGACACTCTGAGGTCATGATAAGCACGATACAAATGGAGGTTTACACATCTGCTTTATCTAGCGCCACCCAAAGACTGGCGCAGACTTAGACCTGGTTCCTCAAGTGCCGTGGGGCACAAACAGCAACAGGAATCTGCCACTGGCCATGGTCTACCACAATCTCTGTTGCTCCAGCCCAGGTGGTGTCCCGCTCTTGCATGTTCTCTTTAAATGTACTTCATTAGGTTTTCTATGGCCGGCTCCGTTGTTTCAATCTGTCTGGTGGTCTCCATTTTACTGCCATCGAGACCCCCATCTGCCTGCTTGGGTGGATGATAAATATCTCATCTGGGATGTGAAATAAATGTCCTGCCACCCTCAGCCATCTCTCCGCCGCAACGTCCTGCAGGCTCCTCTGACAATTCCTCTGTTGCACTTCTTTGTTAATGTTGCTGTTTCTGCCCAGGATCTTAGGTAGAGAGCGTCTTTCACCAGTGCAGCCTGCCTTAATCCAAACTTCAGGATGTTACAGGGAATCACTCTGAATTCTGCTAACCTGCCAACATCGCGATCTCTTCAGGTTGAGACTGACAATTCAGGGTTGTTCTTGCTGAATTCCAGACAATTATCTTTAACCTCCCCAGTCCAGAAATCTATTGTTCAGAAACGCTAGTTGTCCGTAAATGTTTTGAGTAGACCCAAGTAAACCCATAGACTTACCACTTGACCGTTTGGGCAGTACTTCCGAACGCAATCATGGAAGATGCAATATTTGGAGAAATAATTTTTTTTTTTGCTGCTTTATAATGTGTACTAATCGTTTCATTTTTCAGGTAACTATGGAGTTTCCCAGTTCACACATTTGTGGTAAGGCATTCTAATGGCTTCTATGATCCAGAAAATTCCCAAATCCAGGAATTACTTTTTTTATTCATCCATGGAACTTGTGTCTTGTAGCTGGTGGACAGGCTTTGGAGAGTCAGGAGGGGAGTTGGTTTCTGTAGAATGTTTCAGCATTTAGCCACAGTGCTTATATGGCTGGTCCATTTTAGTTTCTGGTCAATGGTAACCCTCCAAGATCTTGTTACTGGGGAATTCAGCAATGGTAATGCCATTGAATGTCAAGGGGAGATGGTTAAGAGTCTCTCTTGTTGGAGGTGGTCATTGCCTGGTACGTGTGTGGCACGAATATTGTTTGCCACTTATTAGCCCAAGCCTGAATATTCTCCGGGTCTTGCTACATATGGACACGGGCTGCTTCAGTATCTGAGGAGTCATAAATGGTGTTGAACATTGTGAAATCATCTGCAATCATCTCCACGTCTGACCTTATGATCTGGGAAGGTCATTGGTGAAGCAGCAGAAGATGGTTGGGCCGAGGACACTACCCTGAGGAACTCCTGCAGTGATGTCCCAGCATCAGATGATCAGATAATTGACCTCCAACAACCACAATCATCTTCCTTCGGGTCAAGTATGACCACAGAAGGTGGAAATTGTTCTCCCTGATTCCCATTGATTTCAGTTTTGCTAGGGCTCCTTGGTGCCATGCTCGGTCAAATGCAGTCAAGGGAATTGTCAAAGGCAGTCACTCTCACCTCACATGATTGGATGTTTCCCATGTTTGGATCAAGCATTCCGCCTGCAGAGGTTAGTGTATTTCCCTGTCAGTTACTTTACTAGTGAGAACCAAATTGAAAAGCTGTTTCTTTCTTATTCAATTTCTATCCTAGTTTCTAGTCTGTTTCTTTATTTTTTGAACTCTTCAAAACAGCAGGGAGACTGTAAGGATTTCATATCACCCCTCAGGCTTGACTTCGAACAAAGTGAAAGCATCATTTTCCCAATGGTGCCTCCCTGGGTTTGCCTTTCATGTCAAGACTTCAGTGAGGAAGGGGGAGGAGGGGGAAATGTTTGACAAGGGGCAATTGCTTTGATCTTCTAAATTGCAAGATGGCCGCCTGCTGACAATCCACCAGGACATTTTTCAAAGCAAGTTAGGAGGTCCAATGGTAGCCTTGCATTTCAGCTCCCATTGTTCCTTCACTGACAAAACATGAACATGTATTGACTGAACGGCTTTGTATTCTCTCAGCTTGCTCCATACTCTCTGATGCTTGGATTTAAGTTTAGTCCCAGAACTAGGATAAGTGAAATGAATACAGCAAATGCTGGAAGCACACAGCAGGTCGATAACAAAGATCTCACAACCCAAAATTTTAAGCTGCCTCTCCTCCTCTATCAGGCACCGACAGGCATGCTGTGTATTTTCAGCTTCTCATGCATTCAATTCGAAGGTCTGAGTGTTTACATTTTACCTTTCAGCTCCACTGGGAGCTGAAGGTCACGGCTCAGAAGTGACTGCTGAACATTAACAGCAGAAGTCACTTCCTGACGTCTCCATTTAGCCCCAGGACGAGACTTTGGCACAGAACCGATTCTGCAGCTATCATTCTTAGTAGGCTCTGCAGTGAATCCTACATCATAGTCATAAGCAGGATGCACTCACAAGACAACCATTCCAGCACATTTAAGAACATCGCCCCTCATTGTCATGTCGTTAGAGCCCAGGATTTTTCGTGGTGTAATGTCACACAGATTTCCAGGTGTGAGGTGAGATTTGTATGGAACACTGATGGTGTATATTCCAGTTTGTGAATGCATTCCATCCACACAGGTAAATGTAGCCATCCTTTTTATAAATATAAATTTTGAGTACCCAATTCATTTTTTTGCAATTAAGAGGCAATTTAGCGTGGCCAATCTACCCTGACCATCTTCAGGTTGTGAGTGCAAAACCCACGCAAACACGGGGAGAATGTGCAAACCCCACACGGACAGTGACCCAGGGCCGGGATTAAACCTGGGACCAGGGTCTCGTGAGGCAGCAGTGCTACCCACTGCGCCACCATGCTGCTCTTGCCATCCTCTTCAAGGATTTTAAATTCACTATAACATCAGCTTCACCTTATTGGCTACTGTGTCCACAGAGGAGTCCACACGAGAGGTTAAAAGAAACGTTGCTTATTGAACAAGAATTATTTACACGTTATGCATAGATCCCAGTCAGGATTGCCATGCTCGGCTCCCACCCGGTCCGAGCTTTTATACATAGTATCCATTATTCCGCTGATGGGCCCCCTCCCCTCAGCAGGGAAGCTCGTACTCAATGAAAGTCGCGGGAAGATTAATTGGCCCGACCCCCAAGGTCTCGTGCAGGTTATAACATCCCTCCCCTGCAAAATCCGAAGCCTCCTCTGATGGAGAATGAGAAGGGCGGCGCATGCTTCATTTCGTCAGCGGCTGCGCTTTGTGCGCATGTGGAGCTGGTCAAGGCAGTGTATATTTAGATGGCGAACGCCATTTCCTCGCTCATCGACAACCACAGGTGGCCACTCATCCGTCTGTTTGCCGTCAGAAACATCCGATGCCTGGGTCTCTATGTTGGAGTCGGAATGCTCGATCTCCTTCATTTTGGGGCTACACCTTCGAAGTTGCTGGTGCCCGGGCTGTTTGTGCCCAAACTGGCACTACTGGGCTAGTATTGCTTATCACTGGTCTCCTGGTGCGGAGGAGATCTTGGTGCCTCTTCTTTTCGCGCATCTGTACCCAAATCTGGTACAATGTCGGTCCTGTATGTCTAACTACCGTGCCTGGAACTCACTTGGCACCGTCACCAAAGTTCCTGACCTAGGCTGCGTCATCTGGTCATCTGCTCTGTTTACACTTGTCTGGGCCACGCCCTTGCTGCTCTTGACTGCAGCGTATATTCCCATCAATTTCTGGAAAAGCAAGGCTGAGTCAGGGCCGATGAACCAAATGTTCTGCCGGTGCTGTGCCAGTCGCGACGTGTGGAGCGGTTCGATAACAAAGTAAGAATCAGTTGAGGGATGTGTCGGGGGAGCCCGGGGTCTGCTTTTTCAATCCTCTCTCGAACATTTACGACGCTCATTCAGCTAGCCCACTCAAAGCTAGGTGATACGCACCCTTGCGGACGTGTCACGCCCTGTTACATTTCATGAAACCCCTAAACGTCTCACTCGTAAGTGGCATGCCATTGTCGGTGATGAACACGTCTGGGGTGCCGTGAGTGATAAAAAGACAGGTGCAGTTTCTCTACAGTCATCTCCAATGTCATGGACAACATCCTGTGGACCTCCAGCCATTTAAAATAGTTTAACCATATGTCGCATCCCTCTTATTTATTTGGACATTGCCAAATTCCAGCACGAACTATTTCTTTAGCTTTATTTGATATGTCAAGTCTTACTGACAATGCTGCAATACTGCCCCTGGAACCAACTTCGGTAAAATGGTGAGAGGTGCTCAAGTTTCCCGAGGACACTTTGAGCTTCGAGATGCATCACCCATCCTTTCCTTACCCTGTGTTTGTCACACGGCTCATGTCTAATAAGTGTATTGATCCCATTGAAAGGAGATAGGCACCTGAACAAAGAAATAACTTTTACCTCCTCAGAAGGCTCATGAGCTGAGACAAACATGGCTCTGTGAAAAAAAAGAGGCAGATTGTACAGGGATTTGTCAGACAGCCGGCCTGGACTACAGATTTCATGAGAGCTGAACTTAAACGGCATTCCCAGGAACAGAGGGAGGCCCTTCAGCCCACTGAGCATATGCTAGCTTCTGCAGTGCAACCCAGTCAGTTCCATTTTGCCATTGCTTCATTTGGTAAGCCAACTGTTCAAGCAAGAAAGCTGACCAACAAGAAGTTTCTGTGAGTACTGTAGAGCCTTTTAGATGACCAGAAAATTCAAGATTTCAGTGAACAATGGTTCATGTTAAGTTCCACATAAAGATCGGATATCCATTTCAGAATTATAGATTGATACATTACGGAAGGATGTGTCCATGCTGGCACTTTGGTAGGCCCATCCAACTAGTATCCCTGCCCTGCTCTTGCTCTACAGCCTTGTTGGCAGCACATACATAGATACATTGAAGATAGGAGCAGGAGGAGGCCTTTTAGCCCTTCGAGCCTGCTCCACCATTCATCACGATCATGGCTGATCATCCATCTCAATAGCCTAATCCTACTTTCTCCCCATAGCCTTTGATCCCATTCTCTCCAAGTGCTATATCCAGCCGCCTCTTGAATATATTCATAGTTTTAGCATCAACTACTTCCTGTGGTAATGAATTCCACAGACTCACCACTCTTTGTGTGAAGAAGTGTCTCCTTATCTCTGTCCAAAATGGTTGACCCTGAATCCTCAGGCTGTGACCCTTGGTTCTGGACACCCCTATCATTGGTAACATCTTCCCTGCATCTACCCTGTCTAGTCCTGTTAGAATTTTATAAGTCTCTATGAGATCCCCCCTCATTCTTCTGAACTCCAGCTAGAACAATCCCAACCTAGTCAATCTCTCCTCATATGACACTCCCGCCATCCCTGGAATCAGTCTGGTAAACCTTCGCTGCATTCCCTTGAGAGTAAGAACACCTTCCTCAGAGGAGACCAAAACTGCCCACAATATTCCAAGTGCGGCCTCACCAACGCACATGAAACATGAAGAGTCCAACAAATACATAGAATAAAATTTCAGGATTTAAAACACAGCCTAAATTTTAATGGTCATTCAATCAATTGTGAGGTGAACTGCTTAAAGTCTTCTCGTTGAATCCAAAGGGCTCCAGTGAAAGACAGCACCAAGGTTAGAATGAATGGAAGTAATAAGATCAATCAAACAGTAATTAAAGTGTGAAATTCATTTCACCGAGAAAAAGGACAAAGCCCATGAATGACATTTCAGTCTCAGAACAGCTCTGTGTTCCGAAGATCTCATTAGCGGGTCATTAGTTGCAGAGGCATACAGTCGGCCTTCTGTGTTTTGTTAAACAAGGCACGTTGTTTTTTGAAAAATAAAAAAGAACTAAGATTGCAGGAAGCGGAGAGGCTGAGAGATGTACGGAATTCCAAACCTTGAGATCGTGGGAAAATAATTTGTCAACTGGGAGATGATACAGCAAATTTTGGCGATGAGGCTGAGAAAGGAATAGGAATTGAGGGCAGCAAAATATGGAAAGAAAGATTGGTATTTTATGCAGCCCCGTGGCGTGTATAAACGTGACTTCATTAGGCAGGTGGTAAAGTCTCGATTTCCCGATGGCAGGTTGATATGCAGAGATAAAGTCAGTGGCATGTTCATGGCGTGTGGGGCTCAGGTCAGCTTGTGGCAGGTTCATACTTGCAATACAGTTGCATACCATGAACACTACGTAGAAACATACAGAGAAAATAGGCCCATCAAACCTGCTCCGCCATTCATTATGATCATGGCCAATCATCAAGTTCAATACCCTGATCCTGCCTTCCCCCCATATCACTTGGTCCAATTAGCCCCAAGAGCTATATCAAATTCCTTCTTGAAATTACACAGTTTTTTCGCCTCAACTACATTTTGTGGTAGTGAGTTCCACAGATTCACCACTCGCTGGGTGAGGAAATGTCTCCTCACCTCAGTCCTAAAAGGTTTATCCCTTATCCTCAAACTATGACCCCTAGTTCTGGACTCCCCCACCATCGGGAACTCTTTCTGAATCTATCCTCTCTGATCTTGTTAGGCTTTAGGAAGGCTTTTAAACGAATATTTTGTCTCCGTCTTTACAAAGGAAAGGGAAGATGCAGATAAAGTAGTCCAGGAGGAACACTGTGAGATGTTGGACTGGATAAGAATAAAGAGAGAGCAAGCAGAAAGAGAGAGTACAGGGCGGCACGGTAGCACAAGTGAATAGCACTGTGGCTTCACAGCGTCAGGTTCGATTCGCTGCTGGGTCACTGTCTGTGCAGAGTCTGCTCTTTCTCTCCGTGCCTGCGTGGGCTTCCTCCGGATGCTCCGCTTTCCTCCCACAGTTCAAAGACGTGCAGGTTAGGTGGATTGGCCATGATAAATTGCCCTTAGTGACCAAAAAGGTTAGGAGGGGTTTTTGGGTTACGGGGATAGGGTTGAAGTGAGGGCTTAAGTGGGTCGGTGCAGACTCGCTGGGCCAAATAGCCTCCTTCTGCACTGTATGTTCTATGTTCTAAGTAAGCAAAGGATTGGAATCCTTGAAAGTTGATAAGTTGCCAGGGCCAGAGGGATTGTTTCCGAGGGTACTGAAGGAGGCCATGGAGGAGAAAGCAAATGCTCTGAGGATGATTTTCCAATCCTCACTAGATACAGGGGAGGTACTGGAGGACTGGGGAAATAAAAACGTCGTCCCATTGTTTAAAAGGGGATCAAAGGAAGTGCCGAATAATTACAGGCCAGTTAGTCTTACGTCAGTGGTGAGCAAATTAGTAGAATCAATCCAGACAGATAGAATTAATTGTCATGTAGAAAGGCATGGGCTCGTCAGGGATAGTCAGCATGGATTTGTTAAAGAAAGGTCTTGCCTCACAAATTTGACTGAATTTTTTGAGGAAGTGACAAGAAGGGTTGACAAAGGTAGTACAGTGGATGTTGAATACATGGACTTTAGTAAGGTATTGAACAAAATCCCACATGGCAGATTGGTCAAAAAGCCTATGGGATACAGGGTAATGTGGCAAACTGGATAAAAACTTGGCTTAGGAACAGGAAACAAAGGTTGTTTCAATTGGTGTTCCAGAGTGCTCGGTGTTGGGGTCCTTCCTGTTTGTGTTATATATTAACGAGCAAGTTAGAGGCTGAGCATTCTGCAGAGAGCAACTCACCTTCCGACTCCCAAAGCCTATCCACCATCTCCAAAGCATTAGTCAGATGTGTGATGGAACACGCTCCACTTGGGTGGATGAGTGCAACTCTGGAACACTCAGGAAGTACAACACCACCCAGGACACAGCAACTCACGTGACTGGCATCCCTTCCATCGCCTTAAACAGTCAGTCCCTCCACTGCTGAGGCACTGTGGTATCGGTGTGTACCATCTACAAGATGACAGCACCTTCCAAACCTCTGACCACTACCATCTAGAAGGACATGGGCAGAAGAGGCAGGGGAATATTATCAAGTGCAAGTTCCCCTCCAAGCCACACACCATGCTGACTTGATCGTCATTCCTTCACTATAACTGGGTTAAAACCCTGGAACTCTTCCGAATAGCACTGGGGGTGTACCTACACCAGCAGTTGAAGAAGGCTGCTCAGCACCATCATCTCCGGGGCAATTAGGTATGCATAATAAATGCTGGCCTAGCCAGTGACACGAGAATCACATAGCACCTGGTTCACGTTTGTTTAAAGGTGGCACGCACCAGTCAGCTTTGTGCAATTGTGCGTATGGTCAGCAGTTTGCCTTGTTTAACTCTACAGCACAACTGGGCAGCATGTGGCGCATTGGTTAGCACTGGGACTGCGGCACTGAGGACCCGGGTTTGAATCCCAGCCCTGGGTCACTGCCCGTGTGGAGTTTGCACATTCTCCCCATGTCGGCCAGGACCACCAGGAACAACTCCCCAGGTGGGTTTCACTCCCACAACCCAAATATGTGCAGAGTGGGTGGATTGGCCACGCTAAATTGCCCCTTAATTGGATAAAAATAACTGGGTACTCTAAATTCATTAAAAGAAAGCTCGACAGCACAAGCAGAATGGCGGCTTGCACGGAGCCTCAGCCCTGGCAAGGGTGAGTCAGTAGTGAGAGGGGAGGTGCAGGGGCTGGTGTGGAATGTGGTCGGGTACATGGAGAAGTTAAGTGGCAAAGACCTGGCATCCTGGGTGTGATAGGGGAAGGGGTGCTGGGAGCAGGCAGTCAAAGGAAGCAAATGACGGACCAAAGGAACGGTGTCTGTCCAAATGAGGTCCGTCTCAGAGTGTTGGCTGGCAGAGTCCTAAACAGGCTCTGAGTTCCCATTCAACATTTCAATTGCCCCTGTGAAGAATGATTTCAGACAATGTCCCGGATGATGCACGGCATGGATGGCCAGCTGAGCCAGCCAAGAGTAAACAAAGACGAATACAACATTGTCTCTTCCACAATGAAAGAAATGCCTCTATGCCCCCCCACCCCAGACCTCCCCAGAACCATCAATGGATGCCAACCATGAGGTGTGCCAGTCCATTTGGCTCCATCACTACGCTAGGTCTTAGCAAATAACAATAATGTTGTAATGGAGAAATCAAAGAACCAATTTACGCACAGAAAGAGCCCAAACAAACAATGTGATAGTGAATGGATAATCTGTTCTTAGATGCTGGTATGGGGATAAATGGGCCAGGACCACCAGGAATAACTCCCCAGGTGTTTTTCAAAGCAATGCCATGGAACCTTTTAGAAGCATTACAGAGGCTGACAGGGACATTACTAAATGGCTTCTTTAACATTGTAGCACTTCTGTGGCACGGTGGCACAGTGGTTAGCACTGCTGCCCCACAGTGCCAGGGAACCAAGTTCAATTCCAGCCTTGGGTGACGTCTATGTGGAGTTTGTGCGGGTTTCCTCCGGGTGCTCCGGTTTCCTCCCACAGTCCAAGGATGCGCAGGTAGGTGGATTGGCCATGCTAAAATAATTGTCCCTTAGTGTCCAGGGATGTTAGGTTACGGGGATAGGGCGGGGGAGTGGGCCTGGCTAGGACGCTCTCTCAGAGGGTTGTTGCAGACCTGATGGGCCGAATGGCCTCCTTCTGCACTGTAGGGATTCTGTGGTTCTTTGGTACTGCTCTAGGTGGTCAGTTTAGATTTGGTACTTGTGATGATATGCATAATGTAAGTTTGTGCATCATGTTATGCATGACCTCCGACCGCTCGGTGGCATTGTAAACACATAATGTCACCATGTGATCTGGGAGTTGGGTGCTGATGGTGCTGGGAGATAGACGCATTTGCAGTAGTTCCACAAGAGTTGTTTAGAGTTAGTTGTTAGTTTATTTATCCCAGTTATCTTACCACGCAGTTTGCTCTATAATAAATTATTTTAAACTACGTGTTCTGTAGGTCATCATTCGCTTCGGCCAAAATACAGAAGATGACAGTGTTTAAACCGTTTGAGTGGGATTATGAGTCGACAACTATGTGACTCAGAGATGAATGTGCTGCCAACTGTGTCACAGCTGACATTGTGCTTGCTAATAAACTGCAAAGAAAGATTGTGGCTAAAAAGAGAGAATGAGAGAAGGAGAGCTGACAGAATATCATTAATCAAATAACGAGCTTTAACTGTGTGAGTCACACTGAGTAATATTTTAAATGTGTTTTTTTAAACTTATCGCTCTTATGCACAGGAGAGGATGGAAAGCTGTGACACTAGGATTGCGTCAGCACTTAACTCCGGGCAGTGTCAGTTCGCAGCCGATTGAAATTAATGGTAAATTAACTTCCCAGTTGTTGATGAAAATCTGTTCACTTATTGGGATTTAGAAATGGTCTTAAAGAGAAACATGGAACTTTTTTTTGTAACTCTTCAATAGGCAGCTAAAACCTATTCACATATCTGGGGTGAAAATATACAGGGATGAGTGGGTGAGATTGGGCCGTGTAGTTTTAGTAGGATTAGATTAAGCATTATTAGTGTCAATATGAACCTACAAATATTCGTTTTTTAAAAAGATTAATTTTTTTTTTTAAATTTTAGATTACCCAATTATTTTTTCCAATTAAGGGGCAATTTTAGCGTGGCCAATCCACCTACTCTGCACATTTTTGGGTTGTGGGGGCGAAACCCACGCAGACACGGGGAGAATGTGCAAACTCCACACAGACAGTGACCCAGAGCCAGGATCGAACCTGGGACCTCAGCGCCGTGAGGCGGTTGTGCTAACCACTAGGCCACCGTGCTGCCCCCTTTTAAAAAGATTAATGAGGCGTAGGCTTCACAGGCTAGGCTACCGTTTATTGGCCATCCCTAATTGCCCTTAAACTGGGTGGCTTTACAAAATTTAGAAACCCACTTAACTCTGCTGATGCCGGTTCCAGTAGCCACCCGGCATCTATGAGCCTCACTGAGGAGACCCCAGTCGTCCGCCGTTTAGCACTGGTCCACACAACAGGGGCCAGGGGTACTGGCAGTTGCGGGGGTCTCCCAGACAGTCGAAGGCCCCCTGGTGGTCGGCCTCCAGTCAGGGTAGTACCCTGGCACTACTGGTGCCACCCAGGCACCTTGGCAATGCCAGTCTGTCATCCTGGCGATGCCACCTGGCACCCTGGTGGTGCCACCTGGTCACACCCTGCCGCCAAGGGTGCCCAGGTGTCAGTGCCAGGCTGTCAGGGGCACTTCCAGGGTGCCCGGGTGGCATTGCCAAGGTGTCAGGCTGGCATTTTGCCCAGACCAGGGATCGGGCCTGGGGGTACCCTGCCCGCGAGAGGTGTGGGGGCCGTGGCAGGGGGTTGAGCGATCGGGGCGCCATTTCTCTTTCTGCATTGAGGAGTTCTGATGAGCTGAGCTCCTCCGGGCAGGAAATTACGTTATGTACGGCCCCGGGGGGCGGGGGGACATTCCCCGCCAGTGCCTAAAATAGCAGCAACGCTGGGAACAACCTCGCTAATCCCGCCCAGAACCGAGCCTGATTTATTTTTGGTTAGTTTGCACCCTGAGTCTCTGGGTTACTAGTCCATTGACAATATCACTGTGCCACTGCCTCCCCACATATTAGTGTTAATATTAGTAAGCAAAGTGAAAGTCGTAACTGTGAACCGTGTACCTTCAAACCTGACCGACCTCATGCTGGAAGGGGGGGGTGATTTTGCTTAATCAGGAACTTTCCCATTAGAACTTAAACAATTAAATTACTGGTGATGTCAAGACTTCAGTAGATTGTTAAAAACGCCTTTAGATACATCGGACATAAAAAAATAGAGACGTGTGTGTGTGTGTGTATGTGAGGTGTTAGGAACAAGAAAATTCATTCTTGTAATAAGAAAAATCTCACAAGGTGGAATTTTCCCATTATCTGTCGGAGTGTCAGGCTCTGACTGAAACCGTTGTGTATCTCTCCAGATGCACAGTCGGTTTTTCAGACCAGATTTTCTGACACTCCGACAAAAAGAACCTTGGGAGCATGGTTTACGCTGTCAATCTGGTTGGGCAGAGCATGATAGAGCTGGAACAGCCGGCTCCACTGAGATCAGGGTGCCACCTTTAAATGGCACCTCGATCAACAGAGAGTTGAAACATCCCCCAGCATCCCCCCTGCACCCCACCATGCAAGTATTAGAAGTTCTCCCTACCCTCCACCTCCATTGCCCAATTATTGGCGGTGTCTCCTTCCCCCACCGCACAGCACAACCATCGGGGGTTCTCTACCCAACCCCCACCGCAATCCCCCTCCAATAGTCAACTACCACCACAGGAATGTCGCTGGTGCTCCCCTCCCCTGCATCATTGTCCGCTCCACCCCCCTGTGCCTCCAGGTTCCACCTCTCAATGGCCGCTCCTCTGTCATTGCCAAATCCCCCCTTTCTAAGGCCTCAGTGTCTCCCCTCCACCACCACATAATGGGAATCCCTGCACCCCCACCCCACCAATTGGGGTCGCTCGGGGGCTCGTCCTTGGTACAGGTTGGCACATGTCTCTCTCCTTTACCTATATTCCGCTATATTCACCTTTGCACCTCCAGTGGAGATCCCTTGATTGATTCACACTCTCATCTGCCTCTTCTGAACCCCACCAATGGATGTAAATCTGGAAGTAACTTTACAAATACCAGAATATTCATTTGAAATGCCAAAACCTATGGGGTTATGCAACAAGAGCTGGAAAAGGGATTAGGCTGCATAACTCTTTACTGGCTGACAGCGACATTATGGGTTGAATGGCCACATTATGTGTCATAAATGTTCTATGTTTCTATGTCTACTGAGGGGGACTGATGGATGTGGTGTGTTGGTGGGGGGAGGGGGTCATTGTGACAACTTGTGAGTTCCACAGCTTCAGGCACACCCTCAGCAAAAACAACCAAGTCAATTGACCCCTTCAAACAAGGAATCGGACAAGTGGCTGTCATATTGGTGGTGCTCTGTCAGATACGGAGTTACTCTGTATGTTTATTCAGTCAGATATAATAAAAGATCCAATATCATTGTTCAGGGTGCACTGGACAACATTCCTCCCTCAACCAACAAAACAAAATCCAAGCTCTCATAATTTAAGAAATATTCTGCCTGTTTTCTCGATTCAGCGACCCCGTTGTGCCCAGTGCGGATCTGGGTGCAACGGGTGAATTGCGCGTGAGCCCCAAATTGGGCTCTGCACCGGGGGCCAGGCCAATCATGAGTCATCTGATTCGCTCCTCCCAGCTGGGGGGTGAGATTTAATATTTAAATGAGCCTTACAGCTGAGGAGCCTCAGCTCTCCAGCAGTAAATCTCTCTCAAGTGTGGCCTCTGTAAGGAGAAACACCCTCAGGCCAAAGAAAAGGGCAAAGTGCCGTTGGATAGCGGGTTCTTGGCGCTTCTTCAGGTGCGCCCTGTGCACCACCTTTAGCTGTATCAACCCCAGCCTCGCACACGAGGTTGAGGCATTCACCCTCCACAGCACCTCACACCACAACCCCTCCCCCAGCGCCAACCCCAACCTCCTCCTCACATTTGGCCTTGACCCCTTCCAGGGATACCTCTTCCAAAGTCCTCCCATAATTCACCGAGATGACCCCACCCTCCAACCCCATCATCGACAACCCCTCCTCCAGCAACGAGGAGGAAGGTGCGACAGTTGGTCGGAAAGAGCTTTTACGCAGTCCTGCACTTGCATGTACCGAAAACCCTCCCCACGCTAGAACACAACCTTGCCCCCAGCTCCTCCAAACTCACAAATCGCCCTTCCAAAAACAACTCCCTCAACTCCTTCATCACTCTTTCCTCCGATCCTCAAAACATCACATCCATCCTCCTTGGCTCAAACCCCTGATTCCCTCGGATCGGCATCAACCATATTTGACAAAGGGTCATCTGGACTCAAAACATGAGCTCTTTTCTCTCTCTTTAGATGCTGCCAGACCTGCTGAGATTTTCCAGCATTTTCTCCTCAGTCATTCTTTGCTGGGTTCTAAATTACTCCCAATCCTTGACCTTAACAGTTTTTTCTGACATGCTTAGAAGCCACCTCCTTTGATCTAATGTAATTTTTAATTTTCATTAACCGTGGTTGATTTATCTTTTCCTTTGGGTAAACTGGGTAAATGTAAAGTTCCTATGGAAGAATCCAACCCGGGCCCCTAGCACTGTGAGGCCGCAGTGTTAACCACTGTGCCACCGTGCCATCCTATCTATACTTTTATAGATCTATAGTTCTTTAGATCTTTAGCTTTGCATACTGTTTCACAATGGCTGTGTGAACTAATTGATTCTCTACGTGTTGTCATACGGTTTAGTGTTTAATAACCACTGTAGCGTTAATTTCTAATGTCTTTGTTATTAGCAGTAAGTCCAAATAACAGTCAGGGAGCTCACAATTTCTTGAGTGTTTTGACAATTACCAATTGAATCAGAATGCATCAGCTTGACAAAATTCTATTTATGCAGTGCTTTTAGACAAAGAATTCAACAATTTTTTCAAAGCACTGCTATACATCATAGGATCAGGTAATATCCACATGCTTTGCAAAAGGGTAATCACATTTGACCAATTTATGAGATGTTTGTGAAGAGAAAGCCAGTTTTGTTCAGGGACCCAATCTTTCTCGTATACTGGGATTTCCAGAAGAGTTTCAACAAGGTGTTCTATAAAAATTAATACCCTGATCTCAATGTAAGGTTAAAGACCCCCATCCCCTGGACATCACAACCCCCAAGAACATCGGGATTACTGACGAACATGGGGATCCCCGGCAGTCATGGGGAACACCCCCAACCCTTGCCGCAGAGGGACAACTCCCCCCCCCCCCCCCCCCCCCCCACCACCACCACCACCACTGGAAGATCGGGGATCACTCCCCCCTCCCCCGCCACACACACCAGGCAAGCACCAGGGTGATGCGACACCCCCAACTCCACTGGCATTGGAGCATTCCTCCTCACAGGCTTCTCTCTCCACCCCTCTACCCACCGAATGCAGGCACAGGCGCCATCCCCATCATCCATTGCCCCCCCCCCCCCAAACACACATGAGGGAACACCTCCAATGGGGCTACATAGAGAGCTCTGCCAACCTGATAGTGGCCAGGGCAGTCTCCCATGTCCCTCACCACTCAGGGACTAGAGTCACCTCCATGACCCCTGCATGGTCATCACAGCTGGTCTAATTTTCACAAGCCAGTCATGATTTCCGCCAGCGTGACTTGACGTTGGTGAACCGGGGAGAGGTGGGGGGCGGGGAGGGGAAACAGCTAACGCTGGCGGAAGCTACGGCATTAAGCCGTATAACAATATTTAAATGAATTCAAATTCATGGCCGGAGGAGGCGAAGAAGACCTCAAATCGAGATCTCGCCGCCGCATATCCCGTTATGGCCCTCTCGTGGGATTTAGCAGGCATAATGGGATTTGCACTCCCAGTGAATGGGCCCTGAGATTCGTGCCGGTTATTTCAACATGGCAAATATTCCTTTCTTGCAGAAAACCGCCCCTTGCGAGTGGCTCTGCAGCACAGGCATCTATCTCATAATTTATAGCAGATGCAATTTGCCGGCTATAGCTTCTAAACCTCAGTGAGTAACTGCTTCCCCTATATGTTAACAGTTGCACCAGAATCTCATCACGGAGATAATTACATTTTAATGGGGTACAAACAGCTATTTGCAGATCCTTGAGGACCTGATATTTCTTGAAAGCAGCAGAACCTTTCTAAATGGATACATGCCCAAAATAGTCAACGTGCTCAATAAATTAGCAGCAGCAACGCTATTGTTGACTCCTGTGGTAATCGTGACTGGTTATCACCATTTTCCCATCGTAGTGAGCCAACTGTGAGTGACGGGCACTGAACTGAATACGTGGCTATAACTGTGTGGCAGGTGGGTAACTACAGATGTCGAGCAACCATCCGATATTTCACTCACATCAGTGTCGGCTGTCATTTATTGGGTAGCAGTTTCGCCTCTTGAGTCTGAAGATTGTGGGTTTAAGTCTCTCGGACTCGAGCACAAAAAGCAAGGCCAGCACCTACGTTCAATATGGGAGGAGTGTGGCACTGTCTGACTGTGTCAACTTTCAGATGAGATATTAATCTGAGGCCTGCCCTTTCAGGTGGTTATATATGATCCTATTGGGACTATTTTGAAGAAGAGCAAAAGAGTGATAACTGGTCTCCTGGCTAATATTAATCCCTCAATCCAACTCATAAAACAACAAAAGCAGAAAGTGCTGTAAAATCTCAGTAGGTCTGACAGTGCCTGGGGAGAGAGATCAGAGCTAATGTTTTGTGCCCAGATGGCTCGTCGCCATTCGCAGTAACCTGCTTTCATCACAAAAGAACAGATTGTTTGGTCATCGGCACATTGCTGATTGTGAGAGACTGCACATACTGGCTGTACTGCTCCCAAATTTACAACAGTGACTCCACTTCACAAGTATTTCATTGACTGTAAAGCACTTTTGGACATCCTAAGGTCACTCAAGGTACTAATTAAGGGGCGATGATGGCATGGTGGCAATGCAACTGGATAAACAGACCAAAGGCCCAGACGATGGGCCGAGGACAGAATTTAAATTTAAATAATAAAAAAGTCTAGAACAAAAAGCTATATTAATAATAATAATCTTTATTGTCACAAGCAGGCTTACATTAACACTGCAATGAAATTACTGTGAAAAGCCCCTGGTCGCCGCATTCCGGCGCACGGTCCATGCCCATTCAGGACCCTGACCTTCCCGTTGCTTGCCATTTTAACACAAGACCCTGCTCCCATGTCCAAATTTCTGTCTTTGGCCTGTTGCAATGTTCTAGTGAAGCTCAACGCAAACAGGACGAACAACATCTCATCTTCCGGTTAGGCACGCTACAGCCTTCCGGTCTCAACATCGAATTCAACAACTTCAGAAGATTAGCTCGACCCCACCTCGACCCATTTGTTTTCATCCCATTTCATTTTAACTGTATTTTACAATTTCTTTCTTTCTTGTCTTTCTTCATATATATTCAACCTCCTCCATCTTATCCACCTTTCCTTACCCTTTCTCCCCTTTGCTTCCCCTTCCCCCATATCTACATCTGTCACAGTTTACCCTCTGATGTTAGTTTCTCTGCTGTTTGGCCTTTCACACTTTTTGTTCTCTCTGGGGACTGCCATTAGCACTCTTTCCCCTTTGTTTCTGTGGCTATGACTCATCTTTCATTCTCACTCCACAGTATAAATATTTCCCACTTTCTCTGTCTTTTAGCTTTGACAAAGGGTCATCTGGACTCGAGACGTTAGCTCTTTTCTCTCCCTATAGATGCCGTCACATCTGCTGAGATTTTCTCTTTGGTTTCAGATTCCAGCTTCGCAGTAATTTGCTTTTCTCCGGCGCCTGTTCGGGTACACAGAGAGAGAATTCAGATACCGTACCGTACTTCAGTAATGGTGACCATGAAACTACCATTGTTTGTTGTTAAAAACTCACTTGGTTCACGAATACCCATTATAATGCCTTTAAGCGGAGGAAACCTGCCCTTTTTAACTGGTCTGGCCGACGTGACTCCACATCCACAACATGGCTGACTCTTAGCTGCCCTCTGAAATGGCCTGGCAAGCAACTCAATTCAAGGTGCGTTAGGGATGGGCAACAAATGTAATGAAAGATAAAATCTAATTGCTGCAGATGCTGGAAACTGAAACAAAAATAGAAAATACCGGGAAATCTCAGCAGGTCTGACAGCATCTGTAGAGAGAAGGGAGCTAACGTTTCAAGTCTGGACGACTCGTTGTCAAAACTTTGTAATGCCAGTCCATCTGTTAAATTGTGCCTTAATTTAATCCCTTTTCTCCAGGGATTTAATTGCAAAGAATGGGGGCAAAAATCATCATTCATTCAACAGGAGGGCTACTTAGGAGTAGGATTTTGTTTTCCTTTTTATTATCTTCATCAATGTAAGGAATGTTCGGACTGTGGGATGGGATTTCTTGCATTTCAAGCAGTCAGTAATGTTGGATCTATAGAGTGAACCACAGCTATGTAAGATTGCTTCAATACCCACCTTTCAATCCTGCCGCTTCCACAGTGCAGAAGGAACAATGCAGCCGATGCAAAACATGCCCGTTTAAGTCACAAACCAACCTGCCTTGGACAAGAGGATGGAATCTTAAAAATCAAAGCTAGGCCATTCAGGAGAGAAGTGCGGAAGCACTTCTTCACAGAAAACAAGCATGAAACTCCTGCCACAAATCACAGTAGATGCAAGCTCAAATAATCACGTTAAGTCTGAGATTGACACAATTTTTGCCAGACACGGCTATGAAAGGATTTGTAGCTAAGGCAGGTATGTTTATCTCACTGAAGGAAGCACTAAGGCAAACTTTCATCTGTTTCCATCCCGCGTTCTTCCTGGAATAATCTCTAGTCTGTCGTCCCAGTAGTCATTGTCCATCCCTAATTTTTGTTAATTTATTGAAGGGATGTGGGTGTCGCTGGCTAGGCCAGCATTTATTGCCCATCTCTAATTGCCCTTGAGTAGGTGCTGGTGACCGACTTCTTGAATTGCTGCAAATCATATGGTATAGGTACACCCATGGTGCTATGAGGGAATGAGTTCCAGAATTTTAACCCCAGCAACACTGAAGGGACAGCGATATATTTCCAAGTTAAGATGGTGAGCGGCTTGGAGAACCCCCAGATGATGCTGTTTCCATGTATCTGCGGCCCTTGTCTTTCTCAATGGCAGTGGTCATGGGTTTGGTTGGTGCTGCCTAAGAAGCCTTGATGAGTTTCTCCAGTCCATCTTGTAGATGATAGACACGGCTGTCACCGTGCATCGGTGGTGGAGGGAGTGACTAATGTTTGTGGCTGGGGTGCCAGTGAAACGGGGTGCATTATTTTGGATGGTGTGGAGCTTCTTGAATGTTGTTGGACTTGCACTCATCCAGGCAAGAGGAGAGTATTCCAAAACTCCTGACTTGTACCTTGAAGATTGCGGACAGGATGCGGCAGAAAGAGTTAAGTTAGGTGAGGACGTGAGTTACTCACCACAAGATTCTTAGCCTTTGACCTTCTAACCACAGCATTTATATGGCTAGTCCAGTTCAGTTCTGGTCAATGGTAACCCTCCCAGGATGTTGATAGCTGTGTTTCAGCGATGATAATTTCAAATGTCAAGGGCGATGGTCAGGTTGTCTCTTGTTCAAAATGGTCATTGCCTGGCACTTATGTGGCATGAATGCAACTTGCCACTTGTCAGACCAAGCCTGGGTATTGTCCAGGTCTTGCTGTATTTGGATTTACAGATTTTTCCTATTTCTTGTGCACTGTTAATACCTAGAAAAATGTCCATGTTGCCAGGGAGATGCCATTGTTGTAGGAATACAGGGACAGCTTGGCTAGGGGTACAGCAAGTTCTGGAGCACAAGTCTTCAGTACATAGAACAGTACAGCACAGAACAGGCCCTTCGGCCCTCGATGTTGTGCCGAACAATGATCACCCTACTTAAACCCACGTAACCCGTATACCCATAACCCAACAATCCCCCCATTAACCTTACACTACGGGCAATTTAGCATGGCCAATCCACCTGACCCGCACATCTTTGGACTGTGGGAGGAAACCGGAGCACCCAGAGGAAACCCACGCACACACGGGGAGGACGTGCAGACTCCACACAGACAGTGACCCAGCCGAGAATCGAACCTGGGACCCTGGAGCTGTGAAGCATTGATGCTAACCACCATGCTACCGTGAGTACCGTGAGTACTATTGCTGGATATTGTCTGGGCCCATAGCCTTTGCAGCATCCAGCTTCAGCCGTTTCTTGATTCACGTGGTGTGAATCAAATCGACTGAAGACTGACATCTGTGATGCTGGAGACCTCCGGAGGCGACTGAGGTGGATCATTCATTTGGCACTTCTGGCTGAAGATTGTTGCGAATGCCTTGTCTTTTGCACAGATGTGCTGGGCTCCTCTAACATTGAGGATGGCGACCCTCTCCTCCAGTCGGTTGTGTAATTGTCCACCACTATTCATGGCTGGATGTGGCAGGACTGCAGTGCTTAGATCTGATCCTTTGGCTGTGCAATCGCTTAGCTCTGTATGTCACTTGCTGTTTATGCTGTTTGGCACACAAGTAGTCCTGTGTTGCAGCTTCACAATGTTGACACCTCATTTTTAGGCATCCCTGGTGTTGCTCCTGGCATGCCTTCCTGCACTCTTCATTGAACCAGAGTTCCCTGACAGCAGTCAGCATGAAGCAATCTTCCATTCTCTAGTCTGGAGGCATGGAATCGATCATCCTTCCTGTCAGTTTCTCAATGATGCGGCATTCGTCTCGGAGAGACGGTCAGTTCTGCGCACTTTTATTGACATTCTCCGTGCGTTCAGCTCAAGTGATCTGGAACTGTTTTCGCAATTTCATGGCAGGAAAATGGCACTCGAGCTTTTGGAAGCTGCGAGATCATCTCACTTCATCCCTTTATCTTTACTTAAATATCTAAAGGTGAAGGGCTGAATTTTGGATAACAGGCTATATATTAAATGCACATCTAGTGGAAAGATCAAGGTGAGCAATCTCACAAGAAATCCATTGGTGCTTGAAATAAATGCAGGGAACTGGAGAACTAAGGATGTTGATTTTTTTTTAAATTTATTCATTCATGGGCTGTGCGTGTTGCTGGCAAGGCCAGCCTTTCTGGCTCATCCCTAAATATCCTCGAGAGGGTGGTAATGAGTCACTTTCTTGAACCGTTGAAATCAGTGCATTGAAGGTACACCCACAGTTCTTCCAGACTGTTCCAGGACTTTGACGAAGTGGCAGTGAAGGGACGGAGCGATATTTCCAGATCAAGATGGCGTGCCTCATGGTAGGAAACATGAAGTTGTAGACCAGCTGCAATCTGGGGCTGGGTTCTCCGCCGTCGGGATGTTCCATTTTGCCGGCAGCCTGGGGGTTTCCTGACGGCGTGGGGCTGCCCCACAATGGGAAACCCCATTGACCAGCCGGCGTAAAGGAGCATCCCGCCGGCGTGCTGAAACAGAAATGTGGCGCGGCGAGACGGAGAATCGAGCCCCTGTTTTCCATAATACCCCAGCTCCAAACTGAATAATGTCCGTCTGAAATAGAATTGGCAAGGCTCCGAGAAAAGCGTTGGGAATGGGGCTAATTGGAAAGCCTTTCAGTGAGCCAACACAGGCAGGGTGGACCAAATGGCCGCCTTCTGTGCTGCATCATGGTTATTTTATAAAAGCGCCTGGAGGCAGGGTGAAGAAACATCCATTTCGATATCCTCAGGGTATCTCAATGTCTGTCATGGTCAATAAACTGCCTTCAAAGTACAGAAACAGCTGTTGTACAGGCACATGCAGCTGTCAAATCGTGCCCTGCTTGGTGACATAACCATCAAATGAGATAATCGAGTTAATCTGAGACAATGCACTTAGTGAAAAGATGGTCGAGGCCGATTCAATAATAACTTTGCAAATTGGAACTGATATAGGAAATTGCATATATATTTTAAAAGTTTAAAAACATTGCCAAGGTCTGCGGAAAGCGCGAGTTGAAGAGGTCTGTCACAGATTTGGTGTAGGCACAATGGCTTGAATGCTCTCCTCCTCGGCTGCAATATCCTCCGACAAATGTCAGCAAGAAGACCTCCCTGTACCTCTTTGAATATAACTGTGTGACCTTCACCAATACATCTGCAGGCAGAGAAAGTGGGAAGGGAAAGAAAATGGCGGAAAGGTGGAGAGGTCAACAAAGTACGAAGAACTTGCATTTATTTAGTTCACTTCACAACATCCCAAAGTGCTTTAGCAGCAATGGATTATGGTCAGTGTTGTAATGTAGGGTACGAAGTCGCCAATTTGTGAACAGCAAGCACAGTTAAGAAATAACCGACTGGATCAACTGTTTGTGTGAGGTCGGTAGAGGAATAAATATTGGGGAGAACTCCCCTGATCTTCCAACAGTGCGTTAGAATCTTCCAGGAAATTTAGGACCAGCAGGAGAAATGTTTGGTTTTAATGAAATAGATTTAATGGTGTTCTTGAAATGCTGAAGTAGCTTTACTGCTGTATTATTTGTTTTTATTTCAACACTGCCATTGAATAGCAATCGATAGCATCAAGTTCCAGCAAGGCAAGTTGCAAAAGTGAATTTGGTAAGTACGATAATTTGACGGCTGGCACCACCGAATGACATTGAAAGCTGTTGGATTCTGGTTCACTCGTGGTCTTCAGGGAAGGGAAGCTGCCACCTCTGACTTACTCCGCCCTATATATCTGACTCCAATCTCACACGACAGAGCCCTCGGGTCAATGAAGAAGCAGGCGATCAATCTTGCCTTGGAAACAAATAAAAAATATACTGTTCCTGAAATGAAATCACATAAAACGACTGGCCCAACATAACAAAAACCATCTCTAGGCTTACTGCTGCTCGAAAGATTAATGGAAGTGTGGTATCTCGCAATAAACTGTAATTTGTCTCATTGCTCTAACCACGTGGATATCGAGTATGTTACAATCATAACCCACTGAAGGTTTCTGATTGCAACATAAACTAAAGAAAAGTACAAATCAACCGCACGTTCACTGGATATTCAAGACAATAGGTTTGCATTAGAATTCAAGTTACGACTGATTGGATATAATTACGGGCACCATTTAATGAAAAAAGGGTCCCTTTTAGGCATGACTATCGGGACGCCTGCAGCACCTAGAACGCCCCGCATTCAAACTGGAGTTGTTTGGGCCTTGGCGAGCAACGGCATGCAGAGGCTACACTTACCTCATTTCCTGCATCAGCTCGTCAGTGTAGGAGGAGATTGGGGCGCCAGTTTCAAATGCTGCCCCGATCACTCGACCCCCTCAGCCACCTCACCACAGACTCCCGACCACCCCAACCTACCGCTTAGGTGGTCCCCGTGCCACCCCGCATCCCTTCTCAGCGCGGTACTCCTCGGGTGCCAAGGTGGCCCTGCTGAGGTGCCAAGGTGGCAGTGTCAAGGTGTCCAGGTGGCAGCTGGGGAGTGCCAGGGTACTACTCTGCCCAGAGCCCGATCACCCGTGGGCCTCCATTGGCCTGGGGAGATGCCCCAGGTGCCACTATGCCTGGTCCACATTTGTGTGGACCAGTACTAAATGACACCATGGTGAAGTCTCCCAGGCATGGGCATCCATTCCCAGACCTCGGGATAATCAGGTGCAGGCATATTTAAATGAGCCCCGGGGGTGTGGGTCCATTTGGTCAGGGGTCCCTGGGGAGGTCTCCCAATACAGGGGTCCCTGATGGGGTCCATTTGGTCAGGGGGTCTCCTTGGGGATGGTCTCCCTATCATTGTTGGTGAGGGGTCGGCGCCGTTTTTTTTTGTCGTAAACCTCCAGCAAATTCTGCGTTCAAGCTGGCACTTAGCCACTGAAACGGAGACCCCAGCGAATTGTCTCCCAAACAGAGAATCCAGCCCAGTTAACAAAACATAGAGGAACAGAATCACAGGACCTCTAAATAGTTTTAACAATGAGGAAAAAGTATTTAGCAAACAACAAAAAATTGGATTATAATAAAATACTCCTTTTACTCCCCTCCGAGTTTAACAATTGCACACAGATTTAAAGATGACCATGGTTGACAAAATATATCTTCAGTTACGATGGTCCCATTAACACAAAGTCCCTTTTAAGCACACAGGATGTCTGAGGGAAAATACACTCCTCTCTGTACCTCAAGTTAATGATTGTTGATGGCTCCTCAGAATTCCCCCAGCTATGATCCCATGAGAGTTTGCAAACTCCGCCCCCAAAAATACACTTTGAAATCTTCACTCCTAATAATGCTTTCCTTCAGTGGTTTCCATTCTAAATTCCGATCCATCTTTTGCAAATGACATTTTCAAACAAAGCTTCCGCTCCACTTTGACAGTGAATCTTGTCCACGATTTCATAACAACCCTTTTAGGATTCATTTGTCTTGACTGCAAGCTGTTCGCTATTGCTTTAACCCTCGATTCCCAGACTACTATAATGACATCAAATGTTTCATTCACCTCTGAGGTCTGCTGTCCCACTTTAAATCGAGTTACTGTAATTGTCTCTTTAACTCAGAACACTTTGTTTACTCGTCCTTGAATTCTTCTGAACAATGCCTTGGCTCTGTTCTCTTATCCTCCAGAGTCTTAAACGTTCTTTCTGTCCTGTTCCCCTGGTTATCTGGACTGTAACTTGTACATTAAGAAGCTTGCTTCTTGGCACTCCCATCCTGTCCAGTCTTTCTTCTGGCAGAGTTGAGATATATTCAACCGCCAATCTCCAACTGCCCTCAAATTACCTAAATTAAAACGTAAAAGCTTCTTACCTTACAAGGGCCTCCAGTTGCTAAGCAATGGCCATGTGCTTATGCATTTATTTATTTTCACAGTAACTTCATTGCAGTGTTAATGTAAGTCTACTTGTGATACTAATATAAAAAAATATTATGTATTTTTCATACCGTAGCCCTATCTAAGTACATTAGAAAGCCAGTTGCAATTCAACCAGCCCCTGCGCCTACAAACATCTTTGTCCTGCATGCATCTAACTCTAGGTTTTACTCTTCCAGGCACAGAAACATTAAATTTAACCCACTTAAAACTGTACCTTATTTCGAATAAAAGCAAATTACTGCGGATGCTGGAATCTGAAACGAAAGAGAAAATGCTGGAAAATCTCAGCAGAGATTATTTCTAATGTTTACCAATATAAATCCATTAAAATTACCTTTGTTTTCCTAACAATGCTCTCATCTGGATCTGGAAAGATTTATCGATTTTGTTTCCAATTCCCATCCCTCTCTCACCTTCACATTGTCTGTATTTGACACTTCCCTTCTGCTCATTGACCTCTGCGTATCCATTTCTGGTGATAGACTGACCACCATCATTCATTACAAAACCACCAATTTCCACAGCTACCCCAACTACACCTGCTCACAGCCAGCTTCCTGTCAGGACTCCATCCCATTCTCCCATCCCATTGCCTCCAATGACTCAGTTCCAATGATGCTATCCTTCGAATTGGTCCTTCTGACCTGAATCCTTTTCCTGAACTGGGGTTTCCCCCCACTGTGGTTGACAGGACACTCAACCATGTCCGACCCGTCACCCGTACCTCTGCCCTCACCCCTTCCCCTCCCTCCCAGAGCCATAATGGGCTCTCCCTTGCCCGGACTTGCCACCTCACCAGTCTCCTTTATAAAAGGATCATCCGCCACCATTTCTGCCAACTTTAGCAAAATGCCACCATGAAACACATCTTCCTCTCCCCTCCCACACCTATCCCCGTCAGCATTCCGCAGGGACCACTCCCTTCTGTGACACCCTGCTCCACTCCTCCATCAACCCCAACTTGTCACCTGCTTCCCTTGCACTCTATTCCATGCAATTGCAGATGATGCAATGCCCCTGCCCCTTTGTCTCCACCCTCCTCTCCATCCAGGGACCCACTCTTTTCAGGTGAAGCAACATTGCACCTGAACCTCCTGTAACGCACTCCACAACTGTATTCACTGCTCCCAATGTGGTCTCCTCTACATTGGGGAGACTAAATGCAGATTGGGTGACGGCTTTGCACAACGTTTTGTTTGATACGCAAGTATGAACCTAAACTTCCTGTTGCGCGCCATGTCAACTCACCATCTTGCTCTCATGCCCACATGTCTTTCCTCAGCCTGTGAAATGTTCCAGAGAAGCCGAACACAAACTGGGGGATGAATGGGCACTTTACAGCCTTCCGGACTCAACACTGAGTTCAACAGCGTCAGACTCTAAGACCCACGTCCATCTTGACCGCTTTAAAAACACACACCCTTCCCCCACAGGGTCATCTGCCACTTGTTCTTAAGTTTTGCTTTGATGGAAGGCTGACCTTTGTTCTGCTATTATGCAATTCTGCATTTTGCTATCTTGTCTTTATGCCACTATCAACACCTTCTTTAGTCCTCAAACCTCCAAAGCATTTTCTTTGTCTTCCGAGCCATATGTTTCCAATGGCCTCCCCTGACCTTCTACTCTGCTCCACCTTTTGCCCGCCCTCTCAAACAGTATAAAATCCAGCACACCACTCCCTCTCTTTATCTCTGAAAAAGATTCACACAGACTCGAAACATTAACTCGCATTTTCTCTCCACAGATGCTGCCAGGCTTGCTGAGTTTTTCTGGCATTTTCTGTTTTTACTTTGGGCCGATTGGCCTGTCTCTGTGCTGTAAATTGAGCACGACTATTGTAATTCAATGTCACGGCAGGACCTTGAGTGTTGTGTCACGGAAGATGTAATTTCGGTGACGGGAACATGAAACTGGCAAATGGAAATTCTCATTGGGTCATGGTGTGACCGTTGTTCTGAATTATTCCTTTCGGCAGTTGATGTAAAGAAGTTAGTCTGGTTCGAAGAGAAATGAAGTTTGTTATTTTCCTCAGCTGCAGAACATTGTCATGATTTTTTTTAAATTTTTGATAATCCGACTGATCAATCAAGGCTTTCCTGAGTTTTTTTAATGAGAAGTTGAAATCTACTGGCCGGGATTCTCCGATCCTGCGGCCAAGTATTGACGCCGGCGTCAAAAGCTGCGCGAGCCACTCCGGCATCAACGGGCCGCCAGGCCCAGGTATTCACCCCTTCCTAAGGGGCTAGTATGGCGCCGGAGTGGTGTCTGCTGCTCCGGCGTTCGACTGCCGCCATGGCTGGCCCAGGTCCGCGCATGCACGCGGGATCCAATCTCCGCGCTGGCCCCCAGGCAATATGGCAGAGTCCCACAGGGTCCAGCACGGAGGAACATAGGCCCCCCACAAAATTAGCCCACCCGCCGATCAGTAGGTCCCGATCGCGGGCCAGGCCACCGAGGAGGCCACCCCCCGGAGTCGGATCCCCCCGCACCCCCCCCCCCCCCCCCTCCCAACTAGGACAGCCCTCGTAGCCAGAACTCCCGCGGTCCCGCCGGGTGGGACCATACGTAACCCACGGCAGCGGGACCCGGCCGAAGTCGGCAGACACTCGGCCTGTCGACCACGAAGAATCGCCGGGGGGGGGGGCTGCTTTCAATGGCTCCCGACCGGCGCCGTGGCGACTGCGTGGACGCCGGAGAATTGCCGACGGAGAATGAGCGTCCCGGCGTCGGGGCGGCGTGACCTGATTCTCGCGCCACCCGCCGATTCTCCGACCCGGTGCGGGATCGGGGAATCCCAGCCACTGTCTTTCAAGTATGGCATTAAACCAAGGCCTTTGTCAGTTGTTGTTGCTCTTGACAGGACAAAACTTCAAAGAGGCTTTTGTTTAGAGTCACTTGAAGAAAATCCCAGAACAATTGGAGAAGTGGGAATTACAGACAAGTCATAAAACCTCCTTGGCTTACCAATGTTATTTGACCTACTCTAACTATGTTATTTAGTTCATCTACTATCCATTATTTAGTCCCCACATTCCACATTATCTTGTCTTCATGAGCAATGCTGTTTAGCCTGCATTGTTCAATGTTATACTGACTTTGTGGAAAAGGTAAACCGCTGAGCTCCTGTATTCATTTTCACCACTATTGGAAGTTGCTCAGCAATATCCCTCAAGGGGACTAGGTGTGAGCAAGCAGAAGGAGATTTACATACGATCCACTCACTAACCACCTGTGAGTTCGCTCACCGAGGTAGGGGAGTTTGCCACCTCATATGTTCGCACATCTTTTGCAATAAGATATTTAAGCCAGAGCAAGCCTCGGTCTAAGTGACAACACAGGGTATAACTATGTATTGGTCAGTAACAAGTGTCGCTGATCGCATGTCAGCAGGCTACCAAACACCATCCCTGATAGAGAAAAGAAAACGGGCAGAGTGTTTAACAGATGGCTGTCTGCTGCTCCCAGAATTACTTTACCAGGCAAGACAAGACACATTCAAAGGTTCATCACTGCATAAATTTGCTTTTGTGTTTGTCACACAAACACCTTCACTCCTTTGATAGCTCAGTGGACATGTGTATCAGATATAGGTTGAGAGGTGGTAGATTTAAAACTGAGATGAGGAGGTACTACTTCTCGCAGAGGGTGGCGAATTTGCATCTCATTCTTCTAAACTCCAATGGATACAGGTCCAATTTGTCCAATCTTCCCTCATAAGATCTCAGGAATCAGTTGTGTGAAGCTTCTCTCTGCTGCTTCTCATGCATGATATTCTTTCTTAAATAAGGAGACCAAAATTGTACACAGTACTCCAGATGTGGTCGCAATGACACCCTGTATAGCTGTAGAAAAACATCCGTTCCCCTTGCAATAAATGACAACATTCCATTTGTCGTTCTAATCAGCACGGTACAATAGTGGTTAGCACAATTGTTTCACAGCTCCAGGGTCCCAGGTTCAATTCCCGGCTTGGGTCACTGTCTGTGGGGAGTCTGCACGTTCTCCCCGTGTGTGCGTGGGTTTCCTCCGGGTGCTCCGGTTTCCTCCCACAGTCCAAAGATGTGCAGGTTAGGTGGAATGGCCATGCTAAATTGCCCTTAGTGTCCAAAATTGATTACTCTCAGTGTTGGGTGGTATTACTGGGTTATGGGGATAGGGTGGAAGTGTGGGGTTGGTGTAGGCGTGGGTAGGGTGCTCTTTCCAAGAGCCAGTGCAGACTCGATGGCTGAATAGCCTCCTTCTGCACTGTAAATTCTGTGACAATCACTTGCTGTACTTGCATACTGACTTTTTGCCATTCATGAAACAGGACACCCAGGTCCCTCTGTACTGCAGAGTTCTACCATCTCTCCCCATTTAGATAATAACATACTGCTTTCTATTCATCTTTCCAAAGTGTACAAGTTCATATTTTCCACTGTGAAGGACTGAGACCTCACCCCGCATCTTTTTTTTGGAAAACATGTGACGGTATGCTCATTGATATCTCTAAAACATTAAAACTGGACAAAGACCTAATTATGCTGAATCCATGCCTGGCTGTGATGCCCCACCATACCTGGTGGTATGGTGGAAACTTGCTCATCGCCAACTGGGAAGTGTCATAATGACCATCATTGCCTGTACAGGCCAAATTCAAATAGAGTCATACAAAGGCCATCTGCATTTCATAACCCAGGCTGGCCAACAGGAGTATGCTTGTCTGCGAAGAAAAAGGACTCTTCAACCTTCCTTTCAACTATTAATGGTTGAGACATTTCACAATCTCGGGGACTTAGACGAGGGATACAATTCCTCTGTCAGAGACAATATGGAGAGGTGGGAGTCATGTGACATGGGCCAGTGGCTTGTCTACCATCTGACAAGCAGTCTCATAGATAAGGAGCTCTGGTCCAGATTAGATCGCCACAGTTCGGGGGAATAACGTCCCAGCGGTACAACTCCCACTTTCCCCAGTACTGGCACCAGTGGCCTGTGAAGTGAAACCCATTTCTCCCACACTAGGGTGCGATGGTGGCATACTGGCAATGTGATTGGTCCAGGAGCCCAAGGTTAGTGCTCTGGAAACATGGGTTCAAATCCCACCACAGCAGTTGATGGAATTTAAGTTTGATTAATAAATCTGGAATTAAAAGCTAGTCCAAGTAGGCAAACCATCATCGTAAAATCTCATCTGGTTCACCAATGTCCTTTCGGGAAGGAAATCTGCCGTCCTTACCCTGTCTGGCCCACGTGTGATTCCAGGCCCCAGCAATGTGGTTGACTCTTATCTGCCCAATCAAATGGCCCGGCAAGCCGCTCAGTTTAAGGACAATTCGAGACGGGCATCATATCCCATGAAATATTAAATTAATTGCCCCACAATGGGGGCATTTAAGAGTCAACCACATTACTGTGGATCTGGCACCACATGTAGGCCAGACAAGGTAGAAATGGCAGATTTCCTTCCGTAAAGGACATTAGTGAACCAGATAGGTTTCTAGGACATGCGACACATGGTTTAATGGTCATCATTAGACTTTTAATTCCAGGTTTTCTTGATTGAATTCAAATTTCACCAACATGGCAGCATTTGAACCTGGATTCCCAAGAGCACGACTAGCTGGCGTATGACTTACTGTTAAATATTTTTCCATTTGTGCACTTCGATTCACCTCCTGGCTGCAACGCATTACAGTTAATGGATAATATTCTGAAGTACAGTCACCGGAGGTTTGGAGGCAAATTGTTCTGCACATCAAGGATGCATAAATAGAAAAGGAATAAATGGCCAGTTCTTCATTCCTCCCATGGTTGAAGGGAATACGCCAGCTGGAGAACTCTCTTTGAATGGTAACATGAAATCTTAGCAGCTCCAACCAGACAGGGCTTTTGGGCCTTGGTTTAACATCACCCCAGGTGGCCCTTCCGACAGCATGTCATAATATCCACTCATGTATATCATGAGATGCAGACAGGCAGTGATTGACACACAGGATAACCAATGAACACACATGACACAGAACAGCTAATCACCAGACAGGACACCGCCACTATAAAGCCCACAGGGCATTAAGGCTCTCTCTCTCTCTTACAGGACACGGCCAGGGAGATAGTCGCAGTGCACAGGCCAATGAACATCATCACCATGTGATAGAGAGTTATTGTGGTCAAGCCAGTAGGAGGTTATCGGTTAGGTTAATAGAGTGTCAAACCACAGCAGATTATGTACAGCAATCAACAGGTTCAATAAAACAGTGTTGGACCACCTCCTGTGTCGGAAGCCTGTTTCTCGTTTTACTGCATCCAGTTACAGTCGATGTTAGATCAACTCAGGTAACACATCACAGCACTCCCTCAGGACTGAATAAACTGTCAGCCTCAAGACCACAGTGGGGTATCTAACCCCTTCTGGTACTGGACATATCCACTGCAGGAAGTGGATATGCCCAAAAAGGTTAGGTGGGGTTATTGGGTTATGGGGATAGGGTAGAGGTGTGGGCTTAATGAGGGTGCTCTTTCTAAGGGCCGGTGCAGACTCGATGGGCCGAATGGCCTCCTTTCGGCACTGTAGATTCTATGAAATTATCTCATCCCCCTCACCACTGTCAGCTCCCTCCACTATCAAACTCTCATAATGGCTTCATGCACTCAGGCAGCTACTTTCTTCATGATTCCCACAGATCCATTAGCAGGAGACACACATATCAACACTCATTCTCTCACGGAAACTTTCACATCACCACCATTCCATCTATCATGTGGCTCACACTCCATCTTCTGGCCCTTCTGGGGAGGGGTCACCGCATTTGGGAGACACAGCATTTCATCAAAATTCATCTCAATCCCCTCTGATCACGTCTCCCTTTCGTCTTCATACAGGGCAAGCTGGTACAGAAGAGCGAGAGCCCAGATTGGGAGAGCGATGGCAGAGATTATCCCTCGGGGAGTGTAGCTCTGCATTAAACACAGGCCCATGTTCTGGAGAACACCTCACTGACACATCCCCCCCCACAGCAGTCAGAGGCAGGGATGGCCCAGGTCCCCAGCACTCGGGAGGGCTGCTGGAGACCATCCACCTTCCCTGTCTTAGTCAGAGGGTGAGCCGCTGGGTGTTGCCGCCAACTCACTGGTGGATATACAAAGGCAGGCAGTGGAACATCAGGCAGAGGATCGAGAGTCCCTCAGCAGACTCGAGCAATTGATGGAGGAGTCCGTCCACGCTCTGTATGATGTAGTACCACCGAAACGGGAGCACATCAATACCATAATGAGAAGGTTGGTGACCACCATGGAGACTTCGGTCCAATAGGTTTTGCTGGATTTGAGCTCGGCCCTGCACTACATGAGCACACACCCTGATGGACACCATCAGAATGTATGTCATGACGGCGTCAGCGCGTTCCGTGCGCTATCGCGCATGCGCAGTGTGGTCGAACGACGTACGCACTTGCGCAGTCTGGTCGTCGTCCCCTCGGTCGTGGCGTGCAGGGGCCTGGGAAAAGTGCACAAAATGGCCACTCTCGTCGATACTTAGACCCTTCATTTGTGCGATAGAATGTAGGCGGCATGAAGACGGGGCACCTTGACCTCCCTCATGGTGCAGCATCTCTTGCAGTAGTCAGGTCGGGGTCCTCTGGCACCCACATGAGCTTCAGCTGGACACCCCGGGGGCCTCCACTCAGGACATTTCCAGGTGTATGCAGTCGCTCTGCCTTTGCTTGCTCCCATTCCAGCAGGTCAGGCACTGAGGGCGCTTCTTCCCCTGAGCAGGAGACTTGGGGGCCCTTCAGGACTCAGGAAACCAGAGGACATCCACAAAGGTCAGCAGAGACATCAGGACGAGGCAGTCAGCAATTTGCCTCCACCTTTGCTGCAGATGTCGGGGCTACACCAAGACGTAGCAGTTGGATTAGTAAAGATAAGAAATGTTGATGTCGCCTCTGGTTCACTGGTGTGCTATCACTGTCAATAAGTCGCACTCATTGAAACTCATAGAATGGGGAAGTGAATGTTCTGATCAACTGGAAGCATTGTGATTTTGTACTTTGGAACCTATTATCCTGAGGTTCAGCCACCCTCTCACTCAGTCACAATGTCTCATTTATGATTAACATTAATGTGGTGCCCACCTCAGTGTGACTAGTGTCCTGACCCTTGTGTGTCATCAGGGAGATGTATTTAAATCTTTATTAAGAGTGTACGATGGGAATGTTTTGAACACTTATTCCTCAAAGCACTGCAATGGCTGAGGGCAGTTCACCAGCAATGATGCTCCAACAGCATCTGGGTTTCCTCAATGTTGGTGTCCGAACCCAAGACATGCATAGAACATAGAACATATAACAGTACAGCACAGAACAGGCCCTTCGGCCCTCGATGTTGTGCCGAGCAATGATCACCCTACTCAAACCCACGTATCCACCCTATACCCGTAACCCAACAACTCCCCCCCTTAACCTTCCTATTCGGACACTACAGGCAATTTAGCATGGCCAATCCACCTAACCCGCACATCTTTGGACTGTGGGAGGAAACCGGAGCACCCGGAGGAAACCCACGCACACACGGGGAGGATGTGCAGACTCCACACAGACAGTGACCCATGCACTTTAGGATGACTGCCCAAGGCCCCTTCACACACCACTTACGGCTTTGTTTGTATCATTGGATGACGTTGAAAGAAACAAGCCTTGTCTCACATTGCTGTTGCTCCTCAGTGGAATTTAAGTCGACAGAGTGGGTGCATTAGCTGGACGACAGCTAAGATCAAATACTAGCAAGTCACAAGGTCAGAATGTGAGAAACTCATTCTCTCAGCGATGGTTCATCTATCCGCCAAGCGGACAGGGAATGGCTGGGGGGGCTGGGGGAGATGTCTCCGGGTGACCTCCTCCAGTTCACCCTCTGGTAGGGGTTCACCTCTTCGCATAGCCAGATTGTGAAGGGCACAGCACACTGCAATCATGTGGGAATCCCTCTCCGGTGCAACCAGACCAGTGCAGGCATCTTTAATCACATCATTGGAAGTCCTATGGACTGCTAGATAAGGGAGCATGTGGAGGTGCGAGCAGCATTATATATCTCCTGGGCTGGAATCTCAGGACGGCACATCAGAGTCAGGAGCCAGTTTAATAGTGGGTAAACTTTATCCCCCAGAAACCATCTGTGCGGACGCTCTGCCCCTTGAAACTGCAGTCACCCGGGAGTGACTGAGGATCTGGGAGTCATGGCAGCTCCCAGAATAACATGCATACAGATGCAGGATGCACTTGCAATGGTTACAACTCGTTGCAGTTTAGAACAATAATGCACTGCTGTCATGGAGCCCATGTATCCACCAGGCAAAAGGGACATGTCCTGGCATTGAGGCTTTTTTGAATCAAATAAAAGTGTGGGTGTCAATCATTCCCTAGCGCGTTGTCCATGTCGATGCATCGGCCAGTCAGAGTTGACGTCCCAACCAATCAGCACCCTTTTCTCATGCCGTATAAATCATTGCTCCCTTTGAAACTTGACATTCTTGCATTTGTCCTGATGAGTGTAAGATGAAAAGCTTTGGTTGCATGTCTCTTTTTTCATCAATACCCACATGCTGTACTGCCAAATGACTATTAAAATAATGACTATTACTTACAATCAGAAACAAGCATTTGAAATGAAATGAAATGAAAATCGCTTATTGTCACGAGTAGGCTTCAATGAAGCTACTGTGAAAAGCCCCTAGTCGCCACATTCCGGCGCCTGTTCGGGGAGGCTGGTACGGGAATCGAACTGCGGGTAAGCAAAATGATTTGGTGCAAGGGTTCATTCATGCTGGTTGTGATATATTTGCGGAGTACGCAGATACTGCTCAAGTTTTTAAAAGGGCAGTGCAGACCCGATTCCAACATGATCCTGATCCACATCCGGAAGCTCATTTATTGAAATCTTTTCGGTCTCATGCAACACAAGGAGTTCAACCTCTAGTGCAGCACTTCAAATTCCCCTCATGTCTGTTACGCAGCGACAGCAATTGATTGACACCTTCACCCACACCGTGGGGCATTAACAGTTACTTGTTTGAATTAAGTCATCAAGTAAGTCGGTTTGAATTAAGAATTTCGGCTCATTTTTTGTCATTTCAATGGCTTGCACCTTTGAAAGGAGTGTGTCAATCAAATGATTCTGTGCAGGGTTCACTGGAACCTTGATCCCAGCTCAATTCTAATTCAAGCATAACAAGCCTTTGCAAAATGCTTAATGCAGTAATGAGTTATTTTCGATGCATTTGCTGGCGACTTCAATCAGCCATTTTTTTGGGTCCCCGGATAAATAAAAGCAAAAAAAAAAGGCTTGTTTCTCTGCGGGTCCTTTCACAATCTCAATGCGTCATTGAAGTATCTTTGAAGGAATATTGCAACCACCATGGGAAACATGACAGCTGAATTGATCACAGTAAGGACAATAATGAGATCATGACCAGATAATCTGTTTCTTTTGCGGATGTTGACTGAGAACTGAGGGATAAATATTGGCCAAGACCGGGGATAATAATAATAATCTTTATTGTCACAACTAGGCTTCCATTAACACCGCAATGAAGTCACTGTGAAAATCCCCAAGTCGCCACATTCCAGCGTCTGTTCAGGTACACGGAGGGAGAAGTCAGAATGACCAAATCACCTAATAAGTACGTCTTTCGGGACTGTGGGAGGAAACCGGAGCACCCGGAGGAAACCCACGCAGACACGGGGAGAACATGCAGATACCGTACAGACAGTGCCCCAAGCCGGGAATCGAACCTGGGACCCCGCTCTGTGAAGCAACAGTGCTAACCACTGTGCTACCGTGGCGCCCTCATCTCTCTGCTCTTATTTGAAATAGTGACCATGTGATATTTTGGGGCATGGTTTACCAGCCACGACACCGGCGGGCATCGTGGCGGGTGGAACGGGAAGATTTGGGGAGCCATTAAATGCTAACAGGGCCAGGATGTTCCAGCCTTTCTGCCCATCAGCAAGCACAGAGTGGGGGGCTCAGTTTTATACTCCAATTTAGCTAAAGATTTGTGTATTTGACCCGACAGCATTTTACCTCGAGCAATGAGGAGACAGCTGTGGACAGCCTCAGCCAAATTCATCACGGTGAGGGCTTTGCAGTAAAGGGCATGGCTTTCCAACGATGCTGCAAACAATGACTCACGACTGAACCAATCAAGTCAGGCGGACAATGGTCCAATGGAGTAATTCTGAAACATTCTCCTCTCTTCATTACTGGATTGTAGTGTGGTGTTGTTATTAGGATTCAGATCTCACCCTTTATTGCATGCTTAAGACGGAGAGAGAGGAGCCCCGATATAAATGGGGATGTGGGGAGGGTGCAGGGAATCCTAACAGTGCAGGGAAAATACAGCAAGGGGAGGGGTGTGGAAATCCCTCCGATCTTAACATCACTGCTTTGTTTATTTTAGCTGCTCCAACCCACCACCAGGACCTCAATTCGATCAAATGGGAGCAGTTAAATTCATTGGGCCAGAAATTCCCAGCATTCCTTCAAGAGAGGCAATCCGGACTGGAGACAGGCTGAGAATGAAAATTTTGGCACTTTCCGCTCTTAATTAAATTTTCAGATGAAATCCTGCCAAAAATACTAGTGCCCAACCCCCCCACGCCTTTCTTCCAGAATTATTTTCCTCAGATTCTCCCGAAAGCAAAATCCTCCAGTTCAGCAAAGAGGATTAACAAGAGGATTTTAAGCTCATTAATCATTATGTCCACGTGCTGATTAAATGGCTGAGTACGGATTTGACTGATCCCAAAACGAGAAGGTCATTTATTCCATCTATTGCTACAAGGACACGAACGAAGGTGGAACAAGGACCGAAACTAAAATTATTTCCAGGAGGCTGTTTTGATGGGGTGTGCAAGAAGAAGTGCTTTCCGCTGGTATGATGGAATAATCAGAGAAAAGGTTCAAGATGTTAAATTTACAAAAAAAAACACCAGTGGGGAGATGCGGAGAACCGTTTTTTATGAGCGGGTTGATATGATCTGAAATGTGCTCTCGGTGATGGAAGCAGGTGAAATAGGAACTCACAAAATGGAACTGGATACATATAAAGGGAAGATTTTGCAGGGCTGTGGGTAAAAAGCAGGGATTGGGGCCATCTGGATAGCTCCTTCAAAGAGCTGACACGGAGTGATGGGCGATAGCGCGTGCTTCCGTCTGTAAGATATTTGCCGTGCTATGATGTGCGAGCTCCCTCGAGGTATAAATTTTGTCAGCGGTTTAAATTAGCGCCCAGAGAACAAGAGGCAAGCAAGCATTTATATTGAATTCTTCAAAGCTGAAAAATTATATTTACTGCCAGTTTATGCTTCAGGCAATTTAAGGTGGTCTCTTGGTGTGTTTTGACACCGATTCTTCCCTCCTTAGCGCACTGTGAATCCCTTATCTCAACCTTTCGGGGCAGGAGTCTGTCAAAGGTGAAAAGGGCCGGGAAGTGGAGGTCAGTGAACATCCCCATCTGTCGGGGAAGTACTTCGAGCACGAGGGACGTTGACAGAGGCAGATCTGGTTATCAACTGGGCTGGCGAAGATTGCGCGCTGGAAAAGAAATCCATAAAAACAAGTACAGGAGAGAGGGTGTGACACGAAGCCACTGAATTATACACCAAAATGTATTGCCCTGGCTGGAAGAAACAGACCAGAGCGAGCAGAGCAGAGCAAGCTGCTTAACTGGGTCCAGAACAGTAGAGCCAGAGAAAAGGATCTGCACTTTGAAGGAGAGAAAATGCAATACTAATTGTTTCAAATAAGCAAGTGCTCAATCGATGGAACAAGTTCCCTAGAGCTTGGGGTTTGCCCCAGTACAACCGCACATCCCTCCCCCTCACAAACCCCACTCCCCCCCCCCCCCCCCGCCATAAACACCACGCCATCCCGGGGCCAACTGTCCCTTGTTGTTTAGTTCTGCTTCCTCCAAGCACTGATCTTCTCCGACTAACTCATTCTGCTATCTTACCTTTATGCCACTATGAGCACTTCTTCAGTCCTTAAGTCCACCATTAACACTTTTTGTATGTCCATGACACATTTGTCAATCTATCCTTGGCTCCGACCTATTCCTGACCTTCCAATCTGTCCCATCTCTTCACTCCCTTCTCATACGATGTAATTCATCACATATCTATCCCTCTTCAGTTCTGTACAACATAAGAACTAGGAGCAGGAGTAGGCCATCTGGCTCCTCGAACCTGCTCCACCATTCAATGAGATTTTGGCTGATCTTTTGTGGACTCAGCTCCACTTTCCGGCCCGAACACCATAACCCTTAATCTCTTTATTCTTCAAAAAATTATCTATCTTTATCGTAAAAACATTTAATGAAGGAGCCTCAACTGCTTCACTGGGCAAGGAATTCCATTGATTCAAATTGAGTTCACCTGACCCACAACTTTTAATAGATTGTGGTATGGGGAGCACACGGCCCACTCTACAGATGTGGTACAGCAAAATGGAAAAGTATTTTTTAAAGTAAAACAATGTTTATTCTATGAACACCTCCTTTCTATAACCTACCGGCAATACTACTTGATGAACGTCTGCCCACGTTTCATCCGCCTGCATATGTAAAGGTCTCCATTTTCTCATCAAGACATTACTTTTACGGTAATAACACTCTGGTATCCACTCAGATTCCTCTTCCCTGTATGCTTCCTGATACATCCGTTTTATTTCTACATCTTTCTGTTGTAACTCCGCCAATTTTCCTGAACTAAAAATATCCACCTCATCCTCCACCTGTTCTTGTTCTTTTTCAAACATCTGATCAAAAGTCGTTTCTGATAATTGCACTTCTACTTCATCTTCACTCTTTGATTTCTCCTCTTGTCTTAACCTGTGAATTTGCAACCTTGTTACTACATAATCCGGAAAAATCCCAGGATATTCGTCCTTCTACCCTTCAGTTGTCGGACTTTCCACTGGCTTATCAACCACAGTAGGCATCACTCCCACCTGTGATCCAGCTATATCATTACCCAAGATAAACTGTATTCCTGGACAAGATAGTTTCTCTATTACTCCTACTACCACTTCACCACTCTTCACTGGACTTTCCAACCTTACCTTATATAATGGAACACTACTCTTCTCACCCTGAATTCCACATATTACCACCTTTTGTAGCAACATTCTTCCCAAACTACGTAACTCCTCATCTCTTACCATTAAAAATTGACTAGCTCCCGTATCTCTTAAAATTGTGACTTCTTTGCCTGCTCCTCCTGATACACATGAGTAAACTTTACCCACACAAGTAAATTCTTTAAAGAGATCTGGCACCTTCTTATCAATCATCTCTTGATCGGGCTGTACAAGCTTTTGCACCTCCTTCGCTTCACTTGGGCTTTCCTTTACCACCTTCACAAACCCCACTGTTTTATCCTGTTTTACCACATCGGCCTTCCCAGTGCTTTTCTTCAACCACCAACACTGTGACTTTACATGGCCTAGTTTATTACAGTGAAAACATTTGAAACTTTTCATGTCTCTTTCACCCTCCTGGATTTCTTTTTTAATCTGAGGTACACTCTCCTTATTATCTCCCATCAGATCACCTTTACTCTTACCACTTGAGTGTTTCTCATGTCCCCAGTTTCTATCCCTCACAGGCTGAAACTGATGTCGGAAGCCAAGCTTTGATTTATTAACTAATTCATATTCATCTGCCATTTCTGCTGCTAACCTTGCAGTTTTAACCCTCTGCTCTTCCACATGCATTCTCACTACATCAGGAATTGAATTTTTAAACTCCTCCAAAAGTATAATTTCTCTGAGAGCTTCATACATTTGGTCTATTTTCAAAGCCCTTATCCACCTCTCAAAATTACTCTGTTTGAGCCTTTCAAACTCCATGTATGTTTGACCAAATTCTTTCCTTAAATTTCTAAACCTTTGTCTGTAGGCTTCAGGCACTAGTTCATATGCACCTGAGATGGATTTTTTCATCTCCTCATATGTTCCAGATTCCTCCTCTGATAGTGTTGCAAACACCTCACTCGCCCTACCTACCAGCTTTGTTTGAATCAGTAACACCCACATGTCCTGTGGTCATTTCATTTGTTTAGCCACCTTCTCAAATGAAATGAAAAAGGCTTCTACCTCCTTCTCGTCAAACCTTGGCAATGCTTGGACATATTTAAATAGATCCCCACCAAGCCTTCGACTTTGACACTCTTTCTCACTATCCTCATCACTATCATCCAGCTGTACGTTTCCCTTTACGTCTGCCAATTTTAACTGACACTCCTGTTTCATGGCTATTTTCTGAAGTTCAAACTCTCTCTCTCTATCTTTTTCCCCGATCTGTATCTCCCTTTCTCTTTCTTTTTGTTCTGCTCGGGCTATTTTTCATTTTCTCCTTTCTTCTCTCTCCTTTTCTTTTTCCTCTCTCTCTCTTTTTTTCCCCTCTCTTTCGTATTCAAGCTGCTTTAATTCTTTCTCATGTTCCATTTATTTAATTTGTAACTGAATTTTTGCCATTTCCATTGAGTCAAACTGTATCTCAGGCAACGTTAAATGCTTAGCCACCACCATGATTACCTCATCTTTTCGCATTTTGTCAGGTAATGTTAACTGCAATATTTTTGCCAAATCTAGCAGTCTGCTTTTAGTCTCTGTCCGTAAGGTACTGCGTGTGACCATCTTCACCCCCAAAAACTTCAGAGCCTCTGAAAGAGCCATTGTCCACAACACACAAAAACTAGAATACCACACATGATAAGCAACCACAATATGCTCACCACTCACTGTCTTTAAGTTCACTGAGCCAATCCAATAGATAGACTTTTGATCCCCCTCGAGCCCCCAATTTGTTATGGGCCAGGGTTTCATAACCCCAAAGTGTATCATGGAGTTAATCTGACCCACAACTTTTAATAGATTGTGGTATGAGGAGCACACGGCTCACTCTCCAGGGGTGGTACAAGCAGAAATGGAAAAGTATTTTTGAAAGCAAAACAATGTTTATTCTATGATCTCAAGTTAACCTTTTTAAAAAATACAGTGAACATTTTAGCAACCACTAATTCAAATACAACCCCCAAAGAATACAACACTAAGTAATGCTTAATAGCTTCCCAAACAACATCCAGAAGACAAAAGAAACACGTTTTAACAGAAGCACATCAGGTTTACATTCACTACTGAGAACATTTATAATTCTGAATTCACCAAATGATTAAGATATAGTCTTTTGATGGAAGAGAGAACAGCAGCACACCTATTTGGTCTGGTTTCAGCTCCAACATTGAAAACAAAACTAAAACCCACCCTACAGCCTGCTCAAAAATGAAAGTAAAAAACTATCTATCTTTATCTTTAAAACATTTAATGAAGGAGCCTCAACTGCTTCACTGAGCAAGGAATTCCATAGATTCACAACTCTTTGAGTGAAGAAGTTTCTCCGAAGCTCAGTCCTAAATCTACATCCCCTTATTTTGAGGCTATGCCCCCTAGTTCTGCTTTCGCCCGCCAGTGGAAACAACCTGACCACATCTATCCTATCTATTCCCTTCATAATGTTATGGGCCAGGGTTGAGAGAACCCCAAAGTGTATCATGGAGTTCACCTGACCCATAACTTTTAATAGATTGTGGTATGGGGAGCACAGGCCCACTCTACAGGTGTGGTACAGCAGAGATGGAAAAGTATTTTTTAAAGCAAAACAATGTTTATTCTACGAACCCAAGTTAACCTTTTAAAATCATACAGTGAACATCTTAGCAACCATTAATTCAAATACAACCCCCAAAGAATACAACACTAAGTAATGCTTAATAACTTCCCAAACAACATCCAGAAGACAAAAGAAACACCTTTTAACAGAAGCACATTAGGTTTACATTCACTACTGAGAACATTTATAATTCTGAATTCACCAAATGATCAAGAGTTAGTCTTTTGATGGCAGAGAGAACAGCAGTACACCTGCTTGGTATGGCTTCAGCTCCAACACTGAAAATGAAACTAAAACACACCCTGCAGCCCGCACAAAAAGGAAAGTAAAAAGCTGACAGACAGCCTGGCTCCACCCACTCTCTGACATCACTGATAAACACCCATTTCTTAAAGGTACTCTCACATGACAATAGTTTTTTATGTTTCTATAAGATCCCCCCCCCCCCGCATTCTTCTAAATTCCAACGAGTACAGTCCCAGTCTACTCAACCTCTCCTCGTAATCCAACCCCTTCAGCTCTGGGATTAACATAGTGAATCTCCTCTGCACACCCTCCAGCACCAGTACATCCTTTCTCAGGTAAGGAGACCAAAACTGAACACAATACTCCAGGTGTGGCCTCTCTAACACCTTATACAATTGCAGCATAACCTCCCTAGTCTTACACTCTATCCCTCTAGCAATGAAGGACAAAACACCATTTGCCTTCTTAATCACCTGTGTGCCTGTAAACCAACTTTTTGCGACTCATGAAAAGAATCACATGGACTCGAAACATTAACTTTGTTTCTCTCTCCACAGATGCTGCTGGACCTGCTGAGTTTATCCAGCATTTTCTGTTTTTATTTCAGATTTCAAGCATCCACAGTATTTTGTTTTTAATTCCTAGAGAGACTGTGGAATCACTGGGTATTGATTCATCCAAACTGGATAGGTTTCTTGCATGAAATAATATTTTGAGAAGAGGTAGATGGTGGTAAGTGTAATATGCTTTGGAGAAACTGGTGACTATTGGACCTATCGTTCCTATAATAACACAAGACCCACAGGGATGCCCCAATTGATCGCCTGTTGGGACTTGCGAAAGACGAGCTGCCCCCTGGTGGGCGGAGGCCTATCAGCTGGGGTTCGTGAAAATTGTCTCATAATAGCCATACCGGATTTGTCCGTCGTGGACAAAATCATTTTGGCATCAATCTTTATGGACACATTGGGCGTGATTTAACGGAAAAGTTTCTCAGTGCCATCTGTGGTGAGTTTTACTGGGAGTGCCTGCCTGGCTCTTCAAATGAAGTGGAGGATGTCTTCCACCACTTCATGAGTCACGGCGGAGAAGTTGTGCCAGTCCTTCAGCGCTGACAGGATTCCAGAAGTGCTTGATACCGGCTTTACCAGTGAGGAATTTCACGGATTTACTTATAGGTGAATCACATCCGAACTGCCCCACATCACCCATCTTCAAATGGTCTGGCAGAACGGGCAGTCCAGACATTTAAACAAAGCATGAAGAAACAGACGACAGGTTCAGTGGAAACAAAACCGGCCCTATTTCTAATTCCTGACCAGACTACGCCACGATTATAATGGGGTAGCCTACGTTTGATGTTGCCGAACCTTGGCGGGAAGTGAAAAAGAGGCAAGACCTCCAGAAGAAGTATCACAATTATCGAATGCATGAAAGGGAATTTTGGGGATGGCTCTCTGTGGATTCCAGGGACCAAAGTGGAGAGAACGGGGTCACCTTCTACACGGTCAAAACTAGAGAATGGACCGTACGAAAACACGTGGACCACTTCAAAGGCAAGGAGCCCGCTCCAGACAGAGTCGCACTGGATTAAGTGGTCCATCGCACCCGCATGTCTGCCATCCTTGAACTGAGGTGCAATTCCCACCAGGGAGCTATGCCCAGCTCAGCAGGACATGGACAACTTGGCATCTGTTATGGACACAGAATTTTCAGTACTCTCGGAGGACATTGCGGTCAGAGACGGACCTCCAAAACGCCCCCCTCGTCGTTCAGCCTGGAAAACGCATTCCCCAACACGATAAATGCACCCGATCCGTCCTCACAGCTGGGAGAAGCACAGCCACAGGCAAAACGGTCAGGAAAATCCCCTCTGCAACGTGCGTTGGGGGGCTTTCGGACTTTGTGGAGGAGGGATGTAATAACCCTCTCGAGACCCACAGGGACACCCCAATTGATCTCCCCGTGGGACTTGTGGAATACGAGCTCCCCTGTGAGAAGGCACAAGGTGGGGCTCGTGAAAATTGCCTCATAAAAGCCGGAACGGACTGGGACCTCGGGGCTGTAAGCCGCATTGCGGCTTTTACTTCTGTTATTCGAATTTACTTTCTCGGGCCTCCTGAGCTTTTACAGTTCAGAAGATCACCACCACTTGTGTTCTCCTCATATTATATCTATGTTTGTTGTAGTCTAATTGATGGAGATCGATCACTGTGATCAAGGAACAACTACATTATCATTATACCATGCAAGATGGCACACTTGGTCTTTCTTGATCTAGAAATTCCTACATTCCAATTACAATGGAAGTTCAGTGGAAGGCCCACGCACGCACATAAATAGGGGTTTCACCAGAGTTACGAGGGTGAAGCAAGAGAAGCCATGAGACAACTCATCACCTCAAAAATCTATAAGGACTGTTGCCATCAGAAAAGGGAACAAAGAACAAACAAAGAACAAAGAAAAGTACAGCACAGGAACAGGCCCTTCGGCCCTCCAAGCCCATGCCGATCATGCTGTCCGACTAAACTAAAATCTTCTACACTTCCTAGGTCCGTATCCCTCTATTCCCATCCTATTCATGTATTTGTCAAGATGCCCCTTAAATGTCACTATCGTCCCTGCTTCCACCACCTCCTCCGGCAGCGAGTTCCAGGCACCCACTACCCTCTGTGTAGAAAACTTGCCTTGTGCATCTACTCTAAACCTTGCCCCTCACACGTTAAACCTATGCTAGTAGCTCTGTGTGTAGATTAAGCTAAGATCATTATGGAACTGTTTTAAAGTACTGTTTAAAGTACTGTTAAACTGTGTGAAGCTGTTTTTGTGATATATTTTAATATGCTTTTTCTTTAATATGAAATCATCGCAATTGGTCAGAGGCTGTCGTTCCCTGATTTTAGGAAACCTTCTCACCTTTAACACAGCAAAAATCCCAAGGATCCTTAATCGTACATAATGTTGATAAAAAGCTTACGAAGAGCAGTGCCACGGGAGCCTGATTTTAAATGAATAAAACAATGCAGAAGATTGAAGAATAAGCAGGCAAAAAGCTCCAATCGAATATACAATTCCTTTGGGAAATGCCTTGCTCTCATTGTCTTTGCAACTGGTTTGATTTCACCAGGGCTGTACACTGATAGCTGAGCTAAATATTCATGAGTTGTGACCTGGCCTTTTAGTGCTGTTCAACTTCCTTTTCTGTCCTTCTCTCTGGTAAAAGGACATCCATGAACTTTAAATATTGAACTTCATCAGGACAGAGGGCAGCCTTTGTCTTCCCTCATCAGCGTCTTGTTGGGAGCCGTGTTTCTTTTATTACATCCTTGTAAATGCACACTAACTCCTAGTACATGCCATTGTAAGAAACATTCTTGCATATTGTTTCCACTGGATGTGGAAGGTGCAGAAAGGGAGGGAATGGGGACTTTCCTGCATTTATTTGGAAGCACTGCCATTTGTAGTGGAATTCTTGGAATTCCAGCAACCATACCAGCAGCATCCCGGGGAGGCAGTGGAGGGTGGTGCTTCCATTCGCATCCCCCTTATACCTTTGGACGCCCTCCCTGAAGGTCCAGTAACCGGAGGGCTTCTCCCCCTCAAACCCCCCCCCCCCCCCACAACTCACTTCTCTGTCCACCCTCCGCGCCTCGAGAATCCCAAAGCGTACCTATCCTGGAATCCCGGGGATTTGGCTGTGAGGGCTGATTGCAGTCCCAACCCTGGCCACCGCAGCCCGTAGCGCTGTCCAGACGAGAGAGCTGCCAGGCAATCTGCTCTCTCAGCTGGGACTTCCCTCCCGCGCGAGGGGTGGAAGTCCTGCTTCCAGATGATTAATGATTGTTGGAGTGTGGAATCACTGCGGGGCAGGCAGTGTTAGCGGGGATGTGTTCCCTGCCAACTCTTCAGATGGCGGGAAGGGAAGCCTCGTCATCTGCAAAATCCTGGCCCATGTTGACTCTGCCTGATTACATTATGATTTATAAACATCTAGTTATCCATGATAATGGATTCCATAATTTTTTCAATTAAATTTGTCACACTCCCTGGAATATACTTTGCTGCTTTCTTGAACAGTGGTGCTACATTTGCGATGTTTCAGTGCCCTCGGATCTTTCTGGGACCTGGGTAGTCTTGGAAGATTACAACCAATGCATCGGATGCCTCTGCAGCCATTTCCTTTAAGAGCCTCGGGTAGAGGTCATCAGATCCAACAACATGTCAGCCATTAATCCCATTAGCTATCCTAATGATTGTGGCTGTTTGATGTTCCTCCCTCCTTTCTGCTTCTTGATTTTCTGCTATTCTCGGAATGCTTTCTGCATCTTCTGCTGTGAAGACAGATAGAATGTCTCTGGCATATCCTATTTCCAATTATTAATTTCCCAGTCTCACCCTCTAAGGGGCCAACACTTATACTAGCTTCACTCTTCCGTTTTAAATACTTGTGGAAGCCTGTTTTTATATTTCTTGCTCATTTTCTCTGATAGTCCAATCTATTATTCATTTAGTCATCCTTTGCTGGTTTCTAAAATGTTCCCTACCTTCCAAGCTACCACTGATCTTTGCAGCATTCTACATCTTTTCTTTCCATAGAACCATAGGGTTGATACAGCACAGACGTGGGCCATTCAGCCCATCCAGTCCACGCCAACCCAAAGACACCCAGGTGCCCTTTCTAAACCCATCTTCCTGCACACAGCTCATAGCTCTGCAGCTTACAGGGAGCTCTTAAAGGGATGATCTGGGTACTTTTTAAAAGAGTTTAGGGTCTCTTGTAGCCATCTGGGATGGCTACTTACAAAGGTAAACATGGCCACTTACAAAGGGAAACATGGCCACTTGCAAAGGGAAACATGGCCACTTGCAAAGAATCGCGGGAAATATGGCCAATGCAGGATCCAGACGAACTCAGAGCTTAAGTGTATATTGGCCACTAGATAACCAGACACGATCGAAATCCCCGGCCGATTTGCATTCTAATGACCCATTTCCTCAGAACAAAAGACTTGTACTCAGGTATCAGATATAGATACAGACTCCTCGGGGCCACTCCCTTCACCCAGGAAGCCCAAACAGCCAAGGTTAATGACCGCTGAGGACATGCCCAGCCATCAAGGCACCCGCCCCTTTATTGGCTAAAATCAAAGGCAGTAATTGAAGCCAGCTGAATTATTGGGTCCAAAGCTAAGGACCACCCAAAAGAGCCCGAAACCCCCAAAGGATAAAAAGAGACACTCCCATGTGTTCAGTCTCTCTTGGCCCCGTCGCTCGCTGTCTCTTGGCCCGGCTTACGCCTAAAACCAATTGCAGCATAACGACCAGAAGCAAGTTCAAGACCAACGATCGCTACCAGACGGATGAGCCCAGCAGAAACGACGTCACTTCTCCAGACCCAGCCACGCAAGATCCGAACAAAGGTCTTGTTCCTCTGCATAAAGCCGGGTGCCTGAAGTTAAGTACAGGTTGCTGTAGTGTTAGGTGTATTTTAGCTCGTAGTGTTTTATGTTGCATGTCAAAGTAATTCTTGTGTGTAAATAAACTATAATTGAACTTGAACTAACTAACCGGTTGTTGGGTCTTTGATTGATATCCGGTTAAACCTTGTGGTGGTATCATCTGATACCTGGCGACTCTGAAAGCAATATCCTCAATAATAACTGTCAGATTAATATCTGAATAAAGTAGATACCCCAAACCTGGCAACATTATTGGTGACGCTGGTGGGATAGTATTCCACTCATTAAAAAAAGCAACATTATTGGTGTCTCCAGTGCCGATTGTCAACACTCTGTCTCCACCACCAGTGTAGGCAGCGAATTCCAGACACCCATCACCCTCTTCATAAAGAGGTTTTTCCTCATGTCCCCTCCAATCCTTCTTTCACTGAGCTTGAATCTATGACCCCTGGTTTTTAAACTCGCTGCCAAGGGAAACAGGTTCCTCCTCTCTACTCTATTCCTACTGCTCACAATTTTGTAGACTTCATTCTTGTCACCTCTCAGCCTTCTCTGTTCCAAGGAAATCAACGGCAACCTCTCAAATCTCTCCTCGTAGCTATAATCCTCCAGCCCTGGCAACATTCTAGTAAATCTGCTCGGCACTCTCTCCAGAGCAATTACGTCCTTCTTCTAATGTGGTGACCAGAACTGTGCACAATACTCCAGTTGTGGCCTCACCAGTGTCTTTCAATTTGACACCATCCTTAACTTCCTTGTTGACCCACGTATGGTGCATCCTTCTCGTGGACCCTTTCTTTCTCAAAGGAATATACCTTTGTTGAGAATTATGAAATATCTTCTTAAATGTCAGCCATTAGTTCTCCATTGTCTTACCTTTTAACCTATTTTCCCATTCTGACAGATAGGTTTTGAATGTTTTGACAACTTAGCATGCCATCAGATGCTGTCTTATACGTTTCCTCTGTTTTACTGCAATATTGATGATTAACTGCGAAGTTAAGTTCATCATTATATTGGCCAGCATTCTGTAAGTGTTGATATGCATTTGAGTACTTCTATTTAGCCCACACCTCCTACCCTTCCTTACCTGAGGGTTGTTGCAATCCTAGTAGCATTCCAATCCCGGTTCAATCTTCAGCACAGGCTGCTCTTGCCATATCACGCCGGCTTGATGAGGAGATGCCAGCGTTGGACTGGGGTGGGCACAGTAAGAAGTCTTACAACACCAGGTTAAAGCCCAACATGTTTGTTTCAAACACTAGCTTTCGGAGCACTGCTCCTTCCTTCAGGTGAATGATTCACCTGAGGAATAATGAATGATTCACCTGAGGAAGGAGCAGTGCTCCGAAAGCTAGTGTTTGAAACAAACATGTTGGACTTTAACCTGGTGTTGTAAGATTTCATACTGTGCACACCGGCTTGATGTTTACGTTGCCCGAGGCCCAAGGTACCTATTAGAATTCACCCATCAACTACTGAGATCGTACCCTGGGCCATCTTCTCTAAATCCCATGCGCCCTCCCCTCCCTCTACCTTACCCCATCACCTCCCTCAATGGATGCACTGGGGTACCCAAGCCAATATCACACTTCCTATTACCGGGAAATGAACACAAAAAATTCCAGCAATTTGCTGTAAATCTTAGCTCCACCTCTGATCACAAGTTAAGCACCTATTGCCTTAAGGAACAATGATATGAAGAGTCTGGTCTATATAGCTCCCTGAGTAATAGCACACGATCTCTATAAATGCATTTAGATTGTCCTTTCCAGAACCTGCTTCAATGCATAGCCCTCTGATATCGGAAAGAGACATTTGGAAGTCGCTTGTCAAGATCACTGATAAATATTATGAATGTTTAAAATCCTAGGACTGATCCTACTGGAGTTCGTTAATCACGGTAGCCTGCAGCTCAAATATAAATTCCATTTATAGCAACCTTTGTCTTCTACTGTAACATCGATCCAATTAATACGCTCACCCTTGATCCCATAATTCTTCATCTCTGTCTTCAGTCTTTTGCGAGGAGCTTGTCAAATGCTTTATGAGAGTCAAAATATACAAATGAATTATTTTTCTTTTTGTCAACTCTTCGATCAACAGAGCCTTCCAACAAATATGGTCACCGTGACCTCTCCTTCATGAGCTTCAAGTTTTCTCTCACTTATTGCCTTCAGTGTTGATGGATGATGTTGAATTGTGTCCTTTTTAAAGTAAAATCATTGATTGATATTACACTGACTGGCAAATAATTCTAAAGGCATACATCATTAGAATTACAATGCCGGTCCTTCAGTGTTTTGTTGGAAATATAGCCATTGTTCAAAGAAAAGAAACTAAGGCCTATCTAGTCTGCCTTCTCCATCTTGACACAAAGATAATGGAATTGTTGACTAATCATGTCTATCCATGGCTATCAGTTACTCTGCAACACACCATAACATAACTTCACTCGGAAAATCTGGAAATATTGGTTAGCATTGTTCAGATAAAGATGACAGATGTCAAGCCCAGGTTTGGTTCCCCTTTGGCACCCAGTGTCTGCGTCGCACAGTCAACGAGCAAAAGGACCAGAAGAAAGGTTTTGTTTTATTCGGCAGCAGGGTAATAGGATCTGGGGTGCGCTGCCTGAAAGGGTGATGGAAGCAGGATCGATAGTAACTTTCAAACGGTAATTGGACATGTGTCTGAAGGGGGGTGTGGGGAAAACCCTGCAGGACCATGAGGAAAGAGGCAGGAGTCGAATTAATTGGATAGCTCCTTCAAAGAACTGGCACAGGCCCAATTGGTGTAAATAGCTTCCTTCAATACTGTATCATTCCAAGCACTTCCAGGAAATAAAAAGCACAGGGTATATGATCCCTTTGTACTCCTCAACAACATAATAATCATAATCTTTATTAATAATATTTATTATTGTCACAAGTAGGCTTACATTAACACTGCAAAGAACTTACGGTGTACAAACGTGCCTAAATTCTGACACGAGGAAGCCACCTATTCCTCCACCAGGAACCACTGACGTAACAAAAAATAGTCCGTGGCGGGGGAGGGGTAAGGCTGTGGAAGGTGCTAAAACAGACAGTATGGTCCTTGTGTCCATTATACACCCTGCCCGTTCAATTGAAATTTGTGGAAAGAAAATTCAGGCTGAGTGTATAATGGGCGACTCCCACCCTCCCACACCCCCCCCCCCCCCCCCCCCCCCCCGCCCCCCGCCAACCATAGAGTTAAGCATTACCTCTGTCCGAGTTACCACACAAAAGGAGGGCCATTCAACCCATTGTACCGGTGCTAACTCTCTGAAAGAGCTCGCCATTTGATCCCAGTCCTCTGCCCATTCTCCGCACCACTGCAAGTCACGAATATTTAACCATTTAATCCCTGCTAGCTTTTATGGATTTGCTTGAACAATCTTGTCATGTCCTGACAACACTCTGCTCTTTCTCCTGCCCTGCCCTTGCATTCATTTGCTGTTTTAATGTGAATTAATGCCAGCTCACTAATCTGCTCTTCCACCTTTATCTGACATTTCCATTTCACAGTCTGAATTGTCCACAGAATAAAAATGTCAATGAAATGTCAATCGGGAAAGATTTAATGGGTAATTATGTCTTTGCGTTCCCACTGGGAAATAGGAAGAAAATTTCAGGATATTATTGAAAACATTGCATTTTATTCCTGCCAAATAACAATGACTGTTTCCTCCTGAGCTCCCCAACTCGCAAAGTGTTGGTGGTCAGGATGGGAAACATTCTCTCACATTGACACCGAGTGTCAGGACCAAATTCTCGTCTGTCCCCAAGGTACACATAAAGCCATTCTGCAACCCTCCTGCAGAGCCAAGCCAACACCATGGGTTGAATCTTTTCCATGCGCGTTGTAAACCTCAATGGTTCCAACAAGGGACCTTTAATCACTCACCCTCCCCCCACTCCTCACCCCTGTAAACACAGAGAAGCAGCACCATTGTGTATCAGATTACCCGGCTTTACAACATCCCTGAACCACGGTCAATTATGGAGCATCCGCCCACTGAGGGTCAGTCGGGACATCAGCAAGAGGTCATTTCCAATCCATCAGACTGTTTCAGATTTGACCCTTATCTCAATCTGACCCCATAACTAAAGGGAAGGTCACGAGGTGGAGATGCCGGCGTTGGACTGGGGTGAGCACAATAAGAAGTCCTACAACACCAGGTTAAAGTCCAACAGGTTTGTTTCAAATCACTAGCTTTCAGAGAACTGCTCCTTCCTCAGGGAAAAAAAGGGAAGGTGCCCTGACTTGTGGAAGAGGCTTGTCTGTTAATCTCAATTGACTGACTAGCTTGTCAGATATTCCAACTAAAGGTTTTTGAGTTCAGCTCATTTTAATTATTTTTGCACAGAACTTGGACGTCGCTGGCTCGGCCAGCACTTTTACTCCCCGTCCCTAATTGCTCTTGAGAAGGTGATGGTGAGCTGCCTTCTGGAACCACTGCAGGGGTGGCAAGGTGGTTAGCACTGCTGCCTCACAGTGCCAGGGACATGGATCCAGTTCCGAACTTGGGTGACTGTCTGAGTGGAGTTTGTACCTTGTCGATGTGGGATTCCTCCGGGTGCTCCGGTTTCCTCCCACAGTCCAAAGATGTGCATGTTAGGTGGATTTACCACGCTAAATTGCCTCAGAGGGTGGCTTCACAGGGTCCCAGGTTCGATTCCCCACTGGGTCACTGTCTGTGTGGAGTCTGCACGTTCTCCCCATGTCTGCGTGGGTTTACGCTGTGTGCTCTGGTTTCCTCCCACAGGCCAAAGATGTGCAGGTTAGGTGGATTGGCCATGATAAATTGCGCTTAGTGACCAAAAAGGTTAGGAGGGGTTATTGGGTTATGGGGATAGGGTGGAAGTGAGGGCTTAAGTGGGTCGGTGCAGACTCGATGGGCCAAATGGCCTCCTTCTGCACTGTATGTTCTATGTTCTTTCGAAGGGTCGGTGCAGACCTGATGAGCCGAATGGACTCCTTCTGCACTGTAGGGATTCAATGAAAAAAAATCAGGGCAACTTCACAGCTAAACTGCAGGACCTTGAAATCTCTAAACCAACGAGTCAACTGCTGACATCAGCACGACTGGAATCGCGCATCACAAGTGGCCACAACATTTCACCATTTACTTCACATGGGCAAGTCAAAGACTGATTTGTATATCTTTTGATTCACTTCTCGTTTCCAATCTGTGTGGATGTTTGTGCGTGTGTTTTATTATATTCCTCGCATTTAGTAGCTAATCATCTCACTTTTTCTTTAACTCAAGACAGCCTAGTTAAATTGGCTCTTATTAAAACAAAAATACATTGGGAACTGGTCTCCATCAGGGAAGGGATCCTTTTTCAAGTAATCTTGTTCCAACCAAACGAGGGGGTTGAAGAAAGAAAGGGGGGGCCAGTTCATCCCTCCTCACTCCCAGGGCCAGAACAAGTTGGGGGCTTCCCATCCGGAATTTTAACAAATTGGGGCTTGTGCCGACATAGTTCCCACAGAATGGCCGGAGGGTAACAAATTTGGGGAACTTGTCTGGGGACCGGTCGTAATGACCTTTTTTAAGTGAACGATTCTGTATTTTCAATTCACTTTTAAAATATAAAATCACCAGGGACATAAGGTCGTGCTCAGAAGATCTCTTAGTCCATTCTGAAAATTTAGAAAGACATTTGGTTATTACCCAAAAAGGCACACCTCGGCCTTTTCTATCAAATAAACAGCTCCATTGATTAGAGGATGAGCAGTACAATTGGTAACATATTAGTCAGAACGTCCATCATTTTAAGGAGGGGTGCTATTAGATTTATTGGTGATAACCTTCACTTCATGCTGTGGTTTGAATGGGCCCAAAGCCATTGTGACAATTCTCTGCTGCTGACTAACAAGGACCCGAATCTTCCAGTCTCTGACCATCAGAGACTGGACATATAATTGAAGATGCGCGTCGGAACCCTGTGGATGGCTGGACGCCTGGACCTCTGTGTAATTGCCTGCGAAATTTCAACTTTCAATAGGTATATCCTGGGAGCCTGCATGAATGTTTCCTCCTCTGAACCGGAGTCACTTTTGGACTTTTCTTTGGGGCTTATCTGGGTAGTTACCCAGGAAATGATAGACAAATTAAAACCTGTCCAGCTCCTGGAAAACTACAGAACTAACACTTCCCAATTACCCTCCCATCACCCTTCTTACCTGACTCAACAATCGCGCACCAACCACCCAACTCCCTTGACCTCTTAGTAACAGTCCACAAGCACCCAACGAACGTCCTACCCCCGACCACTTGGCTACACACTGACAGTAACCTACAGACTATATCCTCACCTACCGGATTACCAACGTGATTCGACCAGACTACCCCTCCAAATACTCAACTACCCCTCCAGAACAGACTACCCCCCACCACCGAGACTACTCCTCCTAAACAGACTACCCGCTGACCAAACCTGATTATCCCCAAGCCACTCAACTACCCACATCCCGCCCCGACTCCCCAATGACCCGGCTACCCCCTGACCCGACCAGACTACTCTCCGACAACCTTATTACCTTCCCTAACATGACCCAATTACACAACTTCCCAATACCCTCCGCGCCAAGCCAACCCCTCAGCCTGACCTGACTACTGTCATGACCCAGCCAACCCTGACCACCCGCTTACTCACAGACCTGACTACCACCTCACCCACTGACTACCTAACTCACCTGCCACATCAGCCACCTACCATCTCACCCAACCTACGAACCATGCCTACCTCACCCCCACCTATCTCGCTCACCTACCAACTTACCCTTTACCCACCTCACCCAAATAGTCCCTATCTACTTATCCACCTCACACACATTGCCCACACTATCCACCTTGCCTGCTACCCACTTATCCCCAACCTACTTCACCCACCTACCCTCCTACCCAACTCAACCACTTACCCACTTCACCCATTCTACCACCCTACCTATTTAATCTCACTCACACACCCGCACTCTCGCACAGGCACTTTCTCTCGCATGCGGACTCTCTCGCATGCAGACTCTCTCTGCACATGCACTCTCTCTCGTATGTGCACTCTTTCACACATGCACTCTCTCTCAGACACAATGGGCTGGATTCTCCGCCCCGTCGCGCCACATTTCTATTTCACCCCTCCGGCGGGATGCTCTGTTTCGCCTGCTGGTCAATGTGGTTTCCCATTGTGGGGCAGCCCTACGCCAGCGGTAAACCCCTGGGCTGCTGGGAAAATGGAGCATCCCGCCGGCAGAGAATCCAGCCCACAGACTGGGCGGGATTTTTCGGAAACCGGTGGTGGTGGTGGGGGGGGGGGGGGGGGGGGGGGGGGGGGGGCACCTCCGGCGTAAAGGAGTGGCGTGAACCACTCCGGCGTCGGGCCACACCGAAGGTGCGGAATCCTCCACACCTTCATGGGCTAGGCCGCAGCCGGAGTGGTTTGCGCTGCGCCGGCTGGCGCGGAAGGGGCTTGGCGCCATGCCATCTGGCACCAAAGGGCCTCCGCCGGCCGGCGTGAGTTGGTGCATGCGCGGGAGCACCAGCGTGTGCTGGCGTCATCCCCAGACATGCACAGGGGGGTTTCATCTCTACGCCGGCCATCGCGGGTCATTACACCAGCCGCCGCAGAGGAATAGAGTGCCCCACAGCACAGGCCTGCCCGGGGATCTGTGGGCCCCAATCGAAGACCAGACCAGATACCCCCGCGCCCCCTCGAGGACCCCGGAGGAGCCAGGTCCCGCCGGTAAGTACCTGTCGTAACATACGACGGCGAGACCGGCCCAAAACGTGCGGCCACTCGGCCCATCGCAGGCCGGAGAGTCGGCGGGGGGGGGGGGGGGGGGGCGCTGCCAGCGGCCGCCGGCCGGCGCACCGCGATTCCCGCCCTCGCCAAACCCCGGTGCCAGAGAATTCGGCAGCCAGCGGGGGCGGGATTAGTGCCACCCCCCGGCGATTCTCTGACCCACCCTCTGTCTCTCTTTCACAAACACACCTGAAGGCCCTTTTCCTGAAGGGTCTCAATTGATATTGATTACTGTAGCAGGAAGCTACACTGTAGCAGGAAGCTACACTGTAGCAGGAAGCTACACTGTAGCAGGAAGCTACACTGACCTACCTCAACTCTATAAATGAAAGGAACTGTTTTAAGTGCACAATCAGCGAGTAGGTGCACAAGCAATGGGAGAGACTTCACCTTAATGAGGCACAATCCGAGTGAGTATATTTGGGAATTTGGTACCGAGTAAGAATTAGGTGCAATGGGGAAAGAGGTCCTCTTTTGCTTTCTAACTTTCACCCATACACTGCCACCCTGAGTACCCCCTCTGGTCCACTTCGATGAAGCTCTCCGAGGGACACCGGGCTACACATGTCATTCGAACCTACTGAATCTGGCACCTCCAGAATAGCAGAGTACAGTGTTGAGTTGAGGAAATTTTGAGCAGACCAGAAATCTGATGACGGCTGCTGCCGCTCAAAAGATCTGGGGCGGGATTCTCCCCTACCCGGTGGGGGCGGGGGGTCCCGGCGAGATGGAGTGGCGTGAACCACTCCGGCGTCGAGCCGCCCCAAAGGTGCGGATTTCTCCGCACCTTTAGGGGCCAAGCCCTAACCTCGAGGGGCTAGGCCCGCATCGGAGTGGTTGGCGCCCCGCCGGCTGGCGGGAACGGCCTTTGGCGCCATGCCAGCCGGGGCCGAAGGGACTTCACCAGCCGGCGGAAATCCGCACATGCGCCAGAGCGTCAGCGGCTGCTGATGTCATCCCCGCGCATGCGTCCGCCATGGTGAAGACTATGGTGAATGCGGAAGGAAAAGAGTGCCCCCACGGCACAGGCCTACCCGCCGATCGGTGGGCCCCGTTCAGATCACCCCACGCAGCCCCCAGGACCCCGGAGCCTGTCCGCGCCGCCTGGTCCCGCCGGTAAGGTAAGTGGTTTGATTCCTGCCGGCGGGACCGGCAAGATAGCGGCGCGACTTCGGCCCATTGCGGGCCGGGGCCCGCCGACAGGTGCGCACGATCCCGCCCCCGCCGAATCTCTGGTGCCGGAGACTTCGGAAGAAGGCGGGGGCGGGATTCACGCCGGCCCCTGGCGATTTGCCGACCCAGCGGGGGGGGGCGGAGAATCCCGCCCCTGGAGTGGGAGTCTTTGTCCTGCCAGCCCCATTTTCTGGCACAGGGAGCCCCTGCCGGCAGTGGGATCCTCCGTTCCCACAGCCGGTCAGTGGGGTTTCCCATTATGGCCACCCCACCGCCGTCAGGAAACCCGCAGATGTGGGTGCACTGCCGGCGAAGCGGAGGACTCCACCAATGGAAAATCCCGCAGCTGGATCCTTCTATCACCACAGTAACAACCAATACTCAAGCAATAATTAACGTTCTTGAGCAACAGGATACAAATCCTTTGCAGGGAACTTCATTGGAGAGTTTCTTTGCCGGGTTTTCTATGGGAGATTGGTGGAAATGCGACCAAACTTACACAAAAGCAGTTAGAGTCAATCAAGTTACCTGCCGACCGTGCACAGAATTTGAAACATCCTCAGGCGACTCAACTGAGCAAATTACAAATTTCTGAAATGCCATTTCTATTCTTCCTAATATTAGTTAAGAGCCCACCACACCATTGGATTACTATGAAAATACAAGTTTTAAAATTCAACGTTTTTTTTTAAGCACACTGCTATGCAAAGTTCAATTGCAAACACTCTTGCAAAAAGCACAATTTTCTTGACCAGAGGGCAGACTGTAGTCGACAGTATAACTTAAGATCTGATCACCTCACCTCACTTAAAATAGCACCAAACGCAAATCCAATATATCGTCGGTATAAACAACACTAATCCCATATACTATCCTGGGGAGACAGCCTATCCTAGATTTAAACTGATCTAATATTTTTCTGTCAGGAATGACGTCCAATTTGTCTTGTTAATTAAGGGGCCACTAGCAACCTCCAAATTGCTTGTCGTGATAAATTAAAGTTTCAAACAGCAGATTGTTAATCTAATATGTACACTTTCACCTCTCCATTCATCCCTGCTACGGAGAAAACTGGGGTTTATTTTTAAATCTCTAGCTCAGGCCTTTTTGTGTGGGGGCCACATTTCCATTTCTTTTCCCACTCAAGGGGCCAATGAGCAAATTTTGGTTCAACATTAAACATGAATTTCAAAAAACCCACAGAGGTAAATGTCAAAGCAACAAATTGATGATTGAAAATAGAGTAATTAAAAAATATGACATTAGAGTGTGAGGGTCAGAGTGCAAAGTGCCCGGCTTCCTCCCAATCTCAGAGTGTCCAACCATACACACACACACTCCCTTTCACTTGTGCGTGCTCTCTCGCTCACACATGCGCACACTCTCTCTTGCATATACACTCTGGCACGTGCTCTCACACACAAGCACTTTTTCACACACACACACACATACACTCTCACGCACTCTCTCACACATGCACTCTTACACACGCACCTTTCACACATGCACTCTTACACACGCACTCTCTCACGCACACACGCACTCTCTCACACGCACTCTCCCACACACGCACTCACACACATGCACTCTCTCACACACGCACTCTCTCACACACGCACTCTCTCACACACGCACTCTCTCACACACGCACTCTCTCACACACGCACTCTCTCACACACGCACTCTCTCACACGCACTCTCTCACACACGCACTCTCTCACACTCGCACTCTCACACACTCACCCTCTCACACACGCACTCTCACACACACGCACTCTCTCACACACGCACTCTCTCACACACGCACTCTCTCACACACGCACTCTCTCACACACGCACTCTCTCACACACGCACTCTCTCACACACGCACTCTCTCACACACGCACTCTCTCACACACGCACTCTCTCACACACGCACTCTCTCACACACGCACTCTCTCACACATGCACTCTCTCACACACGCACTCTCTCACTCACACCCTCTCTCACTCACATGCACTCTCACACACATGCACTCTCTCGCACACACGCACTCTCTCGCACACACGCACTCTCTCACACACGCATTCTCTCACACATGCACTCTCTCACATATACGGATTCTCCCTCAGACATACAGGGCAGGATTCTGCATATCAGAGACTAGGGAATGGATTCGCCGATTCTGAGGCTATGTCCGGAGAATTTGTCTCGTGTTATGATGAAAACTGAGAGCACAAGTGATCCACGTTGTCGAGAAGTCAGCTCATCGGGAACAGAGCATTGGGGGAGGGCCTTCAGGTGATATCCTGAGGCCATCCCAACGGCGTGCGGCATACTCACCGATGGATAGGGGTGGGGCATTTGAAAACAGGCACTGCCCCCGATTTTGCCATCAAATGTGATTCTCCGCCCAATCGTCAAATGCGATTTCGGCAAGCGGAGAATCCAGCCTTAAGTGTTGATGCCGGGACAGAATCGACGGACCTCTGTGACAGCAAAATTGGCACCGTTCCCGGTGCAATTCATCAACCGCCGCCACGTGGAACATGAGCGATTCCAATGAGAAATGGTGTGGGATACGCTGGAGTGAGGATTCGCATTTGAGGCTGACAAGCTGCAGTCGTATATTAGTACTCCACTCCCCACACACACTCATCCCAGCTAAAAAGGTGGCTCTGATTGTGCTGGCGCACGTCCATCCCATTGATGGGTCAGCTGGCACCAGAGGATACCTAGGGGATGGACCTGGGGGACACCCATACAACCTGTGGCACTAAGTTCACAGTGGACAGTCAGCGGCATGCAGAGCGGCATGGTTGCCTTGCCGGCTGCGGCAATGGTGTTCGGTGCCCGTCCACCCTGATCTCACTGCCCACCTCCTGGCCACCCTCCCGCTGCTCGCCCCAGCCCTGGCAGAAAACCCCGCCCAGTGGCACAACTGTCAGAAGACTACAGCAAAGTTGGACACTTTTCATAAGCCCCCCCCCCCCCTCCCCCGGCCCGCTCAGCAGCCAAAGCGCCTGCTTCCCGGTTTTTGAAATCACAAGTGAGACTCGCCGTCGGTAATTCCTCTCGGTGGGGGCGGAGCATCACAGAAGCCCCGGAGAATACCGGGTCAGGCTAGTTAATGATATGCAGATGGCGATTACTACACATGCAAAGTAAAATGCTTTGACGTCGCTGTTGAGGCACCACAACATGGCATTCTGGCGGGAGCCCGGCATCGGCCACAATTTTGGCTACACGACCGATTCTCTGCCGACCGCCTTTCCTGATTTTGCCATCGCCCAGTGGAGAATCCCGCCCACAGACACTTTCTCTCTTTCACACACACCTGAAGTCCCATGCCTGAATTAGGGTCTCAATTGGTGTGGACTACTGCAGCAGGAAGCTACACTGACCTACCTCAGCTCTACAAATAAAAGGAACGTTTTCAAGCGCACAATCAGCAATGGGAGCGACGTCACCCGAGTGGGTATATTTGGGAATTTGGAGCCGAGTGGGAATTAGGTGCAGAGGGGAAAGAGGTGGGTCTTGCTTTCTCACTTTTTCACCCTTCTGAAAGTGGTCTTGTCCGGTCGCAGGAGTAGAGGAATATTTGGTGAGCATTTCAGCTGCCAGTCGTGGGGGAACAAAAAGACAACCGTCAGGTCATAAGAAACTGGTCAGTGGATTGGCTGGAAAGGGGTTGGTTTAGCACACTGGGCTAAATTGCTGGCTTTTAAAGCAGACCAAGCAGGCCAGCAGCACGGTTCGATTCCCGTACCAGCCTCTCCGGACAGGCGCCGGGATATGGCGACTAGGGGCTTTTCACAGTAACTTCATTGAAGCCTACTCATGACAATAAGCAATTTTAATTTCATTTCAAGTGCTCAGTGTGAGGGGCAGAATGTGAAAATCGTACTTCTGGAATTAGTTAGGCTGTAATATAGTAAAGGGCGACAAGTAGTCCAAAATAAAATAGTTAACATAAGAGATGTAAATGGAAAGCAGCCTGGGGTTCAAAACAGTGCACAATTTGGAGATTATTTTCTAAAATATATAAAAGCACCATAAATAAGTAAACTAATTTAATTAAGTAATTATTTAAAACAGATTAAGGATGGCAGGGCAGGTGATGTGCAGCATGTGGGAGCTCCTGGATATCATTGCAACACAGGGCAAACACATCTGAAGTAAAACATAGGAGCAGGAGTAAACCATTCGGTCCACAGAGCCTACTCCGCTTTGCCGATTTAAAAGCTTCAGCTTCGAGTCATTGTGCTGGAGATAGACCTGCGGACATTGCGACTCAGCAGGGAGGGAGAGTTGCCGAGGCGCTTTGTTTTAGGAGGCAGTCACACCCCTTAGGATAGGCTCTTCCAATTTGGAAAGTGGACTGTGACAGACGTGGTGTGACTGCAGGTGAGGACCCAGAGGGCAGGAGTGCCGCAGTGTCAGCCTCTGCAATTGTCCAACAGATTTGCGGTTCTCTCCGCTTGTTTGAATGAGAGTGTGGGGCTGCAGGGTAGATGAGCTGATTTGACTATGGCACTCTGGTTCAAGAAGTTATTCAAGTGGGGCAGCACGGTGGCACAGTGGGTTAGCACTGCTGCCTCACGGCGCCGAGGTCCCAGGTTTGAATCCCGGCCCTGGGTCACTGTCCGTGTGGAGTCTCCCCGTGTTTGCGTGGGATTCGCCCCCACAACCCAAAGATGCGCAGGCTAGGTGGATTGGCCATGCTAAATTGCCCCTTAATTGGAAAAAAATGAATTGAGTACTCTAAAAAATTTTTTTTAAAGTTATTCAATTGGCGGGAGCAGACAAGAATGTAGTGGTAATAGGGGACAGAATAATGAGGGAGATAGTAGTCTCTGTGGTCAGGATTGAGAGTTCTGAAGGCTGCCCAGTGCCATGGTCTGGGACATCTGCTCAGGGGCTAGAGAGGAATTTGCAGTGGGAGGGGTGGATCCCATTGTTTTGGTTAATGTAGGTACCAATGACAGAGGTAGAATGAGGAACAAGGTTCTCCGGAGAGAGTTTGAGGACCTACATGCTAAATTAAACAACAGAACCTCCATGGTCATAATCTCTGAAATATCATCTGAGCCACATGCAAACTGGCATAGGGTCCATAAAGTTGGAGGGATGAATACAGGGCTCAAAGACTGATGTGGGAGAGGTAGACTTTGGTTTGTGGGGCACTGACATCAGTGCTGGGGAAAGGATGTCTGTAACATCGGGTTGGCCGACAGTTGAATCATGCTGGGGCCAGTGTTCTTGCAAGATGCCTGACTAGGGAAGGAGAGAGGGCCTTAAAATAGAGAGGGGTGGGGGGGGGGGGGGGTCTGGAGAGGGGATGCATAGGCAATACAACAATGCCACTGCTCAGCAGGACAACCATTGAGGCAGCCACAGGATTTCAAAAGATGAGGTTCCAGTGCTTGGATCAGTTGGGTGATCCCCTCCAATACCCTCCAGTCATTGTGGTGGTCTGCTGCTCTCTCTGGAATATGACCCTCCAGATAGGTGTGCTCCTTGAGGATGGTGACGTCTTAGAAGGTGACACCTCCTCAAGGGAGGTGGAAATGGAGGAAGGCGGTAGGTTTTTGATGGCTGGCATAGACAAGATGGGCCAAAGGGTCTCATATGCTTGAGAACTTTATGATAATAAACAGAGAGGTGCGCCTGCTGAATGGCCTCTTGCTACAAGGGTCTAGAAGCGGTCCACCCTACTCTTCTTCACAATCTCCAGCATCAGATTAATGTCAGCATCGATGAAGCGAGGAGCTGCCTTGGCTCTGGGCGCCTGGCCTCTATCTCCCCTGTGACATCCGGCTTCCTTCCAGTGAAGTGCAACATTTTGGTACAATCAGCAAATCTCTCTCTGAAGTCTCCATGTTGGCTGTCCCCAAAGCATGTCTACATGAATCCCAGAGTTCATCTGATCCACCTTGTGATAGCATGGCCCCTTTAAGGGGACGGGCTTGATGGACCATGTGACTGGCTTGGGGCCAATAGTGAAGGGGGCATAAACTCCAGCCAATAGGGTGTTTGTGCAGGACCCTGGGAGCAGGACCCCGGGCAGTGTGATCAGGCCTGTTCTATTGAGTTATGTGCCTGTTAATTACCCACCTTTGCTTTTCATTAATAAACCCCTTGTTAACTACTGGAAACCTCCAGTGCATATCTTGCACTACCACACACCTCCATTCCCACCCCCACTGGCTCTAATGGACAGAAATCTGTCTCCATATCAGTAATGGGCTCAACCCAATGGAAATCTGAACCTTAACCCGCTTCTCATGGGAGGCAGGCTTCTGACCCCAAAACGGAACTGCCTCCTATTTCCCGCCTGCATGGGAAAATCTAGCCCCCAGTAGTTAATTACAAAATCCAATCCTACTGTTATTAGGCCATCCCCAAGGCCATGGGCGGAAAAAAATACAAGCAACGAACTCCCAACCGTTGAACCTTCCCTCAAAGCAAAAGTGAATGCGAAGTGGGAATGGCCATTTTGGACTCCCCCTGGTGGTTTCTCTGAAAATGTCAACAGCAAGACTTAATCGCTCGCCCCAAAATGAAGGAACGTGAAAACACCGACATTCCGATTCTACCACGAAGCTTCCCGTTATTCCCTGTCTTGATGCCTTGAAGCAGCATAAATGTTTATGATTTCCTGGTCAGTCGGCAAGGCAGCTTTAACACGACACACGAGCTTTGTCATTGATTCCCCACAGAGTAAGATCAAACTAAGTCAAGTGGTGGCACTGGCGCAGTCACTGCTGATATTTCTCAGCCGTACCAATCAAATATTTCTATTCTTTTTATTGGACACACCAAGGTGGGACAAGCATATCGGTTAGCCCTCAGAATGGAACAGAAAAATTGCTGATATTTTTGGGCAAACGTGAGTTTTTAATCACCTTTCCCTCATTCAGAAATAAATAAGTCAGCGCGTCATTACTGCCCAGAAGGAGGCCATTCAGCCCCTCGAATATCTGCCAGTTCTCCGTTGAACAACCTAATCAGTCGCATCTCCCTGATCCTGCAAATTAATTTCTCTCAAGTGCCCATCCAATTGTCAAATTATTAATTACCTCTGCTTCCACTACCCCTACAGGCAATAGTTGTAGGTCATTACCACTCTCAATGTAAAAACCTTTTATCTCCTGCCCCAAATCCTAATTCTGTGCCCCGATCCCCCCCTCCCCCCATCCCAATCCTTGTACCATCAGCTAATGGTTACGGCTTTTCTTTGTCTACTTGCCTATCATAATAATAATAATAATCTTTATTGTCACAAGTAGGCTTACATTAACACTGCAGTGAAGTTACTGTGAAAAGCCCCTATCGCCACATTCCGGCGCCTGTACGGGTACACTGGGGGAGAATTCAGAATATCCAGTTCACCTAACAGCACATCTTTCGGGACTTGTAGGAGGAAACCGGAACACCCGGAGGAAACCCATGCAGACACGGGGCGAACGTGCAGATTCCGCACAGACAGTGACCCAAGCCGGGAGTCAAACTTGGGACCCTGGTGCTGTGAAGCAACATTGGTAACCACTGTGCTATTATGCCGCCCCTATCTTATCTAATCTCCTCCACCAAATCTTCTCCCAACCTCCTTTGCTCCAAGAAGAACAAGTCCAACTTCTTCAACCTAAAATCTCTCACCCCTGGAATCATTCACACCTCAGATTTGCTGAAATAACTCATTATTTTCCGTTCAGTGAATGCCCATCAACAAAAAACTGAAACTCGGGGCAGTATTTATCCAGGTCTCACCCATCAGCTGGAGAACCGGGGAGGGCCCGAGGTTCTCCGGAGAGAGTTTGAGGACCTACATGCTAAATTAAACAACAGAACCTCCATGGTCATAATCTCTGAAATATCATCTGAGCCACATGCAAACTGGCATAGGGTCCATAAAGTTGGAGGGATGAATACAGGGCTCAAAGACTGATGTGGGAGTGGTAGACTTTGGTTTGTGGGGCACTGACATCAGTGCTGGGGAAAGGATGTCTGTAACATCGGGTTGGCCGACAGTTGAATCATGCTGGGGCCAGTGTTCTTGCAAGATGCATGACTAGGGAAGGAGAGAGGGCCTTAAAATAGAGAGGGGTGGGGGGGTCTGGAGAGGGGATGCATAGGCAATACAACAATGCCACTGCTCAGCAGGACAACCATTGAGGCAGCCACAGGATTTCAAAAGATGAGGTTCCAGTGCTTGGATCAGTTGGGTGATCCCCTCCAATACCCTCCTGCAAGAGTGTCTCAGTCATTGTGGTGGTCTGCTGCTCTCTCTGGAACATGACCCTCCAGATAGGTGTGCTCCTTGAGGATGGTGACGTCTTAGAAGGTGACACCTCCTCAAGGGAGGTGGAAATGGAGGAAGGCGGTAGGTTTTTGATGGCTGGCATAGACAAGATGGGCCAAAGGGTCTCATATGCTTGAGAACTTTATGATAATGAACAGAGAGGTGCGCCTGCTGAATGGCCTCTTGCTACGAGGGTCTAGAAGCGGTCCACCCTACTCTTCTTCACAATCTCCAGCATCAGATTAATGTCAGCATCGATGAAGCGAGGAGCTGCCTTGGCTCTGGGTGCCTGGCCTCTATCTCCCCTGTGACATCCGGCTTCCTTCCAGTGAAGTGCAACATTTTGGTACAATCAGCAAATCTCTCTCTGAAGTCTCCATGTTGGCTGTCCCCAAAGCATGTCTACATGAGTCCCAGAGTTCATCTGATCCACCTTGTGATAGCATGGCCCCTTTAAGGGGACGGGCTTGATGGACCATGTGACTGGCTTGGGGCCAATAGTGAAGGGGGCATAAACTCCAGCCAATAGGGTGTTTGTGCAGGACCCTGGGAGCAGGACCCCGGGCAGTGTGGACCCTGGAGGCAAAGTGATCAGGCCTGTTCTATTGAGTTATGTGCCTGTTAATTACCCACCTTTGCTTTTCATTAATAAACCCCTGGTTAACTACTGGAAATCTCCAGTGCATATCTTGCACTACCACACACCTCCATTCCCACCCCCACTGGCTCTAATGGACAGAAATCTGTCTCCATATCAGTAATGGGCTCAACCCAATGGAAATCTGAACCTTAACCCGCTTCTCATGGGAGGCAGGCTTCTGACCCCAAAACGGAACTGCCTCCTATTTCCCGCCTGCATGGGAAAATCTAGCCCCCAGTAGTTAATTACAAAATCCAATCCTACTGTTATTAGGCCATCCCCAAGGCCATGGGCGGAAAAAAATACAAGCAACGAACTCCCAACCGTTGAACCTTCCCTCAAAGCAAAAGTGAATGCGAAGTGGGAATGGCCATTTTGGACTCCCCCTGGTGGTTTCTCGGAAAATGTCAACAGCAAGAGTTAATCGTTCGCCCCAAAATGAAGGAACGTGAAAACACCGACATTCCGATTCTACCACGAAGCTTCCCGTTATTCCCTGTCTTGATGCCTTGAAGCAGCATAAATGTTTATAATTTCCTGGTCAGTCGGCAAGGCAGCTTTAACACGACACACGAGCTTTGTCATTGATTCCCCACAGAGTAAGATCAAACTAAGTCAAGTGGTGGCACTGAAGCAGTCACTGCTGATATTTCTCAGCCGTACCAATCAAATATTTCTATTCTTTTTATTGGACACACCAAGGTGGGACAAGCATATCGGTTAGCCCTCAGAATGGAACAGAAAAATTGCTGATATTTTTGGGCAAACGTGAGTTTTTAATCACCTTTCCCTCATTCAGAAATAAATAAGTCACCTCGTCATTACTGCCCAGAAGGAGGCCATTCAGCCCCTCGAATATCTGCCAGTTCTCCGTTGAACAACCTAATCAGTCGCATCCCCCTGATCCTGCAAATTAATTTCTCTCAAGTGCCCATCCAATTGTCAAATTATTAATTACCTCTGCTTCCACTACCCCTACAGGCAATAGTTGTAGGTCATTACCACTCTCAATGTAAAAACCTTTTATCTCCTGCCCCAGATCCTAATTCTGTGCCCCGATCCCGCCCCTCCCCCCATCCCAATCCTTGTACCATCAGCTAATGGTTACGGCTTTTCTTTGTCTACTTGCCTATCATAATAATAATAATAATCTTTATTGTCACAAGTAGGCTTACATTAACACTGCAGTGAAGTTACTGTGAAAAGCCCCTATCGCCACATTCCGCCGCCTGTTCGGGTACACTGGGGGAGAATTCAGAATATCCAGTTCACCTAACAGCACATCTTTCGGGACTTGTGGGTGGAAACCGGAGCACCCGGAGGAAACCCACGCAGACACGGGGAGAACGTGCAGATTCCGCACAGACAGTGACCCAAGCCGGGAATCGAACTTGGGACCCTGGTGCTGTGAAGCAACATTGGTAACCACTGTGCTATTATGCCGCCCCTATCTTATCTAATCTCCTCCACCAAATCTTCTCCCAACCTCCTTTGCTCCAAGAAGAACAAGTCCAACTTCTTCAACCTAAAATCTCTCACCCCTGGAATCATTCACACCTCAGATTTGCTGAAATAACTCATTATTTTCCATTCAGTGAATGCCCATCAACAAAAAACTGAAACTCGGGGCAGTATTTATCCAGGTCTCACCCATCAGCTGGAGAACCCCCCCCCCCCCCCTCCCCCCTCCCACTTTGCTTCCTTTGGTGAAGGTCCGCCATATGTGACCAGCGACAGGCCTTCCCCAGGATAAAGGAAATTCCAACTCCTGAAAGCTACCTGCTACTGCATCTTGTGCTACTCAATAGCAGCAGATCTTCCTTGGGATCAAGGGCCCTGTGGGGCACAAGTCCTGCCCGGTGGTCTGCAGCCTCATCAGAGGCCCGTAGCTTTACTGTACTCAGCAGCGCCACAGGGAAGGTGGTGGCTGCTCCTGGAACTGCACCCACCTGAGGCTTCAGGTCAAGGGGAGAGTGAGGCACAGGTGAGCGAGGGTGGGAGCAGGGGTGGCGGTCATGAGTGAGAGGGCAGCACAAGCAGGGCGTGGCTCCCATGGGGCCCAGTCAATGAACGAGGGACCCATCTTGTGTTCCCTACCCCCTCCTCCTCCTGATTTGTCCACAAACAAAAATGCCAGGATTTGCTTGTCATAAACAAGTTAGATTCCTGTGATATATCTACCGTATTGACCACAATGGAAACACCAAGCAAATGCCACTGATTGAAAAAAACATAAGTAACGTTTAACTCATGTTTTTTTCATGTTAGAACGTTTTACAAAATGTAGCTGTAAAGGGAAACATCTAACATAGATACAGAGATACATGAAAGATAGGAGCAGGAGGAGGCCTTTTCGCCTTTCAAGCCTGCTCCGCCATTCATCACAATCATGGCTGATCATCCAACTCAATCGTCTAATTCTGCTTTCTCTCCCTAGCCTTTGATCCTATTCTTGCCAAAGTTTATTGTCTTTAACTCATCAGGTCAAATGCAAGAGTAACGCATTTCAAACCCTGATAGGAAGTTACACTACAGGCAAAAAGGTCGCTGATTGGCCATTGCGCAAGAGTTGTTGTGATCATATTAGATTTGGCATTCTTGCATTTGCGCAGATGAGTGCAAGGCAACGAGATTTAGCAGCATGTCTCTCTTTTCAGCACTATTCACATTCTGTACGACCAATGCACTGCAGGCTATAGAACATCTAATGAGCCAGAAAAAATAACCTCACTTCAACTCACTGACACATCCGCAGTACTGAAAGCCAGTCTTCAGGAGGTGAGGTTGAATCCTCAGGGAGAAGCACAAAAGCTGACTGACTCCCAGAATTAAACATGTCAGCGCACATCACGAACCAACATGAACCTCATCCCCATAGTCCCTGGTTAGTTCTTTACCTTGCATTAAAAAAAATAAATGTGATAATCCGGTACAGTTTAAACAGTATAACTGAAAATGGGTTTAACACCGAAAAAAAGCTTTTTTTCAACCACCATCTGGAAGTAACCAGATTTTCGATCACTGAAGATTCCCTTGAAAAGCACTCTGAACTATGATCAGCGTGCCAGTCAGTTTCTTCGCCAATCAAACATTTCTTAACATACAAAGACTTTTAAAACATAGCTCTCAGAGACAAAAAGTGTTTGCTTCAAAGAGCTGCCTCAAACAAATGAAATCAGTGTGAACTTGGCGTGCTCTGTATCATGACTGCCGATTACTGTCAGTTTCATGAGCAGATTTGGTTTCCAGTCGGTGTGATGTTTTTGAACCAATGTTAAATATCGGATGGGTAAAATCGATTTTAGTTCAACCTAATTCGCGTTTAAGATTTTGCCGACCTTTACGTCGGGTACGGTCTACCGCAGGCAACTGCGCTGGCTCGCAAAAACTCTGGGCCAAGCTGTCGGACTCAATGTGACGATACTGAGTTTACTACCAGTTCATAGCTCTGTACGCAGGACTGGGTCTGGCCGTTTCACAATGCTAACGCCCGATCGAAACAGAACTTGGGTATCCTTACCTCCTCCAGGGCCCATAATGAATCAACCAAGGGCTTGATCTTCTTCTGCTTGTACAGCGATATAAGCTTGTCCATCACGACTTTCACCTGGGCGGCTCCGCCTTGTTTGAACAAGAGGTTGAGCAGTGAAAATCCAGCAATGACTTTGTTCTCTTCGTAGAGTTTTATGGGGTTCACCTTCTCGACTTGCCACCACTGTAAAAAGGGGGAAAAATGCTGGTTGTCATCAAAGTGACTTTGAAACCATCCTTCCACTGACCAACTTACACCTGATTATCTTGAGTGATAAGGAGGACGCGTACTATGACTTAATGACTACAAGTACAAAATGGTTACGATCTGATGAGTCACAAGCACAACAGGGCTTTGAGTTAATGGCTTACAAGTACAACATGGGCAACGATTTAATGATTCGGCTAAAAGAAAATGAAGCAACAGTTTTTTTTATGGCATCATGCATTATTTTGAAGATCGCTTAGATTTGAAAATTATTGCGAAGTGAATTGGGCAACAGAAAGTGTGGGTTTATCATGGGGCAGTGTGTCAGGGTGAGTACATGCGCCGTAGGAAGTAAAGTCAGCCTTGAGTCTGCTATGTTCAAGCACTAAGTTACACACTTATTGCACGGAAATAGACCATTTGGCCCAACAACTCACTGTTGGTACTTATCCCCAGACAACCCTCCTCTCGTTCTCTTTTATCTCACTTCAAGCATAGCCTTTATTTCTTTCTCCCTAACAAGCTTACACATCTTCCCCTAAAATGAATCTACGCTATTTGTGTCAGCTAAACGGATGATCGTATCTTAATACGTTACATATATGCAGCCCATACGTTACATAATATGTAGCCCACACTCACTTCCTGTATACAAAGCCTCACTTCCTGTTGTCCCATTTTTGACGCACTTTTTGTGCCAACTTTTTTCCAAATATATTATGGAAACTGCCTGTTCTACTTCCTGCCTTTACAAATTGATTCATGTTTTTCAACTTAACTGTAAATGGTTTAGTAAAATCAAGGAAAATATGCAAAAATATGACAGGATGCATGGCTTTAAAATGAAGTTGTCTGTACATCCTATTATACCCATACTCTAGCCTACATGTCCGAGAGATCGTGCACTTGGTCTCAACAAGTGAACATATATAAGTAAATAAATACAAGGCAATACAGTACGTGAATATTGCTGAAAAGAGGTTAAATTTAGAAGAAGATGGGGGAAATTGCACTAGCTGTATTCCTCATTAGGGCAGCTAACACAGAGATGATGGGCCGAGTAGCCTCCTCCTGTGTTGTAACAGTTGTGTGACATTGCCAAAGTTTTTCATCTTGCACTCATCAGAACAAAAGCATGAATACAAAATTTCAAACAATCACAACAATGTATACAACTAGGACAGGGTGCCGATTGATTGGCAAGTCAGCTCTGATGGACCGAGGTGCTGAAATGGAGGAAGCAAAAGGAAACTATTGGTTCTCCCAAGCTCCCAAGGTAATGCAAAAAAAGGCTCAATGTTCGAACATCATCCTTTGGTTAGCAGACAGCAGGTGTCTGATTATGAATGCATGTCCCTTCTCGCAAGCACACATGCGCCACATTATGAGCTCAACAAATTAACTTAAATTGATTGTTAGTGTCGCTATTAGCGCACTGGGAGTTTTTCAACAAGTGCCGCCTAATCACTGAATTACATCTCTAACAGTAGATGTTTTGGTTTGGATTTTGCGGGTTGGGCATGGTCACTACCCTATCTATTAAGAGCAAACGTGAGGAACATAACAGAATAGACCCGTTGGGCCAAATGGCCTGTTTTTGTGCTGTCAAACTCTGTGTAATCTTCAGAATATAGGGGCTGCAAGTTATTTTTAAATAAAATTATAATCGTATTTATTTTTGTGGTTCAGGAAGGCCAGCATTACAAAAAATATAAGACATTGTCAAAGCTTCAATTTTCTTACTGTAATATGGTTAAAACTTTCAGGGTTCACTGTCTGGAAGTTGATAACTGGGGAACACCAGGTGTCCCTGGAGAGGAGGAACTCCCCAATATCTTCCAGCAGTTTTACGATTAAAGGTCGAGGAGCTTTTCTAGGTCTTTTGGTGCGGGCAGCAATCTTTGATTCAAGCAATTCACCTGCTGGAAGTTAAATGTTATGTTTCACAGCACGGGTGAATCAGAAAATCTTAAAGAGGTGAGTCAGGAATTTGTAGCTCGACTATCAAAAAAAATACAATGGCACAAATCACAACACAGAACATATACTCATGGTACCACCGAAAGCTAATATACAACTGGCTATTGATTATTAATTTTTTTGTTTTACTTACTGATTTGGCAAAGCTGAAGAAGCTTTTTGTTTCTCCGGTAACCATGTTTGAAGAGCCTAGAAGTTGGTGAATACATGGTTGTAATGCTTGCACGACACGAATATTCTTTCACATTAATTCAATGACACATACCACTTATTATTTAACTTTTGAGCTTCTCAAACATGCTCAGTCTCTTTTAAGTGTTCGCCGGGTGTGAAACCCGCACTTACCGTACAGGATGTAGGTTCCGAGCGGTTTCAAGAGGCCAAGGCCCTTGCCGGTATTTTCACCGCACAGGCAATCCAGGACAATGTCGACTCCATCAGGGGAGATCCTGCAGTGGAACCAAGAATGGACCTTACTACAGAGCCTATCTATGGACATCGAATTACACTGGGTTTACTGCACAGTAACAGGCCATTTGCACCAATAGCAGTGTTTTATGCTCCATACAATCCTCCTCCTGCTCTATTTCATCCAACCCTATCATCATAGCCTCCTACCACACAGTAGCACAGTGGTTAGCACTGCTGCTTCACAGCGCCAGGGACCCGGGCTCGATTACCAGCTTGAGTCACTGTCTGCGCGGAGTCTTCACGTTCCCCATATTTGCGTGGGTTTTCTCCGGGTGCTCCGGTTTCCACTCAACTCCTGAAAGACGTGCTGTTAGGTGAATTAGATATTCTGAATTCTCCCTCCGTGTACCCGAACAGCCGCCGGAATGTGTCGACTAGGGGATTATCACAGTAACTTCATTGCAGTGTTATGTAAGACTACTTGTGACACTAATAAAGATGATTATTACTAATTTCTCCCTTGTGTTTTTTTTAATTCATTTTTTAGGGGATGTGGGCTTCGCTGGCTAGGCCATTTGTTGCCCATCCCTAATTGCCCTTGAGAAGCTGTTGATGAGCTGCCTTCTTGAACCACTGAAGTCCCTGAGGTGTAGGTACACCCCCCAGTGCTGTCTCCAAGTCAGTGTATCAATAATCTTTACAATACCACAATGGAACAGCTGCCAAAGGAAATAGTCACAGACCCATTACTTGAAATCTTCAAGACCCATCTTTTGGTCATAGCCATTCATTATCAGGGCCACCATCTCGTTAGGCCATGCTTGGTTTAGCCAGCACTAACTATATAATTGTTGATGGAATATGGATGTTAGTATGCGACACTGCCACAACTAAAGCAGAAAGAGAAGTCTCTGCTTTTACCCTATCAAACACCTTCAAACCCCTTCAAGGTTTTAAGTAGCCGACTCCTCTTTTCTAAGAACCCTCGGCTGGTCAGTCTTACCCGGGAGTTAGAATTTTTCAGTTCACTCGTGTTGAATATAATTATGACCTGGTCAGTTTTTGACTCCGTCGTTTGGACATCTGTGCCGTTCAAAGTAGACACCTGTTTCCCAACTTACTTTTACATCTCACAAGGTGCGGCTTTTTATCTTGCCGCCATTTAGGTTTGCCACTTGATTTTCCCCAGCAGCGAGCCATTAATATCTCATGCCCACATGCCTATCTGCTCACCCCACTCCCACTTTGGGCATGGTTGTGGAAGCCGCTTTGGCACTTTCAAAAGGGAGCGGAGGATATTCGTGGAAAAGAACAGACACAACACAAGGTTATGGAAAAATAGCAGGACAGTGGAGGTAATTGAAATGTTTGTACAGAGAGCTAACAAGTGCATGATGGGCTGGTAGATTCTGAGAGGTTGTTTTCCCCTGGCTAGGGCGTCTAGAACCAGGAGGCCATGGTCCCTGAGTGAGAGGTTGGCGATTTAGGATTGAGAAGGAATGGGCTGCGGGATTCCCCGTGGGCGGGATCCTCCGCTTCTCCGGCAGCGCACCCACACCAGCGGCTATCCCGATGGCATGGGGTGGCCACAACAGGAAACTCCATTGGCCAGCCGAGGGAACGGAGAATCCCGCTGCTGGCGGGAGCGCGCTGCGCCGGGTAACGGGGTTGGCGGAACGGAAAATCCCGCCCGGGGTCTTTGGAGTCCTCCACACCAAAAAGCTATACTCTCCTGATGAGTCCGTTCAAGACCAAGACCACTAGCTGTTTGGAAACTCAGAGAATCAAGTCCAATGAGGATAAGCATAAAGGTAGGATTGAGGTAGAAGAGCAACCATTGAATAGCAGAGCAGGTTCAAGATGCCAAATGGCCCATCTTGCTCCTATTTCTTATGTCCTTATGCGAGGCAGCTGGGCAATAAATGAACATAAACAGTTGGACGTGATGCCACGTCAGCAAAATATTTCCAGATTCTGAATTCTCCCACTGAGGTAGAAAAGGGTTCAGTTGTTCTGGTAAAAATTACAAAGGTAGAGCAAATAGACTGATCTGGACAAGTGCCGGGAGAGCAAACGGGCTACTGGGCATTTTTATAATGCCTAGTTCTTCCTGAACAAAGCATTTGGAGCTCTGGGTGGAATTGAATGTGGGTAACGGAGTTTTGTCCGCGGGCTACAGGGTGGGAGAGAACCTCGCATCACCTACTGTCAGGAAGGTCAAACTGGGCAGCAGTGCCCAGAAGGAACAAACAGTCCAACGGGGAATGGGAATTTTGATCAGAACTGTTTTTTCCTTCTGGGTGGACCTTCGCCGGGATTAGGGGCTGGAGGAATCCACCCCCCCCCCCCCCCCCGCTCCACCAAGAGCTGCTTGTCAGTCAGAGGCAGGCAGCTGTACACTGATTGGCAATGCCACTGGGGGAGGCGGTATCTGCCGTCGGAAATGCGTCCGCCTGGGGCCCAGGACTACCGAGGTAGCCATGTAGGCCAGAACAGGTCAGCAGCAAGGCCAGGGGCTGACGCTCAGCAGCAGCCCCCTCTTCCTGATGCTGTGTACCTCGATCGGTCACTGATTGCCTGATAATGACAGATGCCACCAGAAGGCCTGTTTTTGGGCCTGTTAAATCAGGTGATGATTTGAGGCATTAATTTCCCACTTAAGGGCCTCAATTGATGAGTCACTTAGTTCAAGGATAATTAGAAATGGCCACCAAACACTGGCCTTGGAGCGATGACCACATTCCATGAAAAGCAACCATGAGGCCTTTTTTTCTTTAAAGTGTTTGTCCTTCGTATTAGTATAAACTATTTCAAAAGACTTTTGGGTTGTGAGACTGGCTCAAAAGACTGACTTTATTGACCTTCCCTAGTTGTTCTAAGAAGGTGGTAGGAACATTCTCTGCTCGCTGCAACACATTATCATCACACTCTCCTCATGTGATTTTGTTAACAATATTGTACCCTCGAAATCATTGTAAGCAATGCTGTGGACCTGCTCATAAAGTATAAAAAATCTTGCAAACGCAGCAATTTCCTGCAAGAATAAGTTATTTTCAGTGACATTTCTTCAACTAGACTTTTCAAGCAGGCATTTTTTTTAAGCTACTGTGATTCTATCAATATTGCTAATCTCTGAGTTGTTTTTTTTATTCATTTACGGGATGTGGGCGTTGCTGGTTAGGCCAGCATTTATTGCCCATTCTGAGTTGCCCTTCAGAAGGTGGTGGTGAGTTGCCTTCTTGGACTGCTACAGTCCTTGAGGTGTCGGTACACCCACTGTGCTGTTAGGGATGGAGTTCCAGGATTTTGTCCCAGCGACAGTGAAGGAACGGCGATATATTTCCAAGTCAGGGTGGTGAGTATCTTGGAGGGGAGCCTTCGGGTGGTGGGGTTCCCAGGTATCTGCTGCCCTTGTCTTTCTACGTGGTGGTGGCTGTGGGTTTGGAAGGTGTTGTCTAAGGAACCTTGGTGAGTTCCTGCAATGCATCTTGTGGATGGTGCACACGGCCGCCACTGTTCATGGGTGGTGGAGGGTTTGAATGTTTGTGGGAAGGGGAGCAATCAAGCGGGCTGCTTTGTCCTGGATGGTGTCAAGCGTCTTGAGTGTTGTTGGAGCTGCACTCACCCAGACAGGTGGAGAGTATTCCATTACACTCCTGACTTGTGCCTTGCAGATGGTGGATGGTGGCCTAACCAGAGTTATCTTGACTTTGGTCTTTAAAATAAATGGTACTGTTGCCAAGTTACCTCTCTCCAAGGAACATTAAAACAGGGTTAGGCCATTCAGCTCCTCAAACCTGTTCCACCATTCAATAGGGTCAAAGCTGCTCTGCATCACACGATGGCTCCATATCCTGGACCACTGGAGGAACTGATAGTGAGAGGCAACAGGGAGGAAAGAAGTGAGGGGGAAAGCCAGAAAGGATTGGGTAAGAGGATGAGAAAAGAATCAAATCAGTTCTGTGGAGGATGAAAAGGATAGGAAGGTGAAGGATGCGAAAGGAGTTTGAGGGGACATGGGTGGAAGGAGAGCAGGATGGATGGGACATAAAGTTGAGGCAGGTAAAGGCTGGGGATGAAATAGGGAGGGATAGGTGATGGAGCAAATCAGACAGGGTTTGGAGAAAGGAAGGCACTTGGGTAAGTGAAGGAAAGGTGAGTGGTTGGAAAAGATAACAGATCAAAGCAGGATTGGGGGGGGGGGGGAGTGGAAGGAGAGGGAAGGCAAGAGCTGAGTGAAGATAACTTTGCTATGGAAGAAAGATTGACAAGATTTTGTGACATAGTGGGTAACATACCCTCCCTTGAGGCAGAGGCTCCAGGTTCTAGTCCCAGGACTTGAGGGCCAAGGAAGGCACATTCCTAATCTGCCAAACAGCTTTACTCTCAGCCATTCCTTGTCTTTTCCCCATACCCCTGCACATTGTTTCTATTCATGTAATCATCTAACACCCTGTTGAGTGTTTTGATTGAGCCTGCCTCCACCACACTTCCAGGTAGTGCTTTCCAGCCTCCAACCACTCATCATATTTTCTTCTAAGGCAAATAATTTTAATACTGTGCCATCTCATTCTTGATCTTTATCTACTCTGCCCAGACCCCCAATGATTTTGAACATCTCTATCAAATTTCCTTTTCGGCTTCTTCTCTTCAAACAGAACAGTCCCAACCTCTCCAATCTAGCCTCATAACTGAAGTTTCTCATCCCTGGAACCATTCTTGTCAACCTCTTCTGCACTTTCTCCAATGCGTTCACATATTTCTACAGAGTGTACACGATACGACAGCTGAGATTTAACTAACGTCTTGAATATGTCCGGTATAACTCCTTGCTCTTGTGCTCGGTGCCCTATTTACAAAACCCAAGATACCATATGCTTTATTGACTTCTCTCTCCACCTTTCCTGCCAACTTCAATGACCTATGCACATATATACCCAGGCCTCTTCTAAGTTTAAGAAAATGGAATCCTGGACACCATAGGTAGGAATTTTCATCAAATGCCGAACACCTTTAATAATTTTACCCCTTATTTTATTTTGTCTCTCTTGTTCTACCAAAACGCATCACCGCACACTTCTATGCATTGAACTTCATCCGCCATCTATCTGCCCACTCCACCAGCTTGTCAATACACTTCAGAATTTCTATACTGTCCTCTTCAAAGTTTCCAATACTTCCAAGTTTTGTCCCATCTGCAAACTTTGAAATTGGCTCCTGCAAACTAAGATTTAGATCATTAATGTATATATCAGGAAAAGCAAAGATCCTAAAACTGACCCCTGGAGAACACCACTACGATCCTTCCTCCAGCCCAAAATATGCCCGTAAATCTCTGCTTCCTATTATTCAGCCAATTTTGTATCCACGTTGCTACTGTCCCTTTTATGCCATGAGTTATGACTTTTCTCACAAGCCTGTTATGTGGCACTGTATCGAATACCTTCTGAAAGTCCATGTCCGCCACATCAACAGCATTACCCTCATTGACCCTTTCTGTTACCACCTTAAAAAGCTTCAGCAAGTTGCTTCAACAGAATTCTCCCTTTAGAAATCCATGCTGGCTCTTCGTAATCAACCCATCATTTTTCCATGTGACTGCTAATTCTTCAACGCTGGGTCAGTGATGTTGGGGGCCTTTTCAATATGCCCCGCACTTGGCAACAGACATTGAAAACGGCACAAAGCAAACAGGTGGATAATTAATGAGGTCGGCACCGGATGATTCGGTGTGTTTTCCCGCCAGCCTCCGCAGGAGGGAATACTCCGGGCGGGATTCTCCGCCTGGCGGGATTCTCCATTTTGTCGGTGCCCGGGGGTTTCCCGACGTTGTAGGGCTGCCCCACAATGGGAAACCCCATTGACCAGCCGGCGTAACGGAGAATCGCGATGGCGAGTCGGGGCAGAAATGTGGCGAGGCGGGGCGGAGAATCCAGCCCTCCATATTTCCGTCCCGTCATGGCAGGCTCAAAGGTGAGAATTCCGCCCCAGGCGGGGAGTGAGGTGGGAAAACAGAAACAGCGGAGAAGGCAAGAGGAAAGAAGAGAGGAAGATAAGGAGAAAGTAAGGAAGGGGGAGATATAGAAGGTGAAGGAAAAGAAATGAATGAAAATCGCTTATTGTCACGAGTAGGCTTCAAATGAAGTTACTGTGAAAAGCCCCTAGTCGCCACATTCCGGCGCCTGTTCGGGGAGGCTGTTACGGGAATCGAACCGTGCTGCTGGCTTGCCTTTGTCTGCTTTCAAAGCCAGCGATTAGCCCTGTGAGCCCTGTGAGAAGGAAGGAAGGATTTTTAAAAAAAAAACAATAACATTTTGAGAAACCTTTACACTGTCAGACTTTTGGTTTCCTACCATGAAACAGCTACACCACAACTCAATTGCTGTTTGAATGCTTTCGGCAAACTCAATTAACAGGAAATGTTGACGCCTTCCATTCCTGTTTAGCACTCATAGATAGAAGTAATTGTATGATGATTATGTTGCAAATCAATGATCCAGTGCCTTTTCTTTCATGTATTACCAGGCCAGCATAATGCTTGCAAAGTGATTATGTGAGGTTCCTGAATGAACACATGTTAATGGCCGATTTGAGACCAGTTTAATGCGAGGAGTTGAGAACTGTTTTGAAATTGCTTTAATTTGTTCCAGTGAAGAATCTTGAGACATCAGAGAAAATTAACCTATCCGTCTACACTGACGTTTGAAGTCAAGATCCCAGAGGTGAAGAAATATTGTTGCACACAGCCCCACAACATCTGCTGCTGAGTGAATTGAATTTTTCTTTGTTCTTTCATATTGGTCCTTTGAGAACATACAGCGTCCTTTAAAGCAATCTGTTTGTCTGATAATGGAAGATCTGTGTTTGTCCTTTAACTATTCAAGGAGATACTTCATTATTGGCTCATGATGTGTATCGTGAGATTTAGGTGAAAACTCTCTTTGATGAGATGAAGCTTGAGTAGAGCTAAAACCTTCTGCCAGCTTTTCAAATTCCACCCCAACTATGACCCTTTTCTCCATGAGGTGGGGCTTATCAGAAAGGTCAGGTTCCTGGCAACATCTTGGCAAGAGCTAACCTGATGGTATTGGCAGTATCAGAAGCGGAGGTGGAGGATATTAAAGGACAGAATCACCCAAAAGACTTAGAGCCCTGTCTGAAGGCCACAGCTTTTGGCAGTCAGATATTGTATGCCAGACTGGAACGAAAGCAAGCCATTACCATGCCTTCTCTCTGATGCCCCATTCTGGAGCCTAGTGCCATCTCTGGTCCAGGGAATGGCAGGAACTCAGGTGCAGGCATGTCCACCTGGCTGCCATTGACACGTGACAGATGGAGGAGGATGGGCAGTGCTGTTCCTATTATGGGTGGGGAAAGGGCCAAGCTGTGAGGGCAGCTATTGTCCTCACCGCCCAACATTTTCCTGGCATTTCCAAATGATCCCACCTTGTTTTGCATTACCAGGTTCACCCGAGGGACGATTGAATAGACTTCTTCAAGATTATGGGCGCTCTGCAGCCACCGGGAGCAACGGGGTGAATCCTGCGAGAATTTGACCAGGTGCCATTTAGTACTGGCTTCCACAAACATGGACCAGGCGTGATGGCACCTCAGGGCTTCTTGTAGGTCATTAGAGCAGGTGGTCGGGGACATGGCAGGATGGTACCATTGCATTCCCCCTGGTACCTGGGCACCTGGAACCCTGTAAGTGCCACTCAGACACTCTGGCAGTGGCACCCTGGCACTACCAGGGCATCCAGGTGGCACTGCCAGGGTGCCCAGGTTCCAGGTTGGCACTGCCAGCAGTTAGGTCACGATGCACCTTGCCCCTTAAGGGAGATGGGTTTCAGGAGTCACACAAAGGTTTATGGGGGTGAAGGGGGGTCCTGAAAACAGGGGGTTCCTGAAAGAGTTGGGTGTACAGATCAGGCAGCCGGTCAAAATGTCGCCCCGAGGAGCCAGTCTTCACCAGTGCAGGAAACCACAGTGTGGCCTCAACGAGGAGAATCTCCCCGAGCCCCCAAAAAACCAGCAAAGTGCCGGTGAATAGTGGAGTGAATCTTGGCGCTGTAGCCACCAAGAAACACCCCGCCAAACGGGCCTGAAATGTTCACTGAATCGCGCCCTACAAAAGAATTTGATGGGGCAGATGTAGGGAAGGTGTTACCACCTGCGAATGAGACCAAAACTAGGTGCCACAAATATAAGACTGCCTCTAATCCAGTAGGAAATTCAGGAATTCGCTACTAACCCGAATTTCTGATGATTCCCCGAAGAATAATCTTCACTTCACCAATCTGAAGCAATGATGAAATATTCTGCGACCTGAATTGGTATACTGTATTATTTTATACCTTAATTTATGTTTTTATATATTGATAAAGATGGAAGTAAAAAGAATTCTGTTCTTTAAATCCTGAGTACTTGCATATTAGTTTTTGCTTCAACTATTGTGCTGTATTCCATTGGTAAATAGAACTCGCCTTTAATTGCCATTTTTCATTATCCAACATCATCCATTCCCCGCACATGCCGAATAGCAAAGATTTTACAGTAGTTAAAGCAAATAGCTTGAATGTATTTAATGGGAAGCAAGATAAGCACAAGAGAGAGCGAGAAATAGAGGCCTGAATTCGCCGGCCGTTGGGACTCTGCAGGCAGCACACCCCCGCCCACGGGTTTCCTGGTGTGGGGTGCCTTCACTGGGAAATTCCATTGGCAAATGGCGGGAACAAAGATTCCCGTCGCCAGGAAACAGCGCACTGTCAGGACACACGCGGCTGGGGGAACAAGAGAAACCCACAGAGGACATGTTGATGTGGTTCAGTGAAGAAGGCTGGAAGGAGACGCATTTGGAGCACAGACCTGTTAGCCTGTCTCTGAGTTGTATGTACCGAGCAATACGTATCAGTTACTGGGTACATGAATCCACATAACTAGGCCTCAACACTTCAACCAACGCATTGAAACAAAATAATCCTGATGTAGGGCAAACCATTATGTTCCTGTTACTGGTTACTTGTGCACTTATTTGGGTGTCAATTCCATCCTTCTGTAAATCAGTCATTTTGCAACTTTGACTGCAAGCTGCCTTTCCAAATGTACATTCTCTCTGTTACAAAGACCTTCATCCACCTCCCTTGACAACCAGCACTGTCCCTGCCTCAGCCCATTCTCCACTGAAATCTCATTCATCTTTTGTCACAGCCAGGTTCAACTATTCCAATTATCCCTTGACTGTTCCCCTACCCTTCGCCATCATTAACTATTAGTTCATCCAAAACTCTCCTGGTCAGTATAATGACCCAGAATATCTGAGCTCACGCATCATCCCTATGGCCGCTGACTACATTGACTCCCTGCGCATCAATGCCTCAAATTTAACATTCTCACCCTCGCGTTTAAATCCTTTCATGGCCTCAACCACCAATACCCATGTCATTTCCTCCAGCCCTGCAACCCACTTGAGATGGTTTTGTGCCTCCAACTTGGACCTCCTTCGCTCGGTGGTAAGGATTTTAACTATTTAGGTTTGTTTCTCTGGAATGCTTTCCTTAAAACCTGAGCCAAGTTATTTTTTACTCATCTACTCCTGATATCCCTTTCTTTATGAACATATGAATTAGAAGCAGGAGTAGGCCACTTGGCCCGTCGAGCCTGCTCCGCCATTCAATAATATCATGGCTAATCTGATGGTAACTTCAATCCCACATTTCCTGCCTACCCCCGATAACCATTCACCCCCTTGTTAATCACGAATCTATCGAGCTCTGCCTTAAAAATATTCAAAGACTCTGCTTCCACGACCTGTTGAGGAAGAGATTAATGGCCGACTGAGAGAAAACAATTCTCCACATTGCCACCTTAAACGAGCGACCCCTTATTTTTAAAAAGTGACCCCTAGTTCCAGATTCTCAGACCAGAGGAAACATCCTCTCCACACCCACCCTGTCAATACCCCTCAGGATCTTACAGATATCGATCAAGTCGCCTCTTACCCTGCTCCAATGTTGATCTGTCTCTGATTATACTTCTTTCTGGAGCACAGGCGCCATATAAATTCAGGTCATTGCTGCTGCCATGGTTGAGGTTCTTCTTGAAACTTCCCAAAGCGTTTCACAAATAGACGAGAATAAATAGATGCCACGCGAGGGAGCCAGACATTAGCAGAGGTGATTGAAAGCTGGGTTGAAATATGTTTCAGATTTCCAGCTTTTCCCGACCAAACTCCTGACTTGCAGGTGCCCTTTTGTTTTGCCTCTTTATTCATCACTGGGATGTGGCAGCTCGGCAAGGCCAGCGTTCGGTGCCCATGCCTAATTGCCCTTGAACTCAATGTGTTGCGAGGTCCTTTCAGAGGATCTGGTGTCACACGTAGGCTAGACCAGGTAAGGGGTGGGGTTTTACAATGATCGATCGTAGCTTCCCCCACTCGAGTTTTCAATTCCAGGTTCATTCGTTGATTAACAAATTCTGAAACTTGAAACCCCGTTCCCAGACTGGGACTCTGAACTAGTAGTCCAGTCACTACTCCAGTCCAGGAGGGCAGCACGGTAGCCTTGTGGATAGCACAATCGCTTCACAGCTCCAGGGTCCCAGGTTCGATTCCGGCTTGGGTCACTGTCTGTGCGGAGTCTGCAAATCCTCCCCGTGTGTGCGTGGGTTTCCTCCGGGTGCTCCGGTTTCCTCCCACAGTCCAAAGATGTGCGGGTTAGGTGGATTGGTCATGATAAATTGCCCTTAGTGTACAAAATTGCCCTTAGTGTTGGGTGGGGTTACTGGGTAATGGGGATAGAGTGGAGGTGTTGACCTTGGATAGGGGGTAGGGTGCTCTTTCCAAGAGCCGGTGCAGACTCGATGGGCCGAATGGCCTCCTTCTGCACTGTAAATTCTATGTAAATCTATCTATGTAAGTAACATTACCATAATGCCACTGCCTCCCTCTCATTTGTTCCCTCCTTCTCCCCCTTTCACCCCCTCCAAATCACGTTTCTTGCACTTTCATTTCTGTCCTATTCTGGCTGGATCATTTTCCCTGACTCTGTCTGTTGCATCTTCAATCCATGTTGCACCCGGGTTCCTCCAGCTCTACTCCCTACGAACAAACACAAATACATCTTGTATCCTTGAGAGCTTGAATGAAGAATTCCACATTACCGGCATTTTAAAGTTTCGCCTCAAAGACTTTCTCTATTCAAAGTAATATGAAAAGAATATTGTTTGTTGTCAAAACAATTGAGTGCAAAACATGACAGGGACACAAATAAGATGATTGGCTGGATGCTGTCTCTGCTGAGGTACGTAGGCTGATGCAAGTCAGGGAAACAATTTGGTGCAATGTTTGGATTAACTACTTCCTCCCTAGCTGAGATATTTGACCCCCTAGCTGAAATATTTGAATCACCGACAGCCACAGGAGAGCTGCCTGAAGATTAGAGGGTAGCAAATGTTGTGCCCTTGTTTAAGAAGTCTTTATGGACCCCTCAAGCCTTCTCCTCCTCAACAATCAGCATAAAACTCTAGTCCCTTCTTCCTCAAATGCTTACCGAGCCTCTCCTTAAATGCCCAATCACATGTTGCATTCACTGAGGTAAGAACATAAGCCCAGGTGAGGAACTATTGAGACCAGTGTGAACCTCCTTCATTCAATTTCCTCTTTGTCCCCATTGTGAAATGAAGTGAAATGAAAATCGCTTATTGTCATAAGTAGACATCAATTAAGTTACTGTGAAAAGCCGCTAGTCGCCACATTCCAGCGTCTGTTCGGGGAGGCTGATACGGGAATCGAACTGTGCTGCTGGCCTGCCTTGGTCTGCTTTCAAAGCCAGCGATTTAGCCCTGTGCTAAACAGCCCCTAAAAACAGTTGTCTGAAGTGTCTGACTCACAACTGAGCACAGTTCACCCACACACAGCGAGCTGGCAGTTCATTGCCACCTTGATGTGATGCAGAGCCCTTTGAGCTCCAATCATCCCTTGAGTGATGCCCTTGAGAGTTCCTCGCCCCTGCTGGGGCCTCCCATGGAGGTAAGGTGGAGGAAAAGTGCCAGATGCCAGGCAATGTACATGCAAAAAAAAGCTCAATAGCAGAACAAGCGAAGGCAGATTGTGCGTCTTACCGGCTGCGAAGGTGGAAGAAGGTTGCATTGGCAAAATGGCCCCAACACCTATGCTTCAATACATCACCAAAAACTGGTCAGCATCCTTCAAGAATATATGGGCACTGATGTCGCCCCAAGGTACCCACATTAAACAAAGCCACGCAACAGCTTCTGCCAGGGTCCATTGGCCAGCCCCTGTTCTGGCAACAACGACTGATGGTGAGGGTGTCAACCTGAGGACCTCGAGCTAAGAATCTGCACACAGACGACAGATGCACAAAGTCTGTTGGACACCTGTGTTGGACAGTGGCATCCCTGGGCAGCACCATCTGTGACTGGGCAGTTCCTCAGCCAGGTTAATCACTTCCTCGTGTTTGAGGCAGAGCATTGGATGTCGGTAAGCTCTTTGAATTAGGAAGGCATCACCGCCAAGCTTGACCCAACCTCTGCATACACAATCTTTGCCAGCAGTGGGGAAAGCAGGGTGTGGGTTAGGGCAGAGTGGTGGGCGAGGTGAGGTGTGAGAGGGGATGGAGTGTTTTGACCGGATAAGGATCTGGAATAGAAAGCCCAATTAATAGATTCGCTTTCTCGGCTAATGGCAGCGAGATACCTGTTGAGACCAGCCAGCTGAGCACTGACCAAGGATTAAACCTGCACCATTTCTGGTCTTCATCTACTTCAGCGCTGCACTCGTTACCCACAGAGCCTATTGGCGGAGCTCTCCCCAACAGTGCCAGACGTGGATGTTGAGCATTGGGTACCAGTCTTTTCGAGCTCCTTACCTTGATCTGTCTTACCTTTTCACATCCTGCACATAATCAGCATTCCTGTCAATCAGATGAGTGATGGAATCCTTGATAGCTTCGTGTTTAAAGGAGGAGGCGGTTCCGAACACAGTCACATCTGGAATGGTGGAGCAGAGCTGGGCGATGGCTTGACCCTGTAGCAATCACACATTCAAATCCAGTTTTAGTTTGAACATTTGACAGTGTTTATGGCGAGCAGATGTGCCGGCACTCCCGAAAACATGATTTTAATCTTGCAAAGGAGTTCATTAGTTGCCACGCACACATGACACAGGATTAGCAACAGAAGGGCTTTTTTGGCTTTAATCTGTATCCAGTTGCTGCAGTTCAGTTGGGATCCTGCTCTTTGCCTTGGCCAGAATTAGAATTACCCTGGAGGGGCCTTGTTAGGATCTCTATCCAGTGACTTCTGCTGGGAAATGCATTTATATCCCGTTCCAGTATCTCAAGTGCAAAATTGAAGCTGAAGCTCTCAGTTGGATGCAGAGGCAGTGTTGCACCTTCAGAGATGCTGGTCGGGATTTCCCACCCCCCCCCCCCCCTCCTCCCCGCCTCCAGTCCCACCGATGGCAACCACATATCACATAATCCACCAGCCACGCCGTCAGGGAACCTGCCGGCCAATGGCAGCCTACCGCTGCCACCAGAAACCTGCTGCGGTTGGGGGTGGTTGGGTAGGGGGCATTGGTGGGATGTTGGTGCAGTGGGAGTCTCAGCCACTCACTTTTAGGTAAGACCATAAGACATAGGAGCAGAATTAGGCCACTCGGCCCTTCGAGTCTGCTCTGCCATTCAATCATTGCTGATATTTTTCTCATCTCCATTCTCCTGCCTTCTCCCCATAACGCCTGATTCCCTTATTGATCAAAAACCTACCTATCTCTGTTTCAAAGACACTCAGTGATTTGGCCTCCATAGCCTTCTGTGGCAAAGAGTTCCACAGATTCACTACCCTCTGGCTGAAGAAATTCCTCCTCATCTCTGTTTTAAAGGATCGTCCCTTTAGTCTGGGATTGTGTCCTCTGCTTCTCGTTTTTCCCACAAGTGAAAATGAAAATCTCTTATTGCCACGAGTGGCTTCAAATGAAGTTACTGTGAAAAGCCCCTAGTCACCACATTCCAGCGCCTGTTCAGGGAGGCTGTTACGGGAATCGAACCATGCTGCTGGCTTGCCTTGGTGTGCTTTCAATGCCAGCGATTTAGCCCAGTGAGCTAAACAGCTCCACTCTATCCAGGCCTCGCAGTATTCTGTGAGTTTCAATAAGATCCCTCCTCATCCTTCTAAACTCCAATGAATACAGACCCAGAGTCTTCAACCATTCCTTATATGACAAGCTCTTCATTCCAGGAATCATTAATGTGAACCTCCTCTAGACCCTTTCCAAGGCCAGCACATCCTTCCTTTGATATGGGGCCCAAAACTGCTCACAATACTCTGACCAGAGCCTTATATGGCCTCAGAATTACATCCCTGGTCTTGTATTCTAGCCCTCTCAATGAGATGCTAAACCGAAGCTCTCTCGGTGAATATTGCAGTGGAGAAACTGACTGCCGCATTTCACTGCTTGACAACAGTGTCTAACCTTCCAAAGTAATTACACTTCTCATATCAGCTTCACCATCCGGATGGTGGCAGTAGGAACAGCATCTTTGTGTCTTTTGAAGAGGGATGCTTAATTCTCTGTTTCTGGCCTCATAAACACATGATGCAGAGATCACAAGTTCTGATCTTCATGCAGAACATCAGCCCATCTATTGTCTTTTCACATGTCAAGTGATTTGTCAGCATTCGGCAACACTTTTTTAAAAAATATATATTTTCACTTTCTGATTCTATCTTTCATGCTTCTGTGATTCATTCTGAATATTCTCTGTTGTTCTGATCCAACTAGGGCCAATTATTTTTACCGCGGAGAAAATGTTCAATTATTTGAAAAAGGTCAGTCTCTCTCTGCATCCTCAGAGCTGAACATATACATCAAAGTAAAACCAAATCAAAGCCATCCCAGCTTGTCAAAAGAAATATTAACATATTGACGCTCTGTGCAAAGATAAGTGCATTTTTCATTCAGCTCATTGAGACCCATCATCGCATGGATTTAAATCCAGTCTGCAAACTGATCCTTACCACGGTTAATGCTCCACATGAGCCTCCTCCCACTCCTTGACATCTAACTCCATCAGATCACATTCTCTGCTCCAGTAGCTGAAGTCATCCCATGACTTCAACACTGAGTCACTCATTATTGCTCTCAGAAGCATAGAGCTGTTACAGCACAAGAAGAGGCCCATTCATGTCTCCACCAAATGGCCCTCCGAATGAGCGAGGCACCTTGTGCCATTCCCCTGCCTTCTCCCCATAACCCCTTCAGATTCTTTCTTTTCAGATGACAACCCAACTCCCTTTTGAAGGTTTGGATTGAATCCTGTCCCACCAAACGCCAAATCTTAACCAATCACCCCACAAGAAAGGCTATTCCTCATGTTGCCATGCTTCTTTTGTCAATTACCTTAAATCTGTGTCCTCTTGTCCTTAATCCTTCCATCAATGGGAAAGGTTTGGCCTATCTGCTCTGTCCAGACCCCTCATAATTTTGAATATTTCTATCACATCTCCTCTCGGCCTTCTTTCCCGCAAAGGAAACTGTCCTAACTTCTCCAGTACATCTAGATAACAGAAGTTCCTCATCCCTGGAACCATTCTCATGAATATTTCTGCACCCTCTCTAAAGCTTTCACATATTTCACAGGGGCTGTTTAGCTCAGGGTTAAATCGCTGGCTTTGAAAGCAGACCAAGCAGGCCAGCAGCATGGTTCAATTCCCGTACCAGCCTCCCCGAACAGGCGCCGGAATGTGGCGACTAGGGGCTTTTCACAGTAACTTCATTGAAGCTTACTCATGAGAATAAGCGATTTTCATTTTTCATTTCTTACACCCAGACTGGACGCAATACTCTCATTCCTCCCTTCCTCGATCAATCTACCAACGTTTCCTAAAGCGAATTTTCTTAACGTTTTGATAGATCTCACTCTGTTGCCTACTCAGAGTTCTCTGCAGTGGACAGCTATCCTTCACTGGTGACTCGAGTCATTCATAGAAAAGATTAAGCACAATGTGTGCTTTGCCCAGTCTTTGCAGCTCTGCAGTTACAGGGTCAGAATTTGCCATCATAAATGACAATCTGGTCCATAGCATTGATTGTTATTTAAGCGCAAGTGATATAGCAACTTCAGATGCACAGCTAAAACCAAATCCCAAACGTATTCCCGAGTTAGCTTTGTGAAAGCTGCACCTTGCTGTCTTCCTCTCCATTGAAATACATCAAATGGTGTGATATTGCTGTATTTGGTAGAAAAGAAGTAAAACCACCACAGATAATTAGGGCTGGTGATTAGTAACACAAGTAACCTTTTAACAAGTGTTAATTAATGCCACAGAAAATTAAGTATTACAAGTGTGGGCTCTCATTCCTTCAGAGTTCAATTGGTGTTGGGAGATTCAAAGAAATTGAATGTTTAAAATTTTAAAGAAAATGTGTTTTCCATTTCCTTTTTGTCTCTCTCTCCCTTCATCCAATCTTTCTTTCCTTCTCTTTATTTATTTTTCTGCTTCTGATTTGCTACTGAATTCGCCACTCCATTCTTGGTGCTTGTGTTGGTTATTGCTCCAATGTGATTGGTTACATTTGCTTGCCCTGTTCATTCAGGACTCGGATGTCCTGTTGTCTTGGTTTTGACCTTATCAGCTCCCATCTTCAGCAATTTTTAGGACAAAACATCAGTGTGATAAAACAGAAAAAGGGCAAGTCTAACACAGTAGAGACTATTTATTGCCATGCTAAAGCAATTTATGACCCATTCAATCAGAATTACGTGGGGTTTTGAGAAAGCAGATAGGGAAAAGCTGTTTCTGCTGGTGGGAGGGTCAGTAGCCAAAGAACACTGATTTAAAATAATTGACAGTAAATCTTGGAGGGGAACTCGGAACTTTTTATGTGATGCAGCGAGTTACAGCATTGTGATCTGAGACGCATGGCCTAAAGGATTGATGGAAACGATTCAAAAGAGTGGATCTAAAGACTTACAACTGTCTGAGTGAAAAAGTCTCGCCTCACCTCAGTTTTAAATGGCCGACCTCTTATTTTTAAAGAGTCACCGCTAGTTCTAGATTCTCCCACAAGAGGAAACATTCTCTCCACATCCACCCTTGTCAATATCTCTCAGGATCTTATATGATTCAATGAAGTCACCTCTTACTCTTACTTGTATACAATTCCCCTCACAATCAATGATAACATTCCTATTAGTTTTCCTGATTACCGTATACTAACCTTTTGCGAATGATGCACTCGGACACCCAGATCCCTCTGTACCTCAGAGCTCTGCAATCTCTCAAATAAGCTTCTTCCTGCCAAAATGGACAATTTTACATTTTCCCGCATTATACTCTGTTTGCTAGGTTTTCGCCCAGTTCTCACTTAACCTATCTGGATCTTTTTTGTAGCTGCCTTTAACCTCTTCACAAGTTCTGTTCCTCCCTCCAGCCCGAACACAGCTGTGTATGATTTCCTCACACTTGCTCAATGGCACTAGTTAACATTGCCGTGTATATCCTACTTCGGAACGATTTTCTTTGATTCATTCGCAGGATTTGGGTGTCTCTGGCAAGGGCAGCACACCTTGCCTACCCATGACTGCCATTCATAAGTTGGCGATGCGCCACCTTCTTGAATACAACTGAGTGGCTGGCTCGTCCATTTCGGAGGGAAGCGAGCAGTGAAACATATTGCTGTAAGTTAGCTTACAGGCCAGACCAACGGAGGTGGATTTTCTTCCCCAAAAGTGGACCAATGCTTTATTGTTTGATTAAATGGTAGTTTTATGGTCACCACCACTGATGCCAGTTTTCTTTCTCTATTCCTTCACGGGATGTGGGCATTGCTGGCAAGGCCGGCTTTCTTTGCCCATCCCGAATTGCCCTTGAACTGAGTGCCTTACTGGGCCATTTCAGTGGGTAGTTAAGAGTCGCCCACATTGCTGTGGGTCCGGAGACACATTCAGGTCGTGAGGAAGGCAATTTTCCTTTGCTGAAAGGGACATTCGTGAATCAGATGAGTTTTTATGACAAGCGATGATAGTTTCCATGGTCACCATTACTGAGGCTAGCTTTCAATTATAGGTTTATTAATTGAGTTTAAATTTCACCAGCTGCTGGGATTGGGTTCAAATCGGTGTCACCCCACAGCATTAGTCTGGATTGCCAGCTTTAATGAGGCCACGAAGGAGTCCACACCGACAAGTTTATTTACAATAACTATTATCTACATCGGTAGATCCCAACTGGGTCTGCCTTGCCAGTGCCAAACTGGCCGGATTTATACAACCTACAACTATACATTCTTTAGAGATCCCCCATTCCCTAAATGAGGGAGCTTGTATTCAGCAAGGTTCACGGGGAAGTTAATTGTTCCCACCCCGTAAGGCACCTGCAGATTATAACATCCCTTCCCCACAAGAATCCTCTGATGTCTGTGGGGGAGGAGGGCGGCGTACTCTCTTTGCTTCTGGCTGGACATGGCGCACCTGAAGTGCTGGATCGGGCGATGTGAACCTGGAAGGCCAACGCCACTTTCGATTGGAACGTCGTGGTGGCAGCTCCGCCAGTGGCTGCCAAACTGTTGACTGCCCAGCGGAGATTTCCGACGCTTGAGTTTCCGTTTCCAAATCGGTGTCCACGAGCTCAGTCACCACGGTGTCTTGATTCCCTTGGGGCCCCGTTACAGGTTGCTTCAGCATCGGAGTCGGCTGAATGAAAACTTTATGCTCTCGAGGGAGCATTTGAAGAATTGGTCACCTGGATGCAACGTGATTGTGATGGTTTCAGAGGACCCGAACTTGAACTTGTACTTGGATTTAAAAAACGGCTCTGTCTGGCGGAGGATCGTCCCGGACACCCACTGGACACCGTCTGCAAAGTTTCAAATATACACCCAATCATCTGGTGCAAAGCATCTGTATAGTCGATTTTGAACAGGGCAATGCCCTCACAGCTCCCAGTTGTGGCGCACTTTCACACCGATGGAAAATCATACTCAGGCGGGGCAACATGGTCGAAAGGTTCGGGATGAACTTGCCAACATAGTTAACAAGTCCTAAAAATGAGCAAAGCTCTGAAGCATCCATCGAGGTGGGGGCCTGATGAATGGCGCGCGCCTTGTCTGCAACGGGGTATAAACCTTCGCAGTCCACCTAGTGACCGAGGTAAACCACACATTTCTCCAGCTGCAAATGGACACCAGACTCAGAAACGCCTCAGTGCAGCCTCAAGGTTCTCCAGGTGCTCTTGTTCGATCATTCCCGTGAGCAGCACGTCATCTAAACAAACCGCCACAGGCGTTGGAAAATAGCACAGGCAAAGGACATCCCGAAAGGTAATAGTGTGTACTTGTAAAGCCCTCTTGTATGTTTTTATTCTAAGATATTTCTGGGAGGGGGGTGTCCAACTCAAGCTGTAAATATCCGTGACTCACATTGAGTTTAGTGAATGAACACCCCCCCCCCCCCCCCCCCCCCCCCCCCCCCCCGCCAACTTCGAGTAAAGATCCTCAATACGAGGCAAGGGGTAGCGATCCAACCTGAAAGCCGTATTCAGGGTGAGCTTATAGTCCCTGCATAGCCGGACTGTCTTGACTGGTTTTAACACTGGCACCACAGGCACCGCCCAAACCGCAGAGCATACTGCCCTGATGATACCCAGATTTTCTTGTTGACTGAGTTCAGTCACTACTTTTTCCAATAATGCATAGGGGACTGGGCGTTCCCGGAAACACCGAGATTGGGTTCCCAAGTCGGCATGAAAGTGAGCTATGGTCCCTTTTATCTTCCCCAGTCTGGATTGAAATACTTTGGGGGACTTGCCCAACACTTTGCCTAAGCCGCCGGACCCCATCTAGAGCAGGCGTTGCCAATTTAGCTGTAAATGGCTCAACCAATCATGGACCAATAAGCTGAATCCTTGTCCCCTGACCATGATGAGTGGGAGGCGACCCGATTGATGACCATAAACCAACGGAGTCATGGTGGTACCTGCAATGTCCAAGGTGGCCAGCCTAGCCCTGGTATCGGTTAGGTCCAAATCCTGTTTGCCCTGATAATGCAGTCAAACGTATTCTGTCCCATAATAGAAACCTCCGCTCCAGTGTCCAGTTCCATCTTCAGCAAATAGCCATTTACCTGCACCATCATTCTTATCGGCGCCACCCAGGGCGCTGCTGCGCAATTGAAATGCTTTCAGTCATCTTCTTTAGGCTGGTCCAGGATGGAAGGTATAGGGCGGGATTGTCCGATCGGCAACGCCAAAATCACATTCAGCAATCGGCCGGAGAATCCCCATTGACGCCAGAATCAGGGGTGGCGCCGCCATGTGCTCACACCGTTCAGAACCTCGCGTGGTAGCTGCAGATTGATTCCAGTGCCACCACAGTCGGGGGCGGGGGGGGGCGGGGGGGGGGGGGGGGGGGGGGGGTTTGGCGAGGCTGGCTATAGGGGGGCAGTTTTTGCTGGGCAAGATCCGCGCGCAGCCTGTGCCATGTTGCACTGCGTGACCATCAGATCAGACAATCCAGCCCACAGGCTCTAGGTTAATGCCTACCCCTACCGGGGCACCTGGATGTCTGATTAGTCTGCGATCCGCATTCTCGCCTGGACCGGCAGCCACACACCCCGCATTGACCTAGCCCGCCCTCAGCGAATTCCGGGGCAGTTTCCCGTTGCGAAGGCTCAACGTTCGGCCAGCAGGTCGGGCCTTTTACGCCGCTCAGTCCAGGGCAGGTTAACTGTTTGGGGGTGGGATCCAGGGAAATGCCCCAAGGCATTTACTTCTGTGCCTTGCATTTCCTGCATTCCTTGCTCTGCGCTTTCCCGGGACAGCGAATTTTGGATGGACTGTTGCAGATTTAGGGAAGGTTCAACCAGTAATTCCTTCCGGGTGGCGGGGTTGTTAACGCTGCATACTAAACGTTAACACTGCATTTCCTGCAGGACAATTCGCAAAACTCTGAAATCTTGGACCTGGACAAATGACGGACACACCCCGGGTCATCTCCGCGGTATTAAAACAATGCCGCTGGACATTAATGGTAGGAGTTGGATTAAAGTCCTGCCCCACTAGAGTTACTAGTTGGTCGAAGGTTTGAATGTTGGATCGCTGCTGGGTAGGTAAGGCTTGGTATCACTCCGAACATATGTGAGCCACAGGCAGTCAATAAACTGACTGTCTGGCGGTCATTCTCCGGATACTGCTTGCCCTGGAAAAGTCGCGCATTCGCTCCGCATACTGATTCCAGTCTTCCAAGCAGGCGTTTACAATAACTATTACACACATCACACCGTTGATCCCAACTAGATCTGCCTTGCTGGTACCTAACTGGCTGGCTTTCTATTCCATTCAACAAATGTCATACGTTGTTTAGAGGTCCCCCTCCCCCTGAACAGGGAAGCTCATATTCAGCAATGTTCGCGGGAAAGTCAATTGTTCCCACCCCGTAAGAAACCTGTGGGTTATAACACCAGAACAGTGACATTACCACTCACCCTTCATCTCCGATTTAATTTTATTCCACATTTATCTAATTAATTGAATTTCAATTCAATAGGGAGTGGGAAGAGGTAGGCTGCTCTTTAAGAGGGTCGGTAACAGACTCGATTGGCCACTTGGCCTCCTTCTGCACCGTAGGGATTCTATGGATTCTATGAACTGATGTGGTGAGATTCAAACTGTTGTCGGATCATTTGTTCAATGCCATCATCAGTACGCGACCACGTGCTCTATGCACATTAGCTATTTCAGCATAGCCTTACAACATGTTTAGCATCTGTCTTGATGTTTAGTAGACAGGAATCACTGCAAACAGTGCACGAAATATCGGCCACTTTGGGATTAATTAAGAATGAAAGGTGACCTGATTGAGACATAGAGGATTCTCAGGGGGGCTTGACAGGATAGATGCTGAGAGGGTGTTTCCTCTTGTGGAAGAGTCTAGGACCAGAGGGAACATTGAAAGTGTAATGGATCACTCATTTAAGACAGAGATGAGGAGGAATTTCTTCTCTCAGACAGGAGTGAATCTGTGGATTCTTTACCGCAGAGAGCTGTGGAGGCTGGGCTGTTAAGTATGTTTAAGGCTGGTGGACAGACTTTTAATCAGCAAGGGAATCAAGGGTTAAGGGGATAAGGCAGGAGAGTGGAGTTGAGGATTATATCAGATCAACCATGATCTCATTCTATGGCGGAGCAGACTTGATGGGCCGAGTGGCCTACTTCTGCTCCAGTGTCTTATGGTCTTATGGACTGACCCATGACCAGCCTCCCAAATCCACTCACCTCGTTGCAAGGGCAGATGGATCACTGCATCATCACAGCTGAATGTAATCCCAGTAGTGGCCACCACTCCCAGTGGCGTTGCTGAGATCGAAGAGCTGCCAGCCCTCCAATAGCCAGCAGCTCTTGGAGGTTAGCTACCACCCTGGAAAGGAAAGGGAGCACCAACCTCAATCCATGCTCTCTCTCTCGAGCCATATCCTCTTTTGTGTGCGTGTGCGCGTGCACATGAGTATATGTGCGTGTATATCTGACTATCTCTCTCTCTCTCTTCAACATCATTCCCTGGTCCCTCTCTCTCACCCTCTCTCTAATCTCATCCCTTAGTCCCTCTCAACTCATCCCTTGTCCCTCTCTCAATATATCACCTGACCTCCCTCTCTCTCTCTCTCTCGTTCTCCCTCAGTCTCATTTTATCTTTCTCTACCTCATCTCCCGACCACCTCTCCCAATTCATCTCATAGTTTCATAGAATTTACAGTGCAGAAGGAGACCATTCGGCCCATCGAGTCTGCACCGGCTCTTGGAAAGAGCACCCTATCCAAAGTTAACACCTCCACCCTATCCCCATAACCCAGTAACCCCACCCAACACTAAGGGCAATTTTGATCACTAAGGGCAATTTATCATGGCCAATCGACCTAACCTGCACATTTTTGGACTGTGGGAGGAAACCGGAGCACCCGGAGGAAACCCACGTACACACGGGGAGGATGTGCAAACTCCGCACAGACAGTGACCCAAGCCGGAATCGAACCTGGGAGCCTGGAGCTGTGAAGTGATTGTGCTATCCACAATGCTACCGTGCTGCCCTCATGATCCTCCCTTTCTCTCCGACTTAACGTGACGCCTCTCTCATTGCTTATCATTGCTTCTTTTTTCTCAATTCCTCTCCTGCCTCCTACTTCTATTCTCTCCCTGCTCCCCATCAGCTCACCCCCGACCCCTTCCTCACTCTCTCTCTCTGAGATTGTTCATTCTCTCCTCCGCCGGATAGATTCCCAATGTCAATCCCCAGGCTGTGCTGTGCTTTCTGCTCGCAAGGGGGTGCGGTGGGGCCGGGGTGTGTGTGTGTGTGTGTGTGTGTGTAGGGTGGGGTGGGGGGGGGGTGGGCGGGGGGGGGGAGTTATGGAGACAATGACATTGAGTTAGCTCACAAGACCAGTACTCCAGAGCCCCAGAGAAATTCTCGCAGCTGGTAGAATCTAACTTCAATTATACAGAATACAGATTCTGGGTTCGTATCAGCATCCGTCTGGTTTCCGATCACAGAGTAGTGGATACAGAAGAGAAAACGACTGAAAAAGAGGGAATATCTCAATCAGCAGAACCAAATTAAGTTGAAAAGTTAGATTCTGTGGTTTCAAAGAATGCAAGGTAAGGATCATGCCTTCCAGATGACTCCTCAGACATATTATGAATAATGAAAGGTTAAATTTGCTGTTACTAGGCACAGAGATGCCAAGCTTTAGGGATTTATATTTAATGAGGTTATCAGGCCTCAGTATTCTCCCCCCACATAAAGCAGATGGAGACGTCAGGTTTTAATATGGCTTATTACATTCTTCAAGGATTTAAAATTTGCCCTTCGTTCTTAATACAGTATGACTGCAATTAATCTCTATGGGCCAGCCAATCAGAACCTTAGATATTGCTGATGAAATGGCAGGCTGGATGTTAACACTATGCGAGCAAGTGGGTTTTGAACTGGGCCCGCTTATCTCTGCAAACGCTACCTGGATCTGCTATGTGTTTCTGTTCTTAATTTCAGTCTGCGAGCATCCACACTATTGTGTTTTTTGTCTCAGATGTCATATTTCTGTTACCTCTTTCAGTGCTACAATCTTCACCTGTGCTGTCTACGTTCTATGACACCATTATCCATCCTCCATGCACTGCAGTTTCTTCCTTAGCAGAGAATACCAGAATCAGCACCAAAGCCCTCCAGCATCCCATATTTCCTTCCCAATTGCACTCATCATCTGTAATGTAAGTTCAACTAAAACAATAGCAACGTGCTTTTATACACCGCCCCTAACATAGCAAGACGTCCCAAGGACCATCAAAATTCAGCACTGAGCCACTAAAGAGATGTGAGGACAGCTGGCCAACAGCTTGCTCAAAGAGATGGGGTTTGATGAGGATCTCACAGGAAGACAGAAATGTAGAAATCTGAACGCTACAAAACCTTTGAGTCTTTGGAGTTCACCTGCCTGTCAAAATGGAGCGTGGCTATTTGAAGTTACTGGATTAATACAAGCCTTCCCATAGTTTCCAATCAGGAGTTGACATTTGGAAATATCTACAATAGTGTCAGCCTGATTTCAAACATTCCCTGTAGTATGCGTACAAGGCAGTGAATGACCTGTAGGATGGAGCTGGCAAGCAACATTGGCATTCTCTGCTAATGAGGATATTGCAGTGCATGGAGAATGAATAAGGATATCACAGAACTTTGACAGCACCAGCAAAGACCATTTGACCTGACATGTCCCTGCCAGCCCCCTGCAAGAATAAATGAGGTGGACCCACTCCCCTGCCTTTTCTCTGTTGCCCTGCCATTTTTTGTTCAATTTAGATAATTCTGCAATTCTATTTTGAAAACACCAATTGAATCTGCCTCCACCACACTCTCTGCCATTGCCATCAAGACGCGAACCACTTTCTGCTGAATTTTCAATTCACTCTTTCTTGTGATGTGGCTGTCATTCCTGGACCAGCATTTATTGCCCGTCCCTAGTTGCCCTTGAACTTGACTTGCAAGGCCTTTTCAGAGAACAATAAAAGCCACACACATTGTTGTGGGTCTGGAGTCACATGTGACAGATTAGACAAGGACAGTAGATTCTGAATTCTCTCTCTGTGTATCCGAACAGGCGCCGGAATGTGGCGACTAGGGGCTTTTCACAGTAACTTCATTGCAGTGTTAATGTAAGCCTACTTTTGACAATAAAGATTATTATTATTTTTAGAAGCAGGAGCTATTCGGCCCTTCGAGCCTGCTCTGCCATTCATTCTGATCATGCCTGATCATCAAATTCAATACCCCGATCCTGCCTTCCCCCCATATCCCTTGATCCCTTTAGCCCCAAGAGCTATATCTAATTCCTTCTTGAAATTCCACAACATTTTGACCTCAACTACATTCTGTGGTAGCGAATTCCACAGATTCACCACTCTCTGGGTGAAGAAATTTCTCCTCACCTCAGCCCTAAAAGGTTTACCCCTTATCCTCAAACTATGACCCCTAGTTCTGCACTCCCCCACCATCGGGAACATTATTTCCGAATCCACCCTGCCTATTCCTGTTAGAATTTTATAAATTTCGATGAGATCCCCTCTCACTCTTCTAAACTCCAATGAATATGGAACATAGAACATTGCAGCGCAATACAGGCCCTTCGGCCCTCGATGTTGCGCCGACCTGTGAAACCCCTCTAAAGTCCCTCTACACTATTCCCTTATCGTACCGACATAGTCTCTCCTCATATGACAGTCCCGCCATCCCAGCAATCAGCCTGGTAAACCTTCGCTGCACTCTCTCCAGAGCAAGAACGTCCTTCCTCAGATAAGGGCACCAGATCTGCACACAACACACCAGATGTGGCCTCACCAATGCCCTATACAATTACAGTAAAACATCTCTATTCCAATACTCAAATCCTCTTGCTCTGAAGGCCAATATACCATTTGCCTTCTTTACTGCCTGCTGTACCTACAAGCTTACTTTCAGCGACTGATGCATGAGGACACCAAGGTCTCGCTGAGCACTGCCTCTCTCAATTTACACCCATTTAAATAATGATCTGGCTCTTTTACTACCCAAGCGGATAACCTCACATTATTCCACATTATACTGCAATCTTTGTAACCTTCTCTGCACCCTCTCCGATACTGTCACGTCTGAAATACGGTGACCGGAATGAGACAATATACTCCAGCGAAGGCCGAACCAACATTTTTAACTTTCCCAGAACATCCTTGCCTTGAAAACTATGCAGAGTAAAAATGTAGCATAAAGAGGGGAAATCTGAACTTGTGGCTGCCTGAGAATTATAGAGACAAGGCTCAGAAGTAAAGCACATTCAGGCCAAACTACAATTAAAAGAACGAGACAAAAGAAAAAGACAAGGAGGGTAAACAAACAAGCACAGAGGAGCAGTTGGTTTTGTCAGGCCATATCAAAGTGAAGTGGAAACAATGACACCAGTAGGACGACGATCCTTCCTGGACGTTAAAGTAAGTATCATAGCTTGATCGCACAAAGACTCTGGCAGCATGATGCTCAGCACCCCTCGAGCTTTGCGATCCACCGCCTGCATTTTAGAGGATTGAAGGCTGTGATCTCGCCGTTAACCTGAACACAATGTAAAGCGTGAGCATAGATGTAAAAACCGCCCTCCCCCCCCCAACTTTCCCACCAAAAACACCAGTGATGTTCCAGAGTTTGCAAAGATAATTCACTTCCTTTTAGGCTTTACTTGTCAAAATAATTCACCGAAGAGGTAGGTTTACAAGGCAAAAAGTAGCCTTCTTATAACATATATATAATTACAGTGATACACAGGTGACAACATATCCTCATGCAAAGAAATAAATGACTCACAATCTCTCTGTTGAACTGTATAACAATTAACTTTCATATGTTCTTTTATTCTGACCAACTATACAATTATCCAACTATCTCACAGCTTGTGAGCAATGGGTTGATTTCCTCTCAATATTGTTGGATGCCTTGAGAGTCCACTGTGAACGTAGAACTTAGAACATACAGTGCAGAAGGAGGCCATTCGCCCCATCGAGTCTGCACCGACCCACTTAAGCCCTCACTTCCACCCTATCCCTGGAACCCAAAAACCTCGCATAACCTTTTTTTGGACACTCAGGGCAATTTATCATGACCAATCCACCTAACCTGACTGTGGGAGGAAACCGGAGCACCCGGAGGAAACCCATGAAGACACGGGGAGAACGTGCAGACTCTGCACAGACAGTGGCATGACAGAGGCTTCACATGTATGAGGCGTGACATGTTCTAAAATCGTGATCATTTGACATTTCCAATCCCTCGAGGAACAGATAGCCAAATAGTGACCTTCCCCATTTCACCACTGCACACTCAGTGCTCCTCAAGCTTCTTGGTCTTTCATGGTCTACTGTTACGTCTAGGTGTGGCCCAGGATGTATATCTGAGGTGGAGGCAGCCTGCTGCTTTCCTCGCCCTGTGGCCTTTGCTGCCCTTGGCAGATGGCCTCGTGTGTGGGGGGGGGGGGGGGTGCTGGATCCGGAGGGCCCCGGCTGACCTACCAGTGTCACCGGCATCACCATGCCACCCTGCTCTGCCCACTGCCCTTGAGATGCACCAGTGTCAGGAGGAGGGGATTCCGAAGGGCAGGAGATTGTCATAGTCTCCTTGGTGGTAGATCCTGGGTTGGCCTCCAGTGCTTCCTCCTCCCTGATAATGCCCTTAAGACTCTGGGGATCTCCATGGGATTGTGGGGCAGCTGGAGTGAGCTCTGGAAACCTCCTAGTCATTTGGCACTGCTAGTCCTGGCGGATCCCCACTGTCTGCACCATGGTGTTGATGGCCTCGGCAATTATCTTAGTGACTGGGTAAAGCTCTGCAGTGCCCCAGCAATGTCCCCCTGCGAATGGGACATGTTCCTCAGCGACTAGGACAAGATGTTGAGGCCCTCAGACGGGGTTGTCACGGACTGAACAATGCCTTGGACACCAGCACATCCGGTGATGACATTGTGCTCCAGGCTTTCCATTGTGGCTGTCACTCTAACAGTGTTGGCCTCAGTGCCACGCATTATTGGCAACATCTCCTGCACCTGTAGACTTTGGGACTCCTCTAATCAGTTATGCACTCGCTGGATGCCACTGATGTGACCTATCACCTGCATCAGGGCTCATTCTTCATAAGGGGTGAGGACTTGGATCACTAGGACTCGCCCCCACCCCCAACCCCACATCACCACCACCACCACCCCGTGTCTTGGAGATTTCCCACTTATTATGGGCTATCTTCTCCTATTATGGACAGAGGGTATTCTGAGGAACAAGCGTGAGGATCAGACGTGGCTTGGGTGCAAGGTGGCAGCCATGATTTGTGGAGGGGAGGCGGGGTCTGGGAATTTGAGAGGTGGGAGGCGGAACTGATGCCAGGAAAGATGCAGCTCGGTGGAGGTCGTTGGTCTTCTTCCGACATTGGACGGCGGTCCTCCTTGTGTTGCTGCCCACACTGCCAGTCCCTGCCACTGAATCCCAGGCGGTATTGCTGACACTGCTGCCGATCCCCCGACTCCCTCGGGAAGGACAGGATGCCCCGTCTCGCATCAATGGTGTCAAGAAGCTGGCCAGGCTGTCATTGCCAAAGCGAGGGGCAGGTCTGGGCACCGCCATGCTTGTGTGTTGACAGAGATGAGTGGTGAGGGAGCATTTACAAGCAGCTCCTTCTCTGGAGCAAAGCACTAAGTAGGGCCAATTCCACCTTTTCCTGAGCAAAGCTCACCTTCATGCAGCTTAAAGTGATGCACAGAGAGCACATAACCAGAACCTAAATGAGCAGGTTCTTCCCGGAAATGGAGGACAAGTATGACGGTGCCAGGGAGGTCCGGCCACCCACGCCTACATGTTCCGGGCATGCCACAGGATTGTCAGGTTCTTCACAGCCTCCTTCGAGGTGATGTCCAAGGTTCTCAGGGTTAGGGTGGAGCCGTGCCCGAGGGAGGCGGTCTTCAGGGTATTGGACAAGCCTGAACTTCATACGGGGAAGAGGGGCGACGCCCTTACATTTGCTTCCTTAATCGCCCGCCGGAGAAACCTGCTCGGCTGGCGATCAGCGCCAACCACAGGTGCAGACTGGCTGGCAGACCTGTCGGATTTTCTCCAAACGGAGAAGATCAATTGCACCATCCGAGGGTCGGATGATGGTTTCCACAAAGTGTGGGGGCTATTCATCAGCCTGTTTCAAGACAAGTTTGAAGCCAATAGCGACTAGGAAGGGAGGGGGGGGGAGAAAGGGAGAACCAATAGGAACCGCCAGGGGCCACACAAAGCAGACAGGAATAAGGGATAAGTGGGGTGGGGGGGTGCAGCAGGTGAGGAACCCAAGGAGACAGCAGGAAGGTACCCTGGGAAGGATCAACAGGAGGGCCAGTGTCCCCCTCCCCCGACAAGCCATAGGGTAGACAATAACATCTCAGAGGGAAGAAGGGGCCTAATATGGAGAACAAAAAGCAGAAAAGGGGAGGGGTAAATGGGAGTAGGGACAAGGGGTGGGTGGGTTGTGGGAGTGCCAAGAAAGGCAAAAGCATGTAAATTGTAAGTAATAATCGTTTCAATCATCTCCTGTTGTGTACAAATGTAAAATTCAATAAAAAATATTTATTTAAAAAAGCAGCTCTTCTTGTTAACGGCGAGAAGCTGCGGCCGGGTCTGGTGAATTAGACGGTGAGAAACTGATGGGGGCTGATTTTCAGCACTAAGTGCCGTTAAATACGGGCCGCAATCTCGCTCATGTGGGCGTCAAGAAACACCCCTGCCAATTGTGCCCAAAATGATTTTTCCGTTAAATCGCGGAAACCCTAGGGATTTGTCTGCTGAAGAGATATTGAGCAGTTTTGGTCGACACTCTCAACTTTAGAAGAATGAGAAGAGATCTATTTGAGGTATACAAAGTGATTTAAAAAGTACTGACAAAGTAGACGTAGAGTGGATTCTTCCTCTTGTGGGGCAATCGAGAATGAGAGGTCATAGTTTTAGGGTAAGGGGTCGCAGATTTACAACAGAGATGAGGAGAAATTACTTCTCTCAAAGAATCTTGAATTGGTGGAATTCACTCTCCCAGATTGCAGTGGATGCCGGGACATTGAGTAAATTTAAGGAGGAGACAGACAGGTTTTTAATGAATAATGGGTTGATAGGTCAAGAAGAACGGGCAGAAATTGGAGTTGAGGCCGAGAGGAGATCAGCCATGATCATATTGAATGACGGAGCAGACACGAAGGGCTGAATTGCCCACTCTTGCTCCTAGTTCTTATGTTCTTATGACTGTGTGAAAGTCCCATTCCAACTCATAGATTACGAAAGCGGAAATCTGATCATCATGATGGGAGCCAAGCAAAAGTGGCAAGAACAACTGGAGGTCTGGGGTGGGACGGTAGAACAGTGGGTAGCACTGTTGCTTCACAGCTTCCGGAACCCAGGTTCGATTCCCAGCTTGGGTGACTGTCTGTGCGGAGTCTGCACATTCTCCCTGTGACTGCGTGGGTTTCCTCCAGGTGCTCCGATTTCCTCCCACAGTCCAAAGATGTGCAGGTTAGGTGGATTGGCCATGATAAATTGCCCTCTGTGTCCAAAAAGGTAAGGTGGCGTTACTGGGTTGCGGAGATAGGATGGAGGTGCGGAGTGTTCTTTCCAAGGGTCAGTACAGACTCGATGGGCCGAATGGCCTCCTTCTGCACTGTATATTCTATGTTTATGTCTATGTATGTCTTCCAGCCTGGGACCAATAAGACCTCCACCCCAGAAAGAAGTGGAAGATTCACTTAACACCAAAAGCTGCTAAATCGCTGCAAGTCAGGCTGACAAAACGGAGGCATGTCGCGCCATCTCCTCTTCCCTGACCTTTATGCTGGGGTCCAGGGATCCCAACCCCTCCCCTGTAAAACCCATTAATTTACATATCTTTGATTCAACTACAGAAATTTATTTTTTGCATATTTATTTACCAACGCCTTTTTCTGCTCATCAGGAACTATCGGTGCAGGCAAGTAAAATCCAGTCACCGAGTGTCAGCATTGTAGACTCCCAACTCATATGCAGCACAATGCAGAATAAAACTCCCTTTACTGTGCCTCCATTAACATGCAGTAATCACACCAGCCGGAGACTTCTGTCGTTCTGTCTGGTGTTTCCCGTTATCAGTCATTCTCTCTGAGTCAGACTGCCAATTTACTTCCAAATTATGAATGGCTCTGTGGATGGCCGTCTGCTCAGAGCTAATATAATCTTGGTCATGGTTCAATGTACATGAAACCTTCATGACCAATCAATAAAAAACAGTTAATGACTTCCTATTAATATGGCCTAATTTGAACCTTCGGCTCATGTTATGAATTGTGGAATATTAAGATTAAAAAATTAATTTGGGATAAAATAAAGAAAGGTAGAAAAGAGGATTGATAAGAGCAGCTGTATGAAGAGGTGTTTTAATATGTGACTGATCCTACCATTGAGAAACGCATGGGTTTACCTATGTGACTAGGGTAAAACAATAGGGTGTAGAAGGGGTGACTTCAAAGCGGGGAGATAAGGGAATTGGCAGTTGTATGCTAAATGCCAGATCCACAGTGTGGGTAACATCAAAGGGAAAAGATGATACATCCATAGCATGATAACTGGAAAAAGGGACACCGTAACAGCAGCTACCATCACAGCCACACCCAGCTGCAGAGAACAGTCTCCCCTGAAAACAAATTGTTGCTAAAAGGTGACTGGTTAAAATTCCAAACTCCAACAGGGAAGACTAGGTCGTCACTGAAACTGAACATGGTTTTTCCCAAATGTGGACAAATAACCTGTGCGTGACAACTATCTGCTGAATTCTATCGATATTTCCCGCTGCCTTGGGAAAGCGGGCAGCATAATCAAAGACCCCTCCCGCCTGGCTTACTCACTCTTCCAACTTCTTCCATCGGGCAGGAGATACAAAAGTCTGAGAACACGCACGAACAGATTCAAAAACAGCTTCTTCCCCGCTGATACCAGACTCTTAAACGACCCCCCTTATGGACTGATCTGATTAATACTACACTCCTCCATGCTTAACGCGATGCCGGTGTCTATGTATTTACATTGTGTACCTTGTGTTGCCTGATTATGTATTTTCTTTTTATTTTATTTTCATGTACTAAATGATCTGTTTGAGCTGCTCGCAGAAAAATACTTTTCACTGTAGCTCGGTACACACGACAATAAACAAACCCATCCAATCCAATTTAGCTCTTCGAGGTATATAATATTGGGTGTTGTTTGGGGAAAGGGGCATCTCAGAGTTCAGAAATGTAGGTAGTTGGGAACAAAGGGGTAAATTCATGAGATGCCATATGTGTTATAGACATCAGTGTAGTTAGGTGTCCTGTTGTGTGTATTATAGTCCTTTTTGTATGTTTCCTTGTAAGTTAATAAATATTCTCTATTAATTGATCACAAAATGACTGGACTGTTCCTCCCCGGTTTGTCTATCTTTTCTCACATTGCCAGTTCGACTGGCTCCATAATTCTCCTGAATCAAACATTGAAAGGAAGAGAACATCAACTTGAGCGATGAGGAGTCCTGACACAATGCCCTGACCCACAGCCCTCTCAGAATCTGGAACATTCACCCATGCACATCCTCCGATGTGGGCTCCTTCCCAATGAACCTCCCATCACACAATAGCCATTTCCCCACAGTTGCGCCTCTCAATTCCACCTGAATGAAGCGCTTCAACCCTTGTAAGCCTCAGCGGGCCGTGGGACTCCCCCAAGGGTGAGGACTGAGGACAGTTGGGTGTATTCAATCGACCTGTGTTCTAACCTCATCGGAAAATGGGACTCTGCTACCCGTCAGCGCCTGAGCGAGGTGACTAATGAGCAGCTTCACTCTAACACCTTGCATTGGGTGTCACCTGTATGTTACCTCTCAGTTATGGAGATGTGAGTATTAGCCTTGGAGTTAGTTCGATGTTCGTGGGCTAGATTTCCAATGGTTTAAACATTGGGTGCCAATCAGTGGCATTGCAATTCTGACTAAATTGGCACAATTGACTATCAAGGAAGGGTTAATGGCCCTGAACTTCCAGACAGCTCATGCGCTCAGGCTTCAAAGTGCTGCCTGAGTGTGGAGGTTCATTCTCACTGCGCTCGTCCTCCCCCCTTTTTGAGGGTCTTCCGCCCCCATGAGGCTTCGAAACACCCTTGGTCAGATTCCCCACTCTGCCCCTGCAGCCTGGCATCTCACGGGACACAACCCAGGGACATCACCCCTTGTGCTGACCTTGTGCATTGACTGGCTCTCACCCACTTTCCAGCTGCCACTCTGGAAGGCAATCCTTCAGCGGTAACATCGGCACAAGCTCAGCAAGGAGGGCATGGAAATTGATGGCTGAAATCTGTAATTTCCCGCTCAGGGCACACAGAACAGGGCTGATCATAGTCCCTATGTGACTCGAGGACTATGCACTCCCCCGTTAACTACGGGATGGAGACTGTTGTATATAAGATCGGCCGGACTAGAACAGGCTTCCAGAGAGAGAAAATGTCAGTGAAGCCTAATCGGGTCCTGAGTGTATGTACATTTCTGGTGTGAATAAACCAGTACTATATTTTACTCAACTGACTCCCTTGCTTTTACAGGGAAGAAAAAGCTGCCAGACTGCATTAAACCTGGAGGCTCACAACTATGAGGGGCCGCTAAGGCCTGCGAGCGACCCCGCCCTCGGGTTGCCAAGACTGAACAACCCCACACCAACCAGGTCCTGGGTTGAGCTTATCTGGGCCTCCCCCCCTGACAACCTCTCTGGCACCCCCTGTGCATTGGCACCCTGGAGGGTGATGGCTACCTGAGCGCTCACCTCTGATATCCCCTTTGGAGGTGAGGTTGCCGGGTTGCTGTTTTTGTAGAGCTGTTGTAAACCCTGATGAATATTCAGTGAGGGAGGAAGTCCCAGTGGGAGGAGGCTAGCTAATGATATGCTGATGCATTTAAATGAGGTTCCCGACTTTACACGGCGGGACTTTTGTTATGTCACCAGCAAAGGGCCCGTGAAATCGGGAAATGCGATCCCTCCATCAAGAATGACGGGCGCGATTCTCCACCCCCCCACGCCGGGTGGGAGAATAGCGGGAGGGCCTCCCGACATTTTTCACGCCCTCCCGCTATTCTCCCCCCCTCGCCCAACCCACGTCCCGAATCGCCGCTCGCCGTCTTTTACGGCGAGCGGCGATACTCCGCGGCCGATGGGCCGAGCAGCCGGGCATTTACGCCTGTTTTTTCACGGCAGCAAACACACCTGCTTGCTGCCGTCGTAAAAACGGGCGCTGGATGCCCGTTTGGGGCATCCAGAGGCCCGTTTGGGGCGGGAGCACCACCGTTATGCTCGGGAGGGGACAGGCCCGTGATCGGTGCCCACCGATCGTCGGGCCTGCGTCCAAAAGGGACGCACTATTTCCCCTCCGCCGCCCGACAAGATCAATCCGCTACATCTTGTCGGGCGGCGGTGGAGAAATGCGGAACCGCGCATGGCGTGATGACGTCACCCGCGCATGCGCGGTTTGGAGCCGGCTTGGCGCACGGCTTTAACGATGGTCGTTAAGGCCGCGACGCCGTGATTCCCGGGGTCCCGCTTCTAGCCCCGATGGGGGGGGGGGAGAATCGGGTCCCGGGAATGGGCATGAAGGCTGCTGTGAAACACGGCCGCTTTCACGGCAGCCTTTACGACTCTCCACATTTGCGGAGAATCTCGCCCGACGTTTCCCGATTCTCGACGTATTTTGCGCCAACGTCGCCGTTCTGACGGCTAATGTAGGCTGCAAATCACCCCCCCCCCCCGCCCTGAAATAAGTTGAATTCTCACCTCTTTTTTTTATTGTCAATTATTTGAAATCTGCGTCCTCTGTTTAACAGATTCGACTGTCAACGGAAACTGTTTCCCCCTTATTTATTTGAAAAGTCAAAAGTTTGAGCACATCTCCCGTTCACCTTGCCTGCACAAAATTCTCCGCCGTCGGGATTCTCCATTGTGCCGGCAGCCCGTGGGTTTCCCGACAGCGTGGGACTGCCCCACAATGGGAAACCCCATTGGCCAGCCGGCGAAACAGAGCATCCCGTCCACAGCTCCCCGGAGTCAGCCGTGAATAACACAGCATGGTAAATCTTCAGTCGATTGCTCTCCCAGTAAAAAGTGCTGGTCTGGAAGTCAGGCTCTTTAATTAATGTATAATGTACACAAATTTCCACCCATTAAAGGTAGCACAGATAAAACTAAGGATTATAATTCCAGCACATGCTTACATCTGGATATACTGATTTCAAGATTCTGCAGTCCAGGAGTAGGATTATTCTCAGTCGCACTCAAGATTCCCCCAAACCCATGAGACTCGGGGTGGATAATTTTAACATTGGCTGATTGTGACCGACGGGGGATTATTGTCTCTTTTACACTTGCACCAAAGACAACACAATAGCCATAATGTGGATGCATAAACCATGGTAATGATTCTGGAATATAATTACCACTCCTCCGCCAGCTGAATGCAGCAGCACCGACATGCCTTCTCGAAGGTTTGCCACCTCAAACAGCATCATGTAGGCAGTCACAAAGTTCATGGGAAAAGCGGCCGCCTCCGCAAATCCCATCTCATCTGGGATCTTGTACACAAACTCCATCGGTGTGCACACCACTTCGCCCCAAGCACTGTAGTTGACAAACGCCATGACTCTGTCTCCAATCTGCGAACAGACGAAAAATTATAAAACAACCAGCAGGACTAGCCTGACAGCAATGAATGCATTGAATCCCTACAGTGCAGAAGGAGGCCAGTTGGCCCATTGGGTCCACAGTGACCCTCCAAAACAGCACTCTACCTGAGCCCGCTCCCCTGCCCTATCCCCGTAACCCCGCCAAATCTGCACATCTTTGGACTGTGGGGGGAAACCGGAGGAACTGGAGGAAACAAACGCAGACACGGGGAGAAAGTACAAGCTCCACACAGTCACCCAAGGCCAGAATTAAACACAGGTCGCTGGCGCTGTGAGGCAGCAGTGCTAACCACTGTGATACCTCGCATGTTAGATTAATGTGAAACAAGTATTAAATTAGGGAGAACTTGATATTTAATCCGTGAGATGGACTGACCCCAATTCACATGAGTAAAATAACATTTATTTTCTTCATTCGGGGGATGTGGGCTCCTCCAGGTTGAAGAGCATTTAATGCCCAATCTTAATTGCTTTTGAGAAGGTGGTGGTGAGCTGCCTTCTTGAACTGCTGCAGTCCATGTCGGGTAGGTACACCCACAGTGCTGTTAGGGAGGGAGTTCCAAGATGTTGCCCCGACGACAGTGAAGGTACAGCAATATATTTCCAAGTCAGGAAGGTGAGTAAGTTGGAGGCGAACCTCCAGATGGTGGTTTACTCCATGTATTTGCTGCTCCTGTCCTTCTGGATAGTATTGGTCATGGGTTTGAAAGGTGCTGTCTAAGAAGCCTTGGTGAGTTTCTGCAGTGCATCTTGTTCATAGAACCCTACACTGCAGAAGGAGGCCATTCGGCTCATCGAGTTTGCACTGACCCTTTGAAAGAGCACCCTACGTAGGCCCAAACTTCCTGCAACCCTATCCTCAGGGGCAAGGACCGATCCACCTAACCTTTCCATCTTTGGACAGTGGGGGGAAACCGGAGCACCCGGAGGAAACGTACGCAGACACGGGGTGAAAGTGCAAACTCCACCAGTCCACCCAAGGTTGGAATCGAACCCGGGTCCCTGGGACTGTGAGGCAGCAGTGTTAACCACTGTGCCACCTTGATGATACACACTGCTGCTACTGTGCGCCAGTGGTGGAGAGAATGAATGTTTGTGGAAGGGATGCCAATCAAGCGGGCTGCCTTGGCCTGAATGGTGTTGAGCTTCTTGAGTGTTGTTGGAAGCTGCACTCATCCAGGCAAGTGGTGAGTATTCCATCACACTCTGGAATAAAATAATGACACCAAACAGTGACATTCCCCTGTGCCAGATGACACTCATGCCCCAGTGAAAAAGGGAGTAGGTGAGAATATTGTAGATAATCTACCATATTATTCACAATTTGGAAATTATCCTTTCAGATTGGAAAATTGCACATGTCACGCTATTATTGAAGAAAGGTGACAGAGGGAAGCCAGAAAATTATAGACTAATCAGCCGAACATCTGTGGTCAGGAAATTGCTAAAGTCAGGAGGAATGGGGAAAATACAAGAGAAGGTTAATAAACTGTCAGAGCGGGCTTGTAATGGAACTTCAATACAGACAAGAATGAGATACACTTTGGTCGGAAGAAAATCTACTTGGACAATAAGTGTTCCGATGGCTCCAAGAACAGAGAAATCTGATGGGTATAAGTAGACAAACTGCCAGAAGCAATAATTAATGTTGATTCGGGCAACAAGTAAACCCAGCACTTGGAACCACTCAGCAAAGCAGAGAAGTTACACTGAGCTTGTATAGGCTTCACTTTTTATTTATATTATTTCATGGCATGTGGGCATCGCTGGGAAGGCCAGCATTTGTTGCCCATCCCGAATTGTCCTTGAACTGAGTGGCGGGGGGCACAATGGTAGTTGACCAGAGTAAGGATGGCTGATTTCCGACCCTAAAGCACATTAGGGAACCAGATGGGCTTTCACAACGATAGCTATCGTGGTCACTATCACTGAGACTGGCTTAACATCCCATATTTATGAATTGAATTTAAATTCTACACTATCGGTTCTGCTCACTTGAATTTTGCGGCTCAGTCCTGGTTTCCATGGAACAAAGAGGACGTGGAGACAAAGGAAACGAGTAGCTGGGGTTTGAACTCATAGAACATAGAACAGTACAGCACAGAACAGGCCCTTCGGCCCTCAATGTTGTGCCGAGCCATGATCACCCTACTCAAACCCACGTATCCACCCTATACCCGTAACCCAACAACCCCCCCTTAACCTTACTTTTATTAGGACACTACGGGCAATTTAGCATGGCCAATCCACCTAACCCGCACATCTTTGGACTGTGGGAGGAAACCGGAGCACCCGGAGGAAACCCACGCACACAGGGGGAGGACGTGCAGACTCCACACAGACAGTGACCCAGCCGGGAATCGAACCTGGGACCCTGGAGCTGTGAAGCATTTATGCTAACCACCATGCTACCCTGCTGCCCTAAACTCAGAAGAATTTAAGGCAATAAAATAGTTCGATAGGGTGAATGTAGAGAAGGCGTTTGCTTGGAGATGATATCAGAACTAGAGGCCATAAAGAATAAATCCAATAGGAAATACAGGAAAAAACGTTTATCCACGGAATAGTTAGAATGTGACACTCACTACTACATGGAGCAATTGAGCTGAATACTTGATGCATTTAAGAGGAAACTACACAAGCACATGTGAGGCAAAGGAACAGAAGAATTTGCTGATTGGGTTATTTGAAGAGGAATGAGACAAGGCTCATGTGGAGCATAATCAGCAGTGTTGGGCAGGTCTGTTTCTCTGTTACAAATCATTTTTCAGCATGGTAGCACAGCGGTTAGCACTGTTGTTTCACAGCTCCAACCCAGGTTCGATTCCCAGCTTGGGTCACTGTCTGTGTGGAATCTGCATGTTCTCCCTGTGTCTGCGTGGGTTTCCTCCGGGCGCTGCATTTTCCTCCCACAAGTTCCGAAAGACTTGGGCACGATTCTCCGCTCCCCACATGGCCTGGGAGAATCACGGGAGGGCCCCCCGGCATTTTTTATGCCCCCCTTCCCCCCCCCCCGGCTCGGAAAAATCGGCGCTCGACGCTTTCTCCGAGCCCGATGGGCCGAGTGGCTGGCCCTTCACGCCCGTTTCACGACGGCGGCAAACACACCTGGTCGCTGCATTCGTGAAACGGGCGCCAGATGACCGTTTGGGGCATCTCGGGGCCCGATTGGGATGGGAGCACCACGACTGTGCTCGGGAGGGGACAGGCCCGCGATCGGTGCCCACCGATCGTCGGGCCAGCGTCCAAAACGGACGCACTCTTTCCCCTCCGCCGCCCGGCAAGATCAAGCCGCCACGTCTTGCCAGGCGGCTGAGGAGAAAGACGGCCACCGCGCATGCGCGGGCTCGTGCCATCTGCGCGATGAAGTCATCCGCGCATGCGCGTGTTGCCGGTTCCAACCCGCGCATGCGCGGATGACTTCACATTCTCGGCGTGATGAGGTCGTTGCCGAGAAAGACGGAGGCCCGCTCCTAGCCCCCCGGGTGGGGGTGAATTAGGTGCAGGGAGCGGGCTCCGAGGCCATCGTGAACCTCGGCCGAGTTCACGACGGCCTTCACGAATTCGGCCCCCTGCGGAGAATTCCGCCCATGCTGTTAAGTAATTTGGACATTCTGAATTCTCCCTCTGTGTAACCGAACAAGCGCCGGAATGTGGCTCCTCGGGGCTTTTCACGGTAAACTCACTGCAGTGTTAATGTAAGCCTACTTGTGACAATAAAGATTATTATTATTGGATTCTAATAAGAACTCTTGATTCCTGTTTTAATGTTCATTACTAATTTGATTCTCGGTTGGGGGTTGGGAGTTAAGTGTATCTTTAGCTGCCTGGAGCCCCGAGCTCTGGAAGGCCCTCCCTAAAGCCCCTCCACCTCTCTCTCTTTCTCTGAGATGTTTCATAAAACCTACCAAACCTTTACTCAGCTGTTTTAATGCGTCGGATTGGATGCGGTGCTGGGTCCCTGCCCCCTCCACCAAAACATTGGAGGTTAACCCATTCTCACTCCGGCGGGTTGATCCAGAGCCATTGAACGGCCATCTGACGTTGGTGTGGTGGAGTGGGGGGGGGGGGGGGGGGGGGGGGTGAAGTGGTGGGGTGGAGTGGGGGGTGGGGGGTGGGGGCGTTACTTTGTGGCTCAGTAGCCCGGTGAAAGTTTCAGGGCGAGATGTTTACTGTGGGCCATTCCAGTGGAAGGTGGGTTGAGGCCTTAAATGTATCATGAATTGGCCACTTAAGAGCCTTCGAGATTCACAACATTAAAAAGACGTTCTTCGGCCTATCGAGCAACCAAGCACCTTTCTAGTCTGATCACATTTTCCAGCAATGGATCTTCATTGCTATGGTGTTCCAAGTGCTGATCTAAATGTTTCTTAAATGCTGCGAGGGTTCCTGCCTCTACCACCTGTTCAGGCAGTGAGTTCCAGATGCCCATCACCCTCTGGGTGAAAAATTATTTCCTCAAATTGCCTCCAAATTTCCTGTCACTTACCATAAATCTGTGCCCCCTGGTTAATGACCTCTCTACTAAGGGGAAAAGTTCCTTCCTATCTACCCCAGCTATATCTTTCCTAACTTTATATAACTCAATCAGGTTTCTCCCCTCAGCCTTCTCTGCTCGAGGGAAAACAATCCCAGCCTATCCAGTCTCTCTGTATAGAGAAATGGTCCAGCCCAGGCAACATGCTTGGTGAATCTCCCCACAACCCTTTCCAGTGTAATCACATCCTGGGTGGTGACCAGAACTACACACGGTACAATAGCTGTGACCTACAACTTATCCAGCTCCATCATAACCTCCCTGTTGTATGCCTCGGCTAAGAAAGGCAAGATTCCCATATACTTTCTTAATTACCTTATCTATCTGTCGTGCTGCCTTCAGGCATCTTTGGATATGCACCCCAAGGTCTCTCTGATCCTCTGCACGTTTTAGCATCCTACCAACCATTCATCGCGTATTCCTTTGCCTTATTAGTCCTCCCACAATGCATCACCTCACACTTTTCCAGATTAAATTCCATTTGCCACTCTTCTGCCCAATGACCAGCTCATCTATATCACCCTGTAATCTAAGGCTTTCCTCCGTGCTATTTAGCACACTACCCATTTTCGTGTGATCTGCAAAGTTACTGGTTTTACCTCCTCCTTAGATGTCGAGATTGTTAATACCAACAGCAAGGCACCCAGGACCGATCTCTGCAGTATACCACCGGACACAGGCTTCCAGTCACAAAAACAACCTTCAACCATCACCCTCTGCCTCCCATCACCACCCCAATTTTGGATCCAGTTTGCCCTGGATCCCAAGATCCCTTATCTTCTCAGCCAGGATTCCATGCGGGACCTTGTCAAAAGTCTCACTGAAGTCCACGTAGACTGCATCAACTGCGCTGCCCTCATGGACATGCCTAGTCACCTCCTCGAAAAATTAGATCAAATTTGTTTGGTACAATCTCCCCCTGACAAAGCCATGTTGACTATCCTTAATTCACCCAAGTGGAGAGTAGTTCTGTCTCTCGCGATTTCTTCCAATAATTTCTCGAATGCTGGTGTGGGTCTCACTGGCCTGTAATTACCTCCTCCACAACTGGTAACAGTGAAGCTTGGGTGGAGACAGGCTGGTAGGCAGTGGTCACAGCATTCATGTCATGGTGCCCAGTTATATGGGCACTGCTGCCCGCCGACTCGACCTTGGGGGGGGGGGGGGGGGGGGGGGGGGGAGATTCAGCCCTTTGTATCCTTCTTTGGCTCAGAAGCAATTCATTCCACTCGTGGAAATGGCATTTGGATGTGTTATTACATTCAAAGCAGGGTATAAATGCAAGTTGCTGTCTTTAATTTGCTCCCCAAGCACAATGAGCTTCATGTCAGGATTCATTTTTCACACAAATATTTAGATGACTTAGCTGCTATATTGAAGTGTGCAGCTGTGTTGTTGTAAAACATGACAGTCTAAGGAGATTAGAAAACCATTTGACAATATTCTCGTGCATGTAATGTTTGTCTAAGTGCAGTTAGGTTTTTTATGATCAGCTACCTCCGTAGATCTGTGGAGCTGCACGGGGATGGTCTAAACCTTCAGGTCAAACAGGCCATTGCGGTCAACTGGAGCAGTGGATGAAGGTGGGGGGAGGGGTGGAAAGGTTCTTGCGTAAAGGGACCCGCAGTGGGACAGTGCCGTCTGCCTCACTAGGATCAGGAATATCTCAGTGTGGATGGCTTAAAGTGGCTTGGCAGGTTCGATTCCGGCTTGGGTCGCTGTCTGCGCGGAGTCTGCACGTTCTCCCCGTGTGTGCGTGGGTTTCCTCCGGGTGCTCCGGTTTCCTCCAACAGTCCAAAGACGTGCAGGTTAGGTGGATTGGACATGCTAAATTGCCCTTCGTGTTGGGTGGGGTTACTGGGTTATGAGGATAGGGTGGAGGTGTGGGCTTGGGTAGGGTGCTCTTTCCAAGAGCCGGTGCAGACTCGATGGGCTGAATGGCCTCCTTCTGCTCTGTAAATTCTATTACCTGCTGCTTAAGCTGTTTGGCATACAAGTAGTCCTGTTTTGTAGCTTGAGCAGGTTGACACCTCATTTTTAGGTATATCTGATGTTGCTGTTGTCATGTCCTCCTGCACTGTTCATTGAACCATGGTTAATCCCCTGGCTTGGTGGTAAAGCGAGTGTGGGAGATATGCCGGGTCATGAGTTTAGAGATTGTGGTTGAATACAATTCTGCTGCTGCTGGTGATGGAGCACAGAATATCATGAGTGCCCAGTCTTGAATTGCCAGATCTGTTTGAAGTCTATCCTATTTAGCATGGTGGTAGTGCCACACAACATGATGGAAGGTATCCTCAATGTCAACATAGAACATACAGTGGAGAAGGAGGCCATTCGGCCCATTGAGTCTGCACCAACCCACTTAAGCCCTCACTTCCACCCTATTCCCGTAACCCAATAACCCCTCCAAACCCCTTTGGACACTAAGGGCAATTTAAAATGGCCAATCCATGCACGTCTTTAGACTGTGGGAGGAAACCGGAGCACCCAGACAAAATCCACGCAGACACAGGGAGAACGTGCAGACTCCGCACAGACAGTGACCCAGTGGAGAATCAAACCTGGGACCCTGGCGCTCTGAAGGCACAGTGCTCTCCACTTATGCTACCGTGCTGCCCACTAAAGACAAGACGGAACTTTGTCTCCACAAGGACTGTGCGGTGGTCACTCCTACCAATATTGTCATGGACAGATGCATCTGCGGTAGGCAGGTTGGTGAGGATGAGGTCAGGTATGTTTTCCCTCTTATTGGTTCCCTCGCCACCTGCCGCAGTCCAAGTCTAGCAGTTATATCCTTTAGGACTCAGCCAGCTCGGTCTGTGGTGGTACCACCGAGCGGCTCTTGGTGATGGTGTGTTCCGGCTCACCATTGGCCACCAATGGGATTTTACAGTCCTGTCGAAATCAATGGAAATTTGCGTTGCTCGGAAGCCACGCCGCCAGGAAAACCGCCGCGGGGGGGGTATCCTTCGGCGGGACCGGAAGATCCCACCGACGGGAAGGGCTGGAAAATCTCGCCCGTTTGATGAATTTTGACCAAGTGAGGAAACATGAAGAAGGAAGAGCATGTGGAAATTTGGAGAAGGAGAGGTAAACTCAGTGGACAATGGTAATAATGTTGATGAAGGAGAGAGGACAATACCAACCTCAAAGCCTTTTGCATTGTCCCCTGGGCCTTCCACAATCCCAGAGCATTCGAAACCAGGAACCAGTGGTGTCTTTGGCGGGTTTTCTATATTGCCTTGTCGAACCATCAAGTCTATGAAATTCAAGCCACTGGAAAAAAGAAATGATCAAGTCAGAAATGTTTTGGATGCTGCACCTGAGTTGGTATAGACTGAATTTGGAGGGGGCATCGTGGACTCAGCAGTCTGATACCGGAACTAAACGGGGTTAAAATTATGAGGGCGATTGGATAGACTAATCTTGTGTCCCCTTGAACATCAGAGATTAAGGGGCGATCTGATTGAGGTGTCTCAAATAATCAGGGTAAGATTGGGAGAAGTGAGTAAGCTCAAAATAAGACATAGGACCTCACCTTATATATTTTTTATAAAATATGTAAAGATATCCTCATATGCCTATTGCTATTTCAAAACAAAATTTAAACTGGACGAAGATCTTTAAGCTGGTTGAATCCACGTCTGTCTATGACTCCCCCCCCCCCCCCCCCCCCCACCCACAAACAAAAGAAACTACCTGGCAGTATTGGGGAAACTCACACATCGTTTTCCCTGGGATCCACTGACGAGCCCCTGTGGGTGGCACAGGCCAACGTCAAAGAGAGATTGTTTTTATTTGTTCATTCATTTATGGGATGTGGGCGTCTCTGGCTGGGCCTGAGGGCATTTAAGAGTCAACCATATTGCTGTGGGTCTGGAGTCACATGTCGGCCAGACCAGGTAAGGGTGTGGTCCATCGATTTGTATGCTGACGCATTTCAAGTGCTCATCTAAATGCTTCTTTAATGTTGTGAGGGTTTGCACCTTTACCACCCTTTCAGGCAGTGAGTTCAAGATTCCCACCGCCCTTGGGGTGAAAATGTTTTCCCACAAATCCCCTCTAATTCTTTTGCCCTTTACCTTAAATCTATGCCCCCTTGTTATTGACCCTCTTACTAAGTGGAAACGTTCATTCCTATCTTATGTCCTTCATAATTTTGTACACCTCAATCTGGACGCCCCCTCCCCCCCCCCCCCCCAACTCAGCCCTCTCTGTTCTAAGGTGAACCACCCTAGCCTAACCAGCCTTTCCTCATAGCTGAAACACTCCAGCCCAGGCAACATCTTGGTGAATCTCTTCTGTACCCTTTCCAGTGCAATCACTAAATCACTACAGGAGCAGAAGTAGGCAATTCAGCCCTTCAACCTCTTGACTTCCCAAAGCCTGTCCACCATCGACAAGGCACAAGTCAGCATTATGATGGAATACTCCCCACTTGCCTGGATGAGCGCAGCTCCAACAACACTCAAGAAGCTCAACACCATCCAGGACAAAGCTGCCCGCTTGATTGGCGTCCCTTCCACAAACATTCACTCAGTCCACCACCGCTGAACAGAAGCAGCATGTGTACCATCTATAGGATGTACTGCACAGCGCCGGCCCTAGGGTTGCTGGCGCCCTGGGCAAGCTGAACTTCTGCGCCCTTGGGGGGGCGGGGCCGAGGGGGAGGCGGGGGGGGCGGACCCGAGGGGGGGCGGACCCGAGGGGGGGGCGGGGGGGGCGGACCCGAGGGGGGGCGGACCCGAGGGGGGGGGTGGGTGGGGGGGGGGGGGGCGGACCTGAGGGGGGGCGGGGGGGGCGGACCCGGGGGGGGGCGGACCCGGGGGGGGGGGGGGCGGACACGGGGGGGGCCGAGGGGGGGAGCGGAACGAGCAGGGGAGCGGACCGAGCCGGGGGGGCCGCCCTGGGGGAGGGCGGCCACCGCACATGCGCTGGTTGGCACCGGCCCAACTGCGCATGCGCGGGACCCGAGTCTCTGGCGCCCCCTAGCACATGGCGCCCCAGGCGACTGCCCGAGTTGCCGGTGCCTTGAGCTGGCCCTGGTACTGCAGGAACTCACAAAGGCATCTTCGGCAGCACCTTCCAAACCCATGACCACTACCATCTATAAGGACAAGGGCAGCAGTCACATGGGAACACAGCCACTTGGAGGTTCCCCTCCAAGTCACTCACCATCCTGACTTGGAAATATATTGGCTGTTCCGTCACTGGATCAAAATCCTGGTAATCCCTTCCTAACAGCACTGTGGATGTACCTATTCCTCAAGGACTGCAGGGATTAATGAAGGCAATTTACTACCACCTTTTCAAGGGCAATTAGGGATGGACAATAAATGCTGGCCCAGCCAGCGATGCTCTCATTCCTTGAATTCTTTTTTTAAAAACACAATGGAGTTGACATATAATCATCATATAATTCTCCCTTGATTACTTGTAACAAACCCAGACCATGGGGCGGCATTCTCCACTACCCGGCGTGACGGAGGGTCCCGGAGTAGGGGAGTGGCGCCAACCACTCAGGGGTCGCGCCTTCTTTGGGGGCCAGCCCCGCGCCGGAGCGGTTAGCACCAGAAGACCGGCGCAAAAAACAGGCGCCCCCGGCAGCGGGGCTGGCCGAAAGGCTTTCGCCGGTCGGCACATGCGCCAGCAGTGACGTCAGCGCAGCTGGCCACTGACATCACTGCCGGCGCATGCGCGATGTGGGGTTCTCTTCCGCTTCCGCCATGGCGGAGGCCGTTGCGGCCGCGGACGAAAATAGTGCAGCCAGGGCACTGGCCCCGGAGTCTGAGCGGGGGGCCCCGATCGCGGGCCAGGCCATCGTGGGGGCACCCCCCGGGGTTCGATCGGCCCCGCTCCCCCAGGACCCCGGGGGCCTGCTCGCGCCGCTGAGCCCGCCGTTCCAGAGGTGGTTTAAACCTCGGCGGCGGGAGAGGCCTCCCAGCGGCGGGACTTCGGCCCATCCGGGCCGGAGAATCACCGCAGGGGCCTCTCCGATCGGAGTGGCGAGATTCCGCCGCCGCCACTTCTCGGGTGGCGGAGAATCTCTGCCACGGCGGGGGCGGGATTTTAGGCGCCCCCAGGCAATTCTCTGACCCTGCTGGGGGTCGGAGAATTTCGCCCATGATATGTGGAAAACCCCAGGAACCAATGTTGGACGTCACCCTTTCCCGCTTTACCACCTACCTCCCCAGGCCCTCACCTTCCACGTCATGTCAAATGTTGAAATGAATCCAGAGACCAGTTCCTGACAGAATTGTGATTGTCTCTCAAAATTCCATGTGGGATAACTGTCCTTTTGTTGTAGTTCACAGCCATTGTTCCATGATTTTTGTTATTTATTTCTCCATGGGATGTGGACGTCGCTGTCAATTAAACCGAGCATTTGTTGCACTTTCCAAATTTTCCTTGAACTGAGTGGCATTTCTGAGGGCAGTTAAGAGTCAACCACATTGCTGTGGATCTTGAGGCACATGTAGGCCAGATCAGGTAAGGATGGCAGATTTCCTTCCCTGATGGGGAGTAGTGAACCAGATGGGTTTTCATGACAAACAATGATAGTCATTGAATCATAGAATCATAGCATTTACAGTGCAGAAGGAGGCCATTTGGCCCATCAAGTCAGCACCAGCCCGTGCAAGGAACACCCAACTCCAGCCATGCCTTTCCCTTATCCCTGGAACACAGTAATGCTACCTAACCTTTTGGAAACTGAGGGGCAATTTTAGCATGGTCAATCCATCTGACCTGCATAATTTTTGAACTGTGGGAGGAAACCGGAGCACCCGGAGGATATCCACGCAGACACGGGGAGAAAGTACAAACTCCACACAGTCACCCAAGACCGGAATTGAAATGAAATTAAATGAAATGAAACGAATTGAACCCAGGTCCCTGGATCTGTGAAGCAGTAGTGCTAGCCACTGTGCCGCCCTTTAAACAATTAAGTTGAAACTTTTTTTAAAACTACCTTTAAATCTACTTATTTCTTCATTTTCATGCATTTGCTGTCAAGTATTTGCAACCAAATTTGTCTATATGCAGTTAGTCAGGTTAGAACTGCATCCTTTCACCAGTGACGATCCTGCAGCATCGCCACTGGTGGGAGGCTGAAATTACAGCCTGACGATTTTCCATCGGCATCGAAATCATAAATGCCAAAATGAGGGCTCAAAATATAACTTCAAAATCGGGCTGAATGATTACTGCCCAGCAGGAGGTGACTATTCCTCTAAGTCTAACGCTACCTCAGGAGAGGGAGATCTGCTGATTTGTAGCCTCTCTATCCTAAGCACCTGTCCACTATGTGTACACAGCACAGGGATGAAATTGGGAAGTTCCTTGGAGTGTAGCTAAACCATACAATGTATTTATACATTGAGCCATTGAATGAGCAAGAAAAATATATCCTACGGTACATTCTAATGGGGCAGGGGCAATATTTTCCTGCAGATTGTGATTGGTTTATCAGAAAATCAAGATTGCACAGCCAACAAATTTCTACTGAGCCGCTGCCTACTTAAAAGAGTATGGGGGTGGATCTACCTGTTTCTGTACCACGGCCTCTTGGAATACCGCAGTTAGGGGAAAATCAGTAGACATAAAAATTGTGCAATCTTCCAAGCCTGATATTCCTCCATTTACTGTGCCAAAAACAAGATTAATAATCCCTGGCTCATGAACAAGAAAATGCAAGTGAAGTAAGACAATGGTTTGGTTAATTATTTTGAGTAATATGATTTATCCCAGCAAGGGCGTGATTGCAGAGGTGATCGCCAGAATGCTGTCTGGATTGCAGCGTTTCAGCTATCGAGAGAGACTGGTGGGCTTGGGCTGTTTTCCTTCGAGGAGAGAAGACTGAGGGGGTCCTGCTCGAGGTGGACAATATCAGGAGGACAGAGATAGGGTAGAAAGGAAGGAACGTTTCCCCTTAGTAGAGGGATCAATAATCAGGGGGCATAGATTTAAGGTAATGGCCAGGAGATTTTGAGGGGCTTTGAGGACAAACCTTTTCACCCAGAGGGTGGTGGAAATCTGGAACCCTGAAAGGGTGGTAGAGGCAGGAACCCTCACCACACTGAAGAAGCATTTAGATGAGCACTTTGGACGCCATAGCACACAAGGATACGGACAAAGTGCTGTAAAATGGGATGAGAATAGATAAGTGCTTGATGGCCAGCACAAACATGATGGGTCGAAGGGCCTCTTTTTTGTGCTGTAATACTCTATGACTCTAATTGACGCAAGAGCACAAATTTGGCTCAGCGAATTGACTCAAAGCAAATTTCTCTTCCAGAACTATCAACCACCTCCTTTGCAATTACAAGGCATGCGGTGCAAGTACATGTATAAGATAATATCACTGACAGTAATTCCTCTTGACAAATTCAGGCCCCCTACTCTATAATTCGGCTGAGGTAGCCATTATTCACTGTGTGCTTGCGTTGTAGTCTAAATTTACTATCTCATAAATAATAAAGTGCATTAACAGCAGCAATATAAATAAAATGTAAGTTTCTGAATGTTTTGTTTCCAGTTGTTTGATGAAGCTGGGACATCAGAGAGCAGACAGGTAGCCTATTTTTTTGTAATGCAGACAAGGACACAGTCTCATCTTCAACGGTTGTGATGTAATTAAGATTGCCTTCCTGCTAAAGCAGCCAATTCCCCCCACTGCTTTGCTTGACTATCCATTATCACTGCAGGAAACACTTACAATTGGAAATTCTTCTCCATAATTACACAAAATATGAGTTAAACAAAACCATTTGCTTGAGGCTTTCAGGAAGTCCTTCCCCAGCCGTAACTCAAGATCCAACAACGCAAGCAATATTTTCAAGATAGGGAATGTCCCGCAACAGAAGAGCACGAGATGACGAATACCAACAGGAGGAGATTTGGGTGAGGTGATCGCCAACAGTCCAAGTGACAGCTCTTGAGGCACACGTCTTGGAGGCAGATAGATAGATAAAGGGGTTCGATAGGGTAGATACTAAGAAACAATTTCCTCTGGTAGGAAGAGTGTAGAACAAAGAGGCATAATCTTAAAATCAGGGCCAGGTCGTTTTCGGAGGGCAATGAGGAAGTATTTGCTCACACACAGAGATCATGGAGACCTGGAATACTCTTGCTCAAAAATCAGGATTGTGATGGACAGATTTTTCTTTGTTAACGGGTATCAAGGGATATGGAGCAAAGGCAGGTAAATGGAATTGAGGTGCAGAACAGTCATTATCTGATTGAAATGGGGGAATATGAAATGGTCGACTCCTGTCCCTGCTTCCGTGACAAGGCTGCAGGGCTCAGAAAGAAAATTCCATTTTATCGAGAACTAAGGACTGAAGATACTGCCTCGAATGATGAAATGCAGGGAGTGGGAGATGTAAAGAAGGTCATGGTCAGAGTACAGAGGGATGATAGGGCAGCACGGGCAGCACACAAGATGCAAGCATGACCATTCAATGCATTAGAATGCCCTGTTCTCAGACTCCTAAACTCAGAATGATGCCGCACTTCTAACATGGGACCATGTTCAGTGGGATAAGATTCCACCAGTAAACTGGGTCCTCACTTTCGAAACTCACTCCTATTCTATACATTAGGGTAAATTTGGAAACGAGTGATGACACCAGAATAATTCTCCCATGTATGTGGGCTGAGAAATTGGCTTTGCCAGCAGAAGAGAAGTGGAGACAAAAATCCATGCCTCACACCTGCTTTGCCCATAGCAGGCAAGAAATTAAACTAGCGTGAGCAGTAAAACAGCAATCTCCTGAGAAACAGCCATCAATGGTGCGAATTGGAATGCATGAGTTGGACTCAGCAGTTGAGAGTTGGATCTCCATGAAGCAGTCCAAATTCAGTCATACTTGGACACTTATTCAGTGACACTGGTGAGAGGAGAGAATTGGTAATGAGGCCAAGATTATTGGCTGCTGCTGGAATGGTTTAAAAGGACACAAAGTCTTACACCATGCTTCTCATTCTTCCTTTGATTGGCCCGTATCCAGAGAAACCCTTCATCATATTTTAAACTGTCCAAAAGAAACGATGGAGAATTCCAACAAAGTGGCTTTTCAGTGTGTCTGACATGGAGTGCATTTTGCCTCTCCAGAAACATGTTCTACTTCCTAAAAGCGCAAAGCAATTAAATACAGACTGAATCAATAGACAAGTCCTGACGATTCCAAGTGTGTATTGTTTTCTCGCTGAAATGAACTGGCAATAAAGTGCAGGGTTGGAAATTACAAAGCAATGGTAATGCTTGTGCGGCTGAGACCCTGTATATTGACACACAGGCTACTATAGCATTATGTTTTACTTTATTCGTTCATGGAAAAAAATCCTCATTTGCAGTGACAGGACTAACTTTCCAGGGCCCATCAAAAAGCTAGACTGGCATCCTGGAATATAGTTCAGGCATTATCAAAGTCGGGGGTGCGACTCGTGGGTGGTTCACGGGCGGATGTCGGGAGGGGCGCGGAGCCGTCCGTCTCGGCGCTCCCGCAACAACCGCAGCAGCCGGTTTTGAATAATGCCGGCTGCAAGCGGCCTTCAAAATGGACACGAACATATTAAAAAATGCAGCCGCACTGCGCCTGGGTGCCCACTCATCAGTGCGGAGCGGGCGCGCATGCGCAGTGCGGACGCATTTATTAAAATCTGGTCGCAGTCTTTTTGAAGGCCGTTCGCAGCCGGCATTGTCTGCAAAACGTTCGGGGAGAATGATGTGATTGGTTGCTGTTGGAACCAACAATTCTACGGACACGTGCTTGTAGGATTAGAATAGCGGTTTTAATATACTTACCACAGAGCCAGCCTGTTAGCCGTTGAACTTTCGGTGAACTGGCCGGCTGACCCTGTGGCACTGATCTTTATACAGCAGCTCCCGGGGGAGGAGTCCTGGGCGGAGCCAAGGGAGAAGTCCCGTACAACTCTCGAACATTCCCAGAGCTACTCCCCCTGGAGGTCAGGTAGTGCAACTGCACTTACAATATAGACACATGTATATACAGGTTACAATCCGGTGTGAATCACATTCACCACATTTGCTTTCTGAACTTTGATGCTGATGACGGGGAAGTCTCCTACTCCAAGAATGGTGACTGATCCATCGATGGTTTCACCGCAGCTGTAACTTCAACCAAGAGACGTCAACTTTTTTAATCATGCTTTTTAAACATTCTAAAACAAAGTGGCTGCAGGTCATATTTCAAAGCTTTATCAATTAATTGAGTTTTAAGTGTCTTTTATTTTTTTTACATTTTTAATTGTACTGTTTAGATGAAATGTGGTGAACCTCCAATTTCTAGAGTAATGAAAACATTTTCAGTTTCTGCATTTTTTCCCTGTTAAACGGTATCAAATAAACCCCCCACCCCACCCCGAACTTCTAAAAAAAATGCCGGCTGCTGCCGCTGTTGCCTGTGAATTTCCGCAATCGGAGACGCAGAAGATTATTTTTAAAATTCTGTGTAATCTTCCTGCCTGAAGGGAGGCTGAGAGCAGGTCACGCCCCCCGAACATTGACATCACGTGCTTTGGGTGCGATTGCGATTCCTCCATTTTGTAAGCAGCAAATAAGGTAAGAGAAAATGGTGGGCCACAAAGGTCGGCCGGCGTGGGTCGCGAAGATCGGCCGGCGTGGGTCACGAAGGTCGGCCGGCGTGGGTCGCGAAGATCAGCCGGGTTGGATCCCGAAGATTGGGCGGTTGGTAAAAATGAGTCCCCGGAAAAAAGTTTGAAAAACACTGCAGTAGATTGCTCAAATATCAGATTACCAAATCTACGCCAGGGGTTCAGCTGGATTTCTCACCCCATCCTCCAAGTATGCCGCCTTGAACCCAACCACAAAATGACTCCACCAATCCCATGATTCCAATGGGAATCTGTTGCTCTCATTAGACACAGTGAAGGAAGTAGGTTTATAATCTCGAGGATTAGAATACAAGATGGTAGACGTTATGTACAGCTATGCAAGACCCTTCATTTCTTCATTCTTTCATGGCATGTGGCTGCAGGTGGCAGGATCAGCATTTGTTGCTCATCCAGAATTGCTGTGGCTTTTCAGTTAGGAGTCAGCTATATTGCTGAGGGTCTGGAGTCACATGTAGGCCAGGCCAGGTAAGGATGGCAGATTTCCCTTCCCGAAATGAACCAGATGGGTTTTTTTAACAATTTGTGATAGTTGCCATGGGCGCGATTCTCCCAGACAGGGAGAAATCATAAGGCTGGCGTCAAATCCGGGCGGGTTTGACGCCAGCCTCCCCCTCCCCGACCGGGAACCGATTCTGGTCCCCAGTCGGGGCTAGCATGCCGCGGCCGTGAACTCCGGCATTGTGGGCTTAACGAATTTCGTTAAGCCCGCTTGCCAGAGTTTGCGCCGGCTGACGCGTCACATGACGTCAGCCGCGCATGCGCAGATTGGAAGACTCCAACCTGCGCATGCGCGGATGACGTCATCGTGCATTTGCGCGAAACCCGCGCATGCGCGGGCCAGGATGCCCCTCAGCCGCCCCGCGAAGTGATACAGCGGGGCGGCGGAAGGACAAAGAGTGCGCAGGAATCGGACCCGCTGCCCACGATCGGTGCCCACCAATTGCGGGCCCATGACACCCTTGGCACGGCCGTGGTACTGCCGTGCCAATCGGTGCCATGGTTTTCAAAATCGGGACTTTGCGGCCGTTTTTGCGAACGGCCAGACCAGGTGTGTTTGCCGTTCGTAAAAACAGCCGTAAAGGGCTTGGACTTCGGCCCATCGGCCAGCTGAGAATCGCTGCTCGCCGTAAAAAAACGGCGGCAGCGATTCGTGTCGGGAGTCGGGCGTGGGGGGGGGGGGGGGGGGGAGAATAGCGGGAGGGCGTCAGACTAGCGTGGCCGTAAAAATTTACTAACCCCGCTATTCTCCGCACCGTCGTGAGTGCGGAGAATTGCGCCCCATGTCTTTTTACTGAGCCTAGCTTTAATTCCAGATTTAATTAATTGAATTAAAATTTCACCAGCTGCTACAGTGGGATTTGAATGACTGTCCCTAGCACACGAGTCTCTGGATTATCAGTTCAGTGATATCACCATTATGCCAATATTTTACACCCCCCCCCCCCCCCCCCCCAACCACACCTGGAGTACAATGAGCAGTTCTGGGGACCATATAATGTCCTTGAAGGGGGTGGCGGCGTAGATGTACCCAGAAGCGAAGGGTTGAATTATGCAGAGAGATCACACAATTTTTATTCTCTGGAATTTGGCAGGTTATGGGGTTGATTTGATCAGGATTTTCAAGTAATTAGGAAAGCTAATGGAATGTTATCATTCACGGTGAGGGGAATTGAATACAGAAGGAGGGAGGTTATGCTTCAGTTGTGCAGGGCTGCAGTGAGGCCACATTTGGAGTGCTGTGTACAGTATTGGTCACCTTATTTCAGGAAGGATGTAAGCAGTTTAGAGAAAGTTTATCAGACTAATACCTGGAATGGGTGGGTAGTCTTATGAGGAAACATTAGACTTGTATCCGCTAGAGTTTAGAAGAGTAAGGGGCAACTTGATTGAAACATATAAGATCCTGAGGGGTCTTCTTGACCGGGTGGATGAAGAGAACCTTGTGGGAGAATCGAGGACTCGTGGTCACTGTTTAAAAATAAGGGGTAGCCTATATAGGACAAGATGAGGTGATATTATTTCACTCAGAGGGTGCTGAATCTTTGGAACTCTCTTTCCAGAAAGGTGGCAGAGGCAGTCTTCGAATAATTTTCAGACAGATGCTGTTAGATTCAGACAGTACCGTAGCATAGTGGTCAGCACAATGGCTTCACAGCGTCAGGGTCCCAGGTTCGATTCCCAGCTGGGTCATTGTCTGTGCGGAGTCTGCACGTTCTCCCTGTGTCTGCGTGGGTTTTGTCTGGGTGCTCCGGTTTCCTCCCACAGTCCAAAGATGTGCAAGATAGGTGAATTGGCTCCGCTAAATTCCCCTCAGTGTCCAAAAAAAAGGTAAGGTTGGGTTACGGGGATAGGGTGGAAGTGTGGGGATAGGGTGGAGGTGTGGGTTTAGATAGGATGCTCTTTCCAAGGGCCAGTGCAGACTCGTTGGGTCGAATGGCCTCCTTCTGCATTGTAAATTCTGTGATTCTGTAAGCATAGGGGGTGATAGGTTATCGGGAGTAGGTGGGATGCAGATTTGAGGTGGCTATCAGATCAGCCATGATCTTATTGAATGGCGGAACAGGCTCGAGGAGCTGACTCCTGCTCCTTGTCCATACATTCGTAAGATATTAACTAAAAGCTATTTCTGCTGCTTGGGGAGTGTAGAACTAGGCAGGTTGGTCTAAAAAAAATGAGCCAGGTCTTTCAAGTGTAAAGTTAGGAAACACTTCTGCACAGAATGTGTTGCAGTAGCTTGGAAGCCTTGGCCGGAATTCTCCAGCTCTCGGGATTCTCTGTCCCGCCGCCCGCTCACCCCCGCCCTCGGGTTTCCTCGAGACACGCTGGCTTCAATTAGAACTCCCATTGAGAACTGGTGGGACTAGGGAGTTCCGCTGCCAGCGAATGGCGCGCCACCAAGAAACACAAGGCTGGGGGACTGGAGAATCCAGACCCTGGTCCATAAATTGCAATCGATTCTAGGCCAAGTATTACTTTGAAATCTGGGATTGATAAATTTCTATTAAAGGAAATGGAACAAAAACGGGAATATGGAGTTCGGTGGCAGGTCAGCCATTATCTTAATGAATGGTGAAGCAGGCCTCCATTCAAAGGAAAGGGGATGGTTTAGCTCACTGGGCTAAATCGCTGGCTTTTAAAGCAGACCGAGCAGGCCAGCAGCACGGTTCGATTCCTGTACTAGCCTCCCCGGACAGGCGCCGGAATGTGGCGACTAAGGGCTTTTCACAGTAACTTCATTGAAGCCTACTCGTGACAATAAGCGATTTTTATTTTCATTTTCATTTCAAAAGACCATTGTAGGGTATTCGATATTACCCTCCCTTCTATAAAATGGTAGCCAGCGTTTTTGCTTCCAAGTTGCAATTGGAGAAACTGCCACAGGCATCTTGTTTGAAAGTTCGGCAAGTTGCAATACTTTATGTTAATCCTATAAAACGCGTTTCCATTAATTATTGTGTCAGGTGATAGTATCTACCTACCATAACAAATAAGATGTCCTGAGGTTAAGAGTGAAAGGAATCTAATATTTAAAGTGGTGGATTGAATCACATATGGATATTGCCACATGCATTTTTCAATGAATCAATGATGCTTGGATCTGTTTGGCAGGGTAGAAATCATTAAAATGCTAACACCTGGAGCCAAACTACTTATTAATGTATGAATTGAATTGTGGAATGCTAGAAATACACAGAAGGCGCTGTACCAGCTGTTATAAAGAAGGTCACCACTTTAAATGTAAGCGGCTTGTCAAAATCAGAAATCAGCTGAACACAGGTCTGACAGCATCTATAAAGAGAACAATTTGCAACTTTACATTGTCTGAAATGTAACAAAATGTCTCTATGGGAATAGAAAAAAAACCAGGAAGGCAGGCCCCACGTTGCGGCAGGAGAAGGGTGAGAGGGAGGTGACTGAAGGCCAAGTCTAAGCAATAGGGTTTTTTAACATGACTTTTGAAGTGGGGGGGGAGGGGGGGCACGAGAGTAAGATGACAAGGGGAGGGGTTTCGGAAGGTTGTTCCAGATGTTTGGGGGCTAAATGCTGGGAGGTGTTTCCACCAAAGATGTGACAGCAGACGTTGAGGTTGCAAAGCAGGTGCGGGTCACAAGTGCCTTGTTCAAGCTGGGTGTTTACTCAAGGAGATTTTAAGGCCATAAGACATAGGAGCAGAATTAGGCCAATCGGCCCATTGAGTCTGCTCCAGCCATTCAATTATGGCTGATATTTTTCTCATCCCCATTCTCCTGCCTTCTCCCTGCCTTCTCCCCATAACCCCTCATCCCCTGAATTCAAGGTGGAGCTTCACTCAGAGGGGATTTTAACTACAGAATCCCTACAGTGCCGAAGGAGGCCATGCAGCCCATCGAGTCTGCACCGACCCTCTGAAAGGGCACTCTACCCTGGGCCACTCTCCCATCCACCCCACCCTGTCCCATAACGTCGTAACCTAACCTACACATCGCTGGGCACTAAAGGGCAATTTAATATGGCCAATCCATGAGAGTCAGAGCTGGGCTATTAGGGTGAAGAGAGGTTTGAAGAAAACCTGGTGCCGGGATCAGGGCCTGAGGAGAGAGTGTCATCGATGCTGTCGGGAGCACTGGACGTTAGAGGGTGTCAATGGGCGGAAAAGATCTGTATTTGTAGATGATCAAACAAGAGAATCATGGTTCTGTTGAAAGTACAAAGGGTAGTGAAAGTTAACTGTCTTCCCCAAAAAGTGATGGATGTTGAGTCAATTTAGAATGCTAAAACTGCAATTTTTATTAGGTAGGAAGGAAAGACTGCCTTTCACATCTGCAAATGTCTCAAAGAATCTTACAGCCAATGAGGTTGTTTCAACTGCTGTACTGGAGGAAATACAGCAACCAATTTTCACACAGCAAACTCACAAATACTGAGCAGATAATCTGTTTTTGATGATATTGATTGGGAGCCGAGACACCAGGCACACTCCCCTGCCCTTCTTCAGAAAACGGTCACGTCATCATGTACACCCATGTGAGAGGACATAAAGCCTCCATTAGCATCCCGTCTGAAAGATGGCACCTCTGACACAGCAGCCCTTCCTCAGTACTGATTTTTGAAGAAGAGTCATAGTTGCTCGAAACATTTCTCTCTCTACAGATGCTGCCAGGCCTGCTAGGTATTTCCAGCACTTTCTGTTTTTATTTCAGATTTTGAGCAATATTTTATTGTTATTCCCCCCCTCCCCCCCCCGACCTTTACTCCTTGTGCCGTACTAGGCAAATGCCAGATCTCTGCATGTCCTAGATGAGTGCTAGGACAGGTAGAGACATATAGGAACCTTCTGTTCTACTATTACATGGCATCAGAACGCCACAGGATTGTGATTTTAAAACTTCACAATTTTGTCCTTTCCCTTTATTTTAGACAGCACCCTACTACATTTAGGGCAGCGCGGTAGCATTGTGGATAGCACAATGGCTTCACAGCTCCAGGGTCCCAGGTTCGATTCCGCCTATGGTCACTGTCTGTGCGGAGTCTGCACATCCTCCCCGTGTGTGCGTGAGTTTCCTCCGGGTGCTCCGGTTTCCTCCCACAGTCCAAAGATGTGCAGGTTAGGTGGATTGGCCATGATAAATTGCCCTTGGTGTCCAAAATTGCCCTTAGTGTTGGGTGGGGTTACTGGGTTATTGGGATAGGATGGAGGTGTTGACCTTGGGTAGGGTGCTCTTTCCAAGAGCTGGTGCAGACTTGATGGACCGAATGGCCTCCTTCTGCACTGTAAATTCTATGATCTTCATTTGTCATTGTCTTCTACTTCTCATGCAATAAGCTCCGGGATTCTTCACTTACACTTTTCAATCTCTCTACCTTTATTTTCCCCTTCACGACGCTCCTTCAAACCTGTTTTATTTTAACCACAGAATCTCTGCAGTGCAGAAAGATGCCATGCAGCCCATCGAGTCTACACCGACCCTCTGAAAGGGCACTCTACCCTGGGCCACTCCCCCATCCACCCCACCCTGTCCCGTAACGCCATAACCTAACCTGCACATCACTGGGCACTAAAGGGCAATTTAACATGACCAATTCACCTAACCTGCACATCTTTGAACTGTGGGAGGAAACCGGAGCACCCAGAGAAAATGTTAAACCTGATAGATGCATTTAGCAAGGGTATTAAGGGACCATAGAAACCCTACAGTGCAGAGAGAGACCATTTGGCCCATCGAGTCTGCACCGACGCTCCAAAAGAGCACCCCTAACATAGGCCCACTCCCCACCCTATCTCAGTAACCCCACCTAATCGTTTGACCATAAGGGGCAATTTAGCAGATCCAATCCACCTAATCTGCACATCTTTGAACTGTGAGAGGAAAATGGAACATCTGGAAGAAGCCCACGCAGGCAAGTGGAGAATGTGCAAACTCCACACAGTCACCCAAGGCCAGAATCGAACCCGGATCCCTGGCGATGTGAGGCAGCAGTGCTAACCACTGTGCCACCATGGAACCAACGTAGGTGAGGTTCAAGGGCAGAACGAGCTATCCTAACTGAATGGCGGGAGAGGCTTGAGGAGCAAAAGGCGTAATCATGGTCCCATCAACGTTTCTATAAAAAGGGCACTGGGGTTTAGGGAGAGAAGTTCAGAAATACAGAGGGAGATATCTTAAAATTACAGCTGGGCCATTCAAGAGTAAAATCAGGAAACATTTCTTCGCTAACGGGTAATAAAAATCTGGAACTCTCTCCGCCAAAAGATTGTGGTTGCTGAACCATTAGAAACTCAGAGTTTTCTTCACTGATATTATCAAGGGTATTCCTGTACCAGTCTCCCCGAACAGGCGCCGGAATGTGGCGACTAGGGGCTATTCACAGTAACTTAATTGAAGCCTACTCATGACAGTAAGCGATTTTCATTTCATTTTTCAAAAGGTAAAGCAGAGCTGGGTAATGGGGGAATGAGATAAAGAGCAGTCATGATCTAATTGAATGACAGCACAGATTTGAGGGGTTGAATGGCCTTCTCCTGTGCTTTTTCCTTCTTGACATGCTGTAACTCGGCAGTACGGTAGCATTGTGGATAGCACAATCGCTTCACAGTTCCAGGGTCCCAGGTTCGATTCCGGCTTGGGTCACTGTCTGTGCGGAGTCTGCACATCCTCCCCGTGTGTGCGTGGGTTTCCTCCGGGTGCTCCGGTTTCCTCCCACAGTCCAATGATGTGCAGGTTAGGTGGATTGGCCATGATAAATTGCCCTTAGTGTTGGGTGGGGTTACTGGGTTATGGGGATGGGGTGGAGGTGTTGACCTTGGATAGGGTGCTCTTTCCAAGAGCCGGTGCAGACTCGATGGGCCAAAAGGCCTCCTTCTGCACTGTAAAATCTATGAAATCTATGAAACTCTGGACCTCCATTCTACTGCTCTGACCGCATGTAGTATAGCCATAAGTAGAGCAAATCAGCATGTCACTACAGACAAAACCGTCTATTACAAAACCGTGAACAATGTAGAAACCTACAGAGTCCATTTGTTATTTTCAAACTGCCATTTGTCAGACTGAATGCAATATTTAAAATGTAATAATATTACTCCTTTAAAAACAAACGATACTTAGCTTATGCTACTGTCTGTCCCCTAAGCTTCAGTAATGGTTTTCCCTATCTGCTGACCCCAGGCTAACCTTTTATAGGAACGATTTAAAAAACAATGGTTATGTGTTACCAGATTACAGCGAGAGAAGTGAAACTGTTTTTCTAGGCGTTGAAAGGGTTAAGGGGTAACCTGACGGAGATCTTCAAAAATGTGGAAGCTCTCACAGAGGAGATTGTAGCAGATGAATTCTACTGGTCAGAATAATGGTACGTGGACGGTACGATATCACAAAAGAATAAAGGGATGTTGGAATGAGGGATCTACACAGGGGGTGGTTCAAATCTGTCTCTGTCCCTGCCTCCACCCACCTGCTGCTACACTCCTCAGCCGGGTCTTTCTAACCTCTTGGCTTGTTTGGTCGCACCTCTGGATGGTCCCCAACATTCCACCCTTTGAGATAATCGATAACTCCACTGCCCATGCCTTAACTCACCGCAGGTCTTGTCCCCCTATCGCCCCGATGCTCACAGATCTAACTCCCAGTCAAGCAACATGTTGGTTTTTAAATTCTCATCCTTGTTTTCAAATCCCCTTGTTGCCCTTCCCCTCCCTATCTCCGTGATCTCCTCCAGCCTCACAGCCTGAAAACTCTCTGCTCTTGCAAATGATGATCGCTCCATTGGTGGCAGTGCTCTGAGCTGCCAAGGCCCTAGGTTCGGGGCTCCTTCCCTGGACCTGTCGACCTCTCTACCACACCACTCCCATCCTCCTTAAAACCTGCCTCCTTGATCAAGGCTGTGCCTTTCTGTCAGTTGCCTGGCATGCCTGTTTGAAATGAAAATCGCTTATTGTCACGAGTAGGGTTCAAATGAAGTTACTGTGAAAAGCCCCTAGTCGCCACATTCCGGTGCCTGTTCGGGGAGGCTGTTAGGGGAATCGAACCTTGCTGCTGGCCTGTTTGGTCTGCTTTCAAAGCCAGCGATTTAGCCCTGTGCTAAACAGCCCCTATCAGCTTTGATATTTGCTCATGTCCAAAAGCCATGTTGGGGCGTATCTCCCTGGTTCCCTCATTGATTAACAGCAGCTTAAGGTGCATTTCTGAGTTGCATCGATGGCTGGCTGGACAAGTCGTGCCTGCCGCTTGCCACATTTCATTCTTGCACCAAATGGGAAACACACACACACACACACACATGGTCAAAGCCCTTCTGCATCTTGCAAATTAATACGCCCCAACCTCCTCTTCACATCCCAATGCCAGGCTGTATTCGGGGATCACTTTTAGATTTCACTCCTCCCTGCAGCTCTCTGCATTTCTCCCCGCAGCCACATCCACACTGTTGTCACCACCCTTCCCCTGCCCCGCAAACTGTTTCAACAGGTCAGCTGCAGCTCAGAGCAGCACTTGGGGGCGGATCCCAACCAAGTTAACTCGCAACGTTGAAGCCAAAACACAAAAAAAATCAAAGTCGCCCCACCGAATCCAACATCATTAACACCGTAAAGCCACAACGTGTAATCTCCTGCTTGGTCCCCCCCCCCCCCCCCCCCAGCAGAGCTGGCTGGGTTGATGGCCCAGAGCTGATGAATGCTGAGCTCCCTGAAGCAGGTTGGATCGGGGTCTGAACTGATCACTCACATCAGTCACCAAAGGCGTACCTCGCGGAATGAAACACAGCGTGAGAGAGAAACACTTCCAACTAATTAGGGGAGTAAATGGGACAGCGGCGAATGAGATGATTAGTAACCCGAGGGGCACCGTAAATAAACCGTCTTCTGCAGAAAATCACACCCGACTAAATTGTGCACCTACGTTGCAAACGGTGAACTACAATTTATATGCAGACTTTTAATCATTTTATGTGCAAATGTAATACGTATTTCCCACACAGATCTGATGCAACATTTGTCACTGAGAAGGGTAGATAGGTACATGGCATTGCCACAGTGCACAGCAAGGAGATAAATGTGGACGGGAGTAACAGTGTACCATATTGCAAGTCTGTACAATGTAGAGATGGCAAGCGTATAGGATGCTGGCTGCCCGTCTATAAGCGCAAACGCAGTGTTTAGAAGGTGGCTGTATAGGATGTTGTCTATAAGCACAGATAATGTGGATGATAAATTGAAAAGGATGCTACCTTTTTCCAACCACCCACACAGCATATAGATGGTCAGTGGATAGGATACTGGCTGCCCTTTCTCAGCACATACACGGTATTTAGAAGGTAATTGTATAGGATGCTGATAGTTTATAAGCATTCAGTATGCAGTCAACTTGTTGGATGCTGATTGTCGATACGCACTCTGTATAGATGGTTAAATTGTAGGACGGTGGCTGCTTATAGAATGCACACGGTATATAGATGGTCAATAAATAGGATACTGACATAGTATATAAATGGTAAATATTTAGGATGTTAGCCGCTTCTAAACACGCAGACAGTAAGTCTATAGGATCTTGGCTGTCTATAAGCATACACAGTATATAGGTGGCCATTGCATGGGATGCTGCCTGTCAATAAGTACATACACAGTATACAGACGGTGAATGCATAGGACGCTTCTGATCTATATGCACATATACAATATACAGACGTTGAATGTATAGGTGATGGCTGTCTATAAGCGCACACACAATATACAGATACTGAATGAATAGGATTCTTGCTGTCTATATGCACATATATAATATTGAATTGTGTAGGATAATGGCTGCTATAAGCACACGTTATACAAATGGTGAATGAATAGGATTCTTGCTGTCTATATGCACATATATATTGAATTGTGTAGGATAGTGGCTACTATAAGCACACACATTGTACAAATGGTGAATGAATAGGATTCTTGCTGTCCATATGCACATATATAATATTGAATTGTGTAGGATAGTAGCCGTCTATAAGCACACAGTGTAGAAATGGTGAACGAATAGGATTCTTGCAGTCTATGTGCACATATATATTGAATTGTGTAGGATAGTGGCAGTCTATAAGCACACACATTGTAGAAATGGTGAATGAATAGGATTCTTGCAGTCTATATGCACATATATAACCTTAAATTGTGTAGGATAGTGGCTGCTATAAACACACGCAGTATATTGATTGTATATGTATATAGGATGCTGGCTGTCTATAGGATGAAGTGCAGTGATTGCAGATGAGTGTGAAAGCTGCTACTTAACCAGGCCTTGACTCGGATTTTCACCTCCCCCTCCTGGGGTTCGGGCATGGGCTTCTTGGCCACCCTCAGTTTGTTTAACCCCCCGAATGCGGAGAGGATGACGGCTCGGATCTCCTTGGCGTCGCCCAGCGCACTGCCGCGCTCCCTGGGCACATCCTTCTCGATCATGTGCTCCGTCTCCTCGCTTTTATCCACCCCTTCGTTCGCCATGGGGAAAGCGCTGGGCTGGGGGATGCTGACCCGGAATGTCTCACTCCCTCTGCCTGTGTCTCCCTCCTGCAGACAGCGCCGGTCCACACTGCCCACTTGAGCTGCAAATGAAGCGAAGCGACAGCGCTGGCGCAGACAGTCAGACAGATCGTATTGTAGCGAGTATAACCCGCGGCGGGATGTGCTCACCTCTGTTCAAAGTTATTGTGGATGAGGGGGTTTAGTGGTGTTGGGAGGAGGGGGGTGCATCTTCCAGGCTCCCTGTCACAAAATGTTTTTAAAACCCTGACAAATATGCAAATCTGAAATGATGCTTTATAATAATATAATCTTTATTGTCACAAGTAAGCTTACATTAACACTGCAATGAAGTTACTGTGAAAAGCCCCCAGTCGCTACACTCCGGCGCCTGTTCGGGTACACAGAGGGAGAATTCAGAACGTCCAATTCACCTAACAAGCTCGTCTTTCGGGACTTGTGGGAGGAAACCGGAGCACCCGGAGGAAACCTACGCAGACACGGGGAGAACGTGCAGAATCCACACAGACAGCAACCCAAGCCGGGAATCGAACCTGGGACCCTGGAGCTGTGAAGCAACAGCACTACCCACTGTGCTACTGTGCTGCCCCATACTTGAGACAGGCGTTGACTTTTGAAAGCCCAACTTTGCCAATTCAGAGAGGAGGTTGGTCCTGCTGGGCCAATCACGGCAGCCTCTGCTGTCATTTCGAATTTACACATGATTTACAGTTTAGATTTTCTTCCTGTGATGCCGCACCTGGAAGATAAGCAGCACACCCTCCCGCTGCGGACCTGCCATTCCACCTCACTCTGCAAGGTTTGAAGGTGAAAATCTGATCTCTTCGGCCAGAATCTCGGGCCGTCGGGATCACTTTTCCCGCTGGCAGCGCAACGCGACGTGGGGTGGTTTCATTGGGAAATCCCGTTGACAAGCGGCGGGAAGATAGAATACCGTTGCCAGCGAACGGCACCCCACTGCGAAACACATGGCTGGGGAACCAGACAACCCTGCCCATAATGTACCACTATCAGCACCCATCTAAGCCAGGATCACACAATGCCTTTGTCCTTTTTGTCCACAACATCTTTGTCAATCTCGACCTATCACTGGCCCTCTATCCAGCCCCACTGCTCCACCCCCCCACCCACTAGTATAAATCTGACCCTATTTCCAGTTCTCTCTCCACAGATGCAGCCAGACTTTCTGAGGTTGCCCAGCATTTTCTGTTTTTGTTTCAAATTTCAGCATCCGCAGTCATTTTGCTTTTTTTTTTCTCCCAGTGCGGTACTGCGAGAGTGCTGCACAGTTGGGGGTTCTGGATCTTAAATTAAACACAGACTCTCTGCCTGGCCCCTTGGTGGATGGAAAAGCTCCGGTGCCATTATTTTAAAATCACCAGGTTTAACACTGGAGCTTTATCCTTCGCAACATGAAAGGGATTATCTGGTCTTTAATGCACTGCTGTATGTGTGGCGTTGTTGTGTGCACTCTGGATATCCTGCATTACTGTATTTCAAAAGTATTTCATTGGCTGTAAAGCATTTTGAGATCTTCTGAGGTTGTGAAATATGCTATATAAATGCAAGGCTGATCTCTATATTGTAAACCTCATTGGAGAGGGAAGGGGTGCATAGATATTCATCACGATGACCTCAGGACCAGCCGATCATACCAATCATTGAACACCAAACAGGCTGATGTTCTTTACTTGTGGAAAAAGAACGTTGAGGGTTGCCCTCATTGAGGTTTCCAAGATGGTGAAAGGGTATAAGAGAGTAAATGTAGAGATGACCACCAAAATTGTCCAACCGTTTACTGGTGTTTGGATTTGCAGCTCCCACCAGCAGCGCACCCCCCATGGGTTGCCCGACAGCATGGGGTGGCTTCAACGCAAATTCTCATGGACAAGAGGCAGGAGTAGAGAATCATGTTGCCAGCCAATAGCACAGCCAAATTCTCCATCCTCGCTAGCAGCGGTAGTGGGACGGACTCACAATGGAGAATCCAACCTGACATTTCCATTGTGGGAGAAACCCCAGCAGGATCCCCAAATATACGATGAATACTATTAAACCCAGCGGAGACATCAGAAGAAACGTCTTTGCTCAACGAATGTGCAACTTACTGGAATGTGGAGTGGGTGAGGTCAATAGTATTGATGATTGATGCATTTAAAGAGAAGCCAGATTGGTGCATGAGGGAGAAAGGAATAGAAGCATTAGTTTTTTTTCTTCTTTCATGGGGAGTGGGCGTCGCAGGCTAGACCAGCATTTAGTGCCCACCTCTAATTGTTCTTGACATGGTGGTGGTGAGCTGTCTTCTTGAATCATTGGAGTCCTTGTGGTGCAGGTCCACCCACGGTGCTGTGGGTGAGGCAGGGAGGAAGGGGGGGGGGGGGGGGGGGGAGTTCCAGGATTTTGACCCAGTGATTAAATAAGGAATAAGGATGAGGAGGGTAGGGAAGAGCCCAGGCAGAGAACAAACAAATTATTTTGAGTGGCCTATCCATGTTCTGTACATGCTATGTAATTCTATTAAGTCTTCCTAACATTGTAACTCATTTGGCCTGGTAAAAGGCAAAACTCACTTACAACAAATAACATTTTCCTAATTGATGGATGGTTAGCTCAGTGTGTATAAGACATTGTTCTTTATTACGTCTGTAGTAAGGGGCCAAAACACTTTATCCATTCACCTATCACAGATAATTCAGAACAGTTATGACTCAATATTCTGCATTGAATTAACACTGGCAAGTTATATCCACCCTTTTGTTTGACAGAAGCCCTAACCCAGATGCATAAATTACCATTGCTTGTTAAAATAAAAAGGTGTATACGTATACTCTCAAAGGAGCCACAATTAACCTTGTGTATGCTGAGTTCTATCCCTAAAGAATCCAGATGAGTCAGTTAATAGCAACTATTAAGTGGAATTGCCCTGAAAGTTATCTTATGCACTGCTTTTATCTAAAATTATCTTCCTTCATCATTACCTTTTTTGGAGGTCTTTTGGCACAGGGGTAATGCCCCGAACTGTGGACCAGGAGCTCTGGGTTTGAGTCCAACGCCAGGACATGTTGGCGATGGAAGAAATGTTCATAACGCAGTTCAACGGGCTGATAATCAGCTCAGGAATCCTTCCACTATTCTTCAAAGGGAAACACATTGTGGGTGGGAAGATATGCTGAGCAAAAAAACACTTTTATTGGCTTTATTTTTACCAATGCTCGGATTCTCAATGCCCATTTGATCTTTACCCCCAAGATTCAAATATGTTATCCTGCACACTCCTCTTCCAACGTCCAGCTTGACCACATATCCCTGTTATCATTAATCACCTGTTTCCACCTTTGCAACGTCACCCAACTTCGTTCTTGCCTCAGCTTATCTGCTGCTGAAATCCTTTGTTACCTCCGGACTTTACTTTGTCAATGCTCTTCTAGCCAACTTCCCACTTCTCACCCTCTCAGCTGCCTATATCTTAAATCATATTAAATCTCGTTCACCCATTGATTCTTGGACTCACTGACGTACATTGACTCCTGGTTAAGTAACGCCTTGATTTTGAAATTTGCATCCTTGTTTCCAAATCCCTCCATGACCTAACACCTCCCTATCTCTGTAACCTCCTCTGCCCTGTAAGATGTGTACATTTCTTCAATTTTTGCACATCCCCATTTTAATCACTCCATTGATGGCTGTGCCTTTAGCTGTCAAGGTCCTAAACTCTGGAATTCCCTCCTCTCTACTTTTCTACCTCTGTTTCCTCCTTTAAGACTTTCCTTGAATCCGACTTCTTTGACTACCATTTGGTCATCTGACCAATTATCTCCTTATGTTACCTTAGTGTTACATTTTATTTGATAACAACTCCTGTGGAGCATCGAGAGTGTTTTACGACACGAAATGTGCTATATAACTGCAATTTGTTGTTGCAACGTAGACTCTTTTTTCCACTTTGTACTTTCCTCCTGCAGAATTCCAATACTCTGCTTTCTTCCTTCCTTCAGTCTTCCCCCTTTCTTACAGGCTGTCCAAACCCAAGTTTCACCTAATCACTGCTTTACGGTGCCCCACCTGACCCCAAGCCCTACAGGCCTCTGAGAGCTCTGTATTACTACAATTCTGGCTTCACGTGCCAGCACTCCTATTCCCGAAATTACCTCAGACCTCTATTGAGAGCTGTGCCATCAGCCATCTGGGCCTTAAACTCCGTAATCCCCTCCCTAAACCTCTCAACCGAACCAACCCTTGATGCAACTCAAAACCTGGTCCAAACTTTTGATCATCTGTTTTAATGTTTCCTTCTTGGACTCAGTATCAGTTCTTTGACTGCACTTCTGTCAAGTGCCCTGAGGTATTTCCTTATGATGTGGAGATGCCGGCGTTGGACTGGGGTGAGCACAGTAAGAAGTCTTACAACACCAGATTAAAGTCCAACAGGTTTGCTTCAAACACTAGCTTTCGGAGCACTGCTCCTTCCTCAGGTGAATGAAGAGATATGTTCCAGAAATACTGTATATATGGATACACACAAATTCAAAGATGCCAGACCATGCTTCAAATGCGAGCATTTGCAGGTAATCAAGTCTTTACAGACGCTGCAACAACGAATGAACGGGCATTGCGTGACAATCATCAGGCAGGAATGTTCCCTTCCAGTGGGGGAACATTTCAGCAGTCAAGGGCATTCAGCCTCTGATCTCCGGGTAAGCGTTCTCCAAGGCGGCCTTCAGGACGCACGACAACGCAGAATTGCTGAGCAGAAACTTATAGCCAAGTTCCGCACATATGAGTGCGGCCTCAACCGGGACCTGGGATTCATGTCGCATTACATTCATCCCCCACCATCTGGCCTGGGCTTGCGAAATCCTACCAACTGTCCTGGCTTGAGACAATTTACACCTCTTTAACATGGGGTTACCCCTATCTCAGGATCTGTAAAGACTTGATTACCTGCAAATGCTCACATTTCAAAACTATGTAGTTTAGATTTATTGCCTGAACTGTCACTGTGAATTGTTGGATTGGCAATAGGATAGCTACATACCTCAGCATCTCAGGACCAAGGAGAAAACAATCTGCCTACTCTTGATTGTGAAGCATTAATTCAAATACCAGTGACAATATTGGGTGTGGACAGATCAAGCCTCTATTGTGATGACCCCACAGCCGAGCAGTCCGTAAACACCAACGAACTAAACGCGTACATGGCCTCTCGGGGAAAGTATTGAAGAATGGGCAGTACCTGGGGAAACCACACTCCAGAGTTGGGGCATTTGGGAAGAAGAGTGAGAAATTGACAACCTGAGCTCATCGCTAATATAGACCGGCATCCATTTCTTGGACTTCAGCATGGCACATTAAAATGAATTACGGGCTTTGGAAAATGTATTTTATTCAGTCAAATCTATCAAATGTTTAGATCAGATGACCTCAGCTGAACTTTCTCTGCATCAGGTTGTATGACCATATTAATTATTCAATGCCATTTTCTTACCCTTAATGCTTCTTGTCATGTCACCTCAACTGTGTTGAGCACAAAATGCGACATGAAGTGTGTTTGGGCAGTAAAATGCTACAAGAACATCATGTTTTAAATAAATATTCATCGGCTGCCACAAGCGAGGTTTCCCTGTGGTTAATTTTGATGAATATACCATTAAAAAGGCAACTGTAACAAACTGCAACATACTTTATTCTGGCAATTGCCGAAAGGGAAGAATTAATAATAGTTTGCATTTATATAGTACTTTTAACATTGTACTGCATCCTAAGATGCTTCACAGCAACAATGACTGATATTTTGGGGTGGGGCAATTTTAACTTGCCATGCTCAGTACTGGGCAGGTAGTTAAAATAGGTGCCTTCCACTTACTGGCCCAATTCCTGCTTGCTACTACATCTTACCTGGACCCTAATTTTAGAAGGCTCAGGTGTCAGCTGAACCTTATTAAGAGCTTCATTATACATACAAATTGACGCCATTAGGATCCGAATGGCATTTTAACAGCCCACCAAACAGGGCGTCCAGTGTGGGCTAGCAGGGAAGACCGAGAGGTCCTTTGAGGTAAAAGAGACACGTCCTCTCCTGGGCCCAGAAAAAGCATAAAAAATGTTTTAATCTCTGGTACCTCAGGCTCCCAACTCTTCCCTTCCATGAAGTGACCCTGACACACAACCCATAACTTATTTATCTTGGTGTTAACCGATCCCAAAATGGCTGGCAGCCTTTTTTGAGTTCTTCATGCTGGGGCCTGATCGGCCGGGGAGATGAGTTAAGACAGCATTCCCCCCACCCTCCTCCTCCAACCTCTGGCTGGCCTCACACTAGATGATAGTGAACACGTTTGATGCTTCCTCCCTCCTGCATTGTAAACCCGCACGCGTAATTGCAAATTATCTCGATTGAGTGAGGAAAGATCAAAAGTTGCACGATATTCTTCAAGATAGAACAATCGAAAAGGAGCTCATGAAAAGATTATCATGAAGCGAAGGTTCACCAGACCAGGGATGTCCAAACACAGGCCCGAGGCTGTGAGGTTTCATAATCTAACCCTCAAAGTAAGTTTAGGCAAATCAATCCATTTTGTGCTTTTATTCCTTATTTCTTTGTTTGAATTCTGTTAAGTATGGATGTTTGGAAAGAACAGTTCTTAAAATAGTCAGAGTGCAGGAGGGAGACAGAGAACCTAGTGGGGTGGTGTTACGACAACAATCTCTCCTTCAACGTCAGCAAAACTAAAGACGTCAAGAAGCGAAGTATTGTACACACCCCTGTCTGCATCAGTGGTGCCGAAGTGAAGATCGTTGGCAGCTTCAAATTCTTAGGTGTGCACATCAACAACAATCTGTCCTGGTCCACTCATGTTGACGCTACGACCAAGAAAGCACAACAGCCGCCTTCACTTCCTCAGGAAACTAAGGAAATTTGGCATGCCCACATTGACTCTCACCAATCTCTGCACATGCACCATAGAAAGCATCCTATCTGGCTGCATCACAGCCTGGTATGGCAACTGCGCGGCCCAAGACCGTAAAAAACTTCAGAGAGTCGTGAACACAGCCCAGTCCATCACGAGAACCCGCCTCCCATCCATTGACTCTGTCTACACCTCCCGCTGCCTTGGGAAAGCGGGCAGCATAATCAAAGACCCCTCCCACCCGGCTTACTCACTCTTCCAACTTCTTCCATCGGACAAGAGATACATAAGCCTGAAAACATGCACTAACAGATTCAAAAACAGCTTCTTCCCTGCTGTTACCAGATTCCTGAATGACCCTCCTCTGGACTGAACTGATCCCTCCATCTCCCCTACTGAGTAGCACTACAATCCATATGCTTCACCCGATGTCTGCGTCTATGTATCTATTGTATGTTCTATGCTTTTTCGTGTATGGAACGATCTGTCTGAACATTACGCAGAACAATACTTTTAACTGTCGCTCTGTACACGTGACAATCAACCCAAATCCAAATATAAAAGGAAAATAGTGTGAATGCTGGAACTCTGAAACAAAAACAGAACACGCTGGATAAACACAGAAGGTCCAGCAGCATCTGTGGAGAGAGAAACAGAGTTAACATTTTGAGTCCGCCTGACTTTTCTTTTGCACAGTTCTGTGGAAGAATCCATAGAATCCCTACAGTGTAGACGGAGGTCATTTGGTCCATCGAGTCTGCCCCAACCCTCCGAAAGAGTACTCTATCTTGGCCTGTTTATATGCTGCAAGTACTTTGTAATGCTGAGTAACGCTGGGCCTGATGCCTCGCCCTCCCAGGTGAGACTTCAGGGATGAGGAGACATTTCTTCACCCAAAGAGTGTTGAGACTGTGGAATTCATGACCACAGGAAGTAGCTGAGGCTAAGACATTGAATACATTCAAGAGGCGGCTAGATATGGCACTTGAGGAGAATGGGATCAAGGGTTATGGGGAGAAAGCGGGATTAGGCTATTGAGTTGGACAATCAGACATGATCGCGACGAATGGTGGAGCAGGCTCGGAAGGCCAAATGGCCTCTTCCTGCTCCTATCTTCTATGCTTTGATGTTTCCATGTAAGAGGTAGGAATCTGTGGCCAGTTTCGGCAAAGGTATCTGGGAAATTCCTCCCCAACATGAGACAATCAAGTCAGTCCCACAAGACCATGATTACACATGACAACTGCTTAGAATGTTAGATCTGCCCCATCCCTGGGCGTGTCTCAGTCTAAACAGCGATTTCATTTCACAAAATAAGTTACAGGAGTATGAAGATCTTTCTGGAAGTTTGATTTGCAGACCGTAAGCAGCAATAAAACATTTTTTTAACCTTTAATTAATACGTGTCTCCAACGTAAATATGTTTGACCTCCATAATTTTTAAAGCCGTAATCTGATCCCTGCGTAATGAAAGGATGCAAAAAGTCTCTGAAACCAGTGAAGCTTATTCTGAAAATAGCCAATCTTTAATGAAAATAAATGATGATTCAAATGAAGGAAACAAAGCTATGTCTGCTCACGGTATCTGATAACCTGACGTTTCTGTACTGCCACGTCTGTGTTTCCATAGCACCCTGGAGCTCTGGGTCAGTGATAAAAAATAAACTAGAAAAAAAATTCATACGACCTGGAGTTATTGGAATTAATCAAGGTTAGGTGTTAGGTTTGATGTGATTTTTTTTTTTAACAGGACAGTAAGTGATTTTAGCCTTTGTACATTTACCTTTGAGTGTTTGAAATCCAGATGCAAACACCAGCAGTATTCGTATCTTATCAATTTAAACAATCACTTTTTCTTCCCACCTTATAATGCGCAGATGGATATGCCAGTGTGTCAATGTCTGGATTATATTACAGCTGGTGCCATTTAGAAAACGAGATGCTTCAAATTGTTGAATTGATAAAGAAATCATGAGTAAACGCCACAGGTGCTGAAGTCATGGAAATGCATTTTTTTTAAACAAAAAAAACAGAAATGACAGTCGCTTTGCAATGGAAGTAATATTTTGTTGTTATTTCCACTTTTGTGACATCTAACAGTGTGCAGCTTGAAGACAGTAACCCGAGAGGCAACTTGTCATGCTGGACTGCCATGTTACTAAATAAGATTCCTTTTTACAGCGAACTGCTGATTTTATTTTCCTGCCCTCTCTTTGGTGGTTCAGTGATGCTCCTGACTGGAAGCACAGATGCTCGTCTCCGTAGTGACCAACACACAGGAGTCTGGCAAATCTAATTATTCCTTTTTTGTTGTTGATGTCAAGTCAGTTTGCGAAAGCAATGAGCAACACAGAGAACTCTCAGACCACATCACCTTTAAATAGATAAACAACAGCCGGATGAAAATAGAAAGGAAGATAGGGCATTAGAAAACATGGAAAAGTATGCAGACAGACAGATAAATATGAATAGCTATCAGATAAATAGATCGACAGATAGATGGTATCTAGATAAATACAGCTAGTTAGACAGATCGAGAGTTGGGAAGGCTTTTTATTTCTATCTGCAATGCAGAAACCAGGAGGGTCGAATAGATTTGCAGTCAGTTTGAGAATCCGACCTGGTTTCCGATATCATTGACTTCAATATGAAGAAATTCAGGCAGTATAACGGAATTCAGGCATGGTATAAAAGGCACAATCTTTTGTGGTTTCACCAGAGACCAATTTCCCTCTGCATTATTTTTCAAGGAATTTGCATGGTTTGCCTGTTGACTGGAGCGCTGTGGTTTTGAGGAGTTGGCCACCCTCAGTCTCTGTCTTACTCCGTAAGATGCTGATGGCGATTGATTTAAGTGCATGAATAAGACTGTTGCCATGCCTACAAATTCAACCAAATATTATTCTGCAACCCTAAGGTTCCAGCAACTCGAAATCCAAACATCCAAATCACTGCCTGGTATGAAAATCATATGACTGCCCCCTAGGTGCCCCTAAATAAAAATATATATCAAGCAATAAAACGGTTTAACTCTAACAATATGGCAAAGCTGGCTGTTACTATGAAACTGCCTGATGCAGTCAAACTTACCCTATCTTTTTATTGATGGAGTAGATCTTGACTGAGTTTAATAGTGTTTGATAGGTGGTCGTAAATTGGCAGTCTGCTTTAAATCTCTCAGGACCCTTATTCCCATTCATGGAAATAAAAGTTGGGAGAGCTATAGCATGGGCCATTGATTTTTTACAAGTGACTTTACACTATCACACACAATCAGGATCTATCGCTCTAGAGTGCTGGAAACAGAAAATGCTTCAGGTCGATCAGTGCTTTCAATGGGCAGAAGGTCATGAGCAGCTGACTTAACACTTCCCAACAGATTGCCTATTGCATGAGGCTCCATTGCTAGCCTTTGGTTGGCCATTATGATCACGGTTCCCCCGTGCCATCATTAAGCTTCCCCCAACCATTTCCTTATTGAGCTTCTGACTGGCTCAGCACACATTTTTATTGTTTTGTATTCCACATAGGAGCAGGATAAAAACGGAGCAGGAGAGGGCATATAGATTTACATAGAATTTACAGTGTAGAAGGAGGCCATTCGGCCCATCGAGTCTGCACCGGCTCCTGGAAAGAGCACCCTACCCAAGGTTAACACCTTCACCCTAACCCCATAACCCAGTAACCCCACCCAACACTAAGGGCAATTTTGGACACTAAGGGCAATTTATCATGGCCAATCCACCTAACCTGCACATCTTTGGACTGTTAGGAAACCGGAGCACCCGGAGGAAACCCACGCACACACAGGGAGGATGTGCAGACTCCGCACAGACAGTGACCCAAGCCGGAATCGAACCTGGGACCCTGGAGCTGTGAAGCGATTGTGCTATCCACAATGCTACCGTGCTGCCCTTTAATAATTGCTTATTCTCACAAGTAGGCTTCGATGAAATTACTGTGAAAAGCCCCTAGTCGTCACATTATAGTCCCTCCCCGCCCGCTTGGCCATCATGACCGATCCTCCACCTCAACTCAACTTTTCCTCCTCATCCCATATCCCTGGATTCCCTCAAGTATCCAACAGTTTATTGACCTCTGGCTTGAAAATACTCAAAGATGGAGTATCCAGAGCTCCCTGGGGAAGAAAATGCCAAAAATTCGCATCCCTCCGAGTGAAAGAATTTCTCCTCAGCTCTGGTGCCTTGTTCTGAGACTATGGTGGGAATTTCCGGAGCCCGATGCCAAAATCTTGATCGGTAATCGGGCGGAGAATGGATTTCCACACTGCAATCGGGGCCGGCACCAGTTTGATGCAGGTCCGCCATACTCCGCCCCCTCCAAACTGGGGTCATCGTGATGAGCGCCGTTTCAACAGCACTGGCGTGCCATCGGCCAGCCCACCAATGATGCTCCACTTCAAGCCTAAGTTCCCGATGGCGCGGGCCATGTGCACTGCCACACGTGGCCGGAATACGTGCCGCTGGCCAGGGGGCTTCAGCTAAGGCTGGGATGACTGGTGGGTGTGGCCAGGGGTGGGCTATGAGGTCGCATAACGTGGGATGGGTTCACGCACGACCGATGCCATATTATACAGCGCGACTGGTGCAGGTCGTCAGCCGTGTGCATGCGCGGCCAGGGACCCGGCCATTGTTGGCGCGGGCGGCAGGAGTATCAGTCGGCACCAGTGCTGGCCCTTCACCGAATGAGCCACAGGTATGAGGAGGCCCCACCCAGGGCCAAAACCATTCCTGAGGCTGGGTTTAACCCCCACACTGATGGCCCTAACTGCGGGCCTTCTGTAATTTTAAAATTTCAGCCGGCTTCTGAGAGCATCTCCATTTTGAGATGTCCTCATGCTCGCATATCTGCAACCCCAGATGGGGTTCCAGGTTCTGCAAAATCTGCCAGAGAGCCTCTGCCTCAGGAGTCCCTTTGCCACCCTTAATTAGACGGCGAACGATGAGGCAGCCAGTTAGGAACCCGCTTCATGTAAAATTGCACCAGAGGATGCATTGTCAACAAGTCTGGGCCCGGGATCCACACATGGTCCTCCTGTTCCATTCTGGATTGCAGCAGCAACATTCAGCCGCTGCCTTCCCCATTTTACTGATGATAAAGGCCTCTATAGTTCTGAGGATGTGAGTGTCACTGGCTAGACCAGCAATTATTGCCCATCCTTAGTTGCCTTGATACGTTGGTGATGAACCGCCATTTTATATCATATCATAGAATTTACAGTGCAGAAGGCAGCCATTCGGCCCATCTGCACCGGACCTTGGAAAGAACACCCTATCTAAACCCACACCTCCACCCTATCCCCATAATCGAGTAACCCCACCTAACCTTTTTGGACACTAATGGCAATTTAGCATGGCCAATCCACCTAACCTGCACGTCTTTGGACTGTGGGAGGAAACCGGAGCACCCGGAGGAAACCCACGAAGACACGGGGAGAATGTGCAGACTCTGCACGGACTGTGACCCAAGCCGGGATTCGAACCTGGGACCCTGGAGCTGTGAAGCAACTGGGGTAACAACTGTGCTACCGTGCTGCCCTTCATCCGCTGGAGTCCATGGATCTTCATCCGCTGGAGTCCACGAGCTGAAAGAGCTCTGGCTGTGAGTTCCAGATTTTGATCCAGCAACATGAAGGAATGGCAATTTAAATCCAAAATCCTTAAGGGTTTAGACATTTGGGTCAAATCCTCTGGCCACCAGATCATTGGGGACTGGACTTATGAATGAAGATACGCATCGGGATCCTGTGAATGTCCTGAAGAGCAGCACTCCTTGGAAATTGCCTGGAAAGTTTCAACTTCCAGTGGGAAACACTCCTGCTCCATGGAACCCTCTGAATTAGAGGCAGGTTGGATAGTTCCTTGATACTCACCGCCTGGAGCTTCCAGCCGAAGCACTTTCTATTCACATATTGCAGCAAATCAAGGTGGCGACACATCAACAACTTCTCAAGAGTACTCACCTGACCAGTTACTCAGGGAATGTTAGACAGATTCAAATTGGTTAAACATCTGAGGAAGTACATAACTGACACATCAATGAAACCCCCTCGAAACACCCGACTACACCTCCCCCGCCCCGACCATACCAGCCTATCCCCTTGAGCCGACCCACCCTGACTACCCACCGACATCCCCGCTGTTACCAGACTCCTAAACGACCCTCTTGTGGAACTGGCCTGATTAACACTACACCCCTGTATGCTTCACCCGATCCCTGTGTCTATATATTTACATTGTGTACCATGTGTTGCCCTATTATGTGTTTTCTTTTATTTTCTTTTATTTTCATGTACTAAATGATCTGTTTGAGCTGCTCGCAGAAAAGTACTTTTCACTGTACCTCGGTACATGTGACAATAAACAAATTCAATCCAATCCAACCCACCTACACCCCGACCCGTCCATTAACTCCTCGAGTTCACCTATCTGCCACCTCACCCACCTATCTACTATGCTCAGACCGTATACTTAAACTTACCTTATGGCAGATGTGATGTAAGAAGGATGGACAGCAGCATGATGGTAATGCCACTGGGCTAGTCATTCAGAGGTCCAGGTTAATGCTCTGGGGATGTGGGTTCTAATCCTACCACCAAAACCGCTGGAACTTAAATTCAATTAATAAATCTGGAATGTACAGCCAGCCTCAGTGATGGGTGACCATGAAACTCATCGATTGTTCACTAATGCAGAAAGAAATCTGCTGTCTTTACCCAGTCTGGCCTCGCCCACATGTGACTTCAGACCCACAGCAATGTGGTTGCCCCGTAACTACCCTCTGAAATGGCCCAGCAAGCCACTCTATTCAAGGGTAATTAGGGATGGGCAACAAATACTGGCCTTGCCAGCGATAGCCACACCCCATGAAAGAATAAAAAGTAAAGGGGACTTGTCCCATCTTCCCATGACTCCATTCCACTAAGAAGGAGTTTCCTGAATTATGCTGAGTCACCCATTTCTGGGAAAGCCGAACCCAGAAGCAATGCTGAGTCAGAGGAATTTCCGAGCAAAGTGGCAATCTGGCTATCCGGGCTGCTGCTCGGAAGATCCGGCCCTGAGTAAACAAAGCGAAACTGTTCCCAAGGGTTGACGAGTTGATAGCCAGAGGGAGCAGATTTAAAGTGATTGACAAAAGAAACAAAGGTGACAAATGATTATTGTCATAATATACACACAGGTATATGATGGTGCACAGACAGGCAGTGATTGACACACAGGATGACCAATGAACACAAAGAACACAGCAGCCAATCACCAGACAGGACACCGCCACTATAAAGCCACTAGTTTTCCCGTTCTCTTGGGATCCAGCCTCTGAGACAGTCAGACCCCATGAGAAACAACTAGAACTTACACCATGTGGTAGTGAGATAGTCTGGTCAGGTTAGCCTCAGGTCTCCAGTCAACTCAGCGTAGTGTCAATCCACAATTAAAGTATGTATGATAGTTAAGAGTTCAATAAAATCGAGTTGCATTTCTTCAAGTGTTGGAAGCCTGTCTCAGTCACTGCTACAGTAAACGCAGTCCTCGCAGACCCAGCATACCCAACACATCAATTAGGATGCAGATTCAATTGCAGCTATTAAACAAGAATTGTAAAAGCACTTGAAGGAAAAAATATCGGGGATTGGGAAAGAGTGGAGAAGTGGGCCTCACTGGATTCACCTTGCGAAAGAACTAGCACAACCTTGATGGGCTAAATGGCTTCCTTCTTTGCTCCACCATTCTATGTTTCGATGGAGCCAATGGGACTCAGAGGTGAGCCTGGAAGTGATGGTATCCTTATGCACTTGCTGCCGTTGTCTTTGTAGTTGCTGGTGCCCATGGTTTTATAAGTTGCTGTAATGAAAGCTGTGGAAAGTTACTGTCATCAAGAGGTGCTGTTTGCCTCCTCTCTTCCCCATTTTCAATTTGTCTGCAAAGGGATTTATTGACCCGACAATCTTGTAGCATATAAAATTCTGGATGCTACACAGTGAGAAATAAATCAGATTGTTATTTCTCTCAAGGTTTGGATGACATGACATGAGCTTCAAGAGATTTGCACGAGCGTTTTATGTCTGTGATTTGAATCCAGAGATTAAATGACAGCCTTCAGCTGGCTTCGGATCCATTTCTTGTTAACAAACCTGTGGCCTCAGTGAAAGAAAAATGGATTTTGTTTTGTTGATTGTGCAGTGAAAAGATGCTGAAAACTGAAAGATTCTGAGGGAAGATTCCAGAGCTCTGAAATTGTACACCTTTTTACAAAAATGTTTAAATTTTCTCTGAAGCGTTGAATCGAGGACACAATGCGCTGAAGCTGCTGGGGAACAGCAATCGCTGTTGGGTTGTCACTCTGTCCCTATTTATTTACCCTTCATTGGGCCGACACATTTCTTGCCCAGGCATTTGAACGAGGTCGGCTCAGAAATTAAGAAGGTACTTGTTCTCGGAGTTCTTCTTTGGAGCGCAGGATTGTCGGGGAAAGCCAAGCCATCCCCCCCTTTCGCCCATCCTCTCCTTTACAGGATGGGTTAGTGTATTCTGGTAAGACTGAACCCCCCAAAGCCACTTGGAGAAGCTCGGTTAGAGAATAGGTAGCGGCAGTAACCTTAATCTGGGTTTCTGTTCTTCTGATGTGAGGCTGGAGTGCCCACAAATTATCCGATCAGGGAGGACATCAACTCCGGGTTCAATTCCAGCTGACACAGTTCCGAGAAGGACTCACCAGATGAAGATCAAGAATTGAAATCATGGCTAATGTCTTTGACCTACCTACCCTATGATATGTTGGGTAAGCTGGGTCTGCGAGGACTGCGTTTACTGCAGCAGTGAGAGAGACAGGCTTCCAACACTTGAAGAAATGCAACTCTATGTTATTGAACTCTTAACTATCATACATGCTTCAACTGTGGGTTGACACTATGCTGACTTGACTGGAGACCTGAGGCTAACCTGACCAGACTATCTTACTACCACATGGTGGATGTTCTAGTTGTAGCTCACGGGCTCTGACTGTCTCAGAGGCTGGATCCCGAGAGAGCGGGAAAACTAGTGCCCTCTGGTTTTATAGTGATCGTGTTCTTTCTGGTGATTGGCTGCTGTGTTCTGTGTGTTCATTGGTCATCCTGTGTGTCAATCACTGCCAGTCTGTGCACCATCATATACCTGTGTGTGTATTATGACATCTCCCCCTTTTTTAAAACAAAAATGTGTGCAGGTCAATAAATAGTGAGTGTGTGTGTACAGGAGCCTGACTATATACAAAGTATGCTAACGCATTTACATGGGAAGGTGCCTAGTGCAGATAGAGGGCAGATAACAAAGTAGGAAAAAACAATATGTACAGATGTGTAAACGGAGCATAAGGTAATGCAACATTCAGTCTATAAATTCAGTCTCTGTGGCGGGCGATGAATTCTGGTTGACCGCCTTAAGGGTGGGTCAGGGGTCGCCTGCGCTTGGATGGGCGGAACTGCCTCCAATGTAGAGGTCGGTAGAATAACTGGCAGATTGGTGGCCTCGTGGAAGTGCGCATCCTGAGGAACCAGCATGGGAGGCGGGACATCACGGTCAGGTGGCGGGCGTGGAAGGAGCCATCATGCATGCGAACAAGGAAGGATCTCGGGGCCACTTGCTTAACCACCACAGCTGTGGCAGACCAGCCACCGTCAGGTAGCTGAACACAAACTCGGTCAGCAGGGACCAGAGCAGGGAGGTCCGTGGCGTGGGTGTCGTACGCCGACTTGCATTGGGCCCGAGACTGTTGCATGCTTTGTAGGACCGGAAAGTTATCAAGGTCCGGAATGTGGATAGCAAGATCCCCAGCTGTAGAGAGGAAGAGAGCGATCTTCCTGGCATCCGATGCGGCTTCGAGGTCGGTGGCTTCGAGATATAGCTGGAACTTATGCTTGAAATTTTTCAGTTAGCACCGAGGTTGCCGGCGATGCGGAGCTGCGGGGGAGGGCGGACGCTGTCTATGTTACCGGATGGCTGATCGCTGGTCAAAGGCAGATTATCTCAAGGTAGGTCCGTCAAACTCGAGCATGACTCACTGGTACCATGATGTTTTGGGTATGCTAGGTCTGCGAGAACTGCGTTTACTGCTGTGGGGAGAGAGACAGACTTCCAACACTTGAAGAAATACACTATGCTGACTTGACTGGAGACCTGAGGCTAACCTGACCAGACCATCTTACTACCACATGGTGTATGTTCTAGTTGCTGCTCACGAGTTCTGACTGTCTCAGAGGCTGGATCCCGAAAGAGCGGGAAAACTAGTGCCCTCTGACTATATAGTGGTCGTGTCCTGTCTGGTGATTGCTGTGTTCGGTGTGTTCACTGGTCATCCTGTGTGTCAATCACTGCCTGTCCGCACTCCATCATATACCTGTGTGTATATTATGACACCCTATAATCAGTGAAGCCAGGTGAAGTGACACAAACTATTGCCCAAGAGTATCAGAATCACCAGCAAAATCATTCTGAATGATTTGGCCCTTGCCCCCCAAGACCTGTCGGTAGCTTTAGACACAGTTGGTCACACTATCCTCTTCCAATGCCATTCAAAGAACCAAGAACAAAGAACAATACAGCACAGGAACAGGCCCTTCGGCCCTCCAAACCTGTGCCGATCACGTATCCTATCTGGACCAACTGCCTGCATCCTTCTATACCCCGTCTCTTCATGTGCCTATCCAGATAAATATCAAAGGTCGCTAACATATCTGCCTCAACCACCTCACTTGGCAGTGCATTCCAGGCTACCACCACTCTCTGTGTAAAAAAGGTGCCCCGCACATCTCTACTGAACCTTTCCCCCCTCACCTTGAACTTGTGCCCCTTGCAATTGTCATTTCCGCCCTAGGAAAAAGCCTCCAACTGTTCACCCTATCTATACCCCTAATAATTTTATAAACTTCAATCAGGCCGCCCCTCTCTCTCCAGGGAGAACAATCCAAGTTTATTCAATCTCTTCTCATAGCTAGTACCTGTCATACCGGGCAAAATCCTGTTGAACATTTTCAAAGCCTCCACGTCCTTCTGGTAGTGCGGTGACCAGAATTGGACACAGGTATTCCAAATGTGGCCTAACCAACGATCTGTATAACTGTAACATAATTTACGATCTTTTATACTCGATACCCCATCCTGTGAAGGCAAGCATGTCATATGCTTTATTTACCACCATTTCCACCTGTGCTGCCACTTTTAAGGATCTGTGGATCTGCATGCCCAGATCTCTCTGTGTCTCTATGCTCCTGATGGTTCTGCCATGTACTTTTTAGCTCCCACCTGAATTGGATCTTCCAAAATGTGTCACCTCGCATTTGTCCGGGTTAAATTCCATCTGCCATTTCTCTGCCGAATTTTGCAGCCTATCTATATCCTGTTGTATTCTCTAACAATCTTCATCACTATCCGCAACTATTATCCAAAAATCCAGCATTAATTTCCACATGTACGCTAACGGCATCCACATTTGCCTCACCGCCACGTCTGTCAATCCCTCCAAATTGTCAGACTGCTTACCTGATATCCAGCACTGGATTAGCAGAACTTTCAGCCAGTTAAATATGGGAAGTACGGAACCCCATACCTCAGTTCTTGCCACCAACTTCATTCCTTTCCCTGGAGACTGACACTGAACCAGATTGTTTACAACCTCAGTGTAATATTTGACCCTGAGTTGACCTTTCAACTACATACCCACGTCATCACTAAGACCACTTGTTTCCACCTCCTTGTTTGCCTCTACTCCTACCATGCATACAATCCATAGGAAGCACCGCAGCAACTTATTAAGGTTTCTTTGTCAGCACCTTTCATGTGAGAGACCTTAACCATCCAGAAGGATAATGGTAAATGTGATGACTTCTTCTGCTGGGTAAAGCTTGTATTTTCTATTGAACAATGTCCCCTTAAGATCAAATAGGGGTGAGCGTAGCTGAAAGAGGTTGATTGGTTTTCTGATTCCATCATTAGATTCCAAGAAATGCCCATGTGATATGGGTGGCACGGCGGCGCAGTGGTTAGCACTGCTCCAGGGACCAGGGTTCAATTCCGGCCTTGAGCGACTGTCTGTGGAGTTTGCACTTTTTCCCAGTGTCTGCGTGGGTTCCCTCCAGGTGCTCTGGTGTCCTCCCACAGTCCAAAGATTTGCAAGTTAAGTGGATTGGCCGTGCTAAAATTGCCCCTTAGTGTCCAAAAGGTTAGGTGGGGTTACAGGGTTGCGAGGATAGGGTGGAGGTGTGGGCTTGAGTGCTTTTTGCAGGGGCTGGCGCGGACTCGATGGGACGAATGGCCTCTTCCTGCACTGTAACCTGTACGATTTTAGGATTTGAAGTTGCCAAAAGCAATGAAGAGCTAAAAAGCAAAGGGTAATTAGGAAGTTAATTGCAATAGGGCTGGGTCAGCCAGTGCTTTCTGTTGACAGTTCAGAACATACTGAGAATCTGTGTAAAGAACCAAGCCAGTTTCTCTCAGAGTGGAACAGTTTTGAGTTTAACAGTCTTTGAACAGATTCTGGTGTTGAAGTCGATATCTGGGAGGAGAGCAGAGACTGTGTTACTGTGCGTGGTTTACAGTTGGAAAGAACAGAGGGTGGCATGATGGGACAGTGGTTAGCACTGCTACCTCACAGCGCCAGGGACCCGGTTTCAATTCCGGCCTTGGGTAACTGTCTGTGTGGAGTTTGCACGTTCTCCCCGTGTCTGTGTGGGTTTTCCGGGTGCTCCGGTTTCCTCCCACAGTCCAAAGATGTGCAGGTTAGGTGACTTGGTCATGCTAAATTTCCCCTTAGTGTTCAGAGATATGCAGGTTAGGTGGATTTACGGGGATAAGGTAGGGTGCTCTTTCAGAGGGTTGGTACAGATTCAATGGACTGAATGGCCTTCATCTGCACTGCAGTTATTCTCTGCAAAACCAATAGAGCAATGGATTGTGGATTGTACAAGATCCATTGCTGCTCTTTCAGTGGCCTGAAATTTACATTTGGGGGCCAAGTGCACAATTGACCCGGCCAAATGTAAAATTTCATCATATGAAGTTGGGCGTGCTTCCCGACATCATTGCACTTGCATGCAATTTTGAGGTCGAGGACGCAACTCAAATGCACGGCCGCCACAATAAAAGGGCCGATTAGGGTCATCAACAAGCCAATGAATAACGATTTTACGCTGCCCGAGTGATTTTCAGCACATCGCATGGGCAAAATTGATGGGACACTGATCTTTATTTGTGCATTTTCTCATCGAAGGACAGAATAAATGTCCCCTAGAGCGACAGCACTTTCTCTGTCTTTCTGTGTGTGCACAGAGTGCAGGAGGCTGTGCACTTGGTGTTGAGTGTCAATGCAGTGCTCATGCTTGACGTGAGCTCCTCCATGACAAGATCATGGCATATAATCCCTCAAGAATCTGTACCACGTCACCCCGTGCATCCCGCTGGACATACAGCACTTGCCACCTGATGTACATCTCCGAAGGCTCATCATTTGCCTTGGGCTCAGCACGGTCCTGGTCTCCAGCCATGGCCCCACTGTCAATGCCCTGGGACCTCTCTGCCTCTGCCAGCTCCTCATGTGAATGTGATGTGCCCCCACTCTTTTTGCATTATTTGTGGAACTGACGGCCTAATGCCCACAGACCTGTGAGTACCTGATCTGGTGCCTGGTTCTGGGAGACACTCTGATGGCTGGTGCAGGAGCGATGTCTACCTGGGAGATTAAAGTGGGTTCCTTGGGATCGCCTGTGGCTCCCGCGGATGACGCCTCTGTGGAAGAAAGGAAGGTCACTCTGCAAGCTAGGTGGACTGAGGAGACGATGCAGACCTGCTGCATGGTGCCATTCTCATTGGAGTTTCAATGGGCACTCTGGCTGCAACAGTTCACTTTCTGATGAGAGGAGACCTTGATGTTCCCAGGACACACGGCAAATGCGTCTGTGACCTCCACTCGTAACATCATCTGAGACCCCTGCTTCACCACAACCGGAGGAGTGGGCTGACCAGCTGTACTCCAGCCCCAATGCATCACTTTCATGCTTCACGAGCAGATCTGACATTTCCCCACTGGCTCTGCAACACCCCACGGCATTATGACTTGTCTTCTCCCGACAGGAAGCAATAGAAAGCCTCAATTAGTGCGCTGGCACCCCGAAGGACCATTCCAGTTGCCCCCTCACCTGGGCATTGATCTGACACATCTGTGGTACACCTCCCCTCCAGTGCACCGAGGACAATTGTGCTGACATTCCATTCTTGGCGGGTCAGGCTTCAGTGTCAGTTGGCACTGACACTCAGAGCTCTGAGCACACAGAGGAAGACGTCCAACTACACCTCTCCGCTCAGGTCCGTACCATCTCTGCACTGACCCTTGCCAACTGCAGAAGAGTATTGAACCTTTTCCAGCACAGAAGCCACACGCAGCGCACCACGTCATGCTCACTGACCTGGAGGGGGACCTCTGTCCATGTCTTTTTATTCAAGTGGAGCAACTCCTCTTGCCATCCCTGGGCAGGAGAATTTATCACCAGCCACTGACCTCCTCCACCATGCACTCAGCAGAGAAACGGGGAATGGGGGGGGGGGGGGTGGAGTACCCGACCAACCTGCCCTCTCACACTCTATGAGAACCAGGGCTGAGGCCATGACGGCAGAACAAGGACAATTATTGGAATTCTTCCAGGCGGTTCCCTCAACACATCTCCCACCCCTCCCCCAATAACTCCTGCAGCCTTCAGGGGCCTCTTCCATTTATACCATCCACCCCCCCCCCCCCCCCCCCCCCCCCCCAGGTCCACATTGAATCCGGCGCCCAACGTGTTCACACCCCCGCACGCTGAAAATCCAACCATCAGCCGTGTTTCACATAAGGTGGGCCTTAAATGGCCAAGCAGCGTAACATCACATTGTCAACGCAATCTCTGCCAGGAGCGAGTTCTTCATTCCGCCTGGACCACGTTTGGGTGCACCCCGAGTGTGGTGAATGTAATATAGTTGTATATATGTTAATTCACACTGTCTTTGTAAGCGCAGTAGCGCTATCCTACCACTAGGGGGAGTAGCACTGGGAGCACTCAGGAATTTGTACTGGGCTCCACCCTTGGTTCCGCCCATGACTCCTTCCCCTAGTGCAGCTGTATAAATACCCTTGTCCAGAGTCAGCCTGAGTTCACTACGAGTTCATCGACAGGTAACATGCTGGCTCTGAAGTAAGTCAATTAAAGCCTAGATTCACATCGGAAACACGTGTCTGGTGAATTGATGGTTCCATCACCGAGGAAAAAATTCAGGCCAGGGTTGCTGGGGCCCTCCAGACCCTCTGACGAGATTGGAGAGGGGAGTCTCTGGGAATTCAATGTCCTTCAGATCTGTTGTGACCTGAGTGAGAGACTGCAAGAACATTCTGAGACATGCTCCCTGTCGGTGGAAACCTCATCCGGGGACTTCAGATGGAATACGGCTGCGACTCAAGGGCTGAATTGCCTGAGTGTGAAGCGAGAGACCCAACATGATGGTGGCCAATTGGAAAGGCTCTTGGTCGCATATTTGTGCAGGAAGCAATATGAGTGCTTGTAACTACATCATGGGGCATTTCTTTGTTGTATTGATTATTTAAGATGAAAGTTACCTTTTGATTTGAAATATCCTTCATCTGTTAATTAAAGTTTCAATAATGTTTTTGTTGCTGTTAGTTACAGTGAATGTTTCAAGAAGTGAAATCTTGTCCTTCAGCTTTCTTTCCAGTGAGTTTGTAGGGATTCCTTTCTTTTAAAAGTTATCTGTTTCTAGCGTGGTTGCAATACCAGAGGTTCCACTCCCAATAATACACAATCCTGACTTCGACATAAATCACGGTCACCAGCTCCCCACCGAAATGCACCAATGGAATACCTTCACTGTGCAGGTTGCAGTGTTTTAAGATGGAGGCCCACCATTATCTTTTTAAGGATAACTCGGATGCACAACAAATGCTGGCCTTTCCAGGGATGAATGCAGTCCGAGAAGGATTTTTTTTTTTAAATAGTCCCTGAGTTAAACAAGTTACACAAGTTTGAACCATCACTGCTGGAAAGCTAGACTCTTATAATGCATGATGTGGAGATACCGGCGTTGGACTGGGTTGAGCGCAGTAAGAAATCTTACAACGCCAGGTTAAAGTCCAACAGGTTTGTTTCGAATCACTAGCTTTCGGGGCACTGCTCCTTCAACAGCTGTGCTCCAAAAACTAGTGATTTAAAACAAACCTGTTGGACTTCAACCTGGTGTTGTAAGACTTCTTACTGTCCTATAATGCAGGCATCAGAGATAAAGTCAGTCACAAATATGATCATATTTTCACAGCTTTTCACAGTAACTTCATTGAAGCCTACTTGTGACAATAAGCGATTTTCATTTCATTTTCATTTCATTTCATTTTTCATTTCATTTCAGGTTAAGCATGGAGAATTAAAATAATTATTGGTTCTTAAGAGCGCTACTATAGGGGCTGGTTTAGCTCACTCGGCTAAATCGCTGGCTTTTAAAGCAGACCGCGCAGGCCAGCAGCACGGTTCGATTCCCGTACCAGCCTCCCCGGACAGGCGCCGGAATGTGGCGACTAGGGGCCTTTCACAGTAACTTTATTTGAAGCTTACTTGTGACAATAAGTGATTTCCATTTCATTCATACCTCATATTTAAACAGTATTTAATATAATGTAGCTAATATCATCATCAGGTTAAACATTGAGAATTAAAATAATTATTGGTTCTTAAGAGCGTTACATTACCTCAGAGCTAATATTATACACTTAAGAGCATAAATAATTATTGCAATTCAAAATCAATTAATTATAGTATCAACATAGGCATGTGTCAGAAGTGGAATTAGTTACGTGACTTCTCAATACAAATCTGGATAGATCCAATTAATATTCACTATTATGTTTCAATCTTTGTTACCCTCCTTTCAGTTATTCCCCCCCCCCCCCCTCTCTCTCTCCTCTCTGTACTTCAGTGAGGCACGTAGCCTGGAGCACAGAACAAAGTCTGCCGCTTGAGTGATTTTATCAAGTTGATCTCCGTATAGAGATTAATAGGCCAACCCATGGAAAATTGGTATTTTCTCAGAGAGTCAAAAACATACAAATTATAATACATTAACCTACCTTAAAAATAACTTCAATGCTTCTCACATGAGGCACAAAATATAAGGTCCTGAGTAAAATGAATATCGGCTTGGATTTTGTGATAAGTGAGGCTCTCAGTGCTCTCAGTTATAACAGAGGAAGGCAGCAATTTCAAGCATCAACTCATGTGAACATGAACACAGAAATCTGCAAGATGTTGGTTGATTTGATCTACAGCTCCACAAGCTTTGCTACATTGGCACCTCACCAAGAAGACATAATGTTGAAGCACTTGCCAACCCGATACTCTATAAACTCATCAGAAAATGTTAGGGCTGGTCGATTCCAGTATGATGAATTTAACAGCATGATGAATTTTAAATTACTTTTGAACAACCTCTCATGCCCTGAAAACTCGCTTTTCCAATTCTGGAGTCTCATTCCTTCACAACGTTGTTATTATAGAATCATAGATTTTACAGTGCAGAAGGAGGCCATTCAGCCCATCGAGAAATGCCTCCAAACAGTGGAGAGTTTTCTCCCTGAGTCCCATTGACACCAATTTTGTAGCGGGTCCTCGATGCCACAGTGTGGGTTAATTAAGTGCTGCATTGATATGAGGGTGAGTCACTCTCGTCGCACTTCTGGAATTCAGATTTTTTTCCATCACGTTTGGACCAGGTAGTCAAATGGTCCTGGCAGAACTGAAACTGAACATTGATGAATGGGTTATCAGTGAGTAAGTGTCACTTGATACTTGCTGACAGCAAATGCCATCATTTTGCTGGGTGTCTGAAAGTGGACTGACAGGATGCTAATTGGCTGGATTAGATTAACCCTGCTTTCTGCTAGGCTGGCAATTGGCTGGATTGGATTTGTCCTGCTTTCTGCGGATAAGGCAATTTTCTGCTTTGTCGGTTCGTGGCCAGTTTTGCAACTGTATTGGAGATGCTTTAAATTGATTCATCTTAATAACTTTTATTCACAGGTAGTCTGCTTTCTGTCTGTCACAATTCTCTGTGGTTGTCTACTGAAGTGAACTTATCAAGGTAATATTGAACCGGAGCATGTCATCATAAATAACTTTGTGCACAAAGTCACGCTTCGTATGACATTTGTTCAGACTTGTGAGAGTGACCTTTGTATCGAGTGAGAGCTCAGATCATAACAGGCAATTGTTCAGATACTGTGCTTTTTAAAGACATAGTGCTGGGTTTTCTGTCCCGAGATGCCCGGATCGCATCCCCGATGGGACAGCGCATAATCGGAGAAAAATCAGGATCAACGCTGGGCACCCTATGGTCCAGCCCTCAGTGATTCTCTGGTCCCCATGGCAAGGAAACACTTTGCGTGGATCACCAAGGAATTACCCCTTTTGCCCACCGCAAGGTCCACCACGCCATGGCCACGCTGATAGAGACCAACCAAGCCCAACCGAGGATCACCTGCCACTCTGAAAAATGCCCAGCCTGCCCACCCTGGCTCAACCATACACCGCACCCACCCAGCCCTTTTTAAAAATCAACTCGAACAATAGCAGGTTACAAGTAGATTCTTAACCTGAAAATAGTAGTTCCCGTTAACAGCACTTTAACAGAACATGCAGCTCTCATTCCACTTAGACAGTAGACAAAGGCAATACTTGCATTTATGAAGCAATTTTTCTTCTGTTAAGGACATTCATTGAGAACCCTTTTATAAAGCCAGCCCCAATGGCAACTTTCATGATCTCTCTCGGTTAATTTCTAAACCTTTTTCCTGTACCTGTTCAAAAACAGGATTATTTTCTCTCTCTCTCTTTCTAAGCTCTGCTCGGTCCCTCAAATAAACGTTCTCTGGGGTTTCCATACTTGAACCTATCATCATTATCCTGGCTGTTGATGGCCCACTCGCGTATATAAAAAAGAACAGAGCCATGCTAATTTGATATGCAACTAACCACCCATTGACGGACAAAGAGGCCATCAGGCTCTGTAATGGGCTAATAGCTGGTCAGACAGGAGTATCCCAAAGAACAATGGATCTGGGGCACCCTGTGTATTGCCAGTAATGGGTTTAAGTCAGACTGGGACAATGTAACTTGGCCAGATATGGGTATATCCCTCTGGCTTCATGCTAGCAGTATTTTTCTTCAATCGGATTAACCACTAAATTGCCTGCTCTGTCTTCAATCTATTTTCTGGACGCAATTTCCTAATATCTCCCTCACATAACATGTCCGTGTTTTAAGCAAGGCTGTAAGGAGGTCAAGAGCTGACGACCCTAGAAGAACCCAATCGAAGCATCAGTGAGCAGGTTATTGCTGAGTAAGTGCCGCTTGATAGCACCGTTGATGACCCCTTCCAGCAATTTACTGATAGTTGAGAGTAAGGAGTGATTATTAGTTGGGTTGGATTTGTTCTGCTTTTTGTGTACAGGACATACCTGGGCAATTCTCCAGATTGCCGGGTAGATGCCAGTGTTGTAGTTGTACTGGAACAGCTTGGCTAGAGGCGCAGCAAGTTCTGGAGTACAGGTCTTCGGTATTATTGCCGGAATATTGTCAGGGCCCAAACCCTTTGCAGTATCTAGTGTCAACAGCCATTTTTTGATATCACGTGGGGCAAATCAAATTAGCTCAAGCTGGTATCTATGATGCTAGCAACCTTCGGAGGAGACTGAGATGGATCATCCACTCTACACGTCTGGCTGAAGATTGTTGCGAATGCCTCAGCCTTGTCTTTTGCCCTGATGTACTGGGCTCCTCCATTATTGAAGATGGTGATATTTGTGGAGCCTCCTCTTATTATCCACCGCCATTCACAATTTAATGTGGCAGTATTGCCGAGCTTTGATCTGATCTATTTGTTGTGGGATCGCTTAGCTCTGTCTATCACTTGCTGCTTATGTTGTTTGGCACACAAGTAGTCCTGTGTTGTAACTTCACCAGGTTGACACCTCATCTTAGGTCTGCCTGATGTTGCTCCTGGCATGCTCTCCTGCACTCTTCATTGATTCTCTGGCTTGGTGGTAATGGTAGAGTGGGGGATATGCCGGGCCATGAGGTTGCAGATTGTGGCTGAATACAATTCTGCTGCTACTAATCGCCCACAGCGCCTCATGGATGGCCAGTCTGGAGTTGTTATATCTCGAAGACTATCCCATTAGCATGATGAAAGTGCCTCTCATAGAACATAGAACATACAGTGCAGAAGGAGGCCATTCGGCCCATCGGCCTGCCCCAACCCACTTAAGCCCTCACTTCCACCATATTCCCCGAACCCAATAACCCTTCCCAGCCTTTTTTGGTCACTAACGGTAATTTATCATGGCCAACCCACCTAACGTGCACGTCTTTGGACTGTGGGAGGAAACCGGAGCTCCCGGAGGAAACCCACGCAGACATGGGAAGAACGTGCAGACTCCCCACAGACAGTGACCCAGCAGGGAATTGAACCTGGGACCCTGGCGGAAGCCACAGTCCTAACCATTATGCTACCGTGCTGCCCAATAATAATCACTTATTGTCACAAGTAGGCTTCAATGAAGTTACTGTGAAAAGACCCTAGTCGCCACATTCCAGCGCCTGTTCGGGGAGGCTGGTACGGGAATTGAACCCGCACTACTGGCCTTGTTCTGCATTGCAAGCCAGCTATTTAGCCCACTGTGCTAAACCAGCCCCTGCAACATGGTGGATGGTATGCTCAATATGAAGATGGAACTTCTTCTCCACAAAGACTGTGTGATAGTCACTCCTACCAACACTGTCATGGACAGATACATCTCTGGTAGGCAGGTTGGCAAGGATGAGCTCTAGTATGTTTTTCCCTGTTGTTGGCTCTCTCACCACCTGTCACAGACCCAGTCTAGCAGCTACATCCTTTCGGACCCGGCCAGCTCAGTCAGTAGTGATGCTGCCGAGCCATTCTTGGTGATGGACATTGAAGTCCCCCACCCAGAGTACATTCTGTGCCCTTGCCACCCTCAGTGTTTCCTCCAAGTGGCGTTCGGCATGGAGGAGTACTGATTCATCAACTTACTGTGAACATCAGCTTACTGGTAATCAGCAGGAGGTTTCCTTGCCCATGTTTGACCTGAAGCCATGAGACTTCATGAAGTCCAGAGTCGATGTTGAGGACTCCCAGGACAACTCCCTCCTCACTGTGTACCACTGTGCTGCCACCTCTATTGGGTCTGTCCTGCTGGTGGGACAGGACATGCCCAGGAATGATTGTAGTGGTGTCTGGGACATTGCCTTTAAGGTATGATTCTGTGAGTATGACTATGTCAGGCTGTTGCTTGACTAGTCTGTGAGGCAGCACTCTCAACTTTGGCACAAGCCCCCAGTTGTTAGTAAGGAGGAGTTTGCAGGGTTGGCAGGGCTGGGTTTGCTGTTGTCATCAGGGTCGGCTCAAGGCACCGGCAACTCGGGCTGTCGCCCGGGGCGCCATGTGCTCGGGGGCGCCAGAGACTCGGGTCCCGCGCATGCGCAGTTGGGCCGGTGCCAATCAGCGCATGTGCGGTGGCCGCCCGCCCCCAGGGCGGCCCCCCGGCTCGGTCCGCCCCCCCCCCCGGTCCCCCCCCCGCCCCCCCTCGGGTCCGCCCCCCTCGGGTCCGCCCCGCCCTCGGGTCCGCCCCCCGCCCCGCCCTCGGGTCCGCCCACCCCCCCCGCTTCCCCCCCCCCCCCGCGTCCACCCCCCCCCTCGGGTCCGCCCCTCCTCGCCCCCCCCCCCCTCGGGTCCGCCCCTCCTCGGCCCCGCCACCCCGCCCCCCCCTCGGCCCCGCCCCCCCTCGGCCCCGTCCCGCCCCCCCCCGGCCCCCCCCCCCCGCCCCCCCCGGCCCCCCCCCCCCCCCAAGGGCGCCGAAGTTCAGCTTGCCCGGGGCGCCAGCAACCCTAGAGCCGGCGCTGGTTGTCATCTCCAGTGCCTAGGTCGATGCCAGGTGATCCTTTCGATTTATTTCCTTTTTATTGACTTTGTAGCAGTTTGATACAATTGATTGGCTTGCTCGGCCATTTCAGAGGGCATTTAAGGGTCAACTATATTGCTGTGGATCTGGAGCCTCATGTAGGCCAGACCAGGTGAGGACCCAAGATTTGCTTCCCTCAAGGGCATTAGTGAACCAGTTCTGTTTTTTTTTACTACAATTGACAATGGTTTCATGGTCATCATTAGACATCAATTCCAGATATTTATTGGATTCAATTTCCACCAGTGCTCCAGAACTTCCACCGTCTACTGAGTTCGGATTCAAACCCAGATCCCCTGAGTCTCTGGATCTCAAGTCCAGTGACATAACCATCAAACCTTTGTACCCAGGGAGCCAACTGAACAAAATAACAGCAACGTGGAATCAGTGCATCACTACCAGCCAAGGAACAGCTACTGTACACTTCTCTGTTTTATTCTTATCAACTGTTAAACTCCTAAAGGCCTATCCTCTTACTCTGGCATATGCACTGGTGCGTGTTTGAGCTGGTTGTGATTTACCTAGTTATTTTTTTTAGTTGAGGAAATAATTTCAATAAACATACCCTGTTCTTTGGTTAACTGAAGAAACCCTCCCTGACAAATTCTTTACTGTCTAAGAACATAAAAGATTGGAGTTTTATTGCATTGGTAAAACATGTCCTCTCTAAATTCACAAAACAAACCTCTTACAATCAAACCCCGGAGTAGGAAATGTCATGATATGCAGACGTGCAGATAATGATATACAGACAGGAACAGACAGGCAGCTAATGAACACAGATAACAGGACATGACCAATTAGCTGACAGGACACTCAGGGGTGGTACCTCACTATAAAAGGCACAAGGCACTCACACTCCACCTCTTTCCACTGATGAACATCTACAGAGTGAGTCAGGGTGTATGTACAGTATCACACCTCCAGCACGTGGCTAAGAGCTAGTCTGGTTCAGTCAGACAGAGTAACCACACTTAGGTTAGCAGAGAGTCAAACTCACAGAGAACTGTGCTAACTGTGCTACTGGTTCAATAAATCAGATTGAACTAACTTCAAGGTCTGGTGTATCTTTTGGTTAAAGCTGCATCCAGTTGCAGCCTGTGTTACCCCAGAGTACATAACACATCAGGAAAATTGGAGAGTCATTTTACCCTCCTCACATGGTCGCAGCACAGTATGAAGCTATTTTTAGTCAACAGCACAAAACTCTGCACAAAATTGTCTGCCTCACTCAGAAATACCGTAAATAATCAGTGAATGCAGGATAAAGTTAAACTTTCAACCATATTTTGCAGAAGCAAGGCATCTCACAGCCTTCCTTGTAAGTTAGATGTGTTTGTGCATGTTTAGCATCCAGGACCTTGGTGTGTCCCCTTACCAAGCCAAATTTAAGAACAGACCAATAAACAGGAGAAGGAATGAGGGTGAACTCAAGGTCAAATCGGGTCCAGAAAGAGCAAATGAAGGAACAAAAGAGAAAGATTCAATTGAGAAGGAGAGACGCAATAAGAGACAGAAAGGAAAAGTAAGGAAAAAAATATTGAAATTTGGCAATTGATAAATCTCCTTAAACAATTGGTTACCCGAAGGAATGGATCTCCACAATTGCTAAATTTAACTGTCTGTGGTGAGATTAACCAGAAAATTAATTAACAAATGCGGAAACCTCATGAAATTCACAGGAGGGTGAAGAGTGAGATGTCGTTTTCATCAGGCCAATTGTAGAGTGACAGAAAACAGGCAGCAACTTCACAATGTGTCTCCCTCACCACAAGGTGCGAATTGTTCACACAACATTATTTGTTCTACTAAATCTGGCCCATTGATGATCAGATGTTTTATAGGATGATAGAAATAACATCTGTAAACCACAACAGGCAAAAATTAAATATGTTTTGTTTGCTGACCATGAGGATCGTGGATTCGTTCCCAAAGAGTTTTAATAACTTGGAAGATTTATTTGTCAGTAGTTAACGCTATTGGGTTGAAATCATGCCTGATGTAAAAAGTTTCCCTTGACGTGTAAAAGGCTTTCTCACACTCGAGTGATCATCATCACCACAAGCACAGCACGATAGCACAGAGCTGCATTGTCAGTTTGACTCATAGTAGCATTCTCAAAGGTGATGGGTTGTTGCTCCTTTCAAAAGACTTGAGCAAGTGAACTAGGCACTGGAGTACTGAGGAAGTGACGCACTGTCCTATGCATAAGATGTTAAACTAGCATCATTGCTTGAGGTAGATGTTGGGAATCCCACTGGACTATTCAAAGAACAGTGAACCTTACGGTATTGCTCTGGGCAATATTTCTCCGAAAGTAATATCCTAAATAATTGTTTTCTTTCAATGCTGATCGTGGGAGTTTGCTGTGAATAAGTAGGCTCCTGTATTCTGCTTCACAACAATATCCAGTGCATTTCAAACTAATTGATGTCAAATGAAATTTTTCTGGGGAATATGATAAGGTGCTGCCGAAATGTTGGACTTCTTTATTTCTTCAGTACAACAGAGATTGAGCTGATTGGAGTTCAAGCATCTGTATTTGGATCTGCTTTGGCTAGGTGTAAACTAAGATGACACGTAGCCCTTCGCTACGTGTCATGGTAGGTTAACGCATTCCAGTGCCAACGAATGGGAAAATTTGGATGGTGAACGTTCTGGAATTTTAGTTAATCATTTTGAGATCAGGTGGAAGTTATGCAAAATTTTCTCACAGGAACTTAATTGGCTGCAGCGGTCGGATAGATTCGGAAGCAAGGAGTCAGTCGGATCTTTGTTTTCCATACTCTACAAAGGAACACAAGAAATAGGAGCAAGGCCATTTGAGTTCTGTTCTGCCATTCAATAAATCATGACTGATCTTCAAGCTCATCTTAAGTTTGCAACTATGTCTCTACATCCTCTTTCTCGTTGATTGAAGCCTTGACAACTATCTAAAACTTTCGAAAAGCGGATAAATTGGTAACCTGACCCAAATTAACGTGATTAATATATTATTTTGCTGCAGAAAGTACAAAATGATGTTGTGAAATAACACTCTTTCCTGTTGAAAATCCCAAAGGCTATATTCACTGAATCACAAGTTGAAGACAGCAAAACATAATTTTGAGCAATGACGTGATGAATTACAAGATGAAAATACATCAAAATATGAAGCAATGGATCATTGGGAACAAAGAGCAGAGAAGATAAGGAAGCACCTAACTGAAACCATCATGTTTTTGATGATGGATAGTTACTAAGAATAGGAACGTATTACACTGGACTGGTCCCAAGTTCAGCAAGGTTACTAACTGTGATGATTAATATATGTCCCTGAGAATCCATGGTCTATGCTGTACTCCTAATGTCTTTAAAGTGTCATGGTGCATTCTGTCATCCTCATTCAATATTTTGCAGGTAAATGTATGAAAGGAGAGGGAAGAGGAAAGGAGAGGGGCTGTTTAGCACAGGGCTAAATCGCTGGCTTTGAAAGAAGACCAAGCAGGCCAACAGCACGGTTTGATTCCCGTAACAGCCTCCCCGAACAGGTGTCGCAATGTGGCGACTAGGGGCTTTTCACAGTAACTTCATTGAAGCCTACTCGTGACAATAAGTGATTTTCATTTTTCAAGGTGCAGCCTTCGCTCAGCTCCAACATGCCAAAACCAGCATTCCAATCAACACATAAAACAAACAATGCTTCCCTGTCTGCCAAAAGGCAGGGGGCGGGATTCTCCGATCGCCAAAATTGCATTCGGTGATTGGCCGGAGAATCCCTGTTTACGTCGGATTGGTGATGCCAGTTTTGCAATGCTCACCCCCACCCCCCACAAAAACGGTGTACTCGGGGAATACGGTGCACGCCGTATGGATGACCGCAGGACGTCACCTGAGGCCATCCCCCGAGGCTCCGCCCCCCCCCCCCCCCCCATGGGCCAAGTGCCCGCCGGCATGGGACACGTGTGCTCACACCATTCAGGGACCTCTCATGGCGGCTGTGGGCTGAATCCAGCGCTGCCACAGTCGGGCAGGAGGAGCCGTTCCGCTGGCAAGGCGACTTCGGCGAGGACAGAGGGGACTAGTGGGGGGGGGGGGGTCTGAGGGTGGTGAGACTGGTTACAGGGGTGCAGTTTTTAGCATGCCAGGTCTGCGCTTGGCTGGCGCCATATTGTATTTTGCGGCCGCCGCAAGCCACTGCAGACCTCCGCCGTGCACATGCGTGGCCACTGTAATGGATAATATGGAAACATGTGTCATTTGAAGCATGGAAGTCTGGCAATATCTGGTCTGAGAGAAACATGAGAGAATACAGGGCAAGATCCCACAAAGGGTTAACAGCAGCTGCAAAGAGCAGGATAGTAAAATGCAGATTCTTTATCCCAAGCAGGCTTAGCAAGCAAACAGGATTTTTGTATGAAGCTAAAAACAATGGCTCACACCTTCATTGAAATTAACTATCTTAGTAAGCATCTGGAAAAGCATGGATGAAGGTCTCAGTTGAGCTAAGTGATAAATGTAAACCTTTCAAGTTATAACCAAGTAGATTTTTAGCATTACGCTAAAAGCAATGTTTCACACCTCCATTGAAATTAACTATCTTAGTAAGCATCTGGAAAGGGAAGGATGAGGTTCAGTTGAATTTGGTGACAATTCTAGATGTGAAATTCTGCTAACATCAGGGAAATTAAAAGAAAATTGGAGACTGTCAGTCTACGAGAAACATAATTTAAAGCCAAAATCAAAGTCACAATTATGAGCTGGGGACACAATTGGAAAATATAACTATAGAAATGACAGGAATTAAAAGTAACACCCCTTGAAACCAAAGCATTTTTGAATATCACAAAGGAACTTTGAACATCATAAAGGAAACAATGTAATCAGAGACCTGAGAGGTGAAGTCATGTCAAAATGAATACTTAGTTGTATTAGAATGTTTAGATCAAAGATACTTTTAACAATCCAAGTGAAATAAAAGCTACTTTACAATAAAGTCATAAAAACTTAATAACTGTTAGAAAGAGAATATAAACCCAGAGACCAGAGCAGGAACAACCAGAACTCAGAGACAGGAGAGAAACAGAGAAGGAACAAGAGAAGCAAGCAGAGTCAGCTTACAGCCAGCTCGGTCATGGGAAAGATAAGACATAGCAGCCGAGCTAAAACAGCTAATACATCTAAGGAAGACTAGATTTTAAAGAGGAGGCAGAATCAGCTCAGAGTCAGCTCAGAGGCAGAGGGCAGAGTCAGCAGAGCCAGCTCTCACAGCTCGGTACATGGGAAAGATAGGACACAGCAACCGAGCTAACCAGCGAATACATCTAAAGAAGACCAGATTTTAAAAAGAAGATTGATTGTCAAGTTGGGCCTGAAGGTCCCGTCAACCAACCAGAAGGATCCAGAAACAAGATCATTTTACTTTTCTGTAAAGTACCGTTTCAAATAACTTAAAAGTTTTAACCTGAAACAGTGGTTATCAGCCTACTTTACTTACTTAGCAATGCAGGACCCAGGATATCGATGCTACTAAGGGGTAAGTGGGTAAAATTCTTCGGTGAAGGTATGGGTTATACCGGGGGATAACTTGAAAATATAGTTTGACTTGAATAGCACCCACCAAAGCCTGCATCAGAGTCAGGGAGTGAGAATCCATGTTCACCATTTAGAATGTCGGCCCTTTTTGGTATAGGGGGACGTCTAAGAATAGTGGTGAGTTTTCAACAACATCACAGACCCGGCCATTCTCCGGCCGTATCTGCAGGTAAAGCCGGGGGCTTTATGCTGCGCGGCTGCTAGCCCCCCCACCGGTGCAGGGGGCAGCGCCGACCGTCTGGTCATCGCCGATTCTGTAGACAGAGCCGCAGGATGAGAGAATCCAGCCCAGCATCTTGCACATTGCAACAACTGGGGATCAACACTCTCTTCTCATGCAGTGTAAATTGTTATTCCCTTTGAGATTTGATTGTTGGTCAGAAGAAGGGAGGCAGGCAGGTAGGCAGGAAAGCCCCAGAGTGCACCTCACTCCAGAAGCATTTTTCAGTGTTGGAAAACGGTGGGAGTGACGGTTCCTCTGGGGAGTGCAGCCAGGTTCACGGCACTATGGGTGGCACAGCGCCATAAGGGGGGGGGGGGAGTGAGAACAGAAGAACAATAGTGGTCGGAGACCAATGTTGAGGTGGTGCGGCCACAGACTTGACTCCAGGATGGTGTATTGCCTCCCTGGTGCTAGGATCAAGGATGTCACAGAAAGGCTGCAGGGCATTCTGAAGGGGAGAGTGAACAACCAGAGGTTGTGGTTCACATCAGTGCCAGTGACATAGGCAGAAAGAGGGATGAGGCCCTACAGCAAGAATTTAGGGAGCTAGGTAGAAGATTGAAAAGCAGCAGCTCAAAGATTGTAATCTCTGGATTACTCTGGTGACACATGTCAGTGAGTATTGGAAGAGTAGGATAGAGCAGGCTAATGAGTGGCAAAACAAATGGTGCAAGAGTGAGGGCTTTAGTTTCCTGAATCACTGGGATCCATTTCTGGGGAAGGTGGGATATAGAATTATATAGAATTTACAGTGCAGAAAGAAGCCATTCAGCCCATCGAGTCTGCACCGGCTCCTGGAAAGAGCACCCTACCCAAGGTTAACACCTCCACCCTATCCCCATAACCCAGTAACCCCACCCAACACTAAGGGCAATTTTGGACACTATGGGCAATTTATCATGTACAATCCACCTAACCTGCACATCTTTGGACTGTGGGAGGAAACCAGAGCACCTGAAGGAAACCCACGCACACACAGGGAGGATGTGCAGACTCCGCACAGACAGTGACCCAAGCCGGAATCGAACCTGGGACCCTGGAGCTGTGAAGCGATTGTGCTATCCACAATGCTACCGTGTTGCCCAAGTATGTACAAGTTGGATGGGTTGCACCTGAATTACAATGGGGCAAATCTTCTGGCAGAGCGTTTGATGGTGCTGGGGAGGAGGCTTTTAAAAAATAAATACATTTAGAGTACCCAATGTTGGTGGTGAAGGGGAGGGGGGTGTGAACCACAATTGGCCCCCAAACAATCAGGGAGAAATAGAAAAACAAGTATGTTGGCAAATCTCAGAGAAGTGTAAAAACAATATGGGGAATAATAGTAGGTGACTTCAACTTCCCCAATAGTAATTGGGATAGGCAGAATGTGAAAGGTTTAGAGGGAATTCCAGCGAGCTTAATGGACCAGCATGTCAAACTCCGACAAGAGATACGGAGGTACTTGACCTATTTTCAGAGCATGAAGCTGGGAAGGTGAAAGAAGTGTCAGTGGGGAGCATTTTAGTGATGGTGACTATAATTCAGTAAGATTATTTTTCAAATAAATTTCGAGTGCCCAATTATCTTTTTCCAATTAAGGGGCAATTTAGCGTGGCCAGTCCACCTAACCTGCACATCTTTGGGTTGTGGGGGTCAGACCCACGCAGACACGGGGCAAATATGCAAACTCCACACAGACAGTGACCCGGGGACGGAATCGAACCCAGGACCTCGGCGCCATGAGGCAGCTGTGCTAACCTCTGCCCCAACGTGTCGCTCAGTAAGATTTCAGGTAGTTATGTAAAAGGAGAAAGGCAGATTGGAAATAAAGGTACTGAATTGGAGGAAGACCGACTTTAGTAGGATAAGACAAGATCTGGCCCAAGATTTATGGGATTGGGAAGTCACTGACTGTACCAGCATTTATTGCCCGCCCTAAATGTCCCTTAAATTGAGTTGCTGCCGAGGCCTTTTCAAAGGGCATTTCAGAGACAACCATATCGCTGTGCATCTGGAGTCACATGTCGGCCAGACGAGGTAAGGGTGACAGATTTCCTACCCTAAATCACATTAAGTGAACCGGATGGGTTGTTACAACAATCGACAATGGGTTAATGTTCACCATTAGACTTTTAATTCCAAATTTTTTTATTGAATTATAGTTTCACCAGCTGCCCTTATTGCTATGGTGGAATTCAAATCCAGTTCTCAGAGTGTTATGCGTGGACTCTGGATGACTATCTTAGTGACAACACCACCTACCACAGACAATACCATCGGCCTCTGGTCTGTCTGCAAGCATGGCCATGAATTAGATATAGCTCTGATTTTTTTGTTTCTTTCACACCTTCTCGGCACATCTTTTGTTTCTTTGGTTCTTTTCTTGCCCTATCTTTGTTCCCTTTGGCCCTGGCTGACTAGCTTTTCTGCCATTGAACCTCTCCTGCCTCCCACACCTATCGCACACCCCTCTTTTGTCCTTGCCCCATCCATTCCTTGCTCAAAACCAACCCACATCTCTACCTTTCCCCAGTCCTGATGGAACGTTAACTCTCTCTGCACGTTTGCTGCCTGCTGCGGAACTTTTTCCGGAATATTCTTTTCCTGAAACAATGGAAATGGCCGCACAACAGCTTTCTTTTGTTCATCCATGGGAGGTGGCATCACTGGCAATGCCAACATTCTTTGCCGTCGCTCTTGAACAGAGTGGCTCGCGAGGCCATTTAAGCAGTTAAGATTCAATCACATTGCTGTGGGTCTGGAGTCACATGTAGGCCAGATCGGGTAGAGCTGGCAGATTTCCTTCCCTGAAGGACATTAGTGAACCAGATGGGTTTTTTCGACAACCGATGATAGTTGCTTCATCAGTATTACTGAGACTAGCTTTTATTTCCAGATTTTAAAAATCAATCAATTGGATTTATTAAATGAATTCAAATGCCACCAGCTGCCAAGTTGGGATGCAAACACACAGCCCCAGGATATCTGAAGGAGAGTCATACTGACTGTAAACATTAGCACTCTTTCTCACTCCACAGTTGGTGCTAAACTAGCTGAGTTTATCCAGCATTATCTGTCTTTATTCCAGATTTACAACATCCCTAGTATTTTTGCTTTTATCTCCAGGAGATCAGCCTGAGCCTCTGGATTACTACTCCAGTGACATTATCGCGACACAGCCATCTACCTTGACTAATACTTTAGCACTTTGACTGACACTCTTTCTATTCTTTCATATTATAAGCCTGAAGCCAATACATCACAAACAGTAAACAGACAGAATCAGCAGACTTAACATCCAAGGGGCAATTTCCAATCACCATTTCCGCTCAATTAATTATTGGATTTATTCGTAATGTACAATTACGGAAATGCAGAGTCAGGTTTTGTTCTGATCTCCTGGTGACTTGCTTACATTTGCATCCAGCGGCAGCACTGAGAGCTTCTCAATGGAAAATAGCACGCATTCGACACAGTGTCAATCTCTTTCCACACTCTACCGTCCAACACACTCCAAAGGGAAGACTTGGTAAGATGCAGAGTAAAGTTCCTGCTACTCTCTCGAAAAACATGCCTCACCCCTAATCGCACGCTACTCCCCAATGCAACGGTGCAGCATTTCCCACCATCGACAAAGGGGAAGGCCATTCAGCCCCTTGAGTTTGTTTTGACATTCAGTTACACCTTGGCTGATTCTCACATCATTCTATTTATCCACACTAGCTCCATTTGAGGCCCTTGACTGACTAAAAAACAATTGTCTACCTGCATCCACTCCCTTTCATGGCGTACATTTCTCCTCTTGGCTGGTGAAGGTGCTCCTTGATTTCACTATTGATAGGTCTTTCGCTAATTTTAAGATTATTTCCCCTTGTTCTTGAATCTGCTCCCAGAAATAGTTTCTCTCTGTTGAAATGCTTGAATCTTTACAACATTTGCAAAGATTTTACAAGCCATCCTTGTGGATTGGAGAAAGAATCGAATGTATTTTGTTACAGTTATTGATGGTAATCCTATAAAAAGAGGGCGAAAAACGCTCTCCATAATAACCAGTCATGGGATATACAGTCTTGTATCAATGTGTAGGAACTTTATCTAACTCAAAAATTACACAATTGTCTCTCTGCCTTAATAATTTCTTTGCAAAGAAATTAAGCTGTATTGTGAATAATTTCTAAAAGCTAGTATTGAAAAGAAAACTACAGATCATACCTGTGGAGCTTTTCAAAGCTGTACATTGATTCATTTCATAACTGGCAGTATGGCATTGACAGATAGAGGTAATCATGACACTTATCATTGCGCCAGTGAAATGATATCTATTTGATGTTTAACAGCTATGTTGCGTAGCAGCAGTGGCACGTGTTTTATAATCATGTGGCTTTGCACTATTCCTTGACCTGTGGATACCTCCAGGCGGTTGTAAATCTTTTGCATTCTCTATCTCAGAGAGTTGAGAATACTCAAACAGTGAGCATAGTTAAGAATGAAATTGACTTGTTTTGAAATCTTGCCCCCACCCCCACCCCCACTAATGGCCTCACCTCTCCCGATCTCTGTTGACTCCTCCAACCCTACAATCCTTTGCGATCTTGGTGCTTCTCCGATTCTGTCCTCTTGTGAATCCCTGATTTCCATCGCTCCACCATCGGTGATTGTGCCTTCAGGTCCCTGGGCACCATGCTTTGGAATTCCTTCCCTAAATTGCTCTGCATCGCTGCCTTTCTCTCCTCGTTTGGGGCATTCCTTACAACCTCCCAGCCTTCTTATCAATGGTCCTAATATCTCCTTGTTGTGTCTCAGTGTCAAGTTTTGTCTGATAGTGCTTCTTCGAAATGCATTGGACAACTTACGATGCTAAAGATGCTACATCAATAATCCCTGTCTGTACAGTTTTCTTGGGCAGTGGCAGGAATCATGTAATTGAGAAGGTTTCTGCACTCGATCATTGTCCAGTGGGTTCTGGAGGAAAATGCACTTTGTTTCGATGGTGGGATCAGACTGGGTTCATTTTGATGATCTCCACGTACAATTGACTTGCCCACATAGTGAAACAAAGCAAATATCTGTCTTCAGGACGTTGGTTGTAGGGCAAGAAATGGTCAAGACTCAACCCTCCATTGATCGGGAAGTGCCATGGGATCTTTATGTGCCCCTGGAAGGATAAGGCCTCATAGCAAAGACAGAACCTCTGACAGTGCAACTCCTTCAGGATAGAATTGGAGGATTGGGTGGATTGGCCATGCTAAATTGCCCTTAGTATCCAAAAAGGTTATGTGCAGTTACTGGGTTACGGTGATAGGGTGGTGGTGTGGGCTTGGGTAGGGTGCTCTTTCCAAGGGCTGGTGCAGACTCGATGGGCCGAATGACCTCCTTCAGCACTTTATATTCTATGATTCTATGAGTGTCAGCTCTGACCTTTGTGCTTAGCTTCTGGCGTGGGACCTGAACCACCTCCTTCTGACTCATAGCTCAGAGACCAACACACTGAACCAATGCTGACACCACAGAGCAGAGACCCTAAGAGAGCAGACAGGTGTTCCTGCCCCCAAAGCTCCATAACTGATGTATAACCAGCCACTTGGAAATGAGTAAATGCAAACCCAGGGCAACCCACAGTGGTTAGCACTGCTGCTTCACAGCGCCAGGGACTCGAGTTCGATTCTAGTCTTGGGTAACTGTCTGTGTGGAGTCTGCACGTTCTCCCTGTGTCTGCGTGAGTTTCCTCCGGGTGCTCCGGTTTCCTCTCACAGTTCAAAGATGTGCAGGTGAGGTGGATTGGCCATGATCAATGCCTGGGATTACAGAGTCAGGGCGGGGTATTGGGCTGAGGTAAAGTGCTCTTTCGGAGGGTCGGAGAAGACTCAATGGGACGAATGGTCTCCTCTACACTACAGGGAATCTCTGGATTCCCTCATCCTTGCTGCAGTTACCAATTCGTCAGTTCAGTCCAGTCAAGACATGTCAGGTCATAGTATAAGGATGTGGTAAGGCTATCTTTCTGGCCCATCCTGTGACAAAGATAATTGTAACAACTGAGTGATTGTAACGTCTAAGAGTCAGCCATGCATTGACCAAGGGTGTATGGCCAGAACAGTGGCCGGCTGTTTTTCCCTCTCAGTATAAAGTGAGCAACGACCCAGCAGCTGCCTATCCAGAAGGCACAATGTTTATGGAACCCTGGGCCCTAGGCCTGCTTGTCCAATATCAGAAACATATACCATCCCTACCTGAAATCAGTCAAGCAGTGAGCAGGATCAAAGGTTTGGTGTGACAGCCATTCTATTGATTCAATATTTTCAGAGGCCATTTCATAACATTTTGAAAAACTTGAGTGAAACTACTCGAGGTGCCACTCTCACTTCCTGGAAAGCAATATGCTTTCAGGTGCCTGGTGGCTACATCTCAAAAAAGGTTTTCAATGAGATTCAAAGACATCATCCTATCGACAACACCTTCATGGAAAACCTAAACTATACCATCCAAACCTAAACTACACCTTTTCTTTTTATACTTGGAGCTGTGAGACAATTGGAACAAAATATAATGTTTTAACAGCAACAGACTTGCATTTATATAGTGCCATTAATGCATTGTCCCAAGGGGCTTCACAGGTGTATTGTCAAACAAGGTTTGACACCAAGGCATTTCATGAGAAATTAGGGCAGTTTTGTTTCATTCATTCATGGATGTGGCCATCACTGGCTTGGCCAGCATTTATTGCCCATCCCTAATTTCCCCATGAAAAGGCGGTGGTGAGCTGCTTCTTGAACTGCTGCAATCCATGTGGTGCGGGTACACCCACAGTGCTATTTAGGGAGGGAGTTCCAGGATTTTGACCCAGCAAAAGTGGAGGAACAGCGATATATTTCCAAGTCAGGATAGTGAGTGACTTGGAGGGGAACTTCCATGTGGTGGTGTTCCCAGTTATCTGCTGCCCTTGTCCTTCTATGGTAACGGTCATGGTTTTGGAAGGTGCTGCCTAAGGAGCCTTGTGGTGAGTTCCTGTAGTGCAGCTTGCAGATGGTACACACGGCTGTCAGAGTCGTTGACGGTGGAGGGCATAATAGTTTGTGAATGGGGACTCAGTCAAGCTTTGTCTTGGTTAGGCCAACACTTATTGCCCATCCCTAGATGCCCTTCAGAATGTGGTGGTGAGCTGCCTTCTTGAACCTCTGCAGTCCCTGAGGTGTAGGTACACCCACAGTGCTGTTAGAGAGAGTGTTCCAGGATTTCAACCCAGCGACAGTGAAGGAACAGCGATATATTTCCAAGTCAGGGTGATGAGTGACTTTAAGGGGATCTCCAGGTGGTGAGGTTCCCAGGTACCCGCTGCTCTTGTCATTCTAGATGATAGTGGTCATGGGTTAAAACAGTCTTCCAAAACATCGCCCACAAAAACCCACTTGGTCAGAACACACAAGTCAACAACTTCTAGGCACCAACTCCCTTAAAGATTTTTAATGATAAAAACCCATCAATATTACCTAAAGTAAATTTGCTGCTGCTTTAGTAAAGGTATATCACGCAACTCCTCAACCACTTCCTCTTGGCTGTGGAAATCCACAAAAGTTCAGAAACAAAACTGCTTTCTGAAGACAAGTCCTTTCTATCTTGACTGAGTGGCTGTTTCAAGTTTCTCACCTTCTCCCAGCACAGGACTGATCTCAGGACATCTCCTGAAAAGTAATTAATTTGCTTTAAAGTGTTTTTGCTGATCCTAAGGCCATGAAAGGCACTATATATATATATAAGGACACCTTTTTTCTTGGGAGATACTAAAATTAGACACAGATGTTATATAAAGAAATTACAGCAGAGCGCTTGGATAAGCTCCAGCTAATCAGGCAGAGCCAACGTGGTTTAGTGAAAGAGAAATCATGTTTAACCAATTTATTGAAGTTCTTTGGGGAAGTAACCTGTGCTGTGGACAAAGGGTGTCATGAATTTTTGTTAGCAACAGCAGTAAAATGAATGCAGCAAAGCATAATAGGATGTGGGATGCCTAGCGGGTAGAAATCTTCCTAGAAGCAGCAGTAGCCAGTATTCAAAAGGCTGAATAACAAGATCAGAAGGCACTATAGATAAGAATCCCATGTGAATGGCTGATGAGAAGAAACTGTTACATAGACGATTGAGGAAGATCAATGAGTTATACAAATGTTAATGTATAGTCAACAAAGTTGATAAGGGCAGACAGCCAAATACACAGAGGGCATCAAAGAGTAACAAAGGTATAATTGTCCGGATGATCAGACGTAAGGCAGGCAGTTAACATCGAGCAGTGAGGGAAGCTGACAGGCCAATTTCCAACCCCCAAGCCTGAAGGCCAAGCTTTACAGCTAACAAGCCTCCAAGTCTCAGAGTCAAGGCAGTGCAAAAAACATTCATAAAAGGCAGTTTTAATATTCTTCACTGGGCCAGGAAACGCGTATCCCAGACTTGGGTATCATCTCAGTATTGTGTGGTAACTATCAACTGGTTGTTTAATTCGGATGTTGTTTGGGGAAGAGGGGATGTCTTACAGAATCCATGTATCATGGGTATATTTTGGAATAAGGGGTACGTTCTACATAAACCATGTGGATGTTTCATATATCATAATTGTGTGAGAGTAGAGTATTTGCGTATTTGTCTTTTCTTCACTTTATGAAATAGTCTTTAATAATTGTTACTCGAGAACTGGGCTGTTTATTCTCACTGGGGTTTCACTTGTTTCTTCAACCAAAACAAAGCAACACCAGACACCCCCATGAACTGGTGTTCCAAGCTGGGATACACTCGCAGATGACATCAGTGTGCTTCATGACAGGAGCAATTAAATTTCAAGAAGGCATTTGATAAGGAGCCACATCAAAGGTTATTGCGGAAAATAAAAGCTCATGTTATAGGGGGTAAGCTATTGGCATGGATGAAAGATTGACTAGCTAACAGGAAATAAAGTAGGCATAAATGGGTATTTTTCAGGTTGGCAACAAGTGGTGTGCCACAGGGATCAGTGCTGGGACCTCCACTATTCACAATTTAGATGAAGAGATTGAAGGGATGGTTGTCAAATTTGTTGATGACACAAAGATATGTAGAAAATTAAGTTGTGAAAAGGACATAAAGAGGCTACAAAAAGATATAGATAGGTTGAGTGAGTGGTGTCAGGAAGCAGATGCAGTGATCTATGTTTGGATTGTCGGATATTAGAATTAAGGCATGGATTTACGTAAGTTACATTTACTATTTCTATGCAAGAAAGAGTAGAATTCTAGTTAGATTCATGTTACACAAAGATCTTTGCAAGTATGGAGGTTTTTAGTTTCATTTTAGTTTGTGCCTTTATTGAGCATTGAGTTTATGGCGTGAAAAGTAAGCAAGAGTTTAGAGAAAGAGTGAGCTGTTGCTTAGCAATCAGGGACGATTTTAGGGTATTTGTGTTTAGTTTTTGCTGAACACATTGTGGTGAGATAACCACTGTAGTTAGGTGAGTCATGTGTACTGCAGTAGGGGGATGTATGCCTGTACCTGTAATACAGGTTCCTCCGGTCAGCCCCTGCCGGCTAGCTCCGCCCACAGGGAGTTGTGTATAAATATGTATGAGAGCTGCTCAGTCCCTCAGTCTACAGTTTGCGGATGGAGGGACAACATCGTACAGCAATAAAGCCTCTATTGTACCAGTCTCTCGGCTTTATGTATAATTGTTAGCGCCACAATTTATTGCTGTACGATTTCCCAGTCACCATGGACATCAGAGTCAAGCCTGACCGTCTGCAGCTGGATCCACACTCGCCTCACGCCAGAAAAGACTTTGATCACTGGCTCGCAGTCTTCGAGGCCTACATCTCTTCAGCACACCCTCCCCCGACGGAGGCTCAGAAAAAGCAACTCCTGTACTCCAGACTGAGCTCCAGCGTCTTTCCACTCGTTCGAGATGCGACCGACTACACCGCAGCTATGGAACTGCTCAAGGAGAATTATGCACCATCGACGAACACTCTCTTTGCGAGGCATCAACTTTCCACTCGCATCCAGCAGCCGGGTGAGTCGATCGAGGACTTCTGGAGGGCCCTTATACCTCTGGTACGAGACTGTGACTGCCGGGCCCTCACAGCCACGGAGCACTCTAATTTAATCATGCGCGATGCCTTTGTTACAGGCATTGCATCGGACCCCATCCGGCAACGACTGCTGGAAGGGGTCGCTCCCGACCTCGCGGCCGTAAAGGACCTGGCACTCTCCATGACGGCCGCCTCCCGTAGTGCACAAACCTACTCCGCCAGCCACTCGGCCCGCCCATCCTACCCCTCGTGGACCACACAAACGGCCCCCCAGGCCCATCCGTCCTACCCCGCGTGGAACCCGCAAACGGCCCCCCCAGCAGTCGCCCCCGCGCACTATGCCTGCGCTGCCCGCCACACCGCACCCCCTGGGGGTCCCCGATGTTACTTCTGCGGCCAGCAGAAGCACCCTCGCCAACGCTGCCCGGCCCGCACAGCGACCTGCAAAGCTTGTGGCAAGAAAGGCCACTTTGCAGCGGTGTGTCAGTCCCGGACGGTCGCCGCTATCACGCCGCAGGTCCCCTCGCCTCAGCCGCTCCCTCAATGGGCCCCGCCGTCCGCTTCTCCCGACCCCACGTGCGATCAGTGGGCGCCGCCATCTTTTGCCGCCCCCGCCACGTGCGCCCCATGGGCGCCGCCATCTTCGTCCACCACTGCCATGTGCGTTCCATGTGCGCCGCCATTTTGTTCCGACCCCATGACGGGCGCTCCATGGACGCCGCCATTTTACCCACAGGTGCTGCGGATGCCGACATCTAGACTCCAGGGGCCGCCATCACGGGACACGGGTCGCTACCGCTCCGCGTCGGACTCATCGGACTCAACCGCCGACCAACCACTGCTCGCCTCAGTTACGCTCGACCAGTCCCGCCCTCGCAGCCTGGCACCCTCTTCCACATCGGTGCTGGTCAACGGCCATGTGACCTCCTGCCTCATCGACTCCGGGAGCACCGAGAGCTTCGTCCACCCGGACACGGTAAGGCGCTATTCCCTTGCGATCCATCCCGCTGACCGGCAGATCTCCCTTGCCTCCGGTTCCCACTCTGTCCCTATCCGGGGTTTCTGCCTGGTTAAACTTACTGTACAGGGCGTAGATTTCGACAGTTTCCGTCTGTACATTCTCCCCGACCTCTGCACTTCCCTCTTACTAGGCCTGGATTTCCAGTGCAATCTCCAGAGCCTCACCCTCAAATTCGGCGGACCCCTACCTCCCCTCACCGTTTGCAGCCTCGTGACCCTCAAGGTCGAGCCTCCCTCCCTCTTTGCCAATCTGACTGAGGATTGCAAGCCCGTCGCCACCAGGAGCAGACGGTACAGCACCCAGGACAAGGCCTTCATCAGGTCCGAAGTCCAGCGGCTGCTTCGGGAGGGTATCATCGAGGCCAGCAACAGCCCTTGGAGAGCCCAGGTGGTAGTGGTTAAGACTGGGGAGAAGCACAGGATGGTCGTGGACTACAGCCAGACCATCAACCGGTACACGCAGCTCGACGCGTACCCCCTCCCCCGCATTTCTGAGATGGTCAATCAGATTGCACAGTACCGGGTCTTCTCGACGATTGACCTGAAATCCGCCTACCACCAGCTCCCCATCCGTAAATCGGACCGTCCCTACACTGCCTTCGAGGCAGACGGTCGTCTGTACCAATTTCTGAGGGTTCCCTTCGGCGTCACGAATGGGGTCTCGGTCTTTCAGCGGGAAATGGACCGAATGGTTGACCGGTACAGGCTGCAGGCCACCTTCCCGTACCTCGATAATGTCACCATCTGCGGCCATGACCAGCAGGACCATGATGCCAACCTTCATAAATTCCTCCACACCGCGTCTCTCCTTAATCTCACGTACAACAAGGAGAAATGCGTGTTCCGCACAGACCGCTTAGCTATCCTTGGCTACGTAGTCCAAAACGGACTACTGGGGCCCGATCCCAACCGCATGCGCCCCCTCATGGAGCTCCCAATTCCCCACTGCCCCAAGGCCCTCAAACGCTGCCTTGGGTTTTTCTCTTATTACGCCCAGTGGGTCCCGCAATACGCAGACAAGGCCCGGCCACTTATCCAGTCCACACATTTTCCCCTCTCGGCCGAGGCACAACAGGCCTTCGCCTGCATTCGATCTGACATAGCCAGGGCGGGGATGCACGCCGTAGACGAGACTCTGCCTTTCCAAGTAGAGAGCGACGCTTCAGATGTCGCCCTTGCCGCCACACTAAATCAGGCCGGCAGACCCGTGGCATTCTTTTCACGCACCCTCCACGCCTCTGAAATTCGGCATTCCTCTGTCGAAAAGGAGGCCCAGGCAATCGTTGAAGCGGTGCGGCACTGGAGGCATTACCTGGCCGGCAGGAGATTCACTCTCCTCACTGACCAACGGTCGGTAGCCTTCATGTTCAACAACACGCAGCGGGGCAAGATCAAGAACGACAAAATCTTGCGGTGGAGAATCGAGCTCTCCACCTTTAACTACGAGATCTTGTATCGCCCCGGCAAGCTCAACGAGCCCCCAGACACCCTCTCCCGAGGTACATGTGCCAGCGCACAAGTGAACCAGCTCCGTGCCCTGCACGAGAGCCTTTGCCACCCGGGGGTCACTCGCTTGTACCATCTGATCAAAGCCCGCAATCTGCCCTACTCCGTCGAGGAAGTACGGACAGTCACCAGAGACTGCCAGGTCTGTGCGGAGTGCAAGCCGCACTTCTACCGGCCAGATCGCGCGCGCCTGGTGAAAGCATCCCGCCCCTTTGAACGCCTCAGCGTGGATTTCAAAGGGCCCCTTCCCTCCACCGACCGCAACACCTACATCCTTAGTGTGGTCGACGAGTTTTCTAGGTTCCCCTTCGCCATCCCATGCCCGGATATGACGTCTGCCACCGTCATCAAAGCCCTGGATTCCATTTTTGCCCTGTTCGGTTTCCCCGACTATATCCACAGTGACCGGGGATCCTCGTTCATGAGCGATGAGCTGCGTCAGTTCCTGCTCAGCAGGGGTATCGCCTCCAGCAGGACGACCAGCTACAACCCCCGGGGAAACGGGCAGGTAGAGAGGGAGAACGGGACGGTATGGAGGGCCGTCCAGGTGGCCCTACGGTCCAGGAACCTCCCAGCCGCTCGCTGGCAGCAGGTCCTCCCTGATGCGCTCCATTCCATTCGGTCGCTACTGTGCACCGCAACTAACAGTACACCCCATGAACGTGTTTTTGCCTTCCCCAGGAAGTCCACATCCGGAGTGTCGCTCCCGACCTGGCTCACGACTCCGGGCCCAGTCCTTCTCCGTAGGCATGTCCGGCACCACAAGGCGGAACCCCTGGTGGACAAGGTACGCCTTCTCCACGCCAACCCTCAGTATGCCTACGTGGAGTTCCCCGACGGCCGCCAGGACACAGTCTCGCTCCGGGTCCTGGCTCCCTCAGGTGCCGATCCCATGCCCACACACCTTCCTGCGCCAACCCCAGCGCCCCCCTTTTCGTCCCCATCAGGTCCATCCCTCATCCCCCTGCCCGCCCTGGAGGACATGGAAGATTTCGGCTTGCTCTCGGAGTCCTCCCGCCAGCTGCCAGCACCAACACCGCCAGCACCTGCACCATCGGGGCCATCACCGCCGGTGCCGACATCACCACCACAGCTACGCCGATCACAGCGGAACGTCCGACCACCGATTCGGCTCAACCTGTAACCGGCTAACCGGATGGACTCTTGATTTTCCATGTTGGACCCTCTTGTAAATAGTTTCTTTTATATTACAGTTACATGTCACCCCCGCCGGACTCATTTTTACAGGGGGTGAATGTGGTGAGATAACCACTGTAGTTAGGTGAGTCATGTGTACTGCAGTAGGGGGATGTATGCCTGTACCTGTAATACAGGTTCCTCCGGTCAGCCCCTGCCGGCTAGCTCCGCCCACAGGGAGTTGTGTATAAATATGTATGAGAGCTGCTCAGTCCCTCAGTCTACAGTTTGCGGATGGAGGGACAACATCGTACAGCAATAAAGCCTCTATTGTACCAGTCTCTCGGCTTTATGTATAATTGTTAGCGCCACACACATGGATGTTGTATCTTAGTTGGAGACGTTTTGAACTGACCCTACCTGACCTCCGCGACCTGGAAGAAGATTGGGCCCAAACCGGAAGTGAAGCCCCAACCTCGATTTGGAGCCGACCCAGACCTCGGAGCTCCCAACCCAGCCGAACTACCGATGCCAGCCCCCGGATCGCCCCGCCCAGTCCCCGGAGCTCCCGACCCGACCCCCAAAGGCAAGACCCGGCCCAGCGCGACCCCGAGAGACCTGCCCAGTGACCCGACCCGGAGAGGCCCGCCCAACAACCCGACCTACCTGGTGATGGAAGAAAGAAAAATCCACGTGGAGGCCCAACCAGGCCTGACCCCAGGAGCGTCCAGGGAGGGAACAGACCACGGGACCCAGCCCAACGTGCCTCAGGAAGCCTCTGCCCACGACCAAGGACCCCCGAAATGGTGAAGACCCCGCGTGAGGACCCGAACGTGCTGCAAGGTATTCCCGGGCTTGCAGAATGCCGGCCCATCCGGATCGCAAACATGCCCCCCTAGCAACCCATCTACCTCAACCAGTGTCCGGGACTCTGCCAGATGCAACCCCGGATACGTAAACAGTGTCCTGGACCCCGCTAGCGCCCTGGACCCCACCAGACGCAACCACCTATCTTCCACAAGGGCTGACATCTCCCATCGGATCCTAGGATCATCCAGCTGCAGCCCTCAACCGAGGAAGCGAGGGACATGCGGCGGTCTGCAGGTTAGACTGAAGCAACACGGTTTCAAGACCCCTCTCGCCAGCATACTCCTCGCAAACTTCCAAGCGATCGAAAACAAGCTGGATGAACTTAACGCCAGACTTACCTCTCAGAGGGAAGTAAGAGACTGCTGTGAGCTCTGTTTCACAGAGACATGGCTCACCCCCGCCTCACCGGTCTGTGTCATACAACCTAAAGGCTTCTCAATTCACCGGGCGGACCGCACAGCATCACCAGGCAAAGTGAAGGGTGGAGGGATGTGCCTCCTCATCAACTCCTCTTGGCGCTTGGATGTGACGACCCAGGTGACCTACTGCTCCCCGGACCTGGAATACCTGACCGTGAAGTACCGCCCATAGTATCTTCCACATGAGTTCACTTCAGCCATTATCACAGCGGTCTACATCCCACCCCAGGCAGAAGTGAGGAAGGTGCTGGACAAACTGTACACAGTTATAAACAACTACGAAACAGAACACCTGGAGGCCTTGTACAATGTGGCCGGAGACTTCAACAAGGCTAACCTCAAGAGTGTACTGCCAAAATTCCACCAGCACATCTCCTGTCCCACCAGGGCGACAACACTCTTGACCACTGCTACTCGAAAATCAAGGGCGCCTACCGTTCCATCCCCCAACCGCACTTTGGGAAATCAGACCATAAGACGGTGCTCCTTCTCCCGGCATACAAGCAGAAACTCAAGCGGGAAAATCCAGTAAAGAAGGTTGTGCAGCGTTGGTCTGAGGAGACAGAAGAGCTCTTACGTGACTGCTTAGAGACAGTGGACTGGTCCATATTTAAGAACTCAGTGACCAACTTAAATGAGTATGCCACCACCGTCACAGACTTCATCAGCAAATGTGTGGACGACTGCGTGCCAAAGAAAGCAGTACGTACGTTCCCCAACCGGAAACCATGGCTCAATCGCGAGATTGACTCCCTACGGAAGGACAGATCTGAGGCGTTCAAGGCAGACAACCCTGACCTATACAGGAAATCCAGGTACGACCTCTGCAAAGCCATCCGAGATGCCAAGATAGAATATCAAACCAAGCTAGAGTCATAGACAGACTCTCGGCGGTTGTGGCAAGGACTAAACAACATAACGGGCTACAAAGCGAAGCCGAGCAGTATCTCTGGCAGCAGCGCACCCCTCCCTGATGAACTTAATGCATTCTATGCTCGGTTCGAGAAGGTAACCGACAATCCACTGTCGAGTACCCCAGCAGCCCATAATTCACCCATACCCACCATCACAGCTTCCGAAGTCAGATCGGCCTTCCTGAAAGTGAACCCACGGAAGGCGACGGGCCCGGATGGGATCCCTGGTCGTGCACTCAGAGCCTGCACGGACCAGCTGGCAGAGGTGATCACGGACATCTTTAACCTGTCCCTGCTCCACTCCGAGGTCCCCACCTGCTTCAAGAAGGCCACCTACCGGTGCCAAAGGACCAGGCAACGTGCCTCAATGACGACCGTCCGGTGGCCCTGACGTCCGTCGTAATGAAGTGCTTCGAGAGATTGATCATGAAGTGCATCACCTCCATACTCCCAGAATGCCTTGATCCATTGCAATTCGCATACAGTTGCAACCGGTCCACATCAGACGCCATTTCCCTGGCCCTACACTCATCCCTAGAGCATCTCGAAAACAAGGACTCCTACATCAGGCTCTTATTTATTGACTAGAGCTTCGCCTTCAACACCATAATCCCAGCCAAGCTCATATCAAAGCTCCAAAACCTAGGACTTGGCTCCCCACTCTGCAACTGGATCCTCGATTTACAGACCACAATCAGTAAGAATGAACAACAACGCCTCCTCCACAATAGTCCTCAATACCTGGGCCCCGCAAGGCTGCGTACTTAGCCCCCTACTCTACTCCCTGTACACACACGACTGCATGGCAAAATTTGGTTCCAACTCCATCTACAAGTTTGCTGACGATACGACCATAGTGGGCCGGATCTTCAATAACGATGAGTCAGAATACAGGAGGGAGATAGAGAACCTAGTGGAGTGGTGCAGTGACAACAATCTCTCCCTCAATGCCAGCAAACTAAAGAGCTGGTCATTGACTTCAGGAAGCAAAGGACTGTACACACCCCTGTCAGCATCAACGGGCCGAGGTGGAGATGGTTAGCAATTTCATATTCCTCGGGGTGCACATCTCCAAAAATCTGTCCTGGTCCACCCACGTCGACGCTACCACCAAGAGAGCACAATAGTGCTTCTATTTCCTCAGGAAACTAAGGAAATTTGGCATTGATGTGTTGGGCACTTTGGATCCATGAAGTAGACACAGGCCACCAACACTGAAGATGGTTCAACACTATTTTATTAACTCTTATAAAATGCTAGATATACTATTACTGTGGGTTTACACGATGCTAGTTTAACTAGAGACCTGTGCCTGTCTGAACCAGTTGAATCACTCAGCACATAATGAGAGTCTGTACTGTAACTGATAAGCTCTTGTGCTTCTGAGAGGCAGCATTCCAAATGAGCGGGAAAAGTGATGCCCTCTGTCTTTATAGTGCGTGTGTTCTAACTGGTGATTGGCTGCGGTGTTTGTGCATGTTGATTGGTCCCTGTGTCTGTCCATCAGTGTGTGTGTCTGCACCATGATATACTGCTGTATATTATGACAGGCATGTCCACATTAACCATTACCAACTTTTACAGATGCACCATAGAAAGCATCCTATCGGGCTGCATCACAGCCTGGTATGGCAACTGCTCGGCCCAGGACCACAAGAAACTTCAGAGAGTTGTGAATACCGCCCAGTCCATCACACAAACTGCCTCCCATCCATTGACTCCATCTACACCTTCCGCTGCCTGGGGAAAGCGGGCAGCATAATCAAAGATCCCTCCCACCCGGCTTACTCACTCTTCCATCGGGCAGGAGATACAGAAGTCTGAGAACACGCACGAACAGACTCAGAAACAGCTTCTTCCCCACTGTCACCAGACTCCTAAATGACCCTCTTATGGACTGACCTCATTAACACTACACCCTGTATGCTTCATCTGATGCCAGTGCTTATGTAGTTACATTGTATATCTTGTGTTGCCCAATTATGTATTTTATTTTATTCCCTTTTCTTCCCATGTACTTAATGATCTGTTGAGCTGCTTGCAGAAAAATACTTTTCACTGTACCTCGGTACACGTGACAATAAACAAATCCAATCCAATCCAATTAGTAACCAGGGAGAAAACTGTTCTCTCTTAGTGCTGCCAGAATCAGAACACTGGAGTAATGGGTAATAAAGCAAGTCCCAGAGAAAATAGAGAACAGTTAGATCTGGGGAAACCAGAGAATGAAAAAGAGAAGCGTCAGGAAATTGAAGTAAAAAGGAAAACAGGAACTGGAATTGAAACAGGAAAGTCAACTGTACATTGAAATTAAGAAGAGAGCTGCAAAGCCCAGACCTGGTGGCATTGGCTGGCAAGAAGCCAAAGATTTGAAATAATTTGGTGGTTTCTTCCAACAGCCTGAGACACAATAATTGAAGCAATTGCGGAGCAACTGGTGGCTTAATCCCAGAGAGGTTGAGTGAAAGCTTGAAACTTCAGAGAGTCGTGAACATTGCCCAGTCCACCACACGAACCTGCCGCCCATTCATTGACCATCTACACCTCCCGCTGCCTGGAGAAAGCGGACAGCATAATCAAAGATCCCTCCCACCCGGCTTACTCACTCTTCCAACTTCTTCCATTGGGCAGGAGATACAAAAGTCTGAGAACATGCACGAGCAGGCTCAAAAACAGCTTCTTCCCCGCTGTTACCAGACTCCTAAACGACTGATCTCATTAACACTACACCCCTGTATGCTTCACCCGATGCCGGTGTTATGGAGTTACATTGTGTACCTTGTGTTGCCCTATTATGTATTTTCTTTTCTTTCCTTTTCTTTTCATGTGCTTAATGATCTGTTGAGCTGCTCGCAGAAAAATACATTTAAATGTACCTTGGTACACGTGACAAGAAAAAAATCCAAACTGGTGGCTATTCAAGATAAATGAATTATTGAAAGGAGAGTTGTGAAGCCTGGAAGTGGAATCCTTGCTGGGAACAGCTGAAGGGAAACATTGTTTGAAAGAAGATTTTAAGGTTTCTTCGTGAGTGGATTTTGAAAGCACTCATGTGGAACTTGGAGTCCAGTGAGATCAATTAGCTCGCAGTGTAAGGGATTTGAGGAGGAATCCACTGAGGTTCAATTGGGTGGCATTTACCATTTGGTTTCAGAGTGGGGTGTGTCTGACCACAGTTCGCCTTTTGGGTTACAGGGACTGTGTATTGACTGAGAACACTGTAGCATAAGATACATTTTGTAACCTGTTTTATCCTTAAAATCTGTGTACATTTGTGAAGATAAGTGGGAATGAAGGAGCATTGAATTATAGACAAACTTTTCATGTTTAATAAATTGCCTTTGTTGTCCGAAGCTATTTGGCAGTCTGATCACCCACATTTTCGAAAAACAAAAGTACAAGTTATAGTGTTTTGTTCCAGAGTTCCATTCTGCAACTTCCCCGTCCAGTAGTAACACCAACTGGGATTGTATCAATGGGCAAAGATCTGGCAAATGGAGTATAATGTGCAAGAATGTGAAATTATCCATTTTGACAGGAAGACTAAAAAGGAAGCTTATTATCTAAATGGTGAGAGACTGCACAGCTCTGAGGTGCAGAGGGATCTGGGTGTCCTCGTGCATCAATCACAAAAGTTTAGTTAAAAGCAAATTACTATGGATGCTGGACTCTGAAACGAAAGAGAAAATGCTGGAAAATCTCAGCAAGTCTGGCAGCATCTGTAGGGAGAGAAAAGAGCTAACGTTTTGATTCATTGTCAAAGCTAACAGACAGAGAAAGTGGGAAATATTTATACTGTGGAGTGAGAATGAAAGATGAGTCATAGCCACAGACACCCAGGGAAACCGGGTGCTAATGGCCACAGATACTAAGGGGAAAGAGTGTTAATGGCAGTCCCCAGAGAGGACAAAAGATGTGAAAGGTCAAACAGCAGGGAAACTAACATCAGAGGATGAACTGTAGGTGTGGGGGAGGGGAAGGGGGAAGCAAAGAGGAGAAAGGTGCAGGAAAGGTGGATAAGATTGGGGGGAAACTTAAATGTATATCAAGAAAGAAAGAATTGGTAAAAGACAGTTAAAATTAAATGGAAAAAAAATGGGTCGAGGTGGGGCTGATCATCTGAAGTTATTGAACTCATGTTTAGGCCGGAAGGCTGTAGCGTGCCTAACCGGAAGATGAGATGTTGTTCTTCCAGTTTGCGTTGCGCTTCAGGCCAAGAACAGACATGTGGGCATGGGAGCAGGGTCTTGTGTTAAAATGGCAAGCAACAGGAAGGTCAGGATCCTGAATGCGCACAGACCGAAGATGCACAGCAAAGCGATCACCCAGTCTGCGTTTGGTCTCTCCGATATAGAGGAGGCCACATTGGCAGCAGCGAATGCAGTAGACCAGATTGGAAGAGATGTAAGTGAAACGCTGCTTAACCTGGAATGAGTTTTAGTTTGCAAAAGTTTAGTTTGCAGGTCCAGCAACTAATTAATAAATCGAACAGAATGTTATCATTTATTGCGAGGGGAATTGAATACAAACATTGGGAGGTTATGCTTCAGTTGTACAGGGCATGAGTGAGACCACTTTTGGAATGCTACGTACAATATCGGTCTCGTTATTATAAATGTGCTGGAAGCAGTTCAGAGAAGGTTTACCAGATTAAAATCTGGAGTGGTTGGGTTGTCTTATGAGGAAAGATTGGACAGGCTAGGTTTGTTTCTGCTGTAGGTTAGAAGAGTAAGAGACGACTTAATTGAAATATAAATTATCCTGAGGGGTCTTGACAGGGTGGATGTGGAGAGGATGTTTTCTCTTGTGGGAGAATCTGGAACTCGGGACAACTGTTTAAAAATAAAAGATCGCTCATTCAATGTTGGAACCAACAATTCTACGGACACGTGCTTGTAGGATTAGAATAGCGGTTTTAATATACTCACAACAGAGCCAGCCTATTAGCCATTGAACTTTCGGTGAACTGGCCGGCTGACCATGTGGCACTGATCTTTATACAGCAGCTTCCGGGGGAGGAGTCCTGGACAGAGCCAAGGGAGAATCCCCGTACAACTCGAGCATTCCCAGAGCTACTCCCCCTGGAGGACAGGTAGTGCAACTGCACTTACAATATAGACACATGTATATACAGATTATAATCCGGTGTGAATCACATTCACCACATTCAAACGGAGAGGAGGCAAAAAAAAACATTCTCAGGGGGTTGTGTGTCTTTGGAACTCTCTTCCTGAAAAGATGATGGAAGCGGAGCCTCTGAATAGTTTTAAGGCAGATAGATTCTTCGTAAGCAAGGAAGTGAAAGGTTATTGAGGATAGGTGGGGATGCAGATATGAGGTTATTATTAGATCAACCATGATCTTATTAAGTGGCAGAGAAGGTTCGAGGGACTGAATGACCTGCTCTGGCATTTGTTCAGAAGTTCGTAAAACAAATAAAGTTTGATTTTGTTGATACGATTTGCTTCACCACTTTTAGGTTCAGTGCCCTTGTATTTTTTCAGACTTTGATCCATTCAACAAATTGACAGCCTTGTAATCACATCAAATATCCGAGTTCGACTTGAAAAACTCTGTTTCATTGAAGTTTTATCAGATTCCTGGGGATAATTAATAAATGTGTTTCTTTAAAAGTTAACTTTAAGCTTCTGTGCCGTTTTCATCCATCTCTTTCCCTCAATAATATCTCACCCCGGCCAAATAAACCAGACGGATATGCTCACCTGATTTATGACGATGTTAAAATCTTATGCCTACCATTCAAAACAATGTAATTTACTGTGTATTCTGAATAAACAAATCGGAGATGACAAATATTTTAACTTCCAGAATTCACCCTTATATTAAAGATTACCCTCACAGTTCAGCTCTCCACTCAAGCATTTGATGGGCTTCATAATCCTATCACAATACAATTTGATTTACTCTGCTTTGGAGCCATTTTTATCTCCATGCTTCATGATCAATTGCTATGAATTCTTAATAAAGTCACTGCAATATTCACTGTGTGGTTCTGGCATTGCTATATGCTGTTTGTATATGTGTGTGGGTATGGGTGTGTGTTTGTGGGTCGGTGTGTGTTACTGGGCTCTGTGCTAGTGTGTGTGTGTGTTAACTTGAAGTGGGGGAGGGTTTATTTCAGAAAAGCCAGAGCGACAAGCGCTGATACTGTTCCATGTAAGAATCTGAGGACATTAAAAATATGATCGGAATAAGCAACTCGGTCCTTTGAGCCTGTTCTGTCATTGAATAAGGTGATGGTTGATCTTTTACCGCCAACTCCAACCTCCCAGACTATCCCCATATCCCTTCACTCCCTTGGTATCCAGAAATCTGGGATCGCGGATTCCAAAGATTTATAACTCTTTGAGTGCTGACATTTCTCCTCCGCTCAGTCCGAAGTACAGACTGTGCATTCTGAAACTATGCTCTCCAGTTCCAGGCTTCCCAGCCAGGAGAAGCAGCCACCCAGCATCCATCCTGTCAAGTCAAGTTTGAGTTGTAGTGGTGTAACGAATAGGCCTAAAATATGTCTCTGTGGTTTATTGAAAGCCTGAGGGCGTCGGACGTTTGTCTCAAATGTTCGCACTCCAGCTACAAAGAAGAGCATTGAATCAAGTTTTCGCCATAACCTGAGAGTTTTGCACACCAATCTGAAATATTGCAGTTTTAGATTTTAATGAGTTCCCATCCATTTCCACCATTGAATCCAAAGAGATAGGACAATAGGGGCTTTTCACAGTAACTTCATTGAGGCCTACTTGTGACAATAAGCGATTATTATTATTATTATTACAATTGGCGAGTAGGCGACACAACGGGGTTGATTGGTACTTGCAGTTGGGAAAGAAGTCTAGTGAGTGCTTACCTGGCTGGGAGGAATAACAAGAAGCCTGGGCCTAGTTTTAAGAACCAGCCCTTATTTGCATCCCATTTGCCGAAGAGATGTAACAATATCCGGAACAGTCTTAATGGGATTTCAACCACCTTTGGGGTTTGGGGAACTTTTGTGACCACGTTTTATAATACTGTCTTTGCTCTGAGTAAGACCATAAAAAATAGGAGCAGAATTAGGCTACTCGGCCCATTGAGTCTTCTCTGTCATTCAATCATGGCTGATATTTTCTCATCCCCATTCTCCTGCCTTCTCCCCATAACCCCTGATCCCTTTATTAATCAAGAATCTATCTATCTCTGTCTCTCAGTGATTTGGCCTCCACAGCCTTCTGCGGCAAAGAGTTCCACAGATTCACCACCCGCTGGCTGAAGAAATTCCTCCTCATCTCTGTTCCAAAGGAGCGTCCCTTTAGTCTGAGATGGTGTCCTCTGGTTCTAGTTTTTCCGAAAAGTGGAAACATCCTCTCCACATCCACTCTATCCAGGCCTCCCAGTATCCTGCAAGTTTCAATAAAATCCCCCCTCATCCGCCTAAACTCCAACGAGTACAGACCCAGAGTCCTCAACCATTCCTCATGCGAGAAGTTCTTCATTCCTGGAATCATTCTTGTGAACCTCCTCTGGTCCCTTTCCAAGGCCAGCACATCCTTCCTTAGATATGGGGCCCGTAACTGCTCACAATACTCCAAATGGGGTCTGACAAGAGCCTTATACAGCCTCAGAAGTACATCACTGGTCTTGTATTCTAACCCTCTTGGGTAGTGTTGGATTTAGTCACTTGAGGCCCTTGTGTTCTGTGTGATGGCCGTACACAGAACATATAGTTGTTGAACTCGAAAGATGATTTATCACTAAAGTGTGGAAAGATAACTAAGAGATAACTATGCAGACAATAACTATTAAATGAATTCTACTGGAACTACCCTAACTGTGACTATCCTCTCGTACATCCTACTACCAACTGGCGGGTATCTCAAGTCATGTGAAGAATGTCTGGTGCCACCAGCTGGTTGGAGGTCTCATTATTAACTATCTACAAAACTATGCACAGGCCTTTGGGGCTGGTTTAGCACACTTGGCTAAATCGCTGGCTTTTAAAGCAGACCAAGGCAGGCCAGCAGCACGGTTCAATTCCCGTACCAGCCTCCCCGAACAGGTGCCAGAATGTGGCGACTAGGGGCTTTTCACAGTAACTTAGTTGAAGTCTACTCGTGACAATAAAGCGATTTTCATTTTTTTCATTTTCTTTGGAAAGATGAGTTATATTACTATTGTACACAGGTTACAGATATACATACATAACTGTGCTTCAAACAGTATGATATGCCTGATGACCATGTCCCTGGTGCACAGCTTATTTTACATCTACCACTGCATCACCCCGTTGATCTTCTGGGCTCTTATCAGCTTCCCAAAGTCACTTTTGCTTGTGGAACACCGGCTTTCTTGCAGGTCTTTTTTTTTAACATTGTGTTTAGCCTCTTGACTTGATGGGTCCTAAAGACCAGTTTCATTGGGCTCGAATTTGAACTTCAGAGTGAAGCTCATTGGCTGTTCAAGCTCTGAACATTTGACGTTCACATCTTATAGATGTTTTAAGATAGGCTCATCATGCTCCTGTATCATGCCACTGAGTACATTCACATTCCTGAAGTCTGTTAACCAGAATTCTGGAATGCCCTTCGGCTTTTTCATCTTTTCATCTGATTTTTCATCCTCCACTTTGACTTTCGCTTGCTTCTCATAGTGTAACTGCGCAATGTCTCATTGTGAATTACAGTAGTCTTCTGGCGCCTCGCTCTCCAGAATGTACAGCCTAGGTTCAGGGTCTCACACGCATCCGCTCCTATGATGGGCTCGCTGTTCATGTCCACAATGAAAAACGTTATTATGTGAGTTTTGTCGTGCACCCAGAATTCGAACTCACGTGCACCCAACATCTCAATCTCCTTCCCACCATAGTCTATCAGCAGTATTGGTTGATTGACGACTTTCGTTTTCACCTCCAGCCCATGCAAATCGGACAGACTGAGGGCGTTGGCCCTCATTCCTGTGTCGAGATGCCATTTTATCAATGTGCCGCTCATTATAACTAGGGTGGTCCATCTGGTTCTGATGGTATCTTGTTTATCATTCTTATTGTCACAATGGGTCCATAAGACTTCTTCACTTTTTATGGTCGGACTCATCATGTCGTTTGTTGAAATGTTATCAATGAAGAACCTTTCTTCAGAGGACATTCATCAATGACTTTAAAGAACTTGGACGTCGAATCCAGATTGATATATTTTGGCTTTGATGCCGCAGATCTGGCCCAGTTCCTGGTGATAAACGTTCTCATACGTCCTCAGTGCTTCTTGAAGGACACCGTTGAAAATTATAAATATTTCCAGCCAATGGAGTTTGATTTTCAATAACCAGTGTCTTCTCCTCAGGCTGGGTCTGTGTCCTTTCACGACAACCAAGGGCAGGTTGGCCTCCTAGGCTTTATGTGCCACCGGTGTGATGGGGCTTCCAAAGATTTTCAAGGTCTCTCCAGTGCAGGTGGAAAGCTTGAATGTGATGTTATTCAAGCTTAAAGGTTGAGTTCCATCACGGATAACTTTGAACGTCTGTTCCCCCATAATGATCACCAAAGCCCGTTGACTTCAATTCAGAGGGGTTTACCGTTTACCCCAAGGACAATTTCAATTGGGGCCATCATATTCAACTAAACTGCATTTAACTGAGCTCTTCGCCATTATGTTCAGTGGCGCTGTGCTGCTGCTGTTGGTTTTCACCACAATTGGCGCGCTTTGACTGGCGTGGCAACATGCTTGAATGTGCCCCTGCCATTGCATCGGAAACACACCAACACTTGAACATGGCCGGTCTCTTGGGGATGTCTCCACCACCATCCCCCCCCCCACCCCCACCTCCCCCTCCCCCCCACCCCCCACCCCCACAATGATCCATAGAGCCACAGAATTCTTACAGTGCAGAAGGAGGCTATTCAGCCCATCGATTATGCACCAACCATCTGAGAGAGCACCCCACCTTTGGACACGAAGGGACAATTTATCACGGCCAATCCACTTAACCTGCACATCTTTGGACTGTGTGAAGAAACCGGAGCACCCAAAGGAAATCCACGCAGCCATCGGTAGAATGTGCAAACTCCACATATACAGTCAGCCAAGGCTTGAATTGAACCTGGTCTATGGTGCCGTGAGGCAGCAGTGCTACCCACTGTGTCACCATGCCGCCCGATAATGATAGCAGGCCACCTGTGACTTGGGTTGACTTCCCCCCCATCTTGTTCCCGCTCCTTTGACTCCGGTCCAGTCCTGAGGACTCTGTGTGGTTCTCTGCTGTGCCTGATGATCGTGCCATGCATCTCGTGGCCACCGCCCCACTCTTGATTGACCTCCCCTTCAGCCACGCTTTGGAGTTCAGTGGTACCATTTTCAGCGCACTCCATCACCTGAGTTTTTTCCAAGGTGATGGTGGTTTTAGCCAGGGGTTTCTTCTGGATATTGAAGTTTCAGATCCTACAAACCAGTTGGTTGTGCAACAAGTCACTAATCACGATCCTGAACTCGCAGTGTTAAGCGAGCTGATGTAGTCCGGCTATGAAGGCTGAGATGGACTATTCATGGTCCCTCACTGAGGAGTGAAATGTATATCGTTGGGGATAATCTAGAGCTTTGGATTAAAATGTTCTTTGACCAACTTAACTGTTTGATCAAAGGTCTTTGAGCCAGGAGCCTCTGGGGACGTGACGTTCCCAATCGTTCCCATCCATTGATACCATCTACACCTCCTGCTGCCGGGGGAAAGCGGGCAGCATAATCAAGGTTCCCTCCCATCCGGCTTACTCACTTTTCCAACTTCTTCCATCGGGCAGGAGATACAGAAGTCTGAGAACACGCACGAACAGACTCAAAAACAGCTTCTTCCCCACTGTCACCAGACTCCTAAATGACCCTCTTATTTACTGACCTCATTAACACTGCACCCTGTATGCTTCAACCGATGCCAATGCTTATGTAGTTACATTGTATATCTTGTGTTGCCCTATTATGTATTCTCATGTATTTTCTTGAATTTTGTTTAATTCCCTTTTCTAATGATCTGTTGAGCTGCTTGCAGAAAAATACTTTTCATTGTACCTCGGTACACGTGACAATAAACAAATCCAATCCAATCCAATTAGATTATACGTTTGTGGCTAGCAAACTGTCAGAAGTATCACCTTCTGCTTGTCCACCCCCATAATATCGTTTGCGGTAAAAAAAATTGCAGAGCCATTTGATGCACTGACTCCAATCTTCAGACCCTTGGTCAAACAGTTCTAGTTTACCGACGATAAGCATTTTCACTCCTGCTTTAATGGTTCCTATGATGTGGAGATGCCGGCGTTGGACTGGGGTGGGCACAGTAAGAAGTCTTACAACATCAGGTTAAAGTCCAACATGTTTGTTTCGAATCACTAGCTTTCGGAGCACAGCTCCTTCCTCAGGTGGTGGTGTTCTTCGAGTAGGATGTTTTCCTGACCTGAGGAAGGAGATGTGCTCCGAAAGCTAGTGATTCGAAAAACAAACCTGTTGCACTTTAACCTAGTGTAGTAAGACTTCTTAATGGTTCCTGACTGTGGTTGATACTTTTCCTTTTTCAAGCGCTCCTTCCCCCTCCTCAAATCACAAAGTACTCCAGGCTGCGATTGAATCTTTTGCCTTGTTGCCAATATGGTGGTGCAAGGCCTACACTGGATCCATCCCATAGTTAACAAGGGGTTTAATGATAAAAGGCAAAGGCATTTAAGTAACAGGCACAGAACACAATACCATTGGTCACTTTAGTTCCGGAGTCCACACAGCCTGAGGTCGTGCTGCCAGGGCCCCGCACTCACACCCTATTGGCCTGGCTTTGCATGTTGCCACACAATTGGCCCTGAGCCGCTCACATGGTCCACCAAGCCCATCCCCTTAAATAGGCCGCTCTGCCACATTTGGTTTATTCGTATGGTCCAGGAAGCAGTTATAGTTTGATGTCGAGGTGAACACTCCATTCAGTAACTTCAGCTGGCACGGTGCAAATGGTGGTGATGCCACCAGGAATGAAATGAAATGAAATGAAAATTGCTTATTGTCACGAGTAGGCTTCAATGAAGTTACTGTGAAAAGCCCCTAGTCGCCACATTCCGGCGCCTGTCCGGGGAGGCTGATACGGGAATCGAACCGTGCTGCTGGCCTGCTTGGTCCGCTTTAAAAGCCAGCGATTTAGCCTGGCGAGCTAAATCAGAGAGAATGGATCTCTCTGGGCAGGAGTTCAACTTGTGGGTGACTTGGATGGCCACAGCCGCTATTGGAGCTAATCCTTTTCTCCCACTTGTGGATCAAGTGGCTGTTCTGTGTGATGACCATTATAATGATGTACACAGAACCGTTAGTTGTTTAACTAGAAAGATGATTTATTAACAAACATGTGAAAAGATAACTATTGAACTATAATAGACATTGGCTACTAAATTAATTCAGTGAATTCTCCTAGAGCTACTCTAAGTGCGACCAACCTCTTATACGTCTTACTACCAACTGTCTTGAGTCACGTTATAGATCTCTATCGCCACCAGCTGGTTGGAGGTCGCATTGCTAACTATATACAGAACTTTGCACAGGCATATCACCACAATGGTTACATCTTCCCCGGTCCACCTTCAAATGGTCGAGGGTTCTCCAGGTTTTCTGTGGAAGGTTGAAACCTGAGACTATCCCACTATCAGCTTGTGGTTGGTGATGTTTGCTATCAACCAGGAGATGTGCCACCGAGAGGTGGGGCAGTCATCAGTTTGTAGGGTGTGATCCAGTCGGGGGCGATGACAGGGGCTGTTTAGCACACTGGGCTAAATCGCTGGCTTTGAAAGCAGGCCAGCAGCACGGTTCGATTCCCGTAACAGCCTCCCCAAACAGGCACCGGAATGTGGCGACTAGGGGCTTTTCACAGTAACTTCATTGAAGTGATTTTCATTTTTCATTTCATTTCAGATGGGTGCATGGGATTTATTTGAGATCCGATGTTAGTGGGAGTGTTCCATTGGCTGTCAGCTGGTGGTGTTCCTCGAGGAGGATGTTTTCCTGGCGGACATCAGGAAGTGCTGGCACAGGAAATCATTCGAGCTGTGTTGGTCTCAACAATCCCAGGAATAATCCTCGTGGCTTCCCTGAAAGAAGACAGCAACCTTCATATGATCCCCATGTTAAAGTAAGTTTTCTCCAACCTGAAAATCTGAATGAATGCTGTCCAGCTAAAAACCCACAGTATATAAACTGTGTGTGTGTGTATGTGTGTGTGTACATGTATGTAATATATCCATGTGTATGTGTGTGAATATGTACGTCTATATATATGTGTGCATGTTTAGATATCCATATGTATATGCGTGTGAACATCAGCATAATTATTATGCTACATCATTCAGACTCCAGAAACCTGGGTTAATGATCTGAGGACGCATGTTCAAATCCTACCACAGCACCTGGGAAATTTTAATTCAGTTAATTAAATAAAACTGGAATAGAAAGCCCAGCCTCAGCAATGCCGACCATGAAACTACCAGATTGCCATAAAAACCCATCTGTTTGACTAAAACCCTTTAAGTAGCTAAATGTTTCTGTCCTCCTCGAGCCTGGCCGACGTTTGACTCCGGACTCAGAGTGGCGGTATTTGACTCTCAGCTGTCCTTTGAAGTGCCAATTCGGCTGGTATCAAGGTAGCCTGGCACCAACCTCTCAAGGGGTGGCAAATGCTGGCTTCGCTGCCGCATCCGGTGCAAGTTTTAAACAATTACACACAGGCCTGTGTTTACCCTTCCCCTCCCATCAATGCTGCCGGTCCTCCTCCACACCCGCACAGTGATTTCAGCATCTGCAGCTTTTCCCTATTTTCCACTTCATACCGACACTGGAAATTCCGCTCCGTACGAATGCCGATCAACACGTGAAATACTTTTCCAGTTCGACCGTGTGAAAGGTGATGTGTTGGGTAAGCTGGGTCTGCGAGGACTGCGTTTACTGCAGCAGTGAGAGAGACAGGCTTCCAACACTTGAAGAAATGCAACTCTATTTTATTGAACTCTTAACATACTTTAACTGTGGGTTGACACTACGCTGAGTTGACTGGTGACCTGAGGCTAACCTGACCAGACCATCTTACTACCACATGGTGTTTGTTCTAGCTGTTGTTCACGGGCACTGATGGTCTCAGAGGCTGGATCCCAAGAGAGCGGGAAAACTAGTGCCCTCTGGCTTTATAATGGTCGTGTCCTGTCTGGTGATTGGCTGCTGTGTTCTGTGAGTTCATTGGTCATCCTGTGTGTCAATCACTGCCTGTCTGTGCACCTGTGTGTATATTATGACAAAAGGGACATCTTCAAAATCTTTTAAGAAAGGATCAGGATTTTAAAAGGATGAGGAAGTTAGGATATCTGTGGCTGTAGCTGTGCTGAGTGGACTTCCCAAGCTGCAATTATTTTGCGCATTTGGGGAGCATCAAAAAATTTGACGACAACAAAAGGAAAACGAGTTTACTGAAGGAGTTCCGGCTGCAGAAAGTGGCGCAGAGGACATTTGTAACTGACAAATACTCTCACCGTTGGATCCTAAAAAGATCAAGCATGGAATGGTTTAACTAAATCCCTGCGCAGCAGCTTCACTTAGCAAACAGACCTTCCAATGGATGATTGGACTAAAAATGTAACAATTTCCTGATTCACACATCCAGTCTCAGCCAGATATATTGGCAGGTAAATCCTGATGCAGCAGATGGTTCAGCATCCCTCTGTGCCTCATTGTAGTCGATGCCCCCACTGCGAGGCATTTGATGTAGTTTCTGCCTCCTGAAGCTTGATGGAGACCGAGAGACATTTATCTCTTTCCATTGTCCGTGATCATGCTTAAAATGTGTTGAGCTTTTAACACAAGATGCAAATTAATAACAAATGGTGAGGGGGTGTGTTTATTGATAGCCTGACGACTTGTGGCTCCATTTATTAACAAGTTTGGGAGCACTACAGTTTTTGTTCTATTACAGCGGCATGGTGGCACAGTGGTTAGCACTACTACCTCACAGCTCCAGCGACACAGGTTCAATTCCGGCCTTGGGTGACTGTGTGGGGTTTGCACTCCGATGTCCCCCGTGTCTGCGTGGGTTTCCTCCGGGTGCTCCGATTTCCTCCCCCAGTCCAAAGATGTGCAGGTTGGGTGGATTGCCATGCTAAATTGCCTCTTGGTGTCCAAAAGGTTGGGTGGGGTTGTTGGGTTATGGGGCTAGGTTGGAGGCGTGGGCTGAAGTGGGGCGCTCTTTCCGAGGGCCAGTGCAGACTTGATGGGCCGATTGGCAACCTTCTGCACTGTAAATTCTATGATTCTAACAAAACTATTCCAAACATGAGTTGCAACATGCTGGCATCTAATGACCTTCCAATCCGAACAGATTTCTAATTTTCAGACCCAGCTTGTGTTAATCGATAACAAAACATTGTTTTCCACCTGCATAGGATTGATTCAAGTGCTGGTATAATTTATTAACCAGCAATTTGTCCTGCATCGATTTGTAAAAAGCAATAGACATCCCCCTCAAATTCTGACCTCCCAAAAACTGATCAACAGCTTCCAAAAAAAAAGATGACAACTCAAAAACACTCCTGAACTTCTGTTTTAATTTCCCTATTATTCCTCACATAGGTCTAAAGTGTATAGTTACACTGAATGTGCTGTAATATACAGGACTGTCATAACGTCTGCTCCTCCTTCTGCACTGTAAATTCTTTGGAACTTAAGCTGTGTTGATATCCAACAGTTCATTCAAAACTGTGGCAATAATCATTGGGTCTTCCTCTGACTTTTTGAGGCTATCTGTAGTACAGGATGCTTTGGAGACCATCAGTCAGTATGTACAGCAAATTCTAACAGTTTATTTACAAACTGTATTTGTACAGAGTCTTTTGCGATGTTATCACGACTAGCTCTATGATCTACTCTGTCTGAAAGGACAGCACTCTGCACCAAGGTCCCCACACTCCATTCCCATTGGGGATGGGGTCACACAACGCTCCCGGTGTACACCCCTTAAAGGGGCCAGCTCCTATATCCCCCCCCTTTAAGTCCCCTTATATATGAAAATGAAATATATATATATATATAAAATAGTTATACTATGAACAAAACATCAGTACTGAGAAATAATTCTTGTACACTGTCTCCACTTTCCCTGCCAAATCCGGAACTATGAGACTTAATCTGGTCCTTAATCTGGCCCGCACTGTCTGTGCGGAGTCTGCACATCCTCCCCGTGTGTGCGTGGGTTTCCTCCGGGTGCTCCGGTTTCCTCCCACAGTCCAAAGATGTGCAGGTTAGGTGGATTGGCCATGCTAAATTGTCCTTAGTATCCAAAATTGCCCTTAGTGTTAGGTGGGGGTTACGGGGTTATGGGGGTAGTGTGGAGGTGTTGACCTTGGGTAGGGTGCTCTTTCCAAGAGCCGGTGCAGACTCGATGGGCCGAATGGCCTCCTTCTGCAGCCCACACAGTCACCCAAGGCCGGAATTGAACCTGTGTCGCTGGAGCTGTGAGGCAGTAGTGCTAACCACTGTGCCACCATGCCGCTGTAATAGAACAAAAACTGTAGTGCTCCCATCTTGTTAATTATATGATATGATATATGATATGATTAAGTGACGGCCCAGTCACACCTCAGCTGGAGCTACTTCCATCGTAGTATGCAGGGTGGTTCTGTCAGCCAGAAGGAAACACACCACTTTAGTCTTCAATGGAGCAGGTGATTATTTTTTCATGTCAGCCTTGAACATTTGGACAGCACGTTCAGCTAATCCATTCGATGAGGGGTGGTATAGTACTGTGCAAATGTGTTTAATGCCGTGAACCATTGAAACTCGACACTAGTGAACATGAGAATGTGTGAAACTATTACTTCTGGCACACCATGGGTTTCGATGCATTGACTCAGCTTCTCAAGTAGTGTGGGATGCTGTAGATCTCATTTTGAAAACCTTGATTCCTGTTGAATGGGTATCCACCAGCAACAGGAACATTGTGCCAATAAATGGGCCAACATAATCAATGTGGACTCTCACCCATGGCTGACCTGCCCATTCCCAAGGGTGCAAGGTTCAATCAATGGCAGGTAACGTCTGTTGTCGTTGGCACTGGTCACACTGTTTACCATCTGTGCTATGTCTGCATCAATCCCAGGCCACCAGACATAGCTCCTCGCTAAAATTTTCATCTTTGATGAACCCAGATGAGCACCGCGTAACTCTTGTAGTGACAACTGTCTTACTGGTTTTGGGTCGACCACTCTAGATCCCCAAAGGATGACACCATCCTCGCAACTAAGCTCAACCTTTCTGAGCTGATATGGCTTCATCTCTTCAGCAACTTTCATGTTTTGCCAAGTATTCAATATCATGTACTTGATCTTAGACAATAAAGGTTAGTCCAGTATTTGACTTGCTTTACTGTGACGGGCAAGAAATCCATAAAGTTGAAGGCCATCACAATTGCTTGCAGCGCTAAGATGGGTGGTGTACTTTCAGGTAATGGAAGGTGACTTAAGACGTCTGCATTGGTTTTGAGACCCCAGGCGATGCTCGAAAGTAGACTCGTAAGCTGCTCGAAACAACACCCATCTCTGAATTCACGCCGCAGCAATTGGGGAAGCCCTTTGTTTCCTTTGAAGATTCCAAAAAGAGGCTTATGATTTGTAAGAATGATTAAGTGGCAGGTGTATACATATTGGTGAAATTTCTTAATGCCGCAAATGATGGCCTTTTCTATCTGTGAACATTTCCATTCCTCATCAGATAAACATCTCAGACTCGTATATCATTACATGGGATAATACAGACCCAACTCTGTACGGCGATGCATCACTATAATAACATAAGAACTAGGAGCAGGAGTAGGAATTCTACCCCTCGAGCCTGCTCTGCCATTCAATACGATGGCTGATCTCCTCTTGGCCTCAACTCCACTTTCCTGCCCGTTCTTCATAACCCCTTTAACCCAAGGAGACACCAGTGGGATGCCAGAGCTCCAGGAGTATCAGGGGGCAGAGGTGAGTGTAGTGGCCATCACTAAGGAGAAGGTTCTGAGGAAACTAAAAGGTCTGAAGGTGGGTAAATCACTTGGACCAGATGGACTACACCCCAAGGTTCTAAAAGAGATAGCTGAGGAGATTGTGGAGGCATTGGTGATGTCTTTCAGGAATCACTGGAGGCAGAAAGGGTCCCAGAGGACTGGAAAGTGACTAATGTAACTCCACTGTTTAAGAAGGGAGGGAAGCAGAAGATGGGAAATTATAGGCTAGTTAGCCTGACTTCGGTCATTGGTAAGATTTTAGAGTCCACTATTAAAGGTGAGATTGCGTATTACTTGAAGTGCATGATAAAATAGGACTGAGTAAGCACGGCTTCGTCAAGAGGAGGTTGTGTCTGACAAATCTGTTCTAGTTCTTTGAGGAGGTAACAAGAAAGTTAGACAAAAGCGAACCAGTGGACGTGATTTATTTAGATTTCCAGAAGGCCTTTGACAAGGTGCCGCATGGGAGACATAAGTGAAATATGTTAAGAGCCCATGATATTAAGGGTGAGATCCTGGCATGGATTGAGGATTGGCTGACTGGCAGAGGGCAAAGAGTGGGGATAAAGGGGTATTTTTCAGGGTGGCAGTCGTTGACTAGTGGTGTGCCTCAGGGGTCTGTGCTGGGACCACGACATTTTACAATCTGCATTAATGATCTGGAAGAGTGAACTGAAGGCCCTGTTGCTAATTTTGCAGATGATACAAACATATGTAGAGGGACAGGTAGTATTGAGGAAGCAGAAGGATTTGGACAGGCTAGGAGAGTGTAGGCAAGAAGTGGCAGATGGAATACAATGTGGAAAGTTATGCACTTTGGAAGGAGGAATGGAGGCATAGATTAATTTCTCTCTCACTCACTGCTGAAGTAAAGAACTGCTTTATTGTTTATTAAAACCCATGAGAACCTGGCACACCTTCGATGTATATTTGAAATTATCTTGAATCTTGATGGAAAGTAGACAGTCTTACCATAGTAAACCATGTCAAACCTAGAAGGAAGAAGTATTGAAACAAAAACTTGAACTCCTGAAAGACTTTAACTGGGCACCGGCTTAGTGATTCAGCGATCATTTATTCTTTTATTTTACCATTATTTTGCACTAAGTAAATTGTATGGGTTTGATGATGCCCAAATCTTCCAATCGGCAGTATTCTGTTTCAATTTTTCCCAGCAAAGCATCAGGCATGGTCCTTGCCCTCAAAACCTTGATGTAACTTTTGGATCTACATGTATCGTAGCTTATAATCCTTTTATCCTTCCAAGTTCTTGGAATACCTCTTGATGCTTCATTAAGACCTAATTCTGTCCCCCTCATTCGATCTTAAATATTTTCAGCCAGTTTGATTTTATCTCCCGGAGCCAAATCATGTCCCATTCAGCTCAGGGTCTGGCCTGACACCAGTATTAGCAGAAGCTATAACAAAAGGAAAAATGCTGAAAAATCTCAGCAAGTCTGGCAGCATCTATAGGGAGAGAAAAGAGCTAACGTTTCAAGTCCGATGACTCTTTTGTCAAAGCTATGCTGACCTTTGCTCATAACTCACAGGGGTTGTATCTTTCTAGACTCTCCTGTATACATGGCTAATTTTGCTGTCGTGTTCAGCAACATTAGATGTTGAACTCTTTCTTTCTGTGACCGGTCGGTACGTTCATTTATAACAATGGCTGATGTCACTGTGACCACCTCCATTTTTAGTGGCCAGCCGTTTACTATCAGCATGACTGTGAGGGGGGGGGGGGGGGGGCTACCTTGCCTTCTTCCCCACTGTTTAAGCACTGGAGTGCTGTCTATTGGCTGCAGTAGAGAGCTTACGTTGGAGTTTGGTGACTGAGGGAGTCGGTGAGGAGGGATCGAGGTGATTCGTTCATTTTCTACCTTGCCTCAAAAAGGTGAGTTGGTGGCCTTGGGAAGTAGGACATGGAAGCTAGGGAGGCCGAGTCCTTGAACATTTTCAAGGCTGAGATCGATGTGCTTTTACCTTCAGGGAGTGGAGGCAGCCGGACCTACGAGGGACACCCTGTACTGAGGCAGCAGGCTGCTTTTGAAACAGAAATCCAGGACTGACGTCACAGGGGAATGGTAAGTTCATTGGCTGGTGAGAAGTTGCTGTTCGGGATTATGTTTAAATAGCTTTAAGTAGAAAAAACGTATCATGGTGAAGGGTAGGCTGCAGGGAGAGAAGGTGGTGCTGGTTAATGTATATGCCCCGAATTGGGATGATGCCGGCTTCATGAGGCGCTTGTTGGGCCGCATTCCGGACCTAGAGGCAGGGGGCCTGATCATGGGGGGAGACTTTAACACAGTGCTGGATCCCCCACTGGACCGGTCCAGTTCAAGGACGGGTAGGAGACCGGCGGCGGCCAAAGTACTGAGGGGGTTTATGGACCAGATGGGAGGGGTGGATCCCTGGAGGTTTGGGAGGCCGAGAGCGCGGGAGTATTCCTTTTTCTCCCATGTCCATAGGGTCTATTCCCGAATAGATTTCTTCATCCTGAGCAGGGGATTGATCCCGAAGGTGCAGGATGCAGAGTATTCGGCCATAGCAATTTCAGACCATGCTCCGCACTGGGTTGATCTGGAGATGGGGGAGGCGCGGGACCAGCGCCCGCTCTGGCGACTGGATGTGGGGCTGCTGGCTGATGAGGAGGTGTGTAGGAGGGTCCGGGGAAGTATTGAGGGGTATCTTGATACCAACGACACGGGGGAGGTCCGGGTGGGGATGGTCTGGGAGGCTCTGAAAGCAGTGATCCGGGGGGAGCTGATCTCCATACGGACCCATAGGGAAAGGAGGGAGAGGAGGGAGAGGGAGAGACTGGTGGGGGAGCTCCTGGATGTGGACAGGAGATACGCGGAGGCACCGGAGGAGGGGTTGCTGGGGGAACGGCGTAGTTTGCAGGCCAAATTTGACTTGTTGACCACCAGAAAGGCAGAGACACAGTGGAGGAGGTCGCAGGGCGCGGTATATGAGTATGGGGAGAAGGCGAGCAGGATGTTGGCGCATCAGCTCCGCAGGCGGGATGCGGCTAGGGAAATTGGTGGAGTGACGGATAGGGGTGGGAATGTAATGCAGAAGGGGACAGAAGTAAATGGGGTCTTTAGGGACTTCTACGAGGAACTGTACCGGTCAGAACCTCCGATGGGGAGAGGGGGGATGGAGAGCTTCATGAACAGGCTATGCTTCCCAAGGGTTCAAGAGGAGCTGGTAGAGGGGCTGGGGGCGCCGATAGAGTTGGAGGAGGTAGTCAGGGGGATCGGGCAAATGCAGTCAGGTAAGGCGCCGGGGCCGGACGGGTTCCCGGTGGAATTTTATAAAAAGTATGCGGATCTGGTGGGCCCCGTGTTGGTGCGAGCCTTCAATGAGGCATGGGGGGGGGGGGGGGGGCTTTGCCCCCGACGATGTCGCGGGCACTGATCTCTCTGATCCTGAAGCAGGATAAGGACCCCTTGCAGTGTGGATCATACAGGCCTATCTCGCTCCTCAATGTTGACGCTAAGTTGCTGGCGAAGATCCTGGCCACCAGGATAGAGGACTGTGTGCCAGGGGTGATACATGAGGATCAGACAGGATTTGTCAAGGGACGGCAGCTCAACACGAATGTGCGGAGACTACTAAATGTTATTATGATGCCGGCAGTGGAGGGGGAGGCTGAGATAGTGGTGGCGCTGGATGCGGAGAAAGCATTTGATAGAGTTGAGTGGGGGTACCTGTGGGAGGTGCTGGAGCGGTTCGGATTCGGGGAGGGATTCATCAAATGGGTGAGGCTGCTCTACGCGGCTCCGATGGCGAGTGTAGTTACCAATGGAAGGAGATCGGAGTACTTTAGGCTCTACCGTGGGACCAGGCAGGGGTGCCCCCTGTCCCCCTTGCTCTTTGCACTGGCGATTGAACCTTTGGCTATGGCGTTGAGGGAGTCAGGGAGATGGAGGGGTCTGGTGCGGGGTGGGGAGGAACATCGTGTATCGCTGTATGCGGACGACCTGCTGTTGTATGTGGCGGATCCAGAAGGGGGAATGCCGGGGGTGATGGAGCTGTTAGCGGAATTTGGGGGCTTCTCGGGCTATAAGTTAAATTTAGGCAAGAGTGAGGTATTTGTAGTACACCCGGGTGATCAGGAGGAGGGAATCGGGAGACTCCCATTTAAGAGGGCAGTGAAGAGTTTCAGATACCTGGGGGTGCAGGTGGCCAGGAGTTGGGGGACTCTCCATAAGCTTAATTTTACCAGGCTGGTGGAGCAGATGGAAGAGGAATTTAAAAGGTGGGACATGGTGCCGCTATCGTTGGCGGGTAGAGTGCAGTCCGTCAAAATGACGGTTCTCCCGAGGTTCTTGTTCCTTTTTCAGTGTTTGCCCATCTTTATCCCTAGGGCCTTTTTTAGAAGGGTGACTAGCAGCATCATGAGCTTTGTTTGGGCGCATGGGACCCCGAGGGTGAAGAGGGTCTTCTTGGAGCGGGGTAGAGATGATGGGGGGCTGGCGTTACCCAATCTCTCGGGGTATTATTGGGCGGCCAATGTGTCGATGGTGCGCAAGTGGGTAATGGAGGGGGAGGGGGCAGCATGGAAACGGATGGAGAGGGCGTCCTGTGGCGATACAAGCCTGGGGGCCCTGGTAACGGCGCCGTGGCCGTTCCCTCCTACGAGGTATACCACGAGTCCGGTGGTGGCGGCTACCCTCAAGATTTGGGGGCAGTGGAGGCGACATAGGGGAGAAGTGGGGGGCTCGATGGAGGCTCCGTTAAGGGGGAACCATAGGTTCGTCCCGGGGAACATTGATGGGGGATTTCAGGGTTGGCACAGAGCGGGCATCAGACAGCTGAGGGACCTGTTTATTGATGGGAGGTTTGCGAGCCTGGGGGAGTTGGAGGAGAAATTTGGGCTCCCCCCGGGGAACATGTTCAGGTATCTGCAGGTAAAGGCATTTGCTAGGCGGCAGGTGGAGGGATTCCCTTCGCTTCCCGCGAGGGGGGTGAGCGACAGGGTGCTTTCGGGGGTCTGGGTCGGAGAGGGGAAGATATCTGATATCTACAAGGTTATGCAGGAGGCGGAGGAGGCGTCAGTAGAGGAGCTGAAAACGAAGTGGGAGGGGGAACTGGGGGAACAGATCGAAGACGGGACATGGGCTGATGCCCTGGAGAGGGTTAATTCTTCCACCTCGTGTGCGCGGCTTAGCCTCATCCAATTCAAGGTGCTGCACCGGGCCCACATGACTGGGACGAGGATGAGTAGGTTCTTTGGGGGTGAGGACAGGTGTGTCAGGTGCTCGGGGAGTCCAGCGAACCATGCCCATATGTTCTGGGCATGCCCGGCACTGGAGGAGTTCTGGAAGGGGGTGGCGAGGACGGTGTCGAGGGTGGTGGGATCCAGGGTCAAGCCAGGATGGGGACTCGCGATTTTTGGGGTTGGGGTGGAGCCGGGAGTGCAGGAGGCGAAAGAGGCCGGTGTGCTGGCCTTTGCGTCCCTAGTAGCCCGGCGAAGGATCTTGCTACAATGGAAGGATGCGAGGCCCCCAAGCGTGGAGACCTGGATCAATGACATGGCGGGTTTCATTAAGCTAGAGAAGGTCAAATTCGCCCTGAGAGGGTCGGTACAAGGGTTCTTTAGGCGGTGGCAGCCTTTTCTCGACTTTCTGGCTCAACGATAGGGTACGGGGACAGCAGCAGCAGCAACCCGGGGAGGGAAAAGGGGAGGGAAAAGGGGAGGGAAAAGGGGGGGGGGGCCGACAATGACTATGTTTGTTTATTTAATTTTAATATTTTTAAAGTTCTTTTGTTGTTCATTAGGGTTGGGGGGGTGGGGGGGTGGGGGGATGTGATACATGCGCCAATACGGTCTGGGGGTGTCACAGTTATTATGGGTTATTTTGTTGCATTTCATTGTTTGTCGTTATGTTTTATATTTTCTGTAAAAAATTCCAATAAAAATTATATAAAAAAAAAAAAAAGAAAAAACGTATCATTTATGAAGAGATGGCTCCTTGAGTTTCAGTAAGGAACACTAGCAATAGGGAAGTAAAGGTGAACCAAGTTAAGGTGAAATAAGGTAATAAAGTAAACAAAATAAGATAAAGTTAGAGAGCGGATCCGGGTGGATAAAGGAGTGCAGGAAAGAGGGAGACTGAGCACGGATCCGCGTGGATAAAGGAGTGCAGGAAAGAGGGAGACTGAGAACGGAGCCGGATGGATAAAGGAGTGCAGGAAAGAGGGAGACTGAGAATGGAGCCGGATGGATAAAGGAGTGCAGGAAAGAGGGAGACTGAGAACGGATCCGGGTGGATAAAGGAGTGACAGGAAAGGGGGAGACTGAGAACGGAGCCGGATGGATAAAGGAGTGCAGGAAAGAGGGAGACTGAGAATGGATATGGGTGGATAAAGGAGTGACAGGAAAGGGGGAGACTGAGAACGGAGCCGGATGGATAAAGGAGTGCAGGAAAGAGGGAGACTGAGAATGGAGCCGGATGGATAAAGGAGTGACAGAAAGAGGGAGACTTAGCACGGAGCCGGATGGGTAAAGGAGTGACAGAAAGAGGGAGACTGAGCACGGCTCCGGGTGGATAAAGGAGTGCAGGAAAGAGGGAGACTGAGAACGGAGCCGGGTGGAAAAAGGAGTGCAGGAAAGAGGGAGACTGAGCACGGATCCGGGTGGATAAAGGAGTGCAGGAAAGAGGGAGACTAAGAACGGATCCGGGTGGATAAAGGAGTGCAGGAAAGAGTGAGACTGAGAGCGGAGCCGAGTGGATAAAGGAGTGACAGAAAGAGGGAGAGACTGAGAGCGGAGCCGGATGGATAAAGGAGAGCAGGAAAGAGTGAGACTGAGAGCGGAGCCGAGTGGATAAAGGAGTGACAGAAAGAGGGAGACTGAGAGCGGAGCCGGATGGATAAAGGAGTGCAGGAAAGAGGGAGACTGCGAACGGAGCCGAGTGGATAAAGGAGTGACAGAAAGAGGGAGACTGAGCAAGGAGCCGGGTGGATAAAGGAGTGCAGGAAAGAGGGAGACTGAGCACGGATCAGGGTGGATAAAGGAGTGCAGGAAAGAGGGAGACTGAGCACGGATCAGGGTGGATAAAGGAGTGCAGGAAAGAGGGAGACTGAGAGCGGAGCCGGGTGGATAAAGGAGTGCAGGAAAGAGTGAGACTGAGCACGGAGCCGGATGGATAAAGGAGTGCAGGAAAGAGGGAGACTGAGAATGGAGCCGGGTGGATAAAGGAGTGCAGGAAAGAGGGAGACTGAGCACGGATCAGGGTGGATAAAGGAGAGCAGGAAAGAGGGAGACTGAGCACGGATCAGGGTGGATAAAGGAGTGCAGGAAAGAGGGAGACTGAGAACGGAGCCGGATGGATAAAGGAGTGCAGGAAAGAGGGAGACTGAGAACGGAGCCGGATGGATAAAGGAGTGCAGGAAAGAGGGAGACTGAGAATGGAGCTGGATGGATAAAGGAGTGCAGGAAAGAGGGAGACTGAGAGCGGAGCCGGGTGGATAAAGGAGTGCAGGAAAGGGGGAGACTGAGAATGGAGCCGGGTGGATAAAGGAGTGCAGGAAAGAGTGAGACTGCGAACGGAGCCGGGTGGATAAAGGAGTGACAGAAAGGGAGAGACTGAGAATGGAGCCGGGTGGATAAAGGAGTGACAGAAATAGTGAGACTGAGCACGGAGCCGGGTGGATAAAGGAGTGACAGGAAAGAGGGAGACTGAGCACGGATCCGGGTGGATAAAGGAGTGCAGGAAAGAAGGAGACTGAGCACGGATCCGGGTGGATAAAGGAGTGACAGGAAGAGGGAGACTGAGAATGGAGCCGGATGGATAAAGGAGTGCAGGAAAGAGGGAGACTGAGAATGGAGCCGAGTGGATAAAGGAGTGACAGGAAGAGGGAGACTGAGAATGGAGCCGGATGGATAAAGGAGTGCAGGAACGAAGGAGACTGAGCATGGATCCGGGTGGATAAAGGAGTGACAGGAAGAGGGAGACTGAGAATGGAGCCGGATGGATAAAGGAGTGCAGGAAAGAGGGAGACTGAGAATGGAGCCGGATGGATAAAGGAGTGACAGAAAGAGGGAGACTGAGAATGGAGCCGGGTGGATAAAGGAGTGACAGAAAGGGAGAGACTGAGAACGGAGCCGGATGGATAAAGGAGTGCAGGGAAGAGTGAGACTGAGAATGGAGCCGGATGGATAAAGGAGTGACAGAAAGAGGGAGACTGAGAACGGAGCCGGATGGATAAAGGAGTGCAGGAAAGAGTGAGACTGAGAATGGAGCTGGATGGATAAAGGAGTGACAGAAAGAGTGAGACTGAGAATGGAGCCGGATGGATAAAGGAGTGACAGAAAGAGTGAGACTGAGAATGGAGCCGGATGGATAAAGGAGTGACAGAAAGAGGGAGACTGAGCACGGATCCGGGTGGATAAAGGAGTGCAGGAAAGAGTGAGACTGCGAACGGAGCCGGGTGGATAAAGGAGTGCAGGAAAGAGGGAGACTGAGAATGGAGCCGGGTGGATAAAGGAGTGCAGGAAAGAGTGAGACTGAGCACGGAGCCGGGTGGATAAAGGAGTGACAGGAAAGAGGGAGACTGAGAATGGAGCCGGATGGATAAAGGAGTGCAGGAAAGAGGGAGACTGAGAATGGAGCCGGGTGGATAAAGGAGTGCAGGAAAGAGTGAGACTGAGCACGGAGCCGGGTGGATAAAGGAGTGACAGGAAAGAGGGAGACTGAGAATGGAGCCGGATGGATAAAGGAGTGACAGAAAGGGAGAGACTGAGAACGGAGCCGGATGGATAAAGGAGTGACAGAAAGGGAGAGACTGAGAACGGAGCCGGGTGGATAAAGGAGTGACAGGAAAGAAGGAGACTGAGAATGGAGCCGGATGGATAAAGGAGTGCAGGAAAGAAGGAGACTGAGAGCGGAGCCGGGTGGATAAAGGAGTGCAGGAAAGAGGGAGACTGAGAGCGGAGCTGGGTGGATAAAGGAGTGCAGGAAAGAGGGAGACTGAGAATGGAGCCGGATGGATAAAGGAGTGCAGGAAAGAGGGAGACTGAGAATGGAGCCGGATGGATAAAGGAGTGACAGAAAGAGGGAGACTGAGAGCGGAGCCGGGTGGATAAAGGAGTGACAGAAAGGGAGAGACTGAGAACGGAGCCGGATGGATAAAGGAGTGCAGGAAAGAGTGAGACTGAGAATGGAGCTGGATGGATAAAGGAGTGACAGAAAGAGGGAGACTGAGAACGGAGCCGGATGGATAAAGGAGTGCAGGAAAGAGTGAGACTGAGAATGGAGCTGGATGGATAAAGGAGTGACAGAAAGAGGGAGACTGAGAACGGAGCCGGATGGATAAAGGAGTGCAGGAAAGAGTGAGACTGAGAATGGAGCTGGATGGATAAAGGAGTGACAGAAAGAGTGAGACTGAGAATGGAGCCGGATGGATAAAGGAGTGACAGAAAGAGTGAGACTGAGAATGGAGCCGGATGGATAAAGGAGTGACAGAAAGAGGGAGACTGAGCACGGATCCGGGTGGATAAAGGAGTGCAGGAAAGAGTGAGACTGCGAACGGAGCCGGGTGGATAAAGGAGTGACAGGAAAGAGTGAGACTGAGCACGGAGCCGGGTGGATAAAGGAATGCAGGAAAGAGTGAGACTGCGAACGGAGCCGGGTGGATAAAGGAGTGCAGGAAAGAGGGAGACTGAGAACGGATCCGGGTGGATAAAGGAGTGCAGGAAAGAGGGAGACTGAGAATGGAGCCGAGTGGATAAAGGAGTGCAGGAAAGAGGGAGACTGAGAGCGGAGCTGGGTGGATAAAGGAGTGCAGGAAAGAGGGAGACTGAGAATGGAGCCGGATGGATAAAGGAGTGCAGGAAAGAGGGAGACTGAGAACGGAGCCGGGTGGATAAAGGAGTGACAGAAAGAGGGAGACTGAGAATGGAGCCGGATGGATAAAGGAGTGACAGAAAGAGTGAGACTGAGAGCGGAGCCGGATGGATAAAGGAGTGACAGAAAGGGAGAGACTGAGATGGCGATCTGCCCAAAACCCACACAAACGCTCTTGCTGACATCACAACACCTCATGTGGTGCTTAACCAGCAGGAATGTATTCACTCTCCCCCTTTACTTCATTAGTGCAACGACAATGATTAACATTAATACAACAGGTCCCCTTATGAATTACATTGAAGACTCTGGGTCTGTACTCATTGGAGTTTAGAAGGATGAGAGGGGATCTTATTGAAACTTACAGGATCCTGCGAGGCCTGGATAGAGTGGATGTGGAGAGGATCTTTCCACTGGTAGGAAAAACTAGAAGCAGAGGACACACTGGCAGACTAAAGGGACGATTCTTTAAAACAGAGATGAGGAGGAATTTCTTCAGCCAGAGGGTGGTGAATCTGTGGAATGCTTTGCCGCAGAAGGCTGTGGAGACCAAATCACTGAGTGTCTGTAAGCCAGAGATAGATCGGTGTTTGATTAGTAAGGGGATCAGGGGTTATGGGGAGAAGGCAGGAGAATGGGGATGAGTAAAATATCAGCCATGATTGAATGGCGGAACAGACTCGGTGGGCCGAGTGGCCTAATTCTGGTGCTATGCCTTATGGTCTTATGGTCTTATATATACAATTCCATAAGACAGTCTTTGTGGTGGATGTCCAATTTCTTTTTGGTAGAATTTGGCATTCTTGAACTTGGCTACTTGCGACCTCAGAAGTGTCCTCATACCTTTCTGTAGATGGTACTTCTAAAGTAGTTATTTCAGTATCTGTCACTATCGGCATTGAGAAGTCCTCAGAAACAGAAACTGAACTCACCACTGTCTCTGGTCTCTGTTCTGAGGTATTGCTCGCTAGATTTTCCAAGCGTAGAACCTCTTGATAACTTCCTGCAATCTCACTTCGTGCAGGAACTGATCAGCATGACGTTGCCAAACTCTGTCATCATCCATCTATATGGTGTATGATATTGGATCTGTCTTTGCTGGAACACAGCTAGTATCCATTTCTCGTTGGTTGTGTAGCTCCTCTCGAGCATTCACTCTGCCTGGTTGAATACTCATTTTTTAATGATTTTCTGAATCCTAGCAATTTGTGCTTGATGTCATTTAACAATCTGTGAAGTACCAGGTGGAGACAACAAATAAACCTGTGTCTGTAGTTTCCTCTTCGACATCAGCATTGGTGGTGAACATTGTGAACTGTTCCGGTAAGATAGTAGAAATTTGTTTACTCTTCTTGATAACGTCCCCTGGTCCTTCGATAGAATGTTTTAATGATTGCACAAAAGGCGGCAAGGTGGCACAGTGGTTGTCACTGCTGTCTCTCAGGTGACTGTCTGTGTGGGTTTCCTCCGGATGTTCCGGTTTCCTCCCAAAGATGTGCAGGTTAGGTGGATTGGCTATGCTAAATTGCCCCTCGGTGAGCTTATGGGGATAGGGTGGGAAATTGGGCCGAGGTAAGGTGCTCTTGCAGACGACCAGTGCAGATTCGATGGCTGAATGGCCTATTTTGCACTCTCGTGATTCTCTAGTCCATTCGCTGCGGGGTGATATGGGGCTGACCTGATATGGTGTATACTGTTCCCTTTCAAGTAGTTCTCAAACCCTTTCAAAGTAAGCTGCGTACCATTATCATTGACAATCTGCTCCGGTGTTACAAATCTTGTGAATATTTCATCTATTTTCTCAATGATCTGCTCCGTCGTCATTGACTTTATTATCGCGACTTCTGGCAATTTCGCGTACACGTGTACAATCATGAACATGTGTCCCTCCAGTGGTCCAGCATAATTGATGTGTATTCTCTGCCATGACTGTGGTGGCCATTACCATAGATGTGCTGGTTTTAATGGTGGCGTGTTCCTTAGTTTTGCTCAAGTTTGACATTACGCAACTTTTTCTTCAATTTGTGCATCTAATCCTGGCCACCAAAATTAACTGCTTGCCAATATTTTCACCCTTATCAAACCAGGATTTCCCTCATGCAGTTGGTCAAGGACTGTGCTATGAAATGAAATGAAATGAAAATCGCTTATTGTCACGAGTAGGCTTCAATGAAGTTACTGTGAAAAGCCCCTAGTCGCCACATTCCGGCACCTGTCCGGGGAGGCTGGTACGGGAATCGAACTGTGCTGCTGGCCTCCTTGGTCTGCTTTAAAAGCCAGCGATTTAGCCAAGTGAGCTATACCAGCCCATGATACAAGAACAGAGGAATAATCACACGGATGCCCCATTCTGTATGGTCAACTCATGTCCGCATGTGATGTCGGACTTGAGGTCTGAATTTTTCCCATGAATATCTGACAGCATTCCTAATTGGACCAAGTCCATCAACGTCCCCATCACTGGTTCAGTTCTCATATCTTTGAACTTGAGATGAAGTCACAGGTACACTATCCCCGAGCGGGAAATACAAAGTATTGACAACATTTCCTTCCGGGTCATGCTGGACTTGTAACGCCGATTGTGATGAAGCATCAGCATTTGCTTGCTGCTCGGACTTGTGATGTTGGATATCGTTGAAGTGTGTGCCGACAATATTAATGACCATCTTTGCAATCTTCTAGCTGCCAAAGAAGGGAGACCTTTATACGGCCCAAAGATTCAAGGGTTGATGATCCATCAAAAGGATAAAATGATGACCATAAAGGTAATGGTGGAATTTTCTTACACCGAAAGTAATGTTCAAAGCTTCTTTTTCTAGCTGAGCGTAATTCATTTCTGCACTAGGAAGTGTGGGAAGCAAGTATTTATCTGCCATTCCTCTCCTGAAGCTATAATGAGCGAGACGACTGCACCAACCCCAGAGAGTGCAGCATCACAAGCTAATTGCAAATTCATTGCTGAATTATAATGAACCAACAGCATTGACTTTCTTCAGACCAGTGCCATGCCTGTTCGACACATGGCAAAGTGTGTAAAAGCGTCAATCGCTATGCTAAATTCAACACAAATTTACCATAATAATTGATCAATCCTAAAAATGACTTGAATTGTGCCACATTTGAGGACATGGTCTTCCAGGATTGTTGGCATTTTCTTCAACTCTTTGTGGAAACCATCTTTATTCCCACCATAATTTATGAATGACAATGAAAAAGTCACACTTTTCCTTCTGAACTCTCTAATTTGTAACCGATTCAGGGCAGCTTCCAAATTTTCCAACTGTTTCTGTTCACTCGAACTAGTGATGAGTGTGAATTTGAATAACATTACTCTCCATTCAACCCACTTAGAATTTGATCTATGAATCTTTGAAAATGAGAAGGCCAAAAGGAAGTCTTCTGTAACGAAACAGATCTTCGTGTGTTATGATGGGGAGTAGTGGCTGTGATTCAGCAGCCACATTCATCTGCAGATATGCCTGTGAATGATCAAGATGTGGAGATGCCGGCATTGGACTGGGGTGGGCAGAGTAAGAAGCCTTACAACACCAGGTTAAAGTCCAACAGGTTTGATTGAAGTCACTAGCTTTTGGAGCGCAGCTCCTTCATCACTCACCTGATGTTACAGGAGAAGCTTTGCATATAGGCGCTGGAGTAAAGATGCACAAAAGGCATACCTGCAAAGGTACAAGCATGTCACCATTGTACACAGGCAGATTCAGAGTTAAATCACTTGCAGTCAGCAGCATCCTCTCAATAGTTTCACTGCGGAGTCCACAAATCAGCCTGTCACAAAGAGTATTCAAGAGTTGTACCAAGTTCGCAGTATTTAGCTAATCGTCTTAAAGACGGGATGAACTGTAAAATTGCTTTCACCTTCTTCCTGACTATGGGGAACCAAAACCTTTCTGCAATCAATCGCACTTTCGGAGCGAAATATCTCTTTAAGATTTTCATTACTTTAATACGGAGCTTGTGTCCTGGTTTTGCTGGGTGAACTAGATTCTGAAGCAGCATAAATGTTTTACACTATACTGAGCTGAGTAAAGTTGCAACCTTTATGCCCTCCGGTGTCTCACTTGCTATTACAAACAATTGGAATCTTTCCTCATGTTAATTTAATATTTCATTATCCTCAGCAAACACGTCCATGGCACCTGTTTTTCCTGTCATTTTTGGATCCTGGCTTCGAGAGTCTACCCTCCCTCCCTTCCGATTTTTAATCAAAGGTATGGCAAAAACAGTCCATTGAACAAGCAACTAGGAATTCTTTAACCGTCTTGCCTAACTGCAGTTCAACCTTTGTCTCAGATAATGGCCTAGGCAACGCTGGCAGACTTTGAATCCCCATTCCCCGCAACCCATGTCACTTTGTCACTTGCGCAGTCCCTGCAGCCCAGACTCACTGCGACGCAAGCAAGTCTCCACCGACTGTCAGCCTCCTTACAGTTACTGCCGAAAACCTTATTAAACCTTTACACCAGCGGCTGTGCATCTCCCAACGTCTGTGTATCCGTATGGTCCCGGGAATCTCCCATTGCTCCCAATGCCACTCAGTTAGTCAACGAAAATCTTCTATTTTTCTCCAGCGATTTTTATGCCTGAATATTCGCCGCCAATTTTCTCTTCTGTTATATTTCTTTGTTGCCACAAAGAGAAAAGGGGTGGATGTGCCAAGGCTCTGCATTCTTGTCAAACACAATGAGTGGTTTATTAAGGGTGGTGCTCATACAATCAAGATGATGATCTGCCCAAAGCCCGTGCGAGGATCTGACGTGACAATACATCATGTGAAGCAGAACCAACAGGAATGTATTCCCTGATACAGAACAACCTGCCCATCCCTGGTTGCCCTCAGATGCTGATGTTGGACCCTCTTATGAACCTCTGCAGCAGTTTGATATCACTGAGTAACTTGCCAGGATACTTTAGAAAACAATTAAGCATGGGGCTGGATTTACGTATAGGCCTGCATTGCATTGTTTGGCACTATCAGTATGTAAAATGGGTTGCACTTTGAATGGATCCATCAACTCAAAACTGAACACCATGAGGTACTGTGGGCCATCAGCAGCAGCAGAACTGGACTCAACCACAACCTCATAGCCAGGCATATCCACCACTCTGCAATGATATTCAACTCAGGGGATCAACCCTGGTTCAATGAAAAGTGTAGGTTTGCATACCAGGTGCCGTACCAGGCACACCTAAAAATGAGGCATCAACTTGGTGAAGTTGCTACAGAGGACAACTTGTGTGCCAAACAACAGAAGCAGCATGTGATAGACAGGACTAAGTGATCCTACAACCAATGGACCAGACCTAAGATCTTCAGTGCTGCCACGAATGGTGGTGGACAATTAAACACCCAAGAGGAGCAGGAGACTCCACAAATATTCCCATTCTCAACGATCGGGGAGCACAACAGATCAGTACAAGAGACAAGGCTGAAGCATCTGCAGCCATCTTGTTTCAGGTGGGAATTATTCATTACAGCCTCCTCCTGAGGTCCCAGTATCACAGGTGCCAGTTGTCAGCCAATTTGATTCACTCCACGGGATATCAAGAAATGGCTGAAGGCACTGTATACTGCAAAGACAATGGGCCCTATCATAACCTCGCCAAGGCCAGCAGCGCCGGCCCTAGGGTTGCTGGCGCCCCGGGCAAGCTGAACTTCGGCGCCCTTGGGGGGGGGGGCCGAGGGGGGGGCGGGGCCGGGGGGGGGGGGCCGAGAGGGGGCGGGGCCGAGAGGGGGGGCGGACCCGGGGGGAGCGGACCCGAGGGGGGGGGCGGGGGGACGGACCCGAGGGGGGGGCGTGGCGGGCGGACCCGAGGGGGGGGGCGTGGCGGGCGGACCCGAGGGGGGGGGGCGGGGCGGGCGGACCCGAGGGGGGGGGCGGGGCGGGTGGACCCGAGGGGGGGGGGGCGGGGGGACGGACCCAAGGCGGGGGGGGGGGGAGCGGGCCGAGCGGGGCGAGCGGACCGAGCGGGGGGGGCGGACCGAGGGGACGGACCAGGGGGGGGGGGGGGGCCGCCCTGGGGGAGTGCGGCCACACTGGGGGAGTGCGGCCACCGCGCATGCGCTGGGTGGTGCCCGCCCAACTGCGCATGCGCGGGACCCGAGTCTGGCGCCCCCTAGCACATGGCGCCCCGGGCAACAGCCCGAGTTGCCGGTGCCTTGAGCCGGCCCTGAAGGCCAGTCTTCCAGCACCAAACCCTTTTATTAAAATAATGAAAAGGACTACTGCCTTGACTTACAGCACTCAGGTCAAAGCCCGGAGATCGACGAGGTACCTGCAGGATTGGAGCAGTGGATTTTACAGTTCCTATTGAGCGAGCTACTGCCCACTTAATAGGGCAATTCATATTTCAAAAAGCTCACGGGGAGATCTATTTGTGATCCACAATACTTCCACCGCCCAGCAAACAGTCTGAGGTCCATTGAGGATGGAACTAGATCTGGAGTTGTGAACCAAAGTGGAGACCTTTGCTCGTGGAGAGAGTGTCGAAGGGTAAGCGTGCGTGGATTCCTCCTCAGGATCTGTTTCAGACAGCACACGAGCTTCCTCTGCTTCCATCTGGGAATCCGTGCTCTCATTCTCAGGGGGGTTGGGCGCAGGGTTTGCTTCAGGCTATGGCCCCATACTAGTACGGCTAGCTCCAAGGCCAGTGATGAGACCCGGCCAGGGGCGGGCAGTACTTCTGAGATGATCTATGTGTTTCCTCACAACCTTATTCCGGACCTTCACTTTATAAGACACTGGTCCTGTTTTCTCCATTATGGTTCTTGGGTCCCAGTTGGAACCATCGCTGAAGTTCCTCATATAAACCAGATCATGTGTCTTGAATATCCTTTTGGTTCTCACAGAATCATAATTTGTTCTCTGGTTCTCTTGTTGACACTCCATCCTGCCCGCCAGGTTTGGGAATAGTAGGCTTAATCTTGCGTGAAGCCACCGTCCCATTAACAGTTCCGCTGCGGCGATTCCTGGTGTTACCTGAGGAGCAGTCCTACAATCGAATAAAAACCGTGCTAATTTTCTCTCCATGGTTGCCGCCGATTGCTTTTTCAGGCTGATTTTAAAGGTCTGCACCGTCCATTCAGTCAGCCCATTTGATGACGGATGATAAGGTGCCGTTCTGATGCCCTTGGATTGCACAAAGCTTTGGAACTAGGGGCCGATTTAGCTCACTGGGCTAAACCGCTGGCTTTTAAAGCAGGCCAGCAGCACGGTTCGATTCCCGTACCAGCCTCTCCGGACAGGCGCTGGAATGTGGCGACTAGGGACTTTTCACAGTAACTTCATTGAAGCCTACTCGTGACAATAAGCGATTTTCATTTCATTTTCATTTTCAGTTGCTCCACAGCACCAGGTTCGATTCCCGGCTTGGGTCACTGTCAGTGCGGAGTCTTCACGTTCTCCCCGTGTCTGCATGGGTTTCCTCCGGGCGCTACAGTTTCCTTCCACTGTCCAAAGATGTGCAGGTTAGGTGGATTGGCCATGCTAAATTGCCCTTAGTGTCCAAACAAAAGGTTGGGTGGGGTTACTGGGTTACGGGGATAGGGGGGAGGTGTGGGCTTAGATAGGGTGCTCTTTCATAGGGTTGGTGCATACTTGATGGGCCGAATGGCCTGATTCTGCACAGCAAATTCTATATTTCTATGATTCTATGATCTCCACAGAGATGTGTCAGGCATTTTAGTTGCTGTGGTATGAAGAGTCTAAAGTTCTGTTCCTTTATGACCAACACACATTTATTTCATTCCAACAGACTCTGCACAAAACTCTAACTACACATTACCAGACACAGGGGCCACCTGAAGTCCCTTTACATATCAGTGTCAATTATTGGATACTTAACATAAATGAGACAACTAATTGCAATGTCTCTTAACCCATTACTTAACAAGGTGGACCAATTTGTCCGGTTTAAAGACAGGAACAATAGGCGGGCCCCACTCTGCAAATTGTATGGGTCTTATTTTCTAGGCTCCCCTTCTCCAGTAGGGAATGTGGAACTGGTCTTGCGTGAAAATATTTAGGCATAGCATCGGGGTCAACACAAATTTTGGCTTTGGCTCTTTTTATTTTTCCCAGGGCGTCCTGGAAGACTTCAGGGTATTGCTGATGTCCCCGTACTGTCCTCCTGCACATAGCTTGAAAATCTCTAGCCAGTCCGAGCCAGACTGGTGCTGACGGTGAAGTCACACGGGATCAGAGGTGAGCTGGCAAGTTGGATACAGAACTGGCTCGGTCATAGAAGTCAGAGCGTAGCGGTGGAAGGGTATTTTTCTGAATGGAAGGCTGTGACTAACGGTGTTCCACAGGGATCAGTGCTGGGACGTTTGGTGTTTGTAGTATGTAAAATTATTGGGAGGAAAATGTAACCGGTCTGATTATCCGGTTTGCGGATGACACAAAGGTTGGTGGAACTGCGGATGGCGATGAGGACTGTCAGAGGATACAGCAGGATATAGATTGGTTGGAGACTTGGACGGAGAGATGGCACATGGAGTTTAATCTGGACAAATGTGAGGTAATGCATTTTGGAAAATCTTAATACAGGTGGGAAATATACAGTAAATGGCAGAATTCTTAAGAGTATTGACAGGCAGAGGGATGCGGGTGTACAGGTCCACAGGACACTGAAAGTGGCAACAAAGGTGGAGAAGGTAGTAAAAAAAAGGCACACAGCATGCTTGCCTTCATCGGCCGTGCATTGAGTATAAAAATTGGCAACCCATGTGCAGCTGTATGGAACTTTTAGTTCGGCCACACTTGGTAATATTGTGTTCAATTCTGGTCGCCACACTACCAGAAGGATGTGCACAATTGAAAGAGGGTACAGAAGAGGTTTGCCAGGATGTTGCCTGGTCTGGAGGGCATTAGCTATGAGGAGAGGTTGGTTAAACTTGGTTTATTCTCATTGGAACGATAGGTCAAGGGGCGACCTGATAGAGGTCTACAAAATTATGAGGGGCATAGACAGAGTGGATAGTCAGAAGCTTTTTCCCTGGGTGGAAGAATCAATTACTAGAGGCATAGGTTTAAGGTGTGAGGGGCAAGGTTTAGAGGAGATGTGCAAGGGAAGGTTTTTTACAGAGGGGAGTGGGTGCCTGGAACTCGCTGCTGGAGGAGGTGGTGGAAGCAGGTATGATAGTGGCGTTTAAGGGCCGTCTTGACAAATACATAATGAGGATGGGAATAGAGGAATCCTGGAAAACTCCCCAGGATTGCCCAAGTTGGAGTTACAGTGCTCAATGGAAGCTGCTGCCTGGGACATCACTGCCGGTGATATCACAGAGACTGCACCTGCATACAAGACATGAGATAGACCTCAGCTGGAGTATTGTGCACAGTCTGGGCACAACACGATAAGAAGGATGTGAACACGTTGGAGAAAGCTCAGAAGAGGTTGACAAGAATGGTTCCAGGGATGAGAAACTTCAGTTATGCGGATAGATTAGAGAGGTTGGGATGTTCCCGTTGGAGACAAGAAGGCTAAGAAGAGATTTGATAGAGATGTTCAAAAATTTGAGGGGGGGGGGGGGGGGAGGGAAGCTGAACAGAGTAGATAGGGAGCAACTTCCCACTCGTAAAAGAATCAGGAACGAGAGGGCACAGATTTAATGTGATTAGCAAAAGAAGCAAAGGCGAGCTGAGAAAAAACTTTTTTGAACAAGGAGAGGTTGGGATCTGAAATTCACTGCCTGGGAGAGAGGTGGATGCAGGTTCGAGGCATTCAAGAGGGCGGACGGCCTTCCCCCATCGGGTAAAGCACATCAAGGGTTGAATCTTTACAACTCAGGACATGGGCACCTCAGTTTGATCCAAATCTGTGGGAACAATAGAGGGTTATGGAAACAAGTTTATCGAATAAAAATTTACCGTTGCAATGTAAAAAAATACAGGCTACATGATACAAATGAAAATGTCATCCCTATAGTAGAACTGTGAGCCGGGTTCATCACCGAGGCATCTTTTGAATTCAAAACAGTTGCTGGGAGAGAAAGAGGGAATCTGAATCAAGAGGTGATCTTGTGATTGCATCTGGTGATCTGTTCTGGCACTTCATGACTTTATTTGAAATGTTGATGAAATTATTTTCTTTGAATCACTCCTCATACTTTTTATTTTCTGTCCATCGTTTTAATTTGGTTTGCTGCCACTCATCCTCAGGATTGCAGTTTTCGCTATCTCTCTCCCCCCCCCTCCCCACCCCCCCCCCTCCCAAGAATATACTGTAGGCATTAATTTCTAAGAATACATTCCAAATAGGTAGCACAGTGGTTTGACAGCGCCAGGGTCCCAGGATCGATTCCCGGCTTGGGTCACTGTCTGTGCGGAGTTTACACATTCTCCCCTTGTCTGCATGGGCTCCCTCCGGGTGCTCCGGTTTCCTCCCACAAAAGACGTGCTGTTAGGTAATTTGGACTTTCTGAATTCCCCCTCAGTGTACTCGAACAGGCGCCAGAACATGGCGACTAGGGGATGTTCACAGTAACTTCATTGCAGTGTTAATGTAAGTCTACCTGTGACAATAAAGATTATTATTTTTTTAAAAACATCACGGGCGGGATTCTCCCCTACCCGGTGTGACGGGGGGTCCCGGCGTAGGGGAGTGGCGTCAACCACTCCAGGGTCGGGCCTCCCCAAAGGTGGGGAATTCTCCGTACTTTTGGGGACTAGCCCCGCGCCGGAGTTCCAATATCTGTAATGATAAGAAAGTTAGCATTAAGGTACTTTACCTGAATGCTCGTAGCATTTGTAACAAAGTAGACGAACTAATGGCACAGATCATCGTGAATGATTATGATGTGGTAGGCATCACAGAGACATGGCTGCAGGGGGTTCAGGACTGGCAGTTAAACATCCAAGGATATACAACCTATCGAAAAGACAGGGAGGTGGGCCGAGGGGGTGGGGTTGCCTTGTTAGTTAAGAACAAAATTAAATCTATGGCACTAAACGACATAGGGTCAGATGATGTGGAGTCTGTGTGGGTAGAATTGAGGAACCACAAAGGCAAAAAAACCATAATGGGAGTTATGTACAGACCTCCTAACAGTGGTCAGGACCAGGGGTGCAACATGTACCGGGAAATAGAAAAGGCATGTCAGAAAGGCAAGGTCACGGTGATCATGGGGGACTTCAATATGCAGGCGGATTGGGTAAATAACATAGCCAGTGGATCCAAAGAAAAGGAATTCATGGAATGCTTACAAGATGGCTTTTTGGAACAGCTTGTCATGGAGCCCACAAGGGAGCAGGCTATTCTGGACCTAGTGCTATGTAATGAACCAGGCTTTATAAAAGATCTTAAAGTAAGGGAACACTTAGGAAGCAGCGATCATAATATGGTTGAGTTCAGTCTGCAGTTTGAAAGAGAGAAGGCAAAATCGGATGTAATGGTGTTACAGTTAAATAAAGGTAATTACGAGGGCATGAGAGAGGAACTGGCGAAAATCGACTGGAAGCAGACCCTAGTGGGGAAGACAGCAGAGCAAAAATGGCAGGAGTTTATATGCATAATTGAGGACACTGTACAGAGGTTCATCCCCAAGAAAAGAAAGATTATCCGGGGAGGGATTAGACAGCCATGGCTGACAAATGAGGTCAGGAAATGTATCAAAGAAAAAGAGAGATCCTATAAAGTGGCCAAAAGCACTGGGAAATCAGAAGATTGGGAAGGCTACAAAAACAAACAGAGGTTAACAAAGAGACAAATAAGGAAGGAGAGGATCAAATATGAAGGCAGGCTAGCCAGTAATATAAGAAATGATAGTAAAAGTTTATTTCAATACATAAGAAACAAACGACAGGCCAAAGTAGACATTGGGCCAATTCAAACTGATTCCGGAAGGCTAGTGATGGGAGACGAGGAAATGGCTGGAGAACTTAATAAGTACTTTGCGTCTGTCTTCGCAGTGGAAGACATGAGTAATATCCCAAAAATTATAGAGGGTCAGGGGGCTGAGTTGAGTATGGTTGCCATTACAAAAGAGATGGTGCTAAAAAAGCTAAAAGGTCTTAAAATTGACAAATCTCCCGGCCCCGATGGGCTACACCCTAGAGTTCTGAGAGAGGTGGCTGAAGAAATAGCGGAAGCGTTGGTTGAGATCTTTCAAATATCACTGGAGTCAGGGAAAGTCCCAGACGATTGGAAGATCGCTGTTGTAACCCCCTTGTTCAAGAAAGGATCAAGACAAAAGATGGAAAATTATAGGCCAATTAGCCTAACCTCGTTTGTTGGTAAAATTCTAGAATCGATCGTTAAGGATGAGATTTCTAAATTCTTGGAAGAGCAGGGTCAGATTAGAACAAGTCAACATGGATTTAGTAAGGGAGGTCGTGCCTGACGAACCTGTTAGAATTCTTTGAGGAGGTGACAAATAGGTTAGACCAGGGAAACCCAGTGGATGTGGTCTATCTGGATTTCCAAAAGGCCTTTGATAAGGTGCCACACAGGAGGCTGCTGAGTAAGGTGAGGGCCCATGGTGTTCGAGGTGAGCTACTGGCATGGGTTGAGGATTGGCTGAGAGTTGGGATAAAAGGTTCTTTTTCGGAATGGCAGCCGGTGACCAGCGGTGTCCCACAGGGTTCAGTGTTGGGGCCACAGCTGTTCACCATATATATTAATGATCTCGATGAAGGGACTGGGGGCATTCTAGCGAAGTTTGCCGATAAAAGAAGTTAGGTGGTCAGGCAGGTAGTGCTGAGGAAGTGGGGAGGCTGCAGAAGGATCTAGACAGTTTGGGAGAGTGGTGCAGGAAATGGCTAATGCAATTCAACGTGAGAAAATGTGAGGTCTTGCACTTTGGAAAAAAGAATCCAAGCATAGACTACTTTCTAAACGGTGAGAAAATTCATAATGCCAAAGTACAAAGGGATCTGGGAGTGCTAGTCGAGGATTCCCTAAAGGTAAACATGCAGGTTGAATCTGTGATTAAGAAAGCAAATGCAATGTTGTCATTTATCTCAAGAGGGTTGGAATATAAAAGCAGCGATGTGCTACTGAGCCTTTATAAGGCTCTGGTTAGGCCCCATTTGGAGTACTGTGTCCAGTTTTGGGCCCCACATCTCAGGAAGGACATACTGGCACTGGAGCGTGTCCAGCGGAGATTCACACGGATGATCCCTGGAATGGCGGGTCTAACATATGATGAACGGCTGAGGATCCTGGGATTGTATTCATTGGAGTTTAGAAGGTTAAGGGGAGATCTAATAGAAACTTACAAGATAATACATGGCTTAGAAAGGGTGGACGCAAAGAAACTGTTTCCGTTAGGCGAGGAGACGAGGACCCGTGGGCACAGCCTTAGAATTAGAGGGGGTAAATTCAGAACAGAAATGCGGAGACATTTCTTCAGCCAGAGAGTGGTGGGCCTGTGGAATTCATTGCCGCGGAGTGCAGTGGAGATCGGGACGCTAAATGGCTTCAAGACAGAGATAGATAAATTCTTGATGTCGCGAGGAATTAAGGGCTACGGGGAGAATACTGGTAGGTGGAGTTGAAATGCCCATCAGCCATGATTGAATGGCGGAGTGGACTCGATGGGCCGAATGGCCTTACTTCCACTCCTATGTCTTATGGTCTTATGGAGCGGTTGGCACCAGAAGACTGGCACAAAAAACCGGCGCCAGCGGCCTTTCAGGCCCGCCGCACGGCAGCGGGGCTGGCCGAAAGGCATTCGCCCGTCGGCGCATGCGCCGGCGGTGACGTCAGCGGCCACCTGCCGCTGACGTCACCACCGGCGTATGCGCGATGTGGGTTTCTCTTCTGCTTCCGCCATGGCGGAGGCCGTGGTGGCGGCAGGAGAGAAAGAGTGCACCCAGGGCACTGGCCCGGAGTCTGAGCGGGGGGCCCCGATCGCGGGCCTGGCCACCGTGGGGGCACCCCCCGGGGTCCGATCGCCCCGCCCCCCCCAGGACCCCGGGGGCCCGGTCGCACCGCCGATGCCACCGCCACCAGAGGTGGTTCAAACCTCGGCGGCGGGAGAGGCCTCCCAGCGGCGGGACTTCAGCCCATCGCGGGCCGGAGAATCGCCGCAGGGGACTCGCCGATCGGAGTGGCGTGATTCCCGCCTCCGCCACTTTCCGGGTGGCGGAGAATCTCTGCCACGGCGGGGGCCGGATTTTCGGCGGCCCCAGGCGATTCTCCGACCCTCCTGGGGGTCAGAGAATTTCACCCCACAACTTAAAAATTACAGATAGTGGAATAAAATTCAACTTGCCTCTGTTCAGCAAGTTTCACTGCTTTGCTTGTGGTCGTTCGTGAGAGGAGTGTGAGCATAGTTAAGGGGAAGCTGGATCAAATTGTGAGGGAGATAGAAACAGAAGGATATATTGATAGGATAAGACAAAATAGTGTGGGAGGAGATTGTGTGGACGGAGATGGGTAGGGTCCAACTGGGCTGAATGACTTCTTTCTGTGATACAGTTTCCATGCAATCCCCATATTGTATTAAAGTTAGGTGACACACTGAAGATTTTGTGGAGGGAATGGTTTTGATTTTTTTTTCATGTGCTCTCGTGGACGTAAGCTTGATTAACAAGGCTGAAGTATTTCAAATCTTTAAAGCAACCGCCAACACACCAACCCCCACTCCAGCACTGGAGTATCCGACCACAAGGCTGCTCCGATAACCCTCTGCAGATCAGTTGAGCCACGCACAGAGATTAGTGGCAAAATAGTTAAGGGAAATGAATCATTGGGAAAACAAAGAGTGTGGGATGCTGCGGCAGACACAACTAAGCCTCGGGCCCACGAGGTGGCTACTTGCAATGTTCAACGGGATTCAACAATTGATCAGATTGGCTTTTCTTTTGTGCACAGATTTCCCCACAGATTCGTGAAAGCGTGAAGCTGTAAGAATCCCCTGATTAATGAGCACTCGGGCCACGGGTCATCAGACGCCAGCAGGCTTTGATGGAGAAAGGTGCCCTTGTAAGGGATCTATAGAAACCAAGTTAATTGGCAAAGTTAAACGACTCAAGAGACATTTGTTTGTGTTCTAATCCATTTTCGTTTCTTCTCCTTTGAAAAATGTTGATCCTCGTTGCAGTGTGGTCCCAAGTCTCTGTACCTCATCCAAATGGCCATGCTACACACGTAAACCGAGACAGCACCATTGGGGCGTCACTGTCAGAATTCATCATGCTACCATCATTCAGTTACATGTGTATTTACTTTCTTCTCCTGGTCATTAGCATATTTTTCTTCCCACCCCGCCCCACCCCGATGACTCATGAGCACATCTGAGATCACCTAACTCTGCTCTGAAAACGGGAGGCGGCGGAGAGGGTGGCGAGAAGACACACAAGAATGATATTAGAAATACGGGAGTACACATATCAGGAAAGGATTGGCAAGCTGGTCTCTACCCTTTTGAAAAAGAAGGCTGAGGGGGTAACCTAATAAAGATCCTTACAATGATTAGAAGTTTTGCTAGAGTGGATACAGAAAGAATGTTTCCTCCTGTGGGGAAAAGTATAACTGCAGGGGTCAATATATGATGGTTACCAACACATCCAACTGGGAATTCAGAAGAAGAGGTGTCGAGATGCAGTGGGCAGCATTCCTGTTCTGAGCCAGTGATTTAGGTTCAAGTCCCACTCCAGGGCTTTGTGGGCAATGATGGTGCATTCATAATGTGGCCAACAGGCTGAGTATCAACTTATAGAATTCATAGAATTCCTACTGTACAGAAGGAAGCTATTTGGCCCATCATAGAATTTACAGTGCAGAAGGAGGCCATTCAGACCATCAACTCTGCACTGGCCCTTGGAAAGAGCACCCCTACTTAAGCCCACACACCCACCCTATCCCCGTAACCCCACCCAAACCAACCCTTTGGGACACTGAGGACAATTTAGCATGGGCAATCTGCCTGACCTGCACATCTTTGGACTGTGGGAGGAAACCGGAGCACCCGGAGGAAACCCACGCAGACACGGGGAGAAAATGCAAACTCTGCACAGACAGTGACTCAAGCCGGGAATCGAACCTGGGACCCTGGAGCTGTGAAGCAACTGTGCTAACCACTATGCTACCGTGCCCCCCTTCTGTGCTACCATGCCCCCCATTCTGTGCTACCGTGCCCCCTTACACCGTCTGCACCGACCTCCGAAAAAGCAGCCAAACTAGGATTGCTCCCCCGCCCTATCCCCGTAACCCCACCTAGCCTTTGGGCACTAAGTGGCAATTTAGAAAGGTCAACCCACCTAAACCGCACAACCTGTAAATCTTTCCACATTTAACAATGGCAGGTAGTAAGAGCAGGAGAGATTCCAGGTCAGCCGTGTGATGGGAATAAATCATAGTCTCTAACATCAGGCACAGACAAAGTGGAGGCATAGACAGGGTGAATAGGCAGAGGCTTTTTCCAAGGGTGGAAGTGTGAATTACAAGGGGGCACAGGTTCAAGGTGAGAGGGGGAAAGTTCAAGGGAGATGTGCGGGGTATATTTTTGACGCAGAGAGTTGTGGGTGCCTGGAATGCGCTGCCAGAGGATGTGGTGGAAGCAGGCATATAGCAACATTTAGAACATAGAACATAGAACAGTACAGCACAGAACAGGCCCTTCGGCCCTCGATGTTGTGCCGTGCAATGATCACCCTACTCAAACCCACGTATCCACCCTATACCCGTAACCCAACAATCCCCCCATTAACCTTACACTACGGGCAATTTAGCATGGCCAATCCACCTAACCCGTACATCTTTGGACTGTGGGAGGAAACCGGAGCACCCGGAGGAAACCCACGCACACATGGGGAGGACGTGCAGACTCCACACAGACAGTGACCCAGCCGGGAATCGAACCTGGGACCCTGGAGCTGTGAAGCATTTATACTAACCACCATGCTACCGTGCTGCCCCTAAATATGGCATTTACGTGCCATATGGATGGATACACGAATAGGGAGGAAATAGCGGGGTATGGACCGAGTAAGGGCAGAAGGTTTTTTTTTTTAGTTAGGGCATCATGATCAGCACGGGCTCGGAGGGCCGAAGGGCCTGTTCCTGTGTTGTACTTTTCCTTGTTCTTCGTATCACTATCCACAGCTCCAGGCTACAACGCACACTCCTTGGGGATTGCTGGCTTGGATGGCCCGTGTGGATCAGATTGGTGCCAAAAGCTTAGGATTCGATTTCCGGATTCCGGCTACCACAGATTTGGGAGATACCTCTTTGCCCAACCCGTGCTGGCATTCTGGGTGTCGGACCTGCCTTGGGGCAGAGAAACCAAGAAGAAGAAATCAGGAGAAACTTCTTTACCTAACAGTGGTGCGAATGTGAAGCTCAACTACCAGAGAGAAAGGTTGAATAGTATGGATGCATTTAAGGGAAAACTAAACAAGCATTGGAGGGAGAAGGCGACTGATGGTTACTACGGTAGATTTAGATGAGGAAAGATGAAAGGAAGTTGGAGTGAAGCTTAAACGTTCACAAGGACTGGTTGGAACGAATGGTGTGTTTCTGTGCCATATATCCTATGTAATGTTGTAGAGGTGATCCAAAGAGCAATACAGCACAGGAGCAGGCCCTTCGGCCCTCCAAGCCTGTACTGGTCATGATACCAACCTTGGCCAAAATCCTCAGCATTTCCTTGTGCCGTATCCCGCTATACCCATCCTATCCATGTGTTTGTCAAGATGCCTTTTGAATGTCGTTAATGTATCTGCTTCCACAATCTCCCCTGGCAACGTTTTCCAGGCATTCACCACCCTCTGTGTAAAAACCCTGCCTTGCATATCTCCTCTAAACTTTGCCCCCCGGACCTTAAACCTGTGCCCCCTGGTGACTGACCCCTCCACCCTGGGAAAGAGTGCCTGCCCATCCACGCTATCCATGCCCCTCAAAATCTTGCAGACCTCTATCAGGTCACCCCTCAACCTCTGTCGTTCTAATGAAAACAGTCCGAGTCTATTCAGCTTCTCCGCATAGCTAACACCCTCCAGACCAGGCAACATCCTGGTAAACCTCCTCTGCACCTTCTCCAAAGCCTCCACATCCTTCTGGTAGCGTGGCGGCCAATTTGGGATCTTCCTGGCCTGTTTGGTTTCCATGGCCTCTACCTGGTATTTCATTCGAGAGTGAAACCGTTTATTACATAATGATTATGGGATGAGTGGCCAGTTGTTTGCAACGCTCAATAAAATCTAACCGCGGAGCAGGCTGCCTTTAAAATAATGGTTAAACAATATTGAAGTATTACTGGAAAGAGCTGAAAATGCGACGGTTCCATTTTTAAGGATCTGGGTAGCAGCAACAGTGTGGTGACAGAGTTGACTGGTACTTCATTACACGAGAGGGTGTTGGGACTTGGATTTCCGCCTATAATTCCTCACAAGCTGCTTTCCAATCACATGTATAATTTCCTCAGCTTCAGGGCACTTCATGCAGAGAAGGTGGCCAACCTTTGATCTTCTTAACACACTGTATTTCTTCATGATAATACATAAAAGGTGAATGAGATACACAGCTGTTCAAGCTTCTCGACAGTTTGATGTTTGCATTTAAATCTTGTACATTTCTTTCAAGAGACGCATATGGAAATACTGAGCTTGGTAAAGTCTCAGTTTAAGATGTTACAATGGGAGAAATAACACATAAAATTTACTGCACAGAAACAGCCATTCGGGCCAACTCATATATACCAGTGCTAATGTTTTACGTCAGCCTCTTCGATGCCCTTCCGCGCCACATTTCTGCCCTGACCCACCGGCAGGATTCTCTGTTACGTTGGCCGGTCAATGGGGTTTCCCATTGTGGGGACGCCCCACGCTGTCGGAAAACCCCGGGCACCGGCAAAACGGAGAATCACAGCGGCGGAGAATCCCGTCCTCTATATATGCCTATATATCCTGTCCTATATATATTAGGAGCTGGTGTAGCACAGTGGGCTAAACAGTTGGCTTGTAATGCAGAACAAGGCCAGCAGCGCGGGTTCAATTCCCATACCAGCCTCCCTGAACAGGCGCCGGAATGTGGTGACTAGGGGCTTTTCACAGTAACTTAATTGAAGCCTATTTGTGACAATAAGCGATTATTATTCTGCCCTTCTATTGCTTTCTCCTTCATATACTTAATTAGCCTCCCCCTAAATGCATTGGCACTATTTTGGTTTATTAAATATGTTATTCTAAATACAGCTCAGTTCCCTGAAATCAGAAGGACCTGGATGAGTGAAGCTCCAACAACACTCAAGAAGGTCGACACCATCCAGGACAAAGCAGCCCCGCTTGATTGTTCCTCCTTCTACAAACATTCACTCCCTCCACCACTGATGCACAGAGGCAGTCGTGTGCCATCCACAAGATGCACTGCAACAACTCACCAGGGCTCCTTCGACAACACCTTCCAAAACCAAGACGTCCACCGGGGTTTCCCCCTGGGGCCTGGGTGCCGGGCATGGAATGTCATTGCTGCGCCCCGCAAGGCAGCCATCTTTCTGTGCACACCACTGACTGCCCACTGTGAGCTGTAAATGTGCGAAGCGCCACCAGCTGTAAGGGTGCACCCGCCCTCCCTCAGGTTACCAGCCCCCCCCCCCCCCCCCCCACACCCAGGAGCCCATAGACCCCATCCAACCCATTAATGGGATGTGCGTGGCCCAGCGCAGCCAGTGGCGCACTAGGTGTTGACACTCCTCTGTGCACGTATCCGAGGTGCTGCCCCACTGCAAGGAGAGCGGGGGGGGGGGGGGGGAGCGCCCCCTATAGCGGACACATGCACTGTGGCCCTTGTCACTCTCCCTGGCACACTGCCGGACCAGGTGTGCCACCACTAAACCAGGAGACTGTGCGATATCTGTGCCAGATCATGGTGCATCTGGAAATGTGGGGTAATGTGGGAGGACCCCCACTCCCGGTGGCCGTCAAGCTGACCAGCCAATTCAGTGAGAAGCCAGCCTTTGATTGGACAGGCTGGAAACTAAATCATCAAATGTCCAGAAGAAGAGAGAGAAAAAGGTAGAGCGAGAAAGAGAGCAAAAGGTGCAGCGAGGTAGGTAGTGCCACGGGGCAGGAGGGGAAGCTGCCGTGGGCAAGAGAGGCAGTGGTCATGGAATGAGGGAGGAAGTGGCCATGGAGTGAGGGAGAGGTGAACGGTTGTGTGCATGAGAGAGAGGTGAGTGTCTGTATGCGTGCGGCTGAGGTGGGAGTGTGAATATGTGTGCAAGAGAGAAAGTGAGTGAGAGAGAGGGAGTGTGAGTGAGAGAGAAAGAGAGGGAGAGAGACCGAGAGAGGTACACTTAATATTAAACACACTTGTGAACAAAAGAAGCACCATCGCTCCTCCCAATAAAAATGACAAAAAGGTAAGTTATCCCGGACCTGGGTCACTGTCCATGTGGAGTTTGCACATTCTCCCCGTGTCTGCGTGGGTTTCACCCCCGCAACCCAAAAGATGTGCAGGATAGGTAGATTGGCCATTCTAAATTGCCCCTTAATTGGAAAAAATAATTGGGTACTCTAAATTATAAAAGACAATTTTAAAAAAAAAATTAAAAAAAAAGAAGAGAACTTCTTAATTATCATAAACGTATATATAATAAATAGAAAATACTTCTTTAAATTAGATTTTGTATGTTTGTGTTTATGAAAAACACCTTTCTCGTTTGTTTTACTATGTTTGTGCCAATTGCACTAAAAACAATCAATCCTTCAACATAATAAGCATGTTTCACAGGGGTTCTGTCACTGCTCTTGGGAGGTCGAAAGGGTTCTGTGACTGTAAATGTTTGGGAAACCCTGCCCTGGAATGGTGATAGTGGGAGATTCGGCAATGGTAATGCCATTGGATGTCAAGGGGAGTGGATTAGTTTCTCTCTTGTTGGAAATGGTCAATGCTTAGTGCATGTGGTTAACCAAAAGGAATCCCTGTTGTGACCTAAAAACATAAGAGGTGTTCAACAATGTATTTCAGATCTTTAAAATGCATCCTTTTTCAAATACTGCCAGGAACCTATAGTGTGAAGTAGCTTTCATTACAGGCAGGAGCAAGGTGATTAGCATCCAGGGAATGTTAAAGATCCATGAGGAATGTTACAAATCCATGGAGTTGTATTTCTGGCCTGTATATATCAATGTGTGTTTCCTCCGGGTACTCCGGTTCCCTCCCACAAGTCCCGAAATACGTGCTGTTAGGTGAACTGGACATTCTGAATTCTCCTTCTGTGTCCCTGAACAGGTGCCAGAGTGCGGTGGCTAGGGGATTTTCACAGTAACTTCATTGCAGTGTTAATGTAAGCCTACTTGTGACAATAATAAAGATTATAATTATTACTTTGGGACAGTTGAGAATCTGTGCAATTTCCTTGGTATAGTGTTGAAACTTTCTTTTAAAAACAGCACCGCTACATTGCGCGGAAATGTCTCTGGAAATGTAAAGGTGGGCAGTCATATTTTTGTTGTTGCATTCGATAAAATGTTTTACAGGTCTATTACACCGTAAAAGTGGGGAGACCAGATAAACTGAAATTCATAGATCATAGAATTTACAGTGCAGAAGGAGGCCATTCGGCCCATCGAGTCTACACCGATCCTTGGAAAGAGCACCCTACTTAAGCCCATGCCTCCACCCTATCCTCCTAACCTAATAACCCCACCTTTCTTTAAAATTCAGAGTATCCAATTTTTTTTTTCAACTAAGGGGCAATTTAGCGTGGCCAATCCACCTAACCTGCACATCTTTGGGTTCTGGGGGTGAAACACACGCAGACACGGGGAGAATGTACAAACTCCACATGTACAGTGACCCAGGGCCGGGATTCGAACCCGGGCCCTCAGCGCCTTAGGCAGCAGTGCTAACCACTGCGCCCGTGCCTACAGCATAGGCATGATTGTCCAAATGGCTTCCTTCGTCTTCCTTCATTCCACCGGGAGGCATGGTCGCACAGTGGGTAGCACTATTCGATTCCCGGCTTGGGTCACTGTCTGTGTGGAGTGTGCACGTTCTCCCCGTGTCTGTATGGGTTTCCTCCGGGTGCTTCGCTTTCCTCCCACAAGTCCCTAAAGATGTGCTGTTAGGTGAATTGGACATTCTGAATTCTCCCTCTGTGTACCCGAACAGGTGCCGGAATGTGGCAACTAGGGGCTTTTCACAGGAGCTTCATTGCAGTGTTAATGTAAGCCTACTTGTGACAATAAAGATTCTTATTACTTATTATAAAGCTGGAAATGTTTTTTTAAAAATGGTACCTTTAATTATTATTCTGTCCTGCTGCTGGCATGGACAAGATGGACGAATGGCCTCCTCCTGTGCTGTAACAATTCTGTATGCTTCTAAGATGCACCAAAGAATTAAGTCATTATCTAGGTCATCTCAATGCACTGAGCCATCTCTCCCAAGTTGGATTCATGTTAAACTGAAACTTCCCATCAACTTCCGACTCAGTGAAAGTGCTGGAATGTGCAGTTCTGACTCCTCTGGGGACAGAGGGATTAGTTAATCCTCTTCCTCTGCTTGAAAATATATCCTTCAAAACTAAACTCAAAAGCTCTGCAGCTTTAACTCCAGTTGTTAGTAAAATATGCAATTTTTTTAACAAGACTTTGAAATCTTACACGGGTATCATTGACCGGTTTTGGAATTTAAAAATCATCAACACTGCAAAGCCCAGAGGTCCCCCAGAGAGATTTTTTTTTTGGTGAGCAGCTGATCTGTACAGATCGGGAGGGACCCTATTTTTTATCCTTGGTCTGTGTTGCATTCCTTGCTCAGCTGATGTATCTCAGCACTTCATGTCTGGGTGTGGAGTGAGGAGGAAGGTGGGGGTAATCGATCAGCTAGAAGCACATGCTTTCCGATACGTCGGGTGAAGACAGGTCCATGTTCCGGTGGGACAGGCTCCACGTGGAACTCATGCATGGGCATCTGACTTTTGTACGATGCCAACTGTTCCATGAAACTGCAAGGTGTCTGTAGTCTGTATGATTTGCATAGCTGTCTGCCATTGGTGCAGAACACCGGCTTACCATTGGCCCTGGTTGGTCATGTGCCTCTCGACCGATTGGTTGAGACCAGTCATGTGACGGCTCTCCGATTGGTCGAGAGGCTGAGTTAACCACGCCTCCATACCGAGGTATAAATAGTCAGAACGCCCGGTGCATGTCCATTTTATTGTAGTCGACCGCAGGGCTAAGTTCTAGCTTATTAAAGCCTAACTTTTGTACAGCAACTCGTCTCTCGTGCAATTGATGGCTCATCAATTTAATAAGCTAGATTTTTGAAGATGGAGTTCCGGATCAAGCCCGAATGCCTCCGCATCAGCCCGCAAACTCAGAACTCTACAGCACTTTTTCAACATTGGCTGGCATGTCTCGAAGGATACCTGGAGTCTGCAACCAGCCCCCCCCCACCATGGCACAGAAGCTTCACATCCTCCACTCCAGCGTGGGCATAGCAGCCTACGCGATAATCAAGGAGGAGAAAGATTACGATGCCGCCATGCTTAAGCTGAATGGACAATTCCTTAAACCAGTCAACAGAGTATTCGCCCGACATCTGCTGGCCACCAGACAACAGCTCCCCGGTGAGTCATTAGACCAATTTTACCAGGCCCTCACTATCCTGGGGAGGAATTGCTCCTGCCTCGCAGTTTCAGCTACGGAGCACATGGAACTGCTGATCAGAGATGCTTACGTGGCTGGGATGCAGTCCCCTGCTATCCGCCAGCGGATGCTGGAGAAAGACGACCTTAGCTTAACTGAGGCACAGACTCTCTCCACCTCCCTGGAGATCGCCGATCTAAATGCCCGCGCCTATGTCCCCAGCCGCGCTGCACCGTCCTGGGCCTCCTGGCACGCTTCCCCACCGCCATCCGCCGCTCCCAACCTCCCTCAGGCCTGCGCCGCGGGACGCCCCGACAAGTCCACGGGGCCCCACTGCTACTTTTGCGGGTTCACGAAACACCCTCGCCCGCGCTGCCCAGCCCCTCCGCCCTCTGTAAGAGCTGCGGGAAGAAGGGCCACTTCTCCACTGTCTGCCAGGCCAAAACAGTAGCTGCGGTTCCGCGCAGCGACCAGGGATCCCCCCCTGCGGGCCTTTGCTGGCCCCTCCTGGATGCTGCGCAACACTCCCCCCCCCCCCCCCCCCCCCACGAGCCCCTGCGCCCGGCCTGCGCGCCTCTCTCTCCACCAGGCCCTCCCAGGCCCCTCCTGGACGCCGCGCAACTCTCTCTCCCCGCCCCCGGGCCCCTCCGCCCGGCCTGCGCGCTTCTCTCTCTCCTCCGGCCCTTCCGGGCCCCTCCAGCGCACCGCGCTACTCTCCACTCGCCGCCCCCTGCGCGCCTCTCTGCCCCCGCTCCCAGCCGCTCCGATCGGCCCGCCGGCACCGCTAACCCCGCCCCCAGCAACCACGAGGGCCCCACGGGCGCCGCCATCTTGGGGCGCCGACCCCACGTGCGGGCCCGATGCGCCGCCAACTTGGGGCGCCGACCCCACGTGCGGGTCCTGGGCGCCGCCACCTTGGGCCCCGACTCTACGTGCGAATCCTGGGCACCACCTTCCGGGACTGGCACGCAAGGTTCTGCCAGCTACTACTCGGACGACGAGTATGGATTTTCTCCACGGTTCGCGACCATTCAGCTCGACCAGTCACGTCCACGCACGCTCGCCAAAACGACAACGCTGATCTACCTCAACGGCCACGAGACGGGCTGCCTGCTGGACTCCGGGAGCACGGAAAGCTTCGTTCACTCTGACACGGTAAGACGCTGCGCGCTCCCTCTTCATCCTGTAAAACACAAAACCGGGTTAGCCTCAGGTTCGCACTCCGTCCGCATCACCGGCTGCTGCATCGCGGACCTCGCGGTCCAAGGGAAGGTTTTTTAAAATTACAAACTCCTTGTCCTCCCTGACCTTTGCGCACCGGCACTCCTAGGACTGGACATCCAGTGCAACCTGCAGAGCTTGACCTTCCAATTCGGCGGCCCTATACCCCCCCTCACTGTCTGCAGCCTTGCGTCCCTCAAAGTGGACCCCCCCTCCTTGTTTGCTAATCTCACCCCCGATTGCAAACCCGTCGCGACACGGAGCAGACGGTACAGCACGCAGGACCGGTCCTTCATCAGGTCCGAGGTCCAGAGGTTGCTGACGGAAGGGGTCATCAAGGGCAGCAACAGTCCCTGGCGAGCCCAAGTGCTGGTGGTCCGGACTGGAGGGAAAAACCGGATGGTCATCGACTATAGCCAGACCATCAACCGGTTTACGCAACTGGACGCGTATCCTCTCCCCTGTATTTCCGCCATGGTAAACGATATCGCAAAATACAAGGTCTTCTCCACTGTGGACCTTAAGTCCGCTTACCACCAGCTCCCTCTCCGCACGAGTGACCGCAAATACACCGCGTTTGAGGAAGATGGGCGCCTCTACCACTTCCTTAGGGTTCCATTTGGTGTCACAAATGGGGTCTCGGTCTTCCAATGGGGGATGGACCGAATGGTCGACAAGTACGGATTACGGGCTACCTTCCCGTATCTTGATAATGTCACCATCTGCGGCCACGATCAGCAGGACCATGACGCCAACCTCCAGAAATTCCTCCAAACTGCAAAACTCCTTAACCTCACATACAATAAGGATAAGTGCGTGTTTAGCACCGACCGTCTAGTCATCCTCGGCTACGTAGTGCGTAAAGGAGTGATAGGCCCCGACCCCGAATGCATGCGCCCCCTGATGGAACTCCCTCTCCCCAATACCCTCAAATCCCTCAAACGCTGCCTGGGTTTCTTCGCTTACTATGCCCAATGGGTTCCCAACTACGCTGACAAGGCCCGTCCCCATTCAAACCACGAATTTCCCGCCGTCGACAGAGGCCTGCCAGGCCTTTAGCCGCATCAAAGCGGACATCGCAAAGGCCACGATGCGCGCCATCGATGAGTCCCTCCCCTTCCAGGTCGAGAGCGACGCATCAGAAGTAGCTCTGGCGGCCACCCTGAACCAAGTGGGCAGACCCGTGACCTTCTTCTCCAGAACCCTCCAGGCTTCCGAACTCCGCCACCCCTCTGTGGAAAAGGAAGCCCAGGCCATAGTCGAAGCGGTGCGACATTGGAGGCACTATTTGGCCGGCAGGAGGTTTACCCTCCTCACAGACCAACGGTCAGTAGCCTTCATGTTTGATAATGCACAAAGGGGCAAGATTAAGAATGACAAGATCTTACGGTGGCAGATCGAGTTGTCCACGTACAACTATGAGATCTTGTATCGTCCTGGGAAGCTCAATGAGCCTCCTGATGCCCTGTCCCGCGGTACCTGCGCCAGCGCGCAGATAGACCGCCTCCGCTCCCTCCACGCGGACCTCTGCCATCCAGGGGTGACCCGTCTCTACCATTTCATTAAGGCCCGCAACCTGCCTTTCTCCATCGCGGAAGTCAGGACAGTAACCCGTGACTGCCACATCTGCGCCGAGTGCAAACTTCTACCGCCCCGAGCGCACATACCTGATCAAAGCATCCCGCCCCTTCGAATGTCTCAGCATTGACTTCAAGGGGCACCTTCCCTCTAACAACCGCAACATTTACTTCCTGGCGGTAATTGACGAATTCTCCCACTTCCTCTTCGCAATTCCCTGCCCCGACATGACCACATCGACCGTCATTAAGGCCCTCCTCTCCATCTTCTCCCTGTTCGGCTACCCCGCGTACATACACAGCGATTGGGGGTCCTCCTTTATGAGCGACGAGCTGCGTCAAATCCTGCTCAACAGGGGCATTGCCTCTAGCAGGACGACCAGCTATAACCCCCGGGGTAACGGACAGATCGAGCGGGAGAATGGTACCATCTGGAAGACCATACTACTGGCCCTCCGGTCCAGAGATCTCCCTATTTCCCGATGGCAAGAGGTTATCCCCAATGCTCTACATTCTATCCGCTCACTCTGTACCGCAACAAATCAGACACCTCATGAACGTCTTCTTGTCTTCCCCAGGAAGTCGTCCTCCGGATCCCCTCTCCCGACATGGCTGGCCGCCCCCAGACCCATCTTGCTCCGGAAGCATGTGCGGGTGCACAAGTCCGACCCATTGGTGGAACAAGTCCAGTTACTCCACGCTAACCCGCAGTATGCGTATGTGGAGTACCCCGACGATCGGCAGGACAGTCTCCCTCCGGGACCTGGCACCCGCCGCGTGCGGCCTTCCCCCCCCTTCACCACAGACCCCCCCCTGTTTTTATCCCCCCAGCGCCCCACCCAGATCACCCCTTCCCCATCCATGGCATCTCCACAGCCAGCTCGGGTGACGGAGACTGTTCAAGGACCATCGCTCCCGGACTCCAGTGGAACCACCACCATCGGCTGAACCAACGTCACCTACTCCACTGCGGCGGTCTGCCAGAACGTCACGGGCCACGAAAAGACTGATCGAATCGATTTAAATTTCAACAGCTCCATGGACTTTGTGTACTATTGCTAATTGTCTGGGCCAGTGGGAAGCCAAAAATGTAATAAGAGAGAACATTTTTGTTCTCCCAGCTGCTACTCATACCACCAGTTCTCTCCCCCCCCCAGCTCTCGTTGATACCTCCCCCCCCCCCCCCCCTGGCTTCTTTCTCTGCAAGGGGTGAATGTAGTGGTATGATTTGCATAGCTGTCTGCCATTGGTGCAGAACACCGGCTTACCATTGGCCCTGGTCGGTCATGTGCCTCTCGACCGATTGGTTGAGACCAGTCATGTGACGGCTCTCCGATTGGTCGAGAGGCTGTTAACCACGCCTCCATACCGAGGTATAAATAGTCAGAACGCCCGGCTGTCGTCCATTTTATTGTAGTCGACCGCAGGGCTAAGTTCTAGCTTATTAAAGCCTAACTTTTGTATAGCAAATCGTGTCTCGTGCAATTGATGGCTCATCGGTGTCAATGCCTTTAAGTGGAGGAAAGGAGAAAACTGGCAGCTAGAACACTGAATGGTCCATTCAAGCGCATTTGTATGGATTGGGGGAACCAGTGAAGGAAACACAACACATGTCACCCTTGATTGCAAGAAACGTGCATTTCATGTGGCCTTCCGGCTTGTCTGATTTAGCCCCCAGAATGCCGATAAGCTTGGAATCCACTGGTTTGTGATACTTGTCCAATGTTTCAGTCGCTGTAGCTGGCCTAATGACAGAATTCTAATTTCAGCAGAACACACTGCGGGCAACTGATTTCGTGAACTGATTATCCTGGGAAAAAGCTACCTGTAGGAGAAGCATTTTCTGACAGTGCGCCGCGTTGTTGAAAGCTGCTCCAACCTAGAGCCAGCATGAACTGTGTACAAACGTAGAAGCAAGGGGGAAGGAACACAGTTAACAATGAAGCAAGAAAAGAGTAGAAGAATTATTTTCTTGGGTAGGTGTGAACAGGGTGTTCCGGTTTCCTCCCACAAGTCCCAAAAGACGTGCTGTTAGGTAATTTGGACATTCTGAGTTCTCCCTCTGTTTACCCAAACAGGAGCCAGAATGTGGCGGCGAGGGGCTTTTCACAGTAACTCCATTGTCGTGTTAATGTAAACCTACTTGTAACAATAAAGATTATTATTATTAATGTAGGATAGTCTATTCAAGTATATATTTGTAAATTAAATAATTTATTATTTTTCTGCATAAGTATCAATTTATTACATAACATATACAAACTCTGCCGAGATTTCACATTGGTCCACAGCATGAGATCATAACAAAAGTCACCATTAAACACTGCAGTAACATCACACAAGACTCAACCTAGTTAAACGCTATGATGTGGAGATGCCGGCGTTGGACTGGGGTGGTTACAGTATGAAGTCTCACAACACCAGGTTAAAGTCCAACATGTTTCTTTGGAATCACTATCTTTCAGAGGGTAGCTCCTCCATCAGGTGAGTGACTCACCTGATGAAGGAGCTATGCTCCAAAAGCTAGTGATTCCAAAGAAATATGTTGGACTTTAGTCTGGTGCTGTAAGACTTCTTACTGTAGTTAACCGCTGGCTTATGCTAAGGCAATTGTTTGGAAAACGACAAATTAAAAATGAAGAAATTGAGAAGACTTTACATAAAGATTGAACAATTAAAATGGCACGTAATTGGCCAACATAAATTAGGGCTTCAGATTTTACTGAGAGATTAATGTTTAACCACCGCCTGTTTAAAGACAGAATAAGGAATTAGTAAACTCATAGCTTACTGGTGGCATATTTTACCATAAGATATTTTTCCAAACTTGCAAAGGGATTATCTATGTCAAAATCGACCTTAAACAAAGGCTTCTGGCCTAGAGCTATAAAGGCCACAATAATACAAATCTGGGCAGTGAGGCCCCAAATAGTGAACGACTTGTTCAGCTGCTGGTCCTTGAATGTGAAGAAGTGTAGCAACATTCCCGCATCGTAAGGAGTTGAAGAGTGCTCTTCCGACTTTAAGAAGTGGTACAATGGAAGGATAAACACATCACTCACTTCGTCAGCATTGGGCTGTGGATGGAACGTATCAGCTATAAATGCCACCACCGGTGTCACCAGAATGTCATCCTGTGGGTGGAGAAGTGGGGTGAATACAAGCCAGATGTTAGGGTAAAATATGTCAGCAAACCATGTGTACCAAACAAGACTGACTTCCTTCCGGGTCTTTACAATGGGAGACGTGCGGTGAGAGTAGCATGTGTAAAATATTTGATGTATATTCCAATTCATATACATAGGGAACCACACTTAATATGGACACTGGGTTGTCTGCTTCACTCAGAAAGGCTACAAGATGAAAAAAGGAAAATAAATATCACACTGATCAGTAAGGAACAAGGTCAAAGCTGCATGTCGCAGGCGGGGCAGGGAGCAGCAGCTCTACTTAGCTGGAGACGTTACAGCTGATCCACCAGTGCTGGATGCTGATGTGGTGACTCAAAATTGAGAAGTGTTTCATTCTCTAGGATATTCTCACAACCTCACAAAAGGCCCATCGGCCCATCGTGTCTGCACCGGCCATCAAACACCTATCTATTCTAATCTCATTTCCCAGAACTTTAGTCAGTGTGTACCTTACTTAAGGCTTTTGATCACAATTTTATAGGGAAGCATAAGTACGAAGCCAGTGGCAGGAATTTCACAGTTTGTTGCAATTTGATTTACAGTCAAACCTATTTATCTCCCACAGAAAACGCTAGTGTGTTTTGATCCACTAGATTAAAATTTAATCTCCTTTCTTTAAGAAATCAATCTTTGATCTTTACCGTCACTGACTTCTAAAACAGCCACACTCTGCACAAAGAGTTCTTCACTGATGTTTATTCTGGCAGATGTCTGCAATAGTCAACCAAGTTGCAAAGGCAGAATGACTCAGTGAATCACAATACATCAATTTGCAGTGTCAGCTTTGTACTGACTGCTTTCTACTCCCCTTATCCTTTCGAAGATTCACCACTCTACATGCAGATCTGAAATGATCTTTGAAGAAGAGTCAGACTGGACTTGAATCATTAATTCTTGTTTCTCCACAGATGTTACCAACCCTGCTGAGGTTTTCCAGCACTTTCTGTTTTTATTCGGTGCAGGTATTGATTTGGTCTGGATACACGATAGTCCAGTGATAATAGTTGACTGGCGACATGTCTGCAGTCACTTACCTTGTTGATTATGGGGACCAATTTGCAGATAACTTCCACCTGATCTGGGGGAAGGCCGATTTCTTCCTGTGCTTCACGAAGAGCTGTATCTATTTCAGTCCTGTCCCTTTTGTCTTGCTTCCCACCAGGAAAGCAAACCTCGCCACGGCTGCTGTGCATCTGTGAAACCAAAGTCAGTTGGTGAGAAAGGTTAGTGAGCAAAGCTGAATCATTGGAATTTCTCTCTACAGTGTTTAGAAATCTTGGGATTCTCCGCTCCCCCACCGCTTGTCAATGGGATTTTCCATTAAACCACCTCCCGCCACTGCAAAATCCGCTGGCGGAGATGCATGGCCAGCGGGAAGAAGTGAACCGCTGCAACCAGAGAATTCTGGCCCTCATTACAGAATTTCACCTGATTTTTAAAGAGTTTGGCATAACTGCACTTCATCTGCTTTGGTCTTAATCACTCTTTGTGTTGGACACATTGTCAGTGACGTAGATTCTTTCTCTCCCTACTCTCTTGAGAATAATAAGTAATATTGATTTTTATTCGTATCACAAGTAGGCTTACATTAACACTGCAATGAAGTTACTGTGAAAGTTCCCTAGTCGCCACATTCCGGCACCTGTTCACGTACACCGAGAGAGAATACAGAATGTCCAATTCAGCCAACAAGCACGTCTTTTGGGACTTGTGAGAGGAAACCGGAGGAAACCCATGCAGACATGGGGAGAACATGCAGACTCTGCACAGACTGTGACCCAAGCCGGGAATCGAACCTGGGACCCTGGAGCTGTGAAGCAACAGTGCTAACCACTGTGCGACCGTATTGTCCCTAGTCAGGCTGGGAAATGGTACCGAGAATTCCCTCCAGAACTGTCACTGACTGGTTATTCTTTTTAAGTCTGAACTGTTAGGATGAGGCCACTTTTGTCCTCTCCAGGTGCCGACAATGCTGCACTCACAAGCAAGCGTCAATACAGAGCACCATGGATGCAGAAAGCATGCTGGGCAGCTGAAGTGGATAGCACTGTGGCTTCACAGCGCCAGGATCCCAGGTTCGATTCTCCGCTGGGTCACTGTCTGTGCGGAGTCTGCACGTTCTCACCGTGTCTGCGTGGGTTTCCTCCGGATGCTCCGGTTACCTCCCACAGTCCAAAGACGTGCAAGTTAGGTGGATTGGCCATGATAAATTGCCCTTAGTGACCAAAAAGGTTAGGAGAGGTTATTGGGTTACGAGGATAGGGTGGAAGTGAGGACTTAAGTGGATTGGTGCAGACTCGATGGGCCGAATGGCCACCTTCTGCCCTGTATGTTCTATGATTTACCTGCTCCATAACCCCAAGGCAACTGAGACAAAGTGTAGCAGTCCAACTGCCATCCCATTCCAGACTAGCAGCTTAGGGAAAACCAGGAGTCCAGCGGGCAGCAAATATCCTATTTGTGTCATGAGAGAATTGGCCCAGATGCAGATGAACAAGTGTCCTCCCGAGTCCGCTCCGCCATTCAGTTAGATCAGAGCTGCTCAGAACCTCAATTCCATTTATTTATCCCTGCACCCCCCCCCCCCCCCCCCCCCCCCCAAATAACCCTTACCTCATGGGAATCCACCTGAAAGATTCAGCTTATCCAGCAGTCCCAACTTTTTCAGGATGAGGGTTCCAGAGTTCCACTGCTTTGTGTGAAAAAGTAATTTTGCTCCTGGAGGATCCAGCTCTAATTTTATGATTATGTGAGCTTGTTTGTGATTTCCCCACCAGTGGAAAGTTTTTCTGTATTTACTTTACCAATCATTTTAACATTTTAAACACAAACTGATGAGAGATGGCTGGGGCGGGGTAAGGGCTACCACTGGCATTTGGATTGAAAGGTTTCTCGAGATTGCTCTTTATATCAAAATTGTGAATGTGTATCAAAGACTAGAAATATCACAGCAGAAATCTCTCTATCCTTGCTTTGTTGTTCTAACACATAAACAGCAAACAATGCAATTCACTTCATTACATTCTACAAAGGGGCCATGCAGTCAAATTCATTAGATACTCAGCCAGTTCAGAGGTAACTACTTATATACAGCAGCTAATGTAAACATGGATAAGGCACAGCATGTCTTGAGGGTCCCGGCCTACTTTTGGGCAGCACGGGTGTTGCAGTGCTACCCTCCGCAGGGTGCGGGGCTGGAGCTGTGCCAGTCACAGGGCGGGGGTTGTCAGGTGGGCTGGATGCCCCCAGGTTCTCCTGGGTGGAAAGCTCCAGGCTGTGCCTCTTCCCTGGGGCCCCTGGGCTGCTTTATGGTTTAGGGGCAGCTGGAATGAGACCCAGAAGCCCCGCTGACACTTGTGGATTCCCACAAGTGCCTACACCATGCAGTTAAAGCCCTGCACCGTTGAGCTCATGACCTGAGCCACTGAGTGGACATAGCCCGCCATGGAGCGCACGTCCTGCGCCAAGATCTCCACTGCGGATGCCACCTTCGCAGTGTTGGCCTCAGTGCATCAAAGTGACAGAACCGTCTCTCAGGCAGAAAGCAATGGGACTCCTTGGATCGGTCTTGCAATCCAAGGACGGCTGTTGCCATGGATTCCAGATATTCCTGACTCTGTGGCTCCAGCAGCGGTGAAGCGACAAGCCCAGGGGCACATCAGCTCTCCAGGGATCAGCAGAGTCTTGGACTCCAGCATCCCTCCGAGGGCCCGATTCCCGGGACGTCCCTGCCTCGGCCTGCTCTGGGTCATCAGGTGTGAGGTGCTCATCAGTGAGTGGCCCAGAAGCCTGCCTACTGCTACACCAACAGGAGTGTGTGTATCTGTGCTTGTGGAGGGTGCGATGATCGTCTGCGAGATGCCTCCTGGCGCTCTTTTTAACTGGATACTGATATGACAGTTATTAATGATGATATTGCTTTTCAGAGTCGGCAGGTATCAAATGATACCACCACAAGGTTTTACCGGATAACAACCAGTTAGTTAGTTCAAGTTCAATGATAGTTTATTTACACACAAGAATTACTTCGACATGCAACATAAAACACTACAAGCTAAATTACACCTAACACAACCTGCACTTAACTTCAGGCACCCGGCTTTATGCAGAGGCACAAGGTCTTTGTTCGGATCTTGCGTGGCTGGGTCTGGAGAAATGACTTTGTTTCTGCTGGGCTCATCCATCTGGTAGCGATCGTTGGTCTTGAACTTGTCTTCTGGTTGTGATGCTACACTTGGTTTTAGGCGTAGGCCGGGACCAATAGACAGCGAGCGCCGGGGCCAAGAGAGACTGAACACATGGCAGTGTCTCTCTTTATCCTTCTGGGGTTTCGTGCTCTTTTGGGCGGTCCTTAGCTTTGGACCCAATAATTCGGCAGGCTACGATTACTGCCAATAAAGAGGCGGGTGGCTTGATGGTGGGGGTGTGTCCTGAGTGGTCATTGTCCTTGCCTTTTTGGACTCCCTGGGCAAAGGGAGTGGTGCCGATGAGCCTGTTTCTGTAACCTGAGTACATGTCTTTTGTTCTGGGGAAATGGACCATTAGAATGCAAAGTAGCTGAGGGTTTCTATAGCATCTAGTTATGTGAGTTGCCAATATGCATAAGCTCTGAGCGTCTGAGTCCTGGGTTGACCATATTTCCCATGGTCCTTTGCAGGTGGCCATATTTCCCGGGATCCTTTGTCAGTGGCCATCCCAGATGGCTACATTTCCTCGGAGGGTGCGGCGATGATCCGGGCTGGTCGACTGATTGACCTGCAAGGGAAGCAAGATGGCACCAGTGCGGGGCATGGACAAACTGATAGAAGAAAGTAAACTCACATGAGGCTTGCGTTATGGCTGGATGTGTTGAGTGTTTACACTTGTGTCCCTTGACCCACCTTGCCCCCTGCATAGGTGCGGTCCTGCTCCGCTTTGACCAACTCAAGGGTTCTTTCCTCAAACGTGGTTGGAGAGGGCACCATGATAAGTGTTGCGACACTGTGAGGTGGCTGGGAGTGTGATCACCGTGGAGGTGTGTTAAGGGTTGCTGCGGGAGACATGAAGAAACAGACGTATCCTAGCTGCACAAAGAAGGTAATTCATCTTCTTTCGGTAGTGTAGCTCCGTCCTCTCCTTGAGCGAGCTGGCGCTAACAATCGCAGCCACAGCCTCCCAGGCGGGGTTAATGGCCTTGCTTGCTGGATGTCTGGCCAATCATGGGTACAGGTTGTCACACCTCTGCTCGACACCATCCAGACGTTTGGTGAGGGGCACCCTCCGTGAATCGTTGAGTGCTGTCTTCCTGGCAGCCATACCTTTGATCGGGCTTGAAACGAGTGCTGGGGAGTGTTGGTGAGGCTCAAAAAGAGCATTCCACTAAATGCTGAGATTAAGTGTTACTGGGGCAAGCGAATCAGAGACCAGACGCCAAGGCGAGAGTGTGAAACTCGGGAAAACATTCCTTTTCTGTAAGTGTCTGAATATACGGTGACTTTTCTCACTAATGCCACCGGCAGGATTCTCGCCAGTATCGTCTGTTAATTTTAGAATTTTTCAGAACTGGAGCAACTTATCCAGTGTGTGTTTATTTGGGTTGGGGGCGGCACAGTGACTCAGTGGTTAGCACAGCTGCCGCACGGTGCCGAGGACCCAGGTTTGATCCCGGCCCCGGGTCACTGTCCGTGTGGCGTTTGCACATTCTCCCCATGTGTGTGTGTATGGGTCTCACCCCCATAACCCAAAAGATGTGTAGGGCAAAAAGTAAATAATTGGGTACTCTAAATTTATTTTTCTTAAAGTGTTTATTTGAGTAGTTTATTGGTGCGGTGACAGGCATGGGCACTTAACCACTGTCAACATGGCGGTGGGGTAAACAAGGAGAGCAATGCCATTGAATCTGTGTGCGTTCGATTGCTCCGAAGCTGTGTCTGTGAGATTACTGTTCTGGATGCAGAACGTCAATGGTGATATATTGCTAGACGACTGGGTACTCTAAGACTGCAATGATGGGGTGGTGCTCAGAAGTCACTTCTGTTCCTTTTGCTTCTTTCATATTTGCAGCCTGCACATTTTTCTTTCTAAAGGGTGATTTGAAACCTCAAATGCGTGTTGTCCTTTCAATGCTCTGAATCTAGGAGAAAGTATTTTCCTGCAGGAGCCAGCAATAAAATCCAGCATTGCCGCAGTAGATGAGTCAGGCAGCACACTGGTCCTTTAGTTCACATTTAATCAGAACAACCTGTTATTCTTCTCTACCAGGGAAATGCTGCCATCAACAGAAAGGAGAAAGCCCAAGTGTAACCATCTTGTTACCCAATACAAAATATGTGTAAAATATATACGGTTCCAGGATATAGACATTATAGTTTCGACATCATCTGCATCTCGCAAAGTGTATCTGTCTATAAAAGACTCCAATCTGTGAGCCACATATGAACATATAAACAAACAAGGCAGGAGTTTGGCGGCACGGTAGTCCATTGATTAGCATTGTTGCTTCACAGCACCAGGGTCCCAGGTTCGATTCCCGGCTTGGATCACTGTCTGTGTGGAGTCTGCATGTTCTCCCCGTGCCTGCGTGGGTTTCTTCCGGGAGCTCCAGTTTCCTCCAAAAAGTCCCAAACGACATGCTTGCTAGGTGAATTGGACATTCTGAATTCTCCCTCTGTGTACCCGAACAGGCGCCGCAGTGTAGCGACTCGGGGACTTTCACAGCAACTACGTTGCAGTGTTAATGTAAACCTACTTGTGACAATAAAGATTATTATTATTCGGCCATTCAGGCCTTCAAGCCTGCTCTGCCTTTCGATAAGATCGTGGCTGATCTGATTGTGGTCTCAACTCTACCTGCCTGCATGCCCCGTAACCTTTTTTTTTTAAATTTAGATTACCCAATTATTTTTTCCAATTAAGGGGCAATTTAGCATGGCCAATCCACCTACTCTGCACATTTTTGGGTTGTGGGGACGAAACCCACGCAGACACGGGGAGAATGTGCAAACTCTACACGGACAGTGACCCAGAGCCGGGATCGAACCTGGGACCTCAGCGCCGTGAGGCGGTTGTTCTAACCACTAGGCCACCGTGCTGCCCCCCTGCCCCGTAACCTTTAACTCCCTCATCAATCAAGAATCTACCTAACCCAACCTTAAAAATATCCGAGGACCCGGCCTCCACTGCTCCGAGGGGAAGCAGTTCGCAGTACACTGTTTAATATTCCTCCATAATGAGGTATGGATTTATTCGCAGCCCTGATATTTGAATTGGGAAACTTTCAGCACACACCTTCACACACATTTCTATCCGCCTGTCAAATCGACTGACACAACTGCTGCAGACCAAAATAAGGACTCAGATTGGAACAAAGCCTCTGCCATGCACAATATATTCATATTTCCAAAACGCACCTTTGCACGGGACTGATTACTACTTTCTGTATTCAGAGTTCAGAAAATAGTTGAAACCAGAGCCATCCGTATCACCTTAATTGGATGACCTATCAGCTGGCATCTATACCCGATCTTTTATCCCTAATTCTCATATCTATAATATTCCGATACTCGTGGCTCCGAAATATTTTGCAGCCATGTCACTTTGGAGTTAAAAATGCAGTTTCGTCGGGGAAATTCTCAACAACATTTGAAAAGCTTGCAGGAAGCTGTCTTTAACACACTATGACCTGTGTGTTGTCTTATTCATTATATCTGAAAAATGAAAGTGAAATGTTGCCACAGTTCTGGAGGACCGTCGGCTGCTTCCCCCTTTGAGAGAGAGAGCTGACTGGTGGTGATTTAACTTGAGGATCCCCACACCTCAGGCAGGGCCTTCATTGATAACCTCAGCCACTACGGGAATTGAACCAGCGCTGCTGGCTTCTCTCCGCATGATGAACCAGCTACCCAGCCAACTGAGCTAACCGACCCCCATTATAAATAAATAGTAGCTAATTACCGACAGCTTGCAGGTTAAGATAATGCCTATCTGAATTATGCTATTCAATTTTTTTGACATGAATTAGTTTCACTGAATACCATCTCATCTTCCACCTTGATCTAATTTGCAAGGCAGTAAGTCTCTGAATCAGGGTACGATCGGTTTGGATTGTTGGTCAATGACCGTGAGGATGGGACAGTAAAATCAGTATTACTGATGCATCACCAGGTGGTTACTGTTATTATTGATGCTGAGGGGTTAATATTGCAGAGAGGAGGAATCCATTCAGTGAAGAAGGCCTTTGAACTCGTAGTGCTGAGTCAGCCTTGTTCAGTAATAACAATAATAATAATGGGAAATGCTGGATAAACGCAGCAGATCTGGCAGCACCTGTGGAGAGAGAAATAGAGGGTGCGATGTAACCACCAAGTTCCGCCCAACGCATATCTGGGGGTGCTGGTTAACTAGCAGGAAAGGCCAAAATCAAGATTCACGCCAGGCTCGAATCAGTTTGCTATCTAACCAGCCCGCTTCGGATGGGAAGTTCCGGATCTCGCCCAAATATGGCGAGCATATCACTAATCCTCATTTGCATTCAGTTCCATCTCATTAGCAAGATTGACGTCAAATGCAAGGGTCTCCCGGGAATTAACCGGCTCCCCCGTGGGAAATCACGCAGCCATCGTTTAGTGCTCCTTTTTAAAAACGTGAAGCTGGCACGATGGCTGCTGAGGGGAGCTGAGGAGGTGAGCAGCCATTTCCATCTTCCGACATGCAGCTCAAGGGCACCGGAGCTGCTGCCCCATTGCTGGCGGTGGGGGACCCCTCAGGGGGATTGGGCTTGGTCAGGTGGGATGAAGCATTCCAAGTCAGGGGTCGCCCCGAGGATGCGGGGCTTTTCCTCTGTGAGATCCCAAACTATCTTTAAATATTGTGGAGACCCATAATAGGAGCAACTACAGCAGCAGCCTGTCTGTTCCACCAGGAACTTCCAGGACAGAGCCCTGTTCTTGGCTATATGCTGATGGTCACTTTAACTCCCTTTGGCTGTGGGCAGCCTCTAACTTAACAGCACCATAAAGGCACAAGCCAACAATCAAACACTCGAGCTGAGCTTCAGCGCTGGGGATATCCTCGTGACCAAAGTTTGTGTGTAGATCAGGGGAGGCCACCTGAGCGTGACCTACCGAATGTTCACTGCAGGGATCTGTGGTCTGAGGGCTCCTGCTGAAGCTGGGGTGAGTGTCAGGAGCAAAGTTTTCCAGCACAACTGGCTCGCTGGATGAGAAGGCAGGACACGTAAGGGTGTGGAAGGTTTGGGGGGATTTGAGGATCCCGGGGGGAAGCCCTATCTGATTGTCAGTCTCTCTCTTACAATTCATTACAGACATGACAATATGACTGGTGTTGTCGGTCTTGGAGAGGTTGCCCTCAAGGTATTGGTGGCAGCCCAGCCAACCAGATGCGCAGGAATCTGCTGCTCTTGTCCTTCCAGATGGTAGTGATTGTGGGTTTGGAAGGTGTTGTTGATGGGACCATCAATTCACCAGACACATGTTTCCGATATGAATCTAGGCTTTAATCGACTTACTACAGAGCCAGCCTGTTACCCGTTGATGAACTCTCAGTGAACTGCAGGCTGACCCTGGACAAGGGTATTTATACAGCAGCACTAGGGGGAGGAGTCGTGGGTGGAGCCAAGGGTGGAGCCCTGTACAAGCTCCTGAGCATTCCCAGAGCTACTCCCCCTGGTGGTCGGATAACGTTACTGCGCTTACAGAGACATAGTGTGAATTATCATATTACATTCACCCCCTGCAAAAAAATCAAGTCTGGCGGGGGTGGTGGTCTACAACATCTGTCTGTCCGGTGGTCGAATTGTCCGCTGTGATCTGCGGAGCACCGGGGTTGCAGCCTCTTGCGGTGGCTGGATGGGTGTTGTGTGCTGGGGTACAATGGCGGATTCCAGGGAGGGTTGTATCCGAGCTTCATACTCTCCTGGTTCGACCGGGGACTGGGGGCGCTGGGGGCTGGCCGGCGCGGGTGCGCAGAACTGGTGTTGCGAGCTCGCGGGCTCGGGAGCACGAGGGGGCGGCAGCATGGGGTGTAGGGTGAGAGGTTCTTCTGTGTGGGTAGAGGGGGCGCTGGATCCGGCGGGTGCCAGATCCCGGAGGGATACCGTGTCCTGATAGCCGTCAGGGAACTCGACGAATGCGTACTGGGGGTTGGAGTGGAGCAGGCGCACCTTTTCAACAAGGGGGTCGGTTTTGTGTGCCCTGACGTGTTTCCTCAGAAGTACGGGGCCCAGTGTCCTCAGCCATGCCGGAAGTGAGACCCCCGTGGTAGTGCCCCTGGAAAAAATGAAGAGCCTCTCGTGAGGGGTCTGATTGGTCGCTGTGCACAAAAGGGACCTAATAGCGTGAAGCGCGTCTGGGAGGACTTCTTGCCACTGGGAGACTTGGAGCTTTCTAGACCGGAGGGTCAGTAGGACGGTCTTCCAGACCGTCGCGTTCTCCCTCTCCACCTGCCCGTTCTCCCTGGGGTTGTAGCTGGTAGTCCTGCTCGAGGCAATGCCCATGTCGAGCAGGTACTGACGCAGTTCGTCGCTCATGAAGGACAAACCCCGGTCGCTGTGTACGTAGCTGGGGAAACCAAACAGGGTGAAGATGCTATGCAGGGCCCTAATGACTGTGTGGGAGGTCATGTCGGGGCACGGGATAGCGAATGGGAAATGCGAGAACTCGTCTACGACGTTTAAAAAGTAAACGTTCTTGTTAGTTGAGGGGAGTGGCCCTTTGAAATCAATCGCGAGGCGTTCAAAGGGCCTAGAAGCCTTGACCAGGTGGGCCTTATCTGGTCTATAGAAGTGCGGTTTGCACTCCGCACAGATCAGGCAGTCCCTGGTGACCGCTTTTACCTCCTCAGTGGAGAAAGGCAGGTTTCGGGCCCTGATGTAGTGGGCGAGCCGGGTGACCCCTGGGTGGCAGAGGTCATTGTGGATGACTTTCAATCGGTCAATCTGCACGCTGGCGCATGTCCCGCGGGATAGGGCATCCGGAGGCTTGTTGAGCTTCCCCGGTCGATACTTAATGTCGTAATTGTAGGTGGAGAGTTCGATCCTCCACCTCAGAATTTTGTCGTTTTAAATTTTGCCCCTTTGCGAGTTGTCGAACATGAAGGCAACCGATCTTTGGTCGGTGATGAGGGTGAACCTCCTACCTGCGAGGTAGTGCCTCCAGTAACGGATAGCCTCCACAATGGCTTGTGCTTCTTTCTCGACTGAGGAGTGTCGGAGTTCTGAAGTGGAGAGGGTACGGGAGAAAAATGCGACTGGTCTCCCTGCCTGATTTAAAGTGGCAGCAAGAGCTACCTCTGAGACGTCGCTCTCTACCTGAAATGGAGTGGATTCATCCACCGCCCGCATGACCGCTTTGGCGATGCCCTCCTTGATGCCGTCGAAGGCCTGGCGTGCCTCGGCTGAGAGGGGAAATTGTGTGGCCCTAAAGAGTGGGCGGGCTTTGTCCGCATATTGAGGGACCCACTGGGCGTAGTAGGAAAAGAAACCCAAGCACCATTTGAGGGCCTTGGGGCAATGGGGAAGGGGGAGTTCTAAGAGGGGGCGCATACGGTCCGGGTCTGGGCCCAGGACTCCGTTTTCCACGACAAAGCCGAGGATGGCTAGTCTGGTTGTGCGGAAAATGCATTCCTCCTTGTTAGAAGTGAGGTTTAATTTCTGTGCCGTCTGGAGAAAACGGTGGAGGTTGGCGTCGTGGTCCTGCTGGTCATAGCCGCAGGTGGTGACATTGTCCAAGTACGGAAACGTGGCCCGCAGCCCGTACTGGTCCACCATTCGGTCCATTGCTCGTTGGAACACCGAGACCCCATTAGTGACGCCGAAAGGGACCCAGAGGAAATGAAAGAGGCGGCCATCGGCCTCGAATGCCGTGTAGTGGTGGTCCTCCGAGCGGATTGGGAGCTGGTGATATGCAGACTTCAGATCCACCGTGGAAAAGAGCCGGTACTGGGCGATCTGGTTTACCATGTCTGCAATCCTGGGGAGGGGATACGCGTCGAGGAGCGTAAATCTATTTATGGTCTGACTATAGTCGACAACCATGCGGAATTGTTCCCCGGTTTTAACGACCACCACCTGAGCTCTCCAGGGACTATTGCTGGCCTCTATAACCCCCTCAATGAGAAGCCTTCGGACCTCTGCTCTGATAAATACCCTATCCTTCAGGCTATACCGCCTGCTACGAGTGGCTACGGGCTTACAGTCCTTTGTGAGATTGGCGAAGAGAGGAGGGGGGATTCGCAGCGTAGCAAGGCTTCAGATAGTGAGTGGGGGCAGGGGCCCGCCGAAGCTGTGGGTGAGGCTCTTGAGGTTACACTGAAAGTCTAGGCCTAATAAGAGTGGCGCGCAGAGTTCGGGCAAAACGTAGAGTTTGAATTTTGAGTAGCTAGCGCTAGTTTGCCCACCCCTGAGCTAGCGCCTCAGATTGTGAGTGTCGCGGCAGTGAGCCCCTGGATCTGGACCGAATGGGAGCCTGAAGCGAGAGAGATAGTTTGCTGCACGGGGAAAACGGGGAGCGAACAGCGTCTTACCAGGTCTGGATGTATGAAGCTCTCAGTGCCCCCGGAGTCGAAGAGGCATGGCATTTTGTACCCGTTGATATGGAACTCTGCCATCGGATTTCGCAGATGCTTCGGGCGTGATTGGTCCAGAGTGACTGCGCTGAGTTGCGGGTAGTCGGCGGCTCGATCAGCTGTGCTGGAGTGGCCCCATGATGACTGCCCTCTGAGTTCATAGTCGTATTCTTCCGATGAGTTGTCTGGGCGCGGAGATGCAGGTCGGGCCCGTGGATCGCACGTGGCGGGCGGCGAGGAAGATGGCGTCCAAGATGGCGGCCCACATGAGTCGCACGTGGCCGGCCGCGTGGTGGAGGTTTGCCAAGATGGCGGCCCCCATGGATCGCACGTGGCTGGAGGGGACGGAGGCGGGGCATAGGCCGCAGCATTTCGGGCCCCGCGGGCCTGCGGGTGAGGGGAGCGATTACTTTGTGCCGCTGGGGAGCTGGAAGCAGGGGCCCTTTTAGCGAGGCACACTCTTGCGTAATGGCCTTTCCGCCCGCAGCTGCTGCAGGACGCGTTGCGGGCCGGGCAGTGCTGCCGCGGGTGCTGGTTCTGGCGGCAGAAATGGCAGGCTGGAGCAGCATAGTGGCTGGCTGGAGCAGCATGGTGGTTGGCTGGGGCAGCACGGTGGCTGGGCGGCCGCGTAGCACAGGCCTGGGGGAGTCACTGGTCGGGGGCCCATGATTGGGTCGCGGGGTCCGTGGGGAACGAGTTAAGGCTTTGGAAGGAGACCTCCATCATGTAGCAACTTCCACAGTCGTTTCTAAGTCTTGGGCCCCGTTTTCCAGAAATCGTTGGCGTACATAATTAGACCTGAGGCCCGCTATAAAAACATCGCGTACAGCAAGTTCTCGGTGTTCAGCCGCGGTAACCGCTTGATAATTACAGTCATTGGACAAATTATTGAGTTCCCTTAGAAATTCGGCGAGTGATTCTGTAGGTCGCTGGCGGCGAGTCGTGAACACATGGCGTGCGTAAACTTCGTTAATGGGCCTCACATATATCTTATCGAGTACTGCTAGCGCTGCAGTATATGAATCGGCCGAGTTTAGTAGTGTAGAGATTCTGTGGCTCACCCTCACGTGCAGTAGACTCAACTTCTGTTCCTCTGTCGTTTCGGCTGTGCTCGCTTCTACCAGGTAGGCCTTGAAGCACCGCAGCTATTGGGAGAAGATTTCTTTAGCCTCTGCATCCTGCGGGTCGAGTTCCAGGCGTCCAGGCTTGAGGGCTGATTCCATGATCGATCTTTACTGCTCTTAAGTCGATTAAATTGATGGGACCATCAATTCACCAGACACGTGTTTCCGATATGAATCTAGGCTTTAATCGACTTACTACAGAGCCAGCCTGTTACCCGTTGGTGAATTCTCAGTGAACTGCAGGCTGACTCTGGACAAGGGTATTTATACAGCAGCACTAAGGGGAGGAGTCGTGGACGGAGCCAAGGGTGGAGCCCTGTACAAGCTCCTGAGCATTCCCAGAGCTACTCCCCCTAGTGGTCAGATAACGCTACTGCGCTTACAAAGACATAGTGTGAATTATCATATTACATTCACCACAGTTGTCTAAGGAACCTTGGTGAGTTACTGCAGTGCATCTTGCAGATGGTGCACACGGCTGCCACTGTTCGTCGGTGGTGAAGGGTTTGACGTTTGTGGAAGGGGGAGCAATCAAGCGAGCTGCTTTGTTCTGGATGGCGTTGGGCTTCTTGAGTGTTGTTGGAGCTGCACTCATCCAGGCAAAAGGAGAGTATTCCATTACACTCCTGACTTGTGCCTTGTAGGTGGTGGACAGGGTTTGGGGAGTCAAGAGGTGAGTTACTCGTGGTAGGATTCCTAGTCTTTGACCTGCCCTGGTAGCCACAGTATTAATGTGGCAAGTGCAGTTCAGTTTATGATCAAGGGTAACCCCCAGGATGTTGATTGTGGATTTTCAGCGATGGTAATGCCATTGAATGTCAAGTGGCGTTAGTTAGATCATCTCTTGTAAGAGATGGTCATTGCCTGGCACTTGTATGGCACAAATGTAACTTGCCACTTGTCAGCCCAAGCCTATATATTGTCCAGGTTTTGCTGCATTTGGACATGGACTGCTTCATTACCTGAAAAATTGCTAATGGTGCTGATCATTGTGCAATCATCGGCAAACATCCCACTTCTGGCCTTATTTTGGATGGGAGGTCATTGATGGTTGGGCCAAGGACACTGCAGTAAACCCCCCAGAGGGTTGAACATAGAACATACATATAGAACAGAGAACATACATATAGAACATACAGTGCAGAAGGAGGCCATTCGGCCCATCGAGTCTTCACTGACCCACTTAAGTCCTCACTTCCACCCTATCCCTGTAACCCAATAACCCCTCCTAACCTTTATGGACACTAGGAGCAATTTAGCATGGCCAATCCATCTAACCTGCACGTCTTTGTACTTTGGGAGGAAACTGGAGCACCCGGAGAAAACCCACGCAGACACGGGGAGAACGTGCAGACTCCTCACAGACAGTGACCCAGCAGGGAATCGAACCTGGGACCCTGGCACCGCGAAGCCACAGTGCTAAGGTGCTGCCCAAAGTGGGTCTCCCGCTTTGTGTTGGTCCGCAGTGCCTTCCATACCTGGCAAAGCAGCATGGAGGCATGCTGGAGGAGCAGGGATATGTGGCCTCATTTGAGGAGGACTAGGTTGACAAGCTCAGGGAGGACCCATAAGTAGCGCCGGAGGATGAAGGACATGCAGCAAGGGTCCGACATGCCAGGAGGGCCAAAAAGGCCCTCAGATCACCAGCTTCTCATAGGGCGAGGTTTTGTCCGTCAGCTCAGCCCCTAAACCCACTCCTCCCCATTTCCCCCACCACTCCCTGACCCTCCCAACCCCCGACTACTCTGCTCCCCCCTCCAGGGGTCAGTGTAACATCACCCCTGGGTGATGTGCCTGTGTCGGCACTTTCAGGTGGAGGGGCAGTGAATCCTCACCTCTGCGGCCCAGCTCAACCTCGCTGTCGGTGACTGCTCTCTCCTAGGACAACCCCGCGATTTCCAGGGCCCATTCCTTAAAGAGGGTGAGGACTCGGATCTTGGTGCCCCGCCCCGTCTTGGCCCTTTCATTATGGGCTATCATCTCCTGCAGGGACAACGAGAGCGCATTGTAAGCCGTGCGCTTGATGGATTTGGGGGGATCTACGTGTGGGCACCGCACCTCAACATGAAGGGGCTCTGCTGGTGGTTTCCAGAGGGTTCTGAGGAACAAGCACAAAGAGCAGATGTGGGGAGGGTCCGGGTTATCAGCCAATGATTTGTGGGGAGAGGGGGGGGGTTGGAAATTTGTGGGTTGACAGGCGGAGCTGATGCCAGGAGAAATGTGGTAACTTACCCTTGCAGCACGGTGGAGGTCTTGGTCTTCTTCCGACACTGGCCGCTGGCCCTCCTGATCATGCTGCCCACACTGACTACTGCTGCCACTGTCTCCCAGCGGTATTGGTGACCCTGCTGCTGGTCCACTATCCTGCTTGGGGGAATAGGATGCCCTCATTCACAGCGTCGAGAAGCCTGGCCAGGTTGACTTCCCCAAAGCGAGGAGCAAGTCTACGTGATGCCATGCTTGTGTGTTGACTGGGAGTCAGTGGGAAAGGAGTGTTTAAAAGCAGCTTCCCCTTATTCGCGACGAGCCGCTGAGGCATCAGTCCGATGAATCAGATAGTGAGACAGCCAGTAATGGCAAGAAGCTTGTGGAGGCACATTTCCGGCACTAAGTGGCGTTAGATACAGGCTGCAATCATGCCAACGCGGCTGTCGCGAAACACCCCGTCAATCGAGCACAAAATTACATTGAGTTAACTGAATATTGAGTCCAGAAGGCTGTAACATGTCTCATTGGAACATGAGGTCTTGTTGTTTCAGTTTGCGTTGGGCATCACTGATGCATCCGCAGTATTTTGCTTCCTTCAGTAATAACAATCTTGCTTTGGAGTCAGCAGTTTGTAGGTTCAAGCCCCACGCCCAGGACTGGAAACAGAGAATCTAGCCTGACATTTCACAGCAGTGCTGTACTGTTGGGAGGTGTTAAACCGAGGCTTCATGTGCTCTCTCCGGAGAAGATAAAATGTTCCATGCTGCTGTCAAAGAAGAGCAGGGGAGTTCTTCTAATGTCCTCATCAACACTTCTCTTTCATTTATCCCTTCACCAACATCACTAAAACAGATGCCTGGTCCTTTCTCACATTATGTTTTGTGGAACCTTGCAGTGCGCAAGTGTGTTATCATGTTTCTCTTCCTTGCAAAAGCACTTTACTGGCTGTAAAATGTTTCAGGGTATCTTGAAAGATAGTCCATAAATACAGATTTGTCCTTCATTTAATTTAATTATAAAGATTGATGCATTTTTTGATAAAGTAACCAGCCCCATGCAGCCTCGCTGCAAAGAAAAGGTATTTTTTTAAATGAGAAAGCAACTCAAAAGGTTAAGCACAGTGAATAGCAAGCATTTACTCCAAACACTTGCCCTCGATAAATAGGTTCATAACCACTAAGATTGAAAACATCCCCACATTTCTTTCTTCATTATTTTTTAATTTAGCGTGCTCAATTATGTTTTTCCAATTGAGGGGTAATTTAGTGTGGCCAATCCACCTACCCTGCACATCTTTTTGGGTTGTGGGGCGAGTCCCACGTAGTGACCCGGATCCGGGATCGAACTCAGGTTCTCAGCGCCGTGAGGCAGCAGTGCTAACCACTATGCCACTGTGCCGCCCTCGAAAACAACCCCGTGTACAAACATATTCCAACAGCAGTCGATATTTTTTCATTTGCCCAGTGAAACAGCTGGGGGATATATATATTCTAGTGATGCCAGTGCCGAGAACCACTTGAGTCCTGCCTGCTTCCTATCACTGGAATCATTCTATGGTTTCAGCCCAATTAAGAATTATCTCCTGGCCCTTTCCCTAGTCCCCTCACTCCCACAGCCCCGATCCCTGCCCGCTTCACCACACCCTCACTCCCACTACTCCGATCTCTGCCCGCTTCACCACACCCTCACTTCCACAGCCCCGATCCCTGCCCGCTTCACCACACCCTCACTCCCACTACTCCGATCTCTGCCCGCTTCACCACACCCTCACTCCCACAGCCCCGATCCCTGCCCGCTTCACCACACCCTCACTCCCACTACTCCGATCTCTGCCCGCTTCACCACACCCTTACTCCCACTGCCCCGATCCCTGCCCACTCTACCACACGTCCTCGCTCCCCTGCCCTACTGCAGCCTACTCCACCGCGCCCCACACAAAAAGAATTACCTCCTGATTTTCTCAAGTCTCCATCAGAATTTTTTCTAAAAAAGCCTTAATGGCAAATAAACAGCAAGGTGGCCACACTCAATATTTATTGGTCATTACCAGAAGATAGCCTGTTTGAGTGAGTAACATTGATGCCTCCACAAACGTATACATGCCAGCTTGTTCACTGATAAAATCTGGTCAACACCTTCAAGGAACCTGACACTGTATCAGAAAAGCAATTAAAAACCAGCTTTGAATACAGAGCTGTATTTTCAGTCTAGCCCTGCAGCTACGATCAAAGTGCAGTCGGAAATGGTTAGCCAGAATTTACATCGCCGGGATATCCATCAGTTGTAGCAAGAATTGCAGTGTTCTGATTCTGTTGCCAAGTTTGTTACCTTGAACCAGTTTCCATGATTGTCATTTTTTTCCAATACTCATTCGAGAAATGTTGGTGTCACTGGCAAGGCCAGCATTTATTACTCATCTCTAGCTGCTTTGAGAAGATCGTCTTGAATCACTGATATTCACATCCCCTCTCAATGCCATGAACCATTCAATCTCGCTAAATTACTGTGAGAAGCCAGGAGCTGCATTATGTTGACAGTGTGACAGCGAAGGATGCTGTCAGGAAACAGTATTGATTTTTGTCTGTGAACTTGGACAAGCAGAGCCCAGCTTGAGCATTCTGGCCGTCCGTGTGAGACATGAGTGGACTCATGCATGTCGAAGTATAGTATAAATGGGAATACTTCCAAAATTAAATAAAGTTCAATAAATTGCTAACTGGAACACAACTTAGAGTAAATGCTTACCATGTACAGTACTTGTAATGAACCAACCACTTCCCTTAAAGAATAGTCTAACCTAGATTATGAAGTTGATTATACATTTGAAAAAGAAATGTACAAACAATCAAAAGCTAATTACAGGTAATCAAAGAACTTCTCGCCAACCAGAAGATTGGCCGCTCAACTTCACATCGATTCAAACGGACGGAAAGACTGAGGGCAGTGTGCCTGCAAATCTTGGATCAGAGTGACCAATAAGCTAAGCTCCCCACGGTCATACAAACTAAGATCATCGTTGCTACGCTCTCCGTTTACCCGTACCTTCATGGATCGGACCGTGAGCAGAACTTGCAGCTCCTCATTTTTGATCAACAGAGGCACAAGCACTGATGCTCTGGGAAGGGTCAAGTCTGAGTATTTATTCCCGACATCATAAGACTTCAGCACATGCTTGACCTTCTCCTTAACCGATGTTCTGATGAGGAAATTAAAAAAAAAAAGAAACATCACACGTTGAATCACAGCTCAAGGTTTAGGTTTTGTAAGGGTTTTCCGTTGCAACTGGCTACAAGCAATACAAATTGCCCACAGGGTTGAATCTTGGCGCGGTGAAAATTAGAAAAAAAATCAATGGAAGAAATGAAGTTATTTCCTTCCTGGTTCCAAAGACAGCTATGCGTTGATTCAAGGTCATAATCATAGTGTAGGGAGGAAATTGGACTGAATTGGATTGGGTTATTATCACGTGTACCGAGGTACAGTAAAAAGTACTGTTCTGAGTGCAGCTCAAACAGATCATTCCGTACATAAAAAGAAAATATATAATAGGGCAAACATAAAATACACAATGTAAATACAGACACAGGTATCAGGTGAAGAATATAGGAGTGTAGCACTACTCAGTAGGGAAGATGTGTGAAGAGATCAGATCAGTCCATAGTGGGTTGTTTAGGAGTCTGGAGAAGAAGCTGTTTTTGAATCTGTTAGTGCGTGTTCTCAGACTTTTGTATCTCCTGACCAATGGAAGAAGTTGGAAGAGTGAGTAAGCCGGGTGGGAGGGGTCTTTGATTATGCTGCCCGCTTTCCCCAGGCAGCGCGAGGTGTAGGCAGAGTCAATGGATAGGAGGTGTGGGGTACAATTTCCTGTGGGCTACTGGGGAACATCCGGGGATTTCAGATATGGCATTTAGCACAAAAATGAACTGGGACAGGGAAGAATTTTGATGGGTGAGCCAACATGTTCAGCTGGTCAGAAAACTGTTTGCAGTGGGCAGCACGGTAGCCTTGTGGATAGCACAATTGCTTCACAGCTCCAGGGTCCCATGTTCGATTCCGGCTTGGGTCACTGTCTGCGTGGAGTCTGCACATCCTCCCCGTGTGTACGTGGGTTTCCTTCGGGTGCTCCGGTTTCCTCCCACAGTCCAAAGATGTGCAGGTTAGGTGGATTGGCCATGATAAATTGCCCTTAGTGTCCAAAATTGCCCTTAGTGTTGGGTGGGGTTGCTGGGTTATGGGGATAAGGTGGAGGTGTTGACCTTGGGTAGGGTGCTCTTTCCAGGAGCCGGTGCAGACTTGATGGGCCGAATGGCCTCCTTCTGCACTGTAAATTCTATGAAGTGTTTGTTTTCATGGCTACAATATTAACTTGTTTGGCGGGGGGGGGGGAGAAAGGGTTCAGATAATCGATTCAAAATGCACACACTTCGCTTTAATAATTTATCAGCAAATAAAATCCTCAGTTAATTACAACCTTGCAATCAGTCGGCAGCTTTCTGGTATCCTAAATGGACACAGGCACAGCATCGCTGTAGATTTTAGCACTCTTGGCAACCTCGCGATGCATCTTATTCTGCATGATCGTTGCTTGGATTTTCAAATGTTTAAACAGTAATTAAATATTGGGTGTGCACTTCAGAGACTCTCCTGGAATCTGATTTGCATATAACTGTTACACCTGGAGTAAAGGCCCGAGTTTTGAGGACGAGGCGTAACCGGTCAGTTACTATGACAACCAGTGACAGAAAAAATAAAGAACACTCTGAGACTAACACAGTACTCATTATAAACCAGAAGTTATCAGGGAGCGCTCTCAAAATTAATGAGAGGCTCATACCACTTTGTTACCAAAAGCACGGAGCTTCTCAATGTTTGGGAGACCAGCAAGAATTGGAAAAGGTAAATAACGAGCATCAGATGCCGTTTTCCATTGATGAGGCTCTAAAATCCACGCTCAGTCTAAACCTTCCTGTGGCACTGGGGAAGGGTGTCAGCTGTGTCCCAATGGTTAGCACTCTCAATTGCATGTCAGAAAATTGTGGGATTAAGTCCCAATCCAGGGACAGGGACATGATATCTAGGCTGGAATTTCTGTGCAGTAATGGGGGGAGCACCATGTTGTTGGGGCTGCTCTCTTTTACATAAGACTTTAAACCAACAGCCCCGCTTGCCCTTGCAGGGAATGTTCCCTGGACGCTGCAATCTTCCTCAGCGTGTTATATGGCATGGGCGGCACAGTGGCAAAAGACTATTAGCAATGGAACTCTCCAAGCCCATGCCTCGTATCTACAGCTTTCCAAAATCTCCTTTACTCCAGCAACTTTCTTTTTGAATTCTGCGTGTACAGAGGCTGTCTCTCCTCGCTCTCGTCATGTTTAAGGCTCCTCAATACAAATGTGTTTGGCCAGAACCCAGTGGAGAGATGGGTCTCAGCCATAATCCAGCACAAATTGGGCAATAATTTCAGAAATGTCTGAGGAACCAATGATGTGGGAAATAAAAATGAAAGGTAGCTGGGATTGCTGCAATGCCAGCAGTGAAATCTTTCTGCTAAATCAACAGGACTGGTCAAAAGCTGGTCAAAGAGGGGCTGGTTTAGCACACTGGGCTAAATCGTTGGCTTTTAAAGCAGACCAAGGCAGGCCAACAGCACGGTTCAATTCCCATACCAGCCTCCCCGAACAGGCGCCGGAATGTGGTGACTAAGGGCTTTTCACAGTAAATTCATTGAAGCCTACTTGTGACAATAACCGATTTTCATTTCATTTTCAAAGCAGTAATGCTTACTGTTATAGAGGTTCTGCATCCAAATTTGAGCTGCATAACACAAAATGAAATACCGGTGATTACAGCTCTCTTACTGTGGAACAGTTTAGAGTAATGAGTGAACAATATTATACAAGTAGTGTCATCGCACTGAACTCTGTTAGTTTAGATTCACAATTTTTATAGAGCTTCGATACCTAACTATCCAGGAACAAGAGATTAAGATTAGCACCCACTCAGCACACTAATCTTCCATGGGGGTTTAAAGGGTCAAATAATGGCAGACTGCAAACACATGAGTTTTACTCCCTTGAGTTTAGAAGCCTGAGGGTGAACTAGTTGAAGTCTTTGTAATAGTAAAACGATTCTATAGGGGGGATGCACTGAGCTATGTATTCTGATGAAGGAAAAATGTTAAAACAATCAGAATAACTAAAACCAAACTGCAGAACTATATGATCAAGGAATATTTTTTAAAATAATTAAATGCAATCTGCAACCTCATGGCGCAGCATATCCCCCAGTCGACCATTACCACCAAGCCGGGGGGGGATCAACCCTGGTTCAATGAAGAGTGCAGAAGAGCATGCCAGGAGCAACATCAGGCATACCGAAAAAATGAGATGTCGACCTGGTGAAGGTACGACGCAGGACTAGAACATAGAACATACAGTGCAGAAGGAGGCCATTCGGCCCATCGAGTCTGCACCGATCCACTTAAGCCCTTACTTCCACCTTATCCCCGTAACTCAACAACCCCTCCTAACTTTTTTGGACACTAAGGGCAATTTAGCGTGGCCAATCCACCTACCCTGCACATTTTTGGATTGTGGGGGTGAGACCCATGCAGAACGGGGAGACTGTGCAAACTCATCACGGTCAGTGACCCAGGGCCGGGATCGAACCTAGGTACTCGGCGCCATGAGGCAGCAGTGCTAACCACTGCACCACCGTGCCACCCTGGATGAACTACTTGTGTGCCAAACGGAATAAGCAGCAAGTAATAGACAGAGCTAAGCGATTCCACAACAAACACATCAGATATAAGTTCTGTAGTCCTGTCACATCCAGCCGTGAATGGTGGACAATCAAACTCACTGGAGGAGGAGGTTCCACAAATATCCCCATCCTCAATGACGGAGGAGCCCAGCACATATGTGCAAAAGACCAGCTGTTTAGCCCACTGTGCTAAACCATCCGCCAGCACGTCTTTCGGGACTTGCGGGAGGAAACCGGAGCATCCGGAGGAAACCCACGCAGACACAGGAAGAACGTGCAGACTCCGCACAGACAGTGACCCAAGCCAGGAATCGAACCTGGGACCCTGGCACTATGAAGCCACAGTATTAACCACTATGCTACCCATAGACGATCTAACCACCACCCCATGACATTCAATAGCATTACCATCGCTGAATCTCCCACAATCAACATCCTGGGGGCTACCATTGATCAGAAACTGAACTGGACTAGCCACATGAATACTGTGGCTATCAGGGCAGGTCAAAGACGAGGAATCCTACGATGGGTAACTCACCTCCTGAACCCCCAAAGCCTGTCCACCATCTACAAGGCACAAGTCAGGAGTGTAATGGAATACTCTCCGCGTGCCTAGATGAGTGCAGCTCCAACAACACTCAAGAAACTCAACATTATCCAGGACAAAGCAGCCCGCTTCATTGCTCCCCCTTCCACAAACATTCAAACCCTCCACCACCGATGAACAGTGGCAGCCGTGTGCACCATTTACAAGATGCACTGCACTAACTCACCAAGGATCCTTAGACAACACCTTCCAAACCCACGACCACTATCATCTAGAAGAACAAGAGCAGCAGATACCTGGGAACCCCACCACCTGGAGGTTCCCCTCCAAGTCACTCACCACCCTGACTTGAAAATATATCACCGCTCCTTCAGTCGCCGGGGCAACATCCAGGAACTCCCTCCCTAACAGCAAGTGGTTGTATCTACACGTCAAGGACTGCAGCGGTTCAAGAAGGCAACTCACCAGCACCTTCTGAAGGGCAACTAGAGATGGGCAAAAATGCTGGCCTAACCAGTGACGGCCGCATCCCATAAATTAATTTTTAAAAAGGGAAAACTCAGATGGCTATTGGATCACTACGAGGTGCATGTGATTAATTCACAGGTAAAATACAGAAGTTTCTTTACCTGAGTATTTACCAGGGAAACAAACTCAAGGTAGGCGTGACATTGGAAGACAAAAATCAAGATTTTATTGGGGTAGGAGGTTCACGTTTGGGAAAATTAGACTACAATATGAAGGAGAAAGGAATAGAAGGATATGATGATATGATTATACCTGTATTAAGGAGGATCTGGGAGGAGGTTTGTGTGGAGCAGAAACACGGGTGTCGACCAACTGGGCGAAAGGGTCTGGTTTTGTGATGTAAATATAATGTAAATATCATGTAACCAAACCAGACAATAAAGGCCCTAGGCAGTAAGACTGCATCCATAGGTATTTAAACCAGGGAGTGAGGGAGAGAGCGGGGAACTGTTTGAAAAAAAGTATTTTTATTCGGTTTTCAACATTTTATACATGGAAGAAAACAATGCAATACATCAAGAACAACAGAAATACCCCCCAACTCCACTAACCAACACCCCAGTAACTCAAAATAACCTCACCCGTCGCTAACCCACCCCCTCCCACCAACTACCCCGTCCCCCTAGCAGCTGAGAAGTATCCAACTCTTCAAAGTGTAGAATGAACAGACCCCATCTCTCGTGGAAATTCTCCATCACCTTCCTCAAAGCAAACTGGAACTCCATCAAGTCCCCAAGTCACACTGAGGCACAGGGCGGAGAAGCTGACCTCAAACCCAGCAGGACCCACCTGCGAGAAATTGGCGAGGCGAAGGCTAAAATATCTGTCCCCGCTCCTGTCCGCAAAGCCGGCAAGTCCGAACCCCAAATATGGCCCCCAGAGGATTAGGTTCCAAATCCACGTGCAGGATCGCCGACATGGTGCTGGAAAAGATCCCCAAACTTTATCCCAGTTCGGGAAGGATCAGAACTTATGTACATGATTGGCCGGTCCTCACCGTTCGCAAGTGTCCTCCACCCCCTCAAACAGCCTCGACCTCATCAGGTACGCCTTGTGCACCACCTTTAAATGTATTAACCTCTCAGACTACAACCCCGCCTCCATCGCCACCCCAGCTCCTCCACCCCACTGGCCTTAACATCCTCCAGCGTCCCATAAATCACCGAGATGACCCCCCCCCCCCACCCCCAACAACGATGAGGCCGGTGTCACTGGAAACGTTGGAACAATCTGTTTTGCAAAGTCCCGCACCGGCATGCACCTAAAAGCACCCCCCCACGCAGCGGAATCCCAAACTTCTCAGTCGACTCCTCCAGACTCGCAAACTGCCCTTCCAAAAATAAGTCCTTCATTTCTTCCATTCCCCGCCCCTCCCACCCCCGATATCTAGCATCCAGCCTACCCGGCTCAAACACGATTCTCTCGGATTGGCATCAGCCTCGACGACCACACCCACCAACTTAAATTGCTACCGAAATTGTCTCCATGTCTTCAGTGTGGCTACCACTACCGGACTACCCGAGTATTTCCCAAGGGCAAACGGAAGCGGAGCCGTTGCCAGTGCCCGCAAACCCAACCCCCGACAAGAGCCTGCCTCACCCACATCGCCTCCAGCTCCCTATCCCCCTATCCCTGCCCCGCACCTTCTCGTCATTCGCTGCTCAATAATAATACAACAGATTTGGAAGAGCCAAACACCTCCCGACTGTCACCCACTCTGAAGCACCGTCTTCCGAATCCTCGCCACCCTGCCCGCCCAGCCAAACAACAATATCAACTGAAAAAGATCAGTAAGCACTGGAATAAAAATTTAAATCGCGGCAACTGCCTGCACCCGGCCTGCCAATGATAATGGGAGAGGCTGTCCCATCTCAACAAATCTGCCTTGATCCTACCCACCAGGCTTTTCAAATTCAATTTCCGGAGCTGGGCCCAGTCTCAAGCCACCTGCACTCCCAAGTACCTGAAATGAATAGTCGCCAAACGAAGCAACAATCCCCAAGCCAGCTCCTGTCCTGGAGAAGAAACCAAAAGGACCTCACTCTTTTCCAAATTCAGTTTATATCCTGATAAAGCCCCAAACCTCTTGAGCAGCCCCATTATATCCCCCGCCATTGGACCCGGGTTAGAAATATACAACAAAAGATTGTCGGACCACTGGGATACTTTGTGCTCCAACCCACCTCACTATTCCCCTCCACCTATCTGAGCACCTCAGTGAAATGGGCAAGGGCTCTATCGCCAACGCACACAAGAGGGGGGACATTCCCCTATGCTCTTCCAAATCTGTTGTATGACTATTGGGAGGCGAACGGTAAGAAGGTGCTCGGGTTGGCAGCCGGAGAAACGTGGGTGAGGAACATATTCCGAGTTCACATCATTCGTACAAACAGTTATATAACAATTTGACCCATGATACAAACCTAGGCCCAATCTCAAACTGCCCAACAGTGCAAACAAATAACTCCTTCCCCAACGCCACTACCTAGGACTCCACCTCCCCCCCTCCGATGGGGAGAACACCATATTCAACAAGCGCCTCACATTCAAGGACATCTTCCTACCCTTTACAAACCCCGTCTGATCCCCCCATCACATGCAGAAGGCACCCTTCCACCCAAAGGGCCAACACCTTGGCAAGAATCTCGGTGTCCACATTTAGAGGGATACAGCCCTCACAAACGCCTCAACCATCTCAAAGTAATCGTCCTTGGAATTATGCATAACTCTCAACTTCTCCGAGTGGACCACTCCGAACCACACATTACTCTTGCAAAGCGTTCCTTCACCCTGTTAAAGGCTGCCCGCTGACTTGCCAGCTCCAATGTGACGGCCTCGTATTTACGAATACCACTGCCTTCTCACCTCACCTCTCGATTCTGCTTGGCCCATCTCAGCACCTTCTCCTTCATCTGATAGCTGTGGAAACAGACTATCACAGCTCTCGGTGGATAGTTCGGTTTCAGCCGGAGTGACGGATGAGCCCTATCCAGCTCAAAGAGGGAGACGTTCTCCTCCTTCCCCAACAACTTGCCAAACATCTCTGAAAAGTATTCCGTCATCCTACGGCCCTCCAGCCCCTAGGGCAGGCCCATTATCTGCATATTCTGCCGCTGCGACCTGTTCTCCAGATCCTCCACCTTGGCTCTCAACCCTTTATTATTCTCCTCCACAGCTCCTCTCCCATCGAAGCGAGCTGGTCGCTGTACCACGACAATGCCTCCTCCATCCCCATCAATATCTCTCCTTGCTCCCGCACAGCCGCCGACGTCTTTCCAGGATCTACCTTTATCGGAGCCGATGTATCGTCCACCAGCTATTTGAGCGTACCCATCATCTCCTTTCCATGCCGCTCAATATGTTTGGAATCATTGCTCGGCACAACATCGAGGGCCGAAGGGCCTGTTCTGTGCTGTACTGTTCTATGTTCTATGTTCTAAAACTGCCGCTCAAACTCCACTGCCATCATCTCGGCCAGCGTGTCCATCGTCATGGGCACGGCCCCACCTGGTGAGCTTGCTCCCGTCATTTTTCCACCCACAGAACTCCGCACCCAACCTTGGTTGATTGATTGATTGCCACATGTACTGAGGTACAGTGAAAAGTATTTTTCTGCGGCCAAGGGAATGTACACGTACGTACACAGTAGACAAAAAGAATACATCGACAAACAGTACATCGACAAATAGTGATTGGTTACGGTGTGGAACAAGGGACAAACAAAGCAAATACATGAGCTCTCAGGCAGACTTGCGCTCGTTCCTTTTTGTCCCGCATTCTTCAGCTGGGTTTTCAACATTCTCTAATTATCACAACTTTTCTGAAGACTGATCAGATAAAATACCCCCCGCCCTCAAATCTAGGTGTAAAGGGCCAAAAACCGAAAGCTCCAGCAGGAGCAACGTGCAACATCCACCTTCAGTCACCATCGGAAGTCCGAGCGGAGGCATTGTTATACACATTACGAAGAAAAGGGAATATTGCCAAAAGGCGGACAAACTTCCATATTTTAAAGTAAGGGATGTGGAGTAAGTCCAGAGAGCTATCAACTGATTTATTTAACATCCATGGTGGGAAGGATAATGGACCTGTTGCTCAAATTTGCAACAGGAAATGATCTGGAAACTGGAAATGTAATAAATAGCACAGATTTCAAAAGAAAATATATATATTTGAGAATAGTTATTGAATTATTTGAAAAACTAAAAGAAAAGTAAACAAGTATAATTGGGTAGGGGCTGGTTTAGCACAGTGGGCTAAACAGCTGGTTGTAATTCAGAACAAGGCCAGCAGCGCGGGTTCAATTCCCGTACCAGCCTCCCCGATTAGGCACCAGAATGTGGCGACTAGGGGCATTTCACAGTAACTTCATTGAAGCCGACTTGTGACAGTGATTATTATTATATTGTTATTATATAGTCGATGTGATAGATTAGGAATTTTAAAAGGCCTTTGATAGTGGAGCATAAACACTGGTTTCCTCCAGTTAGGAAGCAGAGCTCAAACTTCAACCTTCTCCTGAAACAAAACAAATACATTTGTCCCTTTATGTGATGAAAGTTAAGGAAATGTGTAAATATTATGTTTAACATACTGGTGTTTATATGAGTGGGAGGGTGGGGGTTTGTTTATGTCAGCTTCACTGCCCTCCCCATGCTTTGCCTTCTAGCGACGCCCCTGTGCAGCTGCTACAGTTTCCAGCGCCCAACGCCCCGCCCACATTTTTACGCCCCGCCCTCAAGCCTCTCACGCCCCGCCCCACAGGCACTCCGCGCCCAACTGTCACCAGGCCCCGCCCCCAATTCCCTCACGCCCCGCCCCACTGGCCTTCCGCGCCCAACTGTCACCAGGTCCCACCCCAGTCCTCTCACGCTCCGCCCCAATGGCGCCTCGCCCCCAATCGTCACCAGCCCTCAACCGTTACCAGGCCAAACTGGGACCACGCCCCTGTCCCATGCCCCTCCTCCAGAAACTAGCCCCGCCCCCTATTTGCAGGCCACGCCGCCTATTCCCCAGCCCCGCCCCCACCCGCAGTCGTTACTGGCAGTTCATTGCCAAGGTTTCCAGATTCAGACCCGGTTCCTCCTCTACTCCCTCCCCCGGGGCTGCGGACCACAATGTCCCGTCCCCCCCGCGGATTTACTTGGGCTGACATGAGAGACCTTCCAAGCTCAGCCATCCCGCCGCCGCAGCCGCAGAGCGCCCTCCGCTGGGAACAACAATCAGCGACTGAGCAGAGCGAGAGAGAACTGGGGCTGGAGCGGCTCCTCCGACAGCGCCGCCCGGCGGAGCGGCTCCTCCGACAGCGCCGCCCGGCGGAGCGGCTCCTCCGACAGCGCCGCCCGGCGGAGCGCCTCCTCCACAGCGCCTCACGGCGGAGCGGCTCCTCCGACAGCGCCGCCCGGCGGAGCGCCTCCTCCACAGCGCCTCCCGGCGGAGCGGCTCCTCCGACAGCGCCTCCCGGCGGAGCGGCTCCTCCGACAGCGCCTCCCGGCGGAGCGGCTCCTCCGACAGCGCCGCCCGGCGTAGCGGCTCCTCCGACAGGGCCTCCCGGCGGAGCGGCTCCTCCGACAGCGCCTCCCGGCGGAGCGGCTCCTCCGACAGCGCCTCCCGGCGGAGCGGCTCCTCCGACAGCGCCTCCCGGCGGAGCGGCTCCTCCGACAGCGCCTCCCGGCGGAGCGGCTCCTCCGACAGCGCCGCCCGGCGGAGCGGCTCCTCCACAGCGCCTCCCGGCGGAGCGGCTCCTCCGACAGCGCCTCCCGGCGGAGCGGCTCCTCCGACAGCGCCTCCCGGCGGAGCGGCTCCTCCGACAGCGCCTCCCGGCGGAGCGGCTCCTCCGACAGCGCCGCCCGGCGGAGCGGCTCCTCCACAGCGCCTCCTCCACAGCGCCTCACGGCGGAGCGGCTCCTCCGACAGCGCCTCCCGGCGGAGCGGCTCCTCCGACAGCGCCGCCCGGCGGAGCGGCTCCTCCGACAGCGCCTCCCGGCGGAGCGAGCGCCCCCAATGCAGAGCGAGAGCCTCCTGCCCTCCTGGCGGAGTGAGAGCCCCCTGGCCAAGGGCAAGAGTTCCTCCATTGCTGCTGTTCCCTACACACTGACAACAAACACATTGAGTGGGATTCTCCGTTAGGCGACTACAAAATCGCGAAATGCGGTTCGGCGGAGAATAGCTTCCGACGCCGAAATCAGGATTCTCCATTAGCTCTAAAACGGCATCAATGCGTTTCACTCTGCACGTACACGAGGCAGCGTACACGTACCTGTCGTGTACACGTACACGAGCATGTCATTACCAGACCCGACCCGGTATTCTCCAGGGCCTCCACGATTCACCGCCTCCAATGGACCGAGTTCCTGATGGCGCGGTTCACTTCTGCTTTTAAAAATCATGAAACTGGCATGACGGCTGCTGAGGGAGAGAGAGGGAATGGAAGGTGTCCAACATCGCCCCAACCGACCCATCAGCTGTATGGGTGCACTCCAGCACAACCAGTGCCATCTTGTTGGCTGGGATTAGCTCACCAGGCTAAATTGCTGGCTTTTAAAGCAGGCCAGCAACACGGTTCAACTCCCGCACCAGCCTCCCCGGACAGGCGCCGGAATGTGGTGACTAGGGGCTTTTCACAGTAACTTCATTGAAGCCTACTCGTGACAATAAGCGATTTTCATTTCATTTCATTTTCATGTGTGTGTGTAAGTGTGGTGAGCCACGTATGGCTACGTAAGGCTGTTGTATATATGTTCACTATTGTTCTACTGTTCTTGTACTATCATTATCTCCACTGTTGTATATACTTACTGTTATTGCTGATCTGTTATTGGTTGTTGCTGTTGGAATGTTGTTATTGGTGCTGCTGTTGGCTCTGCCTGTGGCTCCGCCCCTCTGAGGAGGTATAAAGCCCGTCGATCTGGGGCAGTCTTGCAGTGCGGGAGGAGCTACAGGTTGGCACACTTTTAGTCTATTAAAGCATCGGTTCACTACTACTCAGCGTCTCGACTGAATTGATGTCCATCAATAGGGAGTGTAATGTGTATGTGCGGCTGCAGCTTGTCAGCCTCCCGCGTGTCAATCACAGACCCTGCGAATCCCGCACCATTTTTCAGTGGAATTGAGTGCATTCCACACGGCACCTGTGCTAGCCCCTCAATGGTAGCAGAATAGGTCCAGGTGTGGCGCGGCGTCCTAAAAGTCCACAAATGCTCCGTTGGCGTCAACACACTGGGTGGAATTCACCGTTGCCTGAAGTCAATTTCATAATCGCCGTTCGGGCGGTGAATCCGTTTTTACGATGGAATCGCAGGCAGTGGCTGTTTTGGCATGCTCCACTTCCAGAACGGCATCATCGCGGCGCGCACCATTGGGATGGCCTCGGTCATTAAGGCCCTCCCCCGATGCTCTGCCCCCGACGGACCGTGTTCCCAACCGCACGGTTGGCATGTGGTGTCAGCGGTCCACATGTCAACCCCGCGGTCATGAACCCGATGTGATGGCGGTGTGTTCAGCTCCGCCACAGTCGGGCGGGAGCCGTGCTGCTGGCCGGGGGTCTTCGGCGAGCGCTGAGGGACTGGTGGGTGGTGACCAGAGAGTGGCAGGGGGGGCCACTGCGGCAGATCGGGTCCACGCATGGCTGGCGCCATGTTGTACGGCAGGTCGTCGCCATGCGCATACGTGGCCAAGAACCCGGCAATTCTCCGGCCGATTATTTTGTGAGGGTCCGGGCGTTTTACGTGGCACGGCTGCTCGCCCCTCAGCGGTCGGAGGGTTTTTTCCACGTAAAACGCCACGGATCTTCCGGACATGGCCCAAAAATCGGAGAACTCAGCCCTTAGTCTCAGAAACCGAGAATCCAGCCCATTATTAACTGTGTTTCTCTTTCCACAGATGCTGCTGGGGTTTTCCAGCATTTTCTGTTTGCATTTCAGAACTCCACCATCTGCAGTGTTTTGGTTTATATTTGCAACAATAGATCAGGATTGGAATAGGTTGTCTTGGCATTTTCCCTTTGCTTATTCAGGCCAGTCTGAATGATTATTAAAAGAAATGGAAGTTTACAGCTCAGGAAGTACTTTAAAAAAAAGCTGGTTTTGATCCAGTGTCGGAAATGCAGCTTCCAATTTGCACAAAGCAAGCTGCCAAGTAGAGTTAATGATCATAACGCCTTGGTGTGGTCTGAAGTTCTGGTAAACCGCCAGCACTCCTTGTCCTGGGTGCCTGACACCTTTCCAAAACGATACTCCCAATCACTCCCTGCCTTGCAACTTTCCTTATTGCCAACAAGCTTCCCTTTGTTGCAGGCCAGCGATACTGGCCAACCCACCATCTGATACCTTTGCTGGTAAACTGATGCTCTCATAGATTCATAGAATTTCTACAGTGCAGAACAAGGCCATTCGGCCCACTCTTTGAAAGAGCACTCTACCAAACCCATTCCTCCTCCCTATCCCTGTCACCCCATAACCCTACCTGACCGTTGGCCACTAAGGAACAATTTATCATGGCCAATCCACCTAACCTGCACATCTTTGGACTGTGGAAGGAAACCAGAGCACCCGGAGGAAACCCACGTAGATACAGGGAGATTGTGCAAGCTTTATGCAGTCGGCCAAGGATGGAATTGAACCCGTGGCCCTGGCGCTGTGAGGCAGCAGTGCTAACCATGCCTCTCCTGTTTTGAATGGCTATCTGACCAGCTGCTCGAGTTAAAGTTACCCGAGGGCTGAAATCTGGGCCAGAGAGCTAGTGTGTTTGGCATTCTGCTTTTCATCACTGTTGCAGACAAGTGCGTTAGCCAGTTTAGGCACAGTATGATACCACAAGCTGCAATTTGATAAATGAAGAATCCGCTTTTATGGTGGTGGCTAAGGGTTAAAGGCTGACCAGTCAATTTGATACTCTTCTTTTACAGAGTCTGGGGTCTTTTCCACCTGAGAGAGATTTAAAGTGTAGACCAAAAAATGGCAGCTTGAACATTGAATTTAGGTGAGGCTAACATTAGGTTTTAAAAGCTAGTAAGCCGCAGGAAGCATGTACACATATTCCAACTTGTAATATGTCGAAAAGGTGAAATTGGCGATCCTGATTAGGCAATCTAGAGCCTCTGAGCCTGTAGTTCGCAGTGCTCCTGGCAGACAAACAAAGGACCTTCTACCATCTTGGCACTCAACACTCCCTTTAAACTGAGCGGGTGGGCGATCGGTCTTGTATCAATCTTGAATATACCACGCAACATAATAAATGGACTCTGTAAAGAAATGTTTACTGCTTGGCAGTCCAAAAATCACCTGCTCTCCCGAACCAGATACACCTGAATGGTTTAGGATGTGAAGCTGTGGAATTCTCACTGCTTTAAGATGTCCTGGAAAGCAATGAGGCTGGTGTCGCGAATAACATTTCAATTATACAGCCCTTTAATAAACACATCACATTCCATCTCTCACAGCCTTTTATTTAATTTCAGTTTCTCGGCCGCTGTGTGCCAGTAGTGAATGGTTCGATGTGGTGTGTGGGTGGTTCATGGCTAATGAGCTTGCGGATATCTCTGGGTGGCTTTTCCGTGTCCAGTTTAGATTTCTCGTCTCGTACTGCCTCCACATTTCCAGCTTGTGCTCATTTTTCTTCCTCCCAAAACGTGCTCCTTGGTAATGCTGGTGTTAATGACAGTGTGCCTGCAGGCCCAGGTTTATCCTGAGCTTCTGGTTTGTGAAATTACTGTTTGTGTCTCGGTGTCAGTCATAAGTATTACCTGCTTGGAAAGGTCTGAACTGAAATCCTGATTAGCTGTCAGTCCAGTGTGGTGATATTTTCCTTTGTATAAGCACTAGTTTCTAAAGGGTGAGATGATAGTTATATCCTCTCAGCTCCAGCATCATTCTGATGAATCTTTTTATTTTAGCACCTGCTCTAGTGCTACCCTATCCTCTCTGTAACAGAGTGCTCACAGTGTTCTATTTGAGTGGCAGTCCGCAGCCAACTATTACTATCTACACCCTCCATTCTTCCTTGCCTTTCCACCCCATCACTAAGGGCTTGGCTTGTGGAAGTATTTCCTTATCTGACTCTCCGATCCTGTCTTCAACCACCATCCCTCTGCATTCCCACTCCATGCCCCCAAAAAGACAATAAACTCTTCTCCTTAATTACACCTTGAGTCTCCTCCATTACATGTCCTCTTTGTCATTCTCAATGTCCCACCCGATTGTTAAGCGCACAGAGATTTTTCAGTGTGTGTGGTTTGGGGGGGGGGGGGGGAGGGGGGGGGGGGGAGGGGGGAGGGGGGGGCTGTGCAGTATAGCTCAATTGGCTTGACAGTTAGTTTGTGATGCAGAGCGAGGCCAACAGCGCGGGTTCAATTCCCGTACCGGCTGAAGATATTCATGAAGGCCCCGCCTTCTCAACCTTGCCCCTTGCCTGAGGTGTGGTGACCCTCAGGTTAAATCACCATCAGTCAGCCCACCCCCCCCCCCCCCCCCCCCCCCCCCCCCCTACCCCTCAAAGGGGAAAGCAGCCTATGGTCATCTGTGATTATGGTGACTTTACACTGGGAGCTCTCGCCTGTACTAACTTTGACCTATGAGATGGAACAACCCCAGAAAACAATAAAGGCAAGATGTGGAAATTTGGAAGACCTTGTACATTCATCTCAAAGAGGGCAGACAGGGTCACGGTTTAACATCTTATTCAAACGACATCACTTCTGACAATGCAGGACTCGTGCATTACTGCAGTGGGGTGGTCAGCCTGATTATTTATGCTCAAACACCTGGCGTGGGACCAAACCTCAATGTTTTGACTCTAAGGTGAGAGTGCTACCCACAAACCAGGCAGCTGAGCCTGAAACCTAAATTCAAACTGTGATGAATGCAGAATTTCAGATATATTGGAGAATAAACATTTAGCAAAGTAAGAGTAAAATTCCTGGGCAAATGCGCTGCTGTTTGACTAGGGGGAGTCCTTGGAGAGTTAATGTGTTTTCAGCCAGGGGAGATGATGTCATTGCTGAGTGGAGCTAAGGTATACAGACATTTTCAGAAAGCTTTTTGAGTTGCGTTTTGATCTGGCTACCCTTTTAGACCACAAGTAAAAGTCTTTTGCTCACACCGTGGGATAGTTAAAATAAACTAATAGTATTGAAAGCGGTGCAGACTTATCGGAGGACAAGGAAGAAGCTGAAACAATTTGAAGACATCCAGCCAGAGTCTGTAGGGGTTCTAACAGGAGCCAAATCTGTTCTGGAAAGCAAGTATTACTCTGTCCCATTGGATGTAGGATGTATCGAGAGCTGTACGTTTACCTTTCTTGTTGTTTAATTGGGAATTGAGTAGTATTGTTTAAGGGATCATTTAAGCTATTTTCAGATGTGAGGTTAAAGAGTTTATAATATTGTGTTAACAATAAAGTTTTGTTTTAAAACTACCAAAGCCCTATTTCTTCACACAATCATTCCTGGAGTGAATCATTCTTTCCGCACAGTCTTGAAATAAACTAAAATATTGGTGTTTCGGTCCAGTGTCCGAGCCACTGTTGGGAACTGGTCTGGGATCGTAATAAATTCAATTCAAACGATCTGACAATTTAATTTTTCACTCCTAAATTCTCACTTTGCTGTATCACTAATCGTGAATGAATCAAATATTTCCAGTGCCAAAGAGATGTGTACAACTCGAAGACCTGATATTTAAGGAAACTTTGGAAATAGCTAGTAAGGGTTGTGTGGTTTGAAGAGAACTGGAGGAGCAGGGAGACAGTGACCTGTCGGCAGGTTGGAGCTGAATAACAGCTCTGGTGGATGCTTCTCAGCCAAACTGGTTAGATGGGAATGGAACTGAAACGAAAATCGCTTATTGTCACAAGTAGGCTTCAAGTGAAGTTACTATGAAAAGCCCCTAGTCGCCACATTCCGGTGCCTGTTCAGGGAGGCTGGTACGGGAATTGAACTGTGCTGCTGGCCTACCTTGGTCTGCTTTAAAGGCCAGATATTTAGCCCTGTGCTAAACCAGCCCCTAAACCAGGAAGGGAACCCAGGGGCCATTTTTTTCTGCCATTGCTGCACATGTGCAGTTTGGGTGTGTTATTCCACAATGTCATTGCGAGCAACAAATGCCAGCAACTAAGATGGCACTCTCAAATCATCACTTTGGCAGTGGTGCCTTTTTATCTGTCTTCCGGGTCAAAGAATCATAGAATTCCTACAACACAGGAGATAATTCGGCCCATCGAGTCTGCATTGACTCTCTGAAAGAGCAACCTACCCAGACCCACCCCTCCACCTTAGATCCCATAGCTATGTATCACCACCTAACTTGCACATCTCTGGACACTGGGGGTGGGGGTGGGGGGGGGGGGGTCACTTTAGCATGACCAATCCACCAACCTGCACATCTTTGGACTGTGGGAGGAAACCAGAGCACCCGGAGGAAACCCATGTAGACACAGGGAGAACGTGTAAACTCCACACAGTGACCCAAGGTCGGAATCGAACCTGGGTCCCTCGCGCTGTGAGGCAGCACCCGTAACCACAGTGCCGACTAGCACAGTGTTCTTAATGGTTCCATAATGTTAACACAACGATTCCAAATCCAATAGATGGATCAATGGATAATGACCTTTCCTCCATCATACAGGTCAGAAGTGGGGATGTTTGCGATGTTTGCATAACGTTCAGTCGAACTGTCAATTTCTCAGATACTGAAGCAGTCAGTACAAGAAGTTCTGGACAACTTTCAGGCTTGGATATATAGATAATATTTGTGTCACACAAGTGGCAGGCAATGACCACCTACACTTGATATCCAATGGCATTATCGGCGCTAAATCGTCCGTCATCAACATTCATCAACCGGAAACATAACTGGATCAGCCACATGACTGCTGTGGCTACAAGGACAGTTCAGCTGCTGGGAATTCTGCAGCAAATAACTCACCTCCTGACTCCCCAAAGCCTTTCTATCTATCTACAAGGAACAAGTCTTAAGTATGATGGAATATTCTCCACTTGCCTGGATGAGCACCGCTCCGAAAACACCGAAGAAGCTCGACACCATTCGGGTCAAAGCAGCCCTGCTTGACCATATCCACAAACTTAAACATTCATTTTCTTAGGAAAACAATGGTGGTTTAGGGACGTATATTTGTATGGATAAACATTAGAAGTAAGGTATACTTTTAGGTGGGTTTAATTTAATGTTTCAGTGCCTGGATTGACCTATAGCTAGGTTCATGCTGGACACAGGGCAATTGTACGTGTAGGGGTTGGTTTCAGTTCCATCTGGGTTTCAATTGTGCTTAGAGAGGGCTAAGGTGTGAAAACTCAATAAAACAGGCATAAGCAAGAGGTGTTCGTTTAGCAACAGGAGGCCTATTCCCTCTGGGGAGAGCTTTCTTTTGTTCTTAGTTTTAACTGAAAGCCACAGCAGTTGGAGACAGGGAGAGAGCGAGAAAGCAGCTCTCATAGCTCTGCTCAAAGCTGGAAAAGCTGTACAAAGTAATACAGTATGCAAGAAATCAAGCTCCAGAGGAACTAAAGGACAGTTGGTTCATGTTTAATAGGGGTTTTGAGGAAAATCATTTTAAACCAGTGTGGTGGGAATCTGGAACTCGCTGCCTGAAAGGGTGGTAGAGGCAGGAACCCTGATAACATTTAAGAAGCATTTAGATGAGCATTTCAAACGCCATAGCATAACAAGTGCTGGAAAATGGGATTAGGATAGGTGTTTGATGGCTGGCAGACATGATGGGCCGAAGTGCCTCTTTCTATGGAGTAAAACTCTGTGACTCAGCTTACTCGGCTAAATCGCTGGCTTTTAAAGCAGACCAATAGCACGGTTCGATTCCCCGTACCAGCCTCCCCGGACAGGTGCCGGAATGTGGCAACTAGGGGCTTTTCACAGTAACTTCATTGAAGCCTGCTCGTGACAATAAGCGATTTTCATTTTTCATCAAAAGTTTAAAGTTCAACATATGTTGCAGCCAAGGGCCATATTGAGGCAATGTGTATGTTCAGTACAACCAAAGTGCTCTCCACTTGCCCAGCTTCATTCTTCCTGCCAAAGTGGATAAGTTCACATTTACCCACTTTATACTCCTTCTGCCAAACTTTTGCCCACTCACTTAACCTGTTTGTATCCCTTTGCAGAGTCTCTGCCTCCTCTCGGCAACTTACTTTCCTACCTATCTTGGTGTTACTGAAATGTAGCTACCATTCAACCTTCATCCGAATCATTGATATAGGTTGTAAATAGTTGAGGCCCCAGCAATGATCCCTGTGCCACTCCATAAGTATTAGCTTGCCTACTCAAAAACGACCCAATTAACCCTGCTCTCTGCTATGTTAGCTAGCCAATCCTTTATCCAGGCTAATGTTACCCTGTGCACCATGAACTCTTCTGTCGTAACCTTTTTCACCAGAGGAAGGAGCAGTGCTCCGAAAGCGAGTGATTTGAAACAAACCTGTTGGACTTTAACCCGGTGTTGTAAGACTTCTTACTGCGCTCACCCGAGTCCTACGACGGCATCGCCATATCGTCGTAACCTTTGACCTGGAGCCTCATCAAATGCCTTTGGAAATCTAAGTACACAACTACAGGATTCTCCTTTATCTACCTTACTAGTTACTTCCTCAAAAACCTCTACTAAATGAAACATAATTTTCTTTTCACAAAGCCATGTTGTCTCTGCCTCATCACATTATGATTTTCTAAGTATCCTGCGATAACCTTAATGATGGATTCTGGCAATTTCCTATGGCAAATGTTAGGCTAACGGACCTGTAATTTCGACATCCTGTCTTCCTCCTTTCTTGAATAAACATGTTACATGAGCCATTTCCGAATCCACTGGGACCCTTCCAGGATCTAAGGAATTTTTGGATGATTACAACCAATGCACCTTACTCTCTCTGCAGGAGGCCATCTGGTCCCGGGGACTTACCAGCCTTTACTTTTAGGTTTTTCCAGCACTTTTTCTTAATAGTGATTGATTTACATTCCACCCTCATATTCACATTTTGATTTTAAAGTATCTTTGGAGTCAAGAGACACAAAATACCTATTCAACGCCACACCTTTATTGTCCATGATCAATTCACCGTAGTCACTCTCTAGAGGACAAACACTAGTTTTAGTTTTTTTTTCTATTTAAATACTTGTAGAAACTCTTGCTTTCTGTTTTTACATTATCGGCTGGTTTTCGTTCATACCCCTCTTCATTACTTTTAGTCTTCCTTTGTTGGTTCTTAAAATCTAATAATCTTCTCAACTACCATGAATGTTTGCAGGCTTGGTAGTTTCTTTCTTAACTTTTTATTCAGCCATGGATGATGCATCCTCCTCAACCTTTGTTGTTTATTGGGATAGATCTTTGCTGTTATGAAATATCGCCTCTAAGTCTGCCACTACGTCTCTACTGTCCTGCATTTTAACTTATTTTCCCAGCTCACCTAAGCTACCTCTGCTATTATGGCCTTGGTATAAAACACAAGTCTTAGACCCTTCAAACTGAACATAAAACTTTATTGTTTTATGATTGTTATCACCATGAGGCTATCGATGAATCCTGTCTCATTGTTCATTACTAAGTCTAGAATAGAATCATAGAATTTACAGTGCAGAAGGAGGCCATTTAGCCCATCTAGTCTGCACCGGCCCAGGGAAAGAGCAACCTACCCAAGCCCACACCTCCAACCTATCCCCATAACCCAGTAACCCCACATAACCTTTTTTGGCCACGAAGGGCAATTTAGCATGGCCAATCCACCTAACCTGCATATCTTGGGCTGTGGGAGGAAACCGGAGTACCCGGAGGAAACCCACGCAAACATGGTGAGAACGTGCAGACCCTGCAGAGAGAGTGACCCAGGCCGGGAATCAAACCTGGGACTCTGGAGCTGTGAAGCAACTGTGCTAACCACTGTGCTACCTTGCCACCCATCTATGCTACCGTGCCTGCTCCCTGGAACATATTGCTTGAAGAGATTCTCCTGCATATGCTCTACACTCATTTTCCTGGCTACCTTATCAATCTGATTCGTAGCCAATCCGATATGGACATAAATAAAACCTCTTACCAATTGCTCATTAATCAATTCCTTTCCTTGTGAAGTGACTTCAGGTGTTTTCTTTCTCTCACTCCCTTACCCCCAGGCTTGTTGAATGAGGTCTACGCTCAGGGATTCGCTACTTGTAACTCTCCTGCTGTTCTCTTGTTCCGTAACCACCTACCCCCAAGGATCATGCTACCTGACCTTGGATCCATACTTAGAAACTGACCTCTGAGAGACATACTCACCACTTTTGCCACTTTCACCTGTTCACCTGTGTCACACTGTTCCCCTTCAGGTAATGCTCTCTGCTGTTGCTAAGCGCAGAGGCACTTGGTGGCTATCTTGGGAAAAGAACTGCCCTTGATTTTCTGTCACGTACGATCAAGGAACAGAATCTGTATTTGCACCGTGCACTCAGAAAATGACCCCATTAATGCGTCGAGAGAGGACAGTGTGAACAACCTTCCAGGATTGTCCTGGAGTCTCCAGATATTTAAGCCAGAGCATCGCTAGAAGCACAGGAGATAAGTCGTTTGTTAAGGCAATTTAGTTTTCCACTAAAAGCCAAATTCTTTGAATACGTTATTAAAATAGTGGAAACCTAAACAAAAAACAGCTGCTTCAATACATGGTCAATCATTATCCAAAAGGGGCTGGTTTAGCACAAGGCTAAATCGCTGGCTTTGAAAGCAGACCAAGGCAGACCAGCAGCATGGTTCAATTCCCGTACCAGCCTCCCCAAACAGGCACCGAATGTGGCGACTAGGGGCTTTTCACAGTAACTTCATTTGAAGCCTACTTATGACAATAAGCCATTTTCATTTCAAAAGGTTAATTTTACGTCTATTTTGCTTCTGGCTGGCTAGGTAAAGTAGCACACCCTGATGTTGGCTGTCCAGTAGCAGAAGTGTGAGGGTGGGGCAGGTGGAGGTAGAGGTATTTTTAAAAATAAATTTATAGAGCACCCAATTATTATTTTTTTTCCAATTAAGGGGCAATTTAGGACAGCCAATCCATCTACTCTGCACATGGGGAGAATGTGCAAACTCCACACGGACAGTGACCCAGGGCAGGGATTCGAACCCGGGTCCTCAGTGCTGCAGTCCCAGTGCTAACCACTGCGCCAGATGCCACTTAAAAAAAATTTTTTTTTTCAAGAATACCCAATTATTTTTTCCAATTAAGGGGCAATTTAGCGCGTCCAATCCACCTAACCTGCCCATCTTTGGGTTGTGGGGGTGAAACCCACACAGACATGGGGAGAACGTGCAAACTCCACACAGGCAGTGACCCAGGGCCGGAATTCGAACCCGGGTCCTCAGCCCCAGTGTTAACCACTGCACCACATGCAGCCCCAGAGGTAGGGGTATTGATATGAAAACACATGTTGGGAGGATGGACACTATTGTCCTTGTTCCCTCGTCATCGACTCCATCCCTCTCCCTGGCAACTGTCTGTGACTGAATCAGACTGCTTGCAACCTTGATTATGGACCTCATTATGAGCTTCTGACCACATATTCAGCACCACCACCAACAGAAAACCGCCCAACTTTGTCCCTGCCCCAGCCCCAGCTCATTTGCTGCTGAAACCCTCATTCTTGCATTTGGACTTGACAATTTTAATACACTCCTGGCTGGTTTCCCATATGCTTCCCTCCCGTACCTTGAGGTCATCCAGGCCTGCGACCTTAATCACAGCAGATCCTGTCCATTCATCACCCCACGCTCGCAGACCTACACTGACTCCCGGTAAGGCAACAGTATCAAATACCTCACCTCACCCTTCCCTCATCTTGCTAGCCTCCTCCAGTCCCATCAAGAAAAACCTGCACTCATCCTATTCTGGCCTCTTGAGCATCCCCGATTTTAAATCGCTCCACCATTGATGGCCATGCCTTTAGCTGCCTGGGCTGTGAGCTCTGGAATTCCCTCCTTAAACCTCACTGCCTCTTGCTCCTTAAAATCATCCTCTTTGGCCAAGCTGCCCTAATATTGTCTTATGGGTGTCTAATTAAACTTTCTAACTCTCCTGTGAAACATTTTTCTCACACTGAAGGTGCTGTATAAACGTGAGTTGTTATTGAACGAGCACCCACAGCTAGGGAGCAGCCACCTTCACAACCCAAAGGAAAAACAAGTGCAAAACATCCATTGAGAAATCAGTGAATAGGGAATCAAGTAAATCATTCTTTAATTTGGTTTTCCATTATCCACAATTTTTTCTCTTTCTTCTTATAGACAATATATTCACACGTCATCCACAACTTGCATTTCCACACATCCATTAATACTATGACAAGAGCAGAAGTAAAGCACTTGTATTCATATAGTGTTTTGTCATGCCAATGGGTTATTCTGAAGTGAAGCTGTGCGGTTATAACAGCAGCTGGTTTACACACAGCAAGATCCCACAGGCATCAATAAGACCAGCGATCAGTTGATCTCTTATCAGCTAACAGGGGAGTCTTGGTTCCAACAGTCAGAACCGACTGTTCAATTCCTGCGATGGGATCTTTTATGTCTACGTCAATAGCCAGACAGAAAGTGAGTTTTATTCAGCAGAAGTTAAAGCAAATTCAGGAAGGTGATAAAGGAACAATGAAGGGGGTTTTATGGGTCCTTTGAGAAATACAGCTGGGGTGGTTATGGCTGGAAAACAGAAATATCGAAACAACTTAATATAACAGTCAGAAACATATTGTACCAAGTGTTGGTGGTATCTGCATGTGGGGAGGGAAAAAATACATCACTAGGTCAATAAACTCTTCACACAGTCCATGACATACATATTAACTTGTCCTTATTAGCCCCAACACTACAAATTTTATTTGAAGTGTCGAGGACTCTGGTGAACACAATTAACAACAGTGAATGTTTGAATGCCATATCAATATCATAGATTCCCTGCAGTGCAGTAAGCCATTCAGCCCATTGAGTCTACACTGACCCTTCAAATGATCACTGTACCTGTGTCCGCCCTGCCCTATCCCCGTCACCCTATCATCCAACCTGCACATCCCTGGACACTAAGGGGCAATTTTATCATGGTCAATCCACATAACCTGCACGTCTTTCGACTATGGGAGGAAACCGGAGCAGCCGGAGGAAACCCACCCAGACATGGGGAGAACATACAAACTCCGCATAGATGGACCAAACTGTATCGAGTGCGCCACAATAGAGAGCATCTCATTTCATTCGTCAGTGTTAGATTTAATCCCAGCAATGAAGAGTATATTACCCATTGCAATATCAGTCCTCTCCCACGTGCTGAGTAACAATTACAAAAACAGCTTTGTGGTAAAATATTCTGCTGTTGCGAGTCACGGACAGTCCTTGGTTCTTCAGCCAAAGCATGCCTGTCACTGTTGATTTCTTATCTTTGCTGTGTGGTGTTGGGATTATACCCATGCTGCAGACTGAGGAACAAAGATTGTTCAGCTGTTTAGCAACAGTGCCCTCTGGAGGCTGTGCACCAGAACTGCACTAAATATTCCCTTTCCGATGTGAGTAAGCTCCCTGAGGAAGACATCTAAACACAGACATGTGTTCATACTGCCTGACCTAACCATGGTTGGAAATTCCACTGAAACACCAGGATGCGAGTGAAAAATGTACACACACACACACAATGGGTAACATTCCTCCTCAAAGGTTTAAACCCGAGATTCAGTGAGGTCAGTTCCTTGCTAAAAGTTCCTCTCAGTATTAAACTTAAGGATGCCTGGCCTTTTCTTCACTAGACTATAACCAAAGATTCAGAAGACGACTGTGGGCTCAAACACGTGCACACGCAACCTTCCGAGTGCAGTACCGAGAGCCCATTAGGGGCTTTTCACAGTAACTTCATTGAAGCCTACTCGTGACAATAAGCGATTTTCATGTTCATTGCCGTGCTGGGGGACTCCATTCTGTGAGCAGAATGTTAAACCCATCTCCCATTAAGGTGTATCTCAGACGAGTCCCGCGTGAGATGGCCAAGCTGGCTTTATTTCTTCAACTGAGAAACAGATGAATGGAACATTGGGGTTAATGTTTGTAGGATTTGGCTGGTGTGGAACAATTGCTGCAGTTACCGCCTGCTTTCAAAACAAAATATGTTTTCAGATGTTTCAACACTATAGACTGTGAAGTAATCTCAACAGGAATGATTTTTAGTACACATTTTAGTCCTGGCCGTAAAGGAACATTTGCTGACACAGAGATTGGTATTTAACAGATTAATCATTAATGTTAAAACTAATTAAAACCGCTGCAGCCACTTATAAAACTGAGAAACAATTCAGAAGCTAACAGTTTTTAATTTGACCCTCTCCTCTCTCGCAGTGACTCTGACTGCTCTCTATTCCACGAGGTCAGTTCCGTGGCTGCGCGCATGGAGGCCACGATGAACAGCGCCACTGTCCAAGAGGAGAAAGGGCAGGCAGCGTGTCTGTGTTTGCACCTCAGTGCCACGGCCTAATATAACACCAATGCAACTCGCCGAAATGGGAGTCAGTTACTGCAACTGCAATCTTGGCTGGAATTCTCTTTTCCTGCCGGCAGCGCAAGCGCACCCCCGCCTGCGGGTTTCCCGGTGACGGGGAGAGTGGCCTCAATAGGAAATCCCATTGACAAACGGCGCGAGTAGCGAATCATGCTGCCAGCAAACGGCTGGAGGACTGGAGAATCCAGCCCATTATCTTTAACAAAACACCGGCAGCAGGCCCAACAGTTTGTGAAAAAGGAAAAGCTGGGGTAAGCAGAGTACAAGCACCCCCTTTAAAGAAGCACAGGGTGCAAAAAGAGCAACAAACTAAGAGGAAAGCACTGGACAATACTAAATCCTGTTAACGGGTTTAATAGCCTCGACTGTGGAATATTAAACTATTGTGATATGAATCAGCAGCTCGCCCGTGGCTTTTCCAAGATGTGCCACACCCACTGTTTCAGTTCTCGGAAGGACAAACCCACCCTGCGTTTTCCCTTTTCAAAAGCTAACTCACCTGCTGGGTATTGCCAGCACTCCCAAATCCTCTTGACTTGACTTATTTTGCAGGCAGTACAAAGAACACAACGCGTTCACCATTTGCCACAAATACTTCATTCTCTCTTTACAATACTTTCTTTTTAAAGGCTACTTTAATCGACTTGGAATCATTCAATATCAAAATCCTGAGCGGGGGGGGGGGGGTTCTTGAGGAGCATTCAAGCTCAAGGACAAAAGAGTTTGAGGTAATCCTGGGACATTTAGCAGCTTGGAAGACTTCCCTGGCCCACCACACGTCCTCCTCCTTGCCCCTGTTGTGCGTTTCTTGCGTGACTGAGTGTTTGTTCGTCCGTTATTTGCCACATTCTACCGAGAATCCTCTCCTCCATCACGAACCTCTGGCTATTTAGGAACTGTAGTAAATATCCTCAGTCCGTGCATGGCTTGGATTTCATCTTTCAGTGCCTGTATTAAATAAAAAAAGTAAACTGACGTTTACAAAGCATCTTTCACAAGATGCCCTACCGCGTTTTACAGCCAATGAAACCATTTTTGAAGTGTCGTCATTACTGTGATGCAGGAAACTTGGCAAGTTAATTTTTTCACAGTAAGGTTGGACAGACAGAATGGGATAATGACCAGATAATATATTTTTGCAACATCGCGAGATAGTGGCCAGGAGGGAGATACTTCAAAATAGCTGGAGGGCAGGTGGACTCTCGGGTTAACATCTCAGCAATTCTGACAGTGCAGATCTCTCTCAGTACCACACTGACAGTAACAGTCCAGATTGCGTGCCCCAATCTCTGGGGTGGGACTTGAACTAACGACTTTCTGACTCATGGATGCAAGTGCAACTCACCGACCCATAGCTGATACCATAAAGGCTGTGACAGCGCATGGAACAAAACTGGACTTCATAAAAAGTGTGAAGTCCCCTTTGATCCCTTCTCCCACTTGACAGTCGTGAAAACCACTGGTGTCAGCATTAGCGAATGGAACAAGTGGGATTCCTTGAATCAGGTCCAGAATGACCGACTGAATGATGCTATCTAAAACTTGCCCGTTAAGTACATACAGCCCCAATCTCACAAGAATGCCCTGTGCATCCACCAGTGTGGCATTACTAACATAAAACCATAAGACGTGGAGCATTCAGCCCATCTGATCTGTTGTGATAATCCTCAACTCCCCTTTCTCACCTTATCCCCATAACCCTTGATTCCCTTACTGATTAAAAATCTCATCAAAACAGTCTCAGTCAAGATAAATTAACAGAGTGCATTTTAGCCACACAACAGACTATTCACCATCTTGACCCCTTGCACGCATATCCAGCATCGCCATCTGCCCAGACTCTACAGAACCCAGATTCCGTGAAGTAAAAGGACAGAAGCTAACTCACTTGGCTGTCCACTCAAGTTTTATTAAACCCACCGGTACATTACGTTGCCAAAGACGGAGAAAGAATTTTTCTTTATTCATTCAGTGGATGTGGGCGCACAGGCAGGGCCGCCAGCATTTATTGCCCATCCCTAATTGCCCTTGAACTGGGTGGCTGGCTAGGCCATTTCACAGCATAGTAGTGAATGCTGCGAGTCTGGAGTCACATCTAAGCCAGAGCAGGTAAGGATGGCAAATTTCCTTCCCTCAAATACATTAGTGAACCAGATGGGTCGTGAAGACAATCGACAATGGTTTCATGGTCATCGTTAGACTTTGTTAACTCCTAGATCTGTATTGAATTCAAATTTCACCATCTGCCGTAGAGGGATTCGAACCCCAATCCTCAAACATTGCCTTGGGTCTCTGGATTACTAGTTCAGCGATAATAAGACTACAGCACTGCCTCCCACTCTGTTGCGGGAAATATCATAGTTTAAAAATAACACATACCAGTGAATAAGACACTAATCTTTTCTGAGAATTGGGACCAAAAAAACTCCAAAATTATGGCATTTGCCACCTTCACCACCTGGACCGACTGTTGGCCTGAAGGAAGCAATGCGATTTAATTTTCAACTTTCCTTTGGAGTATTAATATTTGATCTCAAGATAGATAAACTTTTAGCGCAAATAAAGGTGCAAGGTATGGATCTAATCGCCATTATAGAAACATGGTTACAAGGTGACCAAGGTTGGGAAATAAATATTCCACGGTGCATAACATTTTGAAAAGACAGGAGGGATAGAAAAGGGGGGATAACCCTGCAAATAAAGGATGACATAAGGACATTAGTGGGAAAGGATGTCTGCTCAGAAAATCAGGAAGTATAATCAGTATGGGCGGAGATTAGGAGTAGCAGAATATGTTGGTAGGAATAATTTATAGGCCCCCTAACAGTTGTTATACTGTTAGACAGAGCACTAAACAAGAAATTATGGAGCTGTAACAAAGGCAATGTAATCGTTTTGGGGAACTTTAATCTACATGTAGTCTGGACCAATCATAATGGCATGGGTGGACCAGAAGGTGGGTTTGTAGAATTTGTAGTATGCTTTCATGACAGCTTCCTGGAACAATATGCTGTGGGACCAACTAGGGATAGCTATTCTAGATCTAGTATTGTGCAATGAGGCATGGTCAATTCATAATTTTATAGTAAAAGATCAACTGGGAAATTGTGGTCGTAATTCAATTGAATTCTACAAAAAGTTTGAAAACTTAAGAATCTTAAACCTTAAACAAAGAATCATATAATAGTGCAGAAGGAGGCCATTCGGCCCATCGGGTCTGCACCGGCCCTTGAAAAAAGCACCCCACTTAAGCCCACGCCTCCACCCTATCCCCGCAACCAAGTAACCCCACCCAACCTTCTTTTTTTGGACAAAGTCAACTACATGGGTATGAGGGAAGAGGCAGAAATGGTTGATTGGGTAAATAGACCAAAATATACGGTGATAAATAAACAGAGGAAAATATATAAACATCTAAGCAGGTCAAAACTTTCAACAAAATTACATTCTTTTGAAAAATAAAAGATCCAGTTGTGGCACACGAAGAAAGTTAAGAATATTAGGTTACAAGGGACTGGTTTAGCACACTGGGCTAAATCGCTGGCTTTTAAAGCAGACCAAGCAGGCCAGCAACACGGTTCGATTCCCGTACCAGCCTCCCCGAACAGGCCTAGGGGCTTTTCACAGTAATTTCATTGAAGCATACTTGTGACAATAAGCGATTTTCATTTCATTTTTTCATTATAATGTTGCATATAATAGTAGTAAGTCTTTACAATAAAATGCACAAGTTACTTACCAGAGAAAGAGGGTAACCAAGGGGCGATTAAGGGTGAGGAAGTTAAGGTAATTAATACCAGGAGGGAAAAAAGCAGAAAAACTCAAGGGATTCACATGGCCGACAGTCTAAGGTTCGCAAAGGAATAACTGCAGCTGTAGCTGCTGTGATTTTCCAAAATTCTGGAATTTCCCAAATTGGAAGCTAGTAAACGTATCACACTATTCAAGAAAGGAGAACCATAGACTAGAACCATATAATTCCTAAAGTGCAGGGGGCCATTTGGTCCATTAAATTGGCACTGACCCTCTGTAAGAGGACCCTACCTAGGCCCACTCCCCCGCCCTATCCCCATAACCCCACCTAACCTGAGCACCCCTGGACACTAAGGGGCAATTTAGCCTGGCCAATCCACCTAGCCTGCACATCTTTGGACTGTGGGAGGAAACCAGAGCACCCGGAGGAAACCCACGCAGACATGGGGAGAAAGTGCAAACTCCACACAGACAGTCACCCAAGGCCGGAATTGAACCGATACCCTTGGCACGGTGAGGCAGCAGTGCTAGCCACTGTGTCACCGTGGAGGGAGGACAAAACAGGGAATAAGGGGCCAGGTAGCCTGACAGAGGGGAAGTGCTGGAATTTAGTATTGAGGAAGTCTTAATAATGTACTTAGAAAAATATAGTATGATTAGAACATGTCAACGTGGCTTATTTGAGGATGTACCTTGTAAGGTACCTTGGAAGGTGCAAGGAACAGTGCTAGAGCCTCGGCTACTCACAATCTTTATGAATGACTTGGTGGAAGAGACCGGGAGTAATGTATGCAGGTTTTCTGATGATACAAAGCTGGGTGAGAATTCAAGCTGCACTGAATACTGTTCTCAGTGGAAATAAGACCAACGTAAATGTTTCTAAAAAATTGTTTATGTGCATTTGGAAGTCATCAGCACATGTTGCCTTGTCTGTGAGGAGTGCAGCTTTCACTAGATTTAGCCTAAACTGGAAACTATTCTGGTTTAAGTTACATTGGGACCTCACACTCGGAAAAATGTAAAGCTGCCAATACCTGATTAATCATCTGGTGTTGCTGAACAACTCGCTTTCCTTTAAACTCCACTGATTCCACGTGGACTTCATACATGGCCCCGCATCCGCCTGTGGGAGAGAAATCATCACACTTAGTTCCATCTCATCTTAGACATGCTGCTTTCAATTCTTTCAGCTTAGCGATGCAAAGGTTGCTCAGTGAGTTAGAGTAAGGGACAAGTAAACAAGTGCCAAACCACGATTCAGGATTCAATTCCCCTGCAGTCTGGGCTCACATTTATCCAGTCTGATCCCTCAAGTTTATTCCCCGAGTGCCTTTGTTCTGTGCTGCCACCCCCCCAAAATCGCTGGAGAATTCCTTTTCCTTACACCCACACCCCCACTTGCCCACTTGTAATTTCCAGGTGAGTTTACCAGATTGGGAGCAGATTCCCCGACAAGGATCCCGATCCCTCCACAGGGAGGATGGTCAATTTAGCATCGAAGTCCACCTACAAGGTTACAACTGCCTTCCCAGCAGAGATCTGCTCGCTGATTGCACAGAGACTGCCAATCAAAGCCTCACCTCATAATCCGCTAGATTATCCAAGGCTTTTATTAAAGGGTGTTGGCACCAGGATGATTCTGACACGAGTGAGAAACATTCCGACCATCAGCGTCAGGTGAAAAGTCCCCCTTCCCTCCTGTACTTTGTAACATTGGGCTGCGTGTTTTTTTTAAGCTCCCTTTGGATAAAAACGTCAATATCCCTTCTCCAATCCTTTGTTCGCTTCCTGAAAGTTAGTGCATTGAACACACGTTTGCTCTACTTGCCTGAAATATCCACAACTTTAACTGCAGAAGCAAGTGGAAACTTCTTTCTTAAAACATCGGCAAGACGGACCTCGCCACTGGTCTGTGATGAAAAGGCTCTTCTTATCGTGCTGGAGAGTGCGAGTCTCTAGGAGTGAAAGAATAGCCGGTTAATACAGTAGTCCCCCATTATACCGCGCCCCGCAATACGGCGGGGGTGCTTATGGACCCCAACTTTTTTCACTCTTTTTGAAACACCTTTTTAAGCCGGTGAACTTGTTTGTCATTCCGATTAGCCGCGATGATTAGCCCGATTAGCCGCGATAAATAGCCGTGATGATTTGTAATTAAAGCGTATAAATACAAAATGCCTAAGCGCAAGTCTTCCACAGTAAAGGAAAAGATAAATTTGATAGACCGTATTAGAAACGGCGAAACAAAGGCAAAATTATCCAGAGAGACTGGTGTGCCAGAGTCAACCTTCCGTGGGTGGGAGAAAGATGAGGACAGTTTGAGAACTTATGTTGAGACAGTTTCTGAGAGTGAAGGGCTTGCCAGGAAAAAGGCAAGGACCGCTAGTGACATTAACTTGTGTACAAAAATGAACTGATCCTGGAAATGATAGACTCTCCTCTCACTGTCCCAGATTACCTGAAAGCCATCACCATCAAGGATGCCTGTTATCTGGCAGGGAAGGCCTGGGGAGCTGTGACAGAGAAGACCATCGCCAACTGCTGGAACAAGGCCCTAGGAGCAGCACTCCCACAACCCCAACATGACCCAGAAGAAGAGGACTTCCTAGGCTTTACTGAAGCAGAGACCAGGGCAGCTGAGGAGAGGCTAGAGGACCACCTAACACTCCGCGATTGGGTGAACAGGTGGTCAGCAGCAGAGGACGACATGGCACCCACAGAAACATTCACAGAGGAGGAGATCATCGACCAGGTCGTCCAAGAGGAGGCAGAAGAAGAGGCAGAAGAAGAAGAACCCCAGCCCACAGTTGCAGCAAAGAGCCACTCGGATGCCATCACCCACCTGAAGTGGCTCATAGAATACACAGAGCAACAGGACTTCGACCCCATATACATACTACATCTGAAGAACCTCCAGAGGCAAGCACAAGTCAAGATGAGGAAGGGGATGTGCCAGAAGAAACTCACAGACTTTTTCATGTGATTTAAATGATTTAAAATATGCTTGTAAGTGCTATTTTATGTATTATTGTATATATTTTTGAGTGGTATTTTTTAATGAATTTAAAACTTGAAAGAACTTTGATGTTTTTTATTTAAAACACCCTTCCATTCTTACATTGTAAGGCTATTATATCCACAATACCTGAAACTACCCTGATAGGTTAATTTGTAATTATTCTTTCCCGCAGCAGAACATTATCTGGCCATGTGTTGCTCTTTCAAAATTTTCGTAGGCTATCCGCGGCTCGGATGCAACGCGGGTGGCTGTCTTGGACCCCAACACCCGCAGTATAACGGGGGACTACTGTAGCCAGCTCTGTTCAGCAATTCCGTCCACAGAACATTCACCGAACAAGGCACAGCGATGCAAGGAATATCTAGAAACATGAGCAACTGGAGTCGGTCATTCCGTAAATTGAGCCCACCTGCCATTTAATTAATGCACAAATAATCTGCATCCCCGTTTTAGGGTTGTATTCCTTAACCGCACCACACCGAACAGGAATCTATGAAATCTCAGTTTTGAAACTTTCAGTGAATGGTAGCCTTGACAACATCCTGGGAGAGAGAGAATTGCAGATTTCCACTTTCTCTTGTGTGAAGAAATGCTTCCTCACATTACTCCTGAACAATTTAGCTCTACTTTGAAAATAATTCCTTCCTGCTGTTCATTTTCTCAAGAGGACTCTGTATCCACCCTATTGACTCCTTTAATGATCTTAAACACCTCAAATGGGGATGGGCAATGTTACAGAAATAGGGAGGGGAGGGTTTGAACGGGGGAGTTAAAATTTTAAAACGTAGACGTCGCCAGTGTGGGAACCAAATGGGGGTCAACACACAAAAGAGATATGGACGAACAGGACTTTAGTGAGTGAGGTCAGGGGCAGCAAAGATTTGGTGAGTTTTACGTTTATGCAGGGTGGGAGACTGGAAACCACCCATTAGAGCACTGGTCCAATCAGAGGGTAAAATAATCTGGGTGAGAGTTTGAGCAGATGAACAGAAACAGGGGAGTGACATAATTTAGAGAGGGTTTACATTGTTGTATTCAAATCAAAAAATTCAGATTTTATAAATGAAGAGACAAAATCCCCAGTACATTTACATGCCAGTGTCCATTCCTGACTATCTATAAATATAGGACTATCTATAAATATAGGATGAAACAGTGTTTGTTTGTGAAGTAAATGGTGCAGCTGGAGAATGGTAAGAAGTCTTACAACACCAGGTTAAAGTCCAACAGGTTTGTTTCAAATCACTAGCTTTCGGAGCACTGCTCCTTCCTCAGGTGAATGAAGAGGTGGATTCTAGAAACACATATATAGATAAAGTCAATGATGCAAGACGATACTTTGAATGCGAGTCTTTGCAGGTTATTAAGTCTTTACAAGTCCAAGCGGAGCATCTGGAGGGAGGGATAATCACAGATTAGAGGTGAGAATTGTCTCAAGCCAGGACATTTGGTAGGATTTCACAAGCCCAGGCCAGATGGTGGGGGGTGAATGTAATGCAACATGAATCCATGGTCAAGGTTGAGGCCATACTCATGTGTTTGGAACTTGGCTATCAAGTTTCTGCTCGGCGATTCTGCGTTGTCACGCGTCCTGAAAGCCACCTTGGAGAACGCTTCCCCAAAGATCAGAGGCTGAATGCCCTTGACTGCTGAAGTGTTCCTCGACCGGAAGGGAACATTCCTGCCTGGTAATTGTCGCGCGATGTCCATTCATCCGTTGTCGCAGCGTCTGCATGGTCTCGCCAATGTACCATGCCTCGGGACATCCTTTCCTGCAGCGTATGAGGTAGACAACGTTGGGAGAGTCGCATGAGTATGTACCGCGTACCTGGTGTTCTCACGTGCAATGGTGGTACCTATGTCGATGATCTGGCCAGTCTTGCCGAGACTGCCATGGCAGGGTTGTGTGGTGTCGTGGTCACGGTTCTCCTGAAGGCTGGGTAGTTTGCTGCAAACAATGGTCTATTTGAGGTTGTGCGGTTGTTTGAAGGCAAGTCGTGGGGGTGTGGGGATGGCCTTGGCAAGATGTTCATCTTCATCGATGACGTGTTGAAGGCTGCGAACAAGATGTCGTAGTTTCTTCATTCCGGGAACGTACTGGACGACGAAGGGTACTCTGTCGGTTGGGTCCCGTGTTTGTCTTCTGAGGAGGTTGGTGTGGTTTTTTTGCTGTGGCGCGTTGGAACTGTCGATCGATGAGTGGAGCACCATATTCCGTTCGTACGAGGGCATCTTTCAGCGTCTGTAGATGTCTGTTACATTCCTCCTCGTCCGAGCAGATTCTTTGTATACGGAAGGCTTGTCCCTAGGGGTGGCTTCTTTAATGTGTTTAGGGTGGAAGCTGGAGAAGTGGAGCATCGTGAGGTTATCTGTGGGCTTGTGGTAAAGCGAAGTGCTGAGGTTACCGTCCTTGATGGAGATGAGTGTGTCCAATAATGCAACTGATTCTGGAGAGTAGTCGGATGGTGGGATAGAACTTATTGATGTCATTGTATAGTCGTTTCAGTGATTCTTCGCCGTGGGTCCAAAGAAAAATGTCATCGATGTACCTGGTGTATAACATCGGTTGAAGGTCGCGTGTGATGAGGAGGTCTTATTTAAACTTGTGCATGAAGATGTTGGCGTATTGAGGTGCGCATTTGGTCCCCTTGGCAGTTCCGTGTCCGGATGAAGAACTTGTTGTCGAAGGTGAAGACGTTGTGATCCAGGATGAAATGGACGAGTTGTAGAATTGGGCCTGGAGATTGGCAGTTGTCGGTGTTGAGTACTGAGGCTGTTGCAGTAATGCCGTCGTCATGGGGGATGCTGGTGTAGAGTGCCGAGACGTTCATTGTGACGAGTAATGTTCCTGGTCCATGGGTGCTGCGTTTCTGTAAGAAGTCCATCGTATTGCGACAGAAGCTGGGCGTTCCATGTACGATGGGTTTCAAGATGCCCTCGATGTAGCCAGAGAGATTCTCGTACAGTGCTGGCCTTGTGTATTTTTGGGAGGCAGTAGAGATCTCCAACGCGCGGAGTACGTGGGTGAGAGCACGTAGGGTGCTCTGAAGGTCTGGATCCAAGGTCTTGATCAGTCTGTTGAGTTGGCGGGTGTGTTTCTTGGTTGGATCTGTGGGTAACTGTCTGTAGTGTTCCTGGTTGCTGAGTTGTTGGTATACTTCTTTGCAGTAGTCCCTTCTGTTCAGTATGACGTGGCCTCTCCTTTGTTTGCTGGTTTTGACGATGTTGAGGTTGGTCTTGATAGCACGGATGGCGTAGTGTTGTGCTTGGGTGACATTCGGGGCTGTCTTGTGAATGCAATTGATGAATCTGGCATTGACGCGACTCTTGATGACTTGAGCATACATGTCGAGTCTCGGGCAGCCGCCTTCCGGAGGGGTCCAATTCGACTCTTTCATCTTCGGTTGCTGCACCGGAGATCTCTCGGTCTTCTGTCCTGACTGGAAAAGACTTAATTACCTGCAAAGACTTGCATTCAAGTATCGTTTTGCATCTTTGACTTTGTCTATATATGTGTTTCTGGAACCCACCTCTTCATTCACCTGAGGAAGGAGTAGTGCTCCGAAAGCTAGTGACTCCAAACAAACCTGTTGGACTTTAACCTGGTGTTGCAAGGCTTCTTACTATGCCCATCCCAGTCCAGCGCCGGCATCTCCACATCACATCTGGAGAATACAGATCACCAGATACAGACTGACAGCTATTGGAGTTGTCCGTGACCCCCATTCCCATTCCCTCTGTTTCCAAAGGCTTTATTTGGGAGAGTTGCAGTAGGAAAACCCTCCCTTCACTCCCAGCCACACATCCTCTCCTGCCTCCGCCGTTCCACCTTAGCCCTGTTCCTCCCAGAACTACAAATTCTGCCACCTCCTCTCCCCACCCTCATACTCCATTCCCTCCTCACTCCATCCCTCACAGCATACCCGCTCCTCACTCACTACCCATCTCCCTTGTCATACACTCCATCAGCTCACTCCCTTCCTCGCTCTTTCCCCTCCCTGAATTATCCCCCTCCTTCCTGCCCCACACCCCTCCCTCATTACCCCATATCCCTCTCCCTCCCCCATCATACCACTCCCTCCCCCTCCCTCATCCCCTTCTCCTTCATCCCCTCTCCCTCCCTCATCCCCTCCCCTCCCTCTCTCATCCCCCCTCCCCCTACCTCTCTCATTCCCCCTCTCATCCCCTCCCATCCCCCCTCCCCCTCCCATCCCCCCTCCCCCTCATCCCCCCTCCCCCTCCCTCCCTCATCCCCCCTCCCCCTCCCTCCCTCATCCCCCTTCTTCTTCATCCCCCCTCCCTCCCTCATCCCCCTTCTTCTTCATCCCCCCTCCCTCATCCCCTTCTTCTTCATCCCCCCTCCCTCCCTCAACCCTTCTCCTTCATCACCCCTCCCTCCCTCATCCCCCTTCTCCTTCATCACCCCTCCCTCCCTCATCCCCCTTCTCCTTCATCCCCCCTCCCTCCCTCATCCCCCTTCTTCATCCCCCCTCCCTCCCTCATCCCTTCTCCTTCATCACCCCTCCCTCCCCATCCCCCTTCTCCTTCATCACCCCTCCCTCCCTCATCCCCCTTCTCCTTCATCACCCCTCCCTCCCTCATCCCCCTTCTCCTTCATCCCCTTCTCCTTCATCCCCCCCCTCCCCCATCCCCCCCCTCCCTCATCCCCCCCTCCCCTCATCCCCCCCCTCCCCCACCCCTCATCCCCCCCCCCTCCCCCACCCCTCATCCCCCCCCCTCCCCCATCCCCCATCCCTCATCCCCCCCTCCCCATCCCTCATCCCCCCCCTCCCTCATCCCCCCCCCTCCCCCATCCCCCATCCCTCATCCCCCCCTCCCCATCCCTCATCCCCCCCCTCCCTCATCCCCCCCCTCCCTCATCCCCCCCCTCCCTCATCCCCCCCTCCCTCATCCCCCCCCTCCCTCATCCACTCCCTCCCTCATCCCCTTCTCCTTCATCCCCTCCCTCCCTCATCCCCTTCTCCTTCATCCCCCCCCTCCCTCCCTCCCTCATCCCCTTCTCCTTCATCCCCCCCCCCTCCCTCATCCCCTTCTCCTTCATCCCCTCCCTCCCTCATCCCCTTCTCCTTCATCCCCCCCCTCCCTCCCTCCCTCATCCCCTTCTCCTTCATCCCCTCCCTCCCTCATCCCCTTCTCCTTCATCCCCCCCCCCCCCCCCCTCCCTCATCCCCTTCTCCTTCATCCCCCCCCCCTCCCTCATCCCCTTCTCCTTCATCCCCCCCCCCTCCCTCCCTCCCTCATCCCCTTCTCCTTCATCCCCCCCCCCTCCCTCATCCCCCCTCCCTCATCCCCCCTCCTCCTTCATCCCCCCCTTTCGCACCCCCTCTCATTCCCATCCCTCCTCCCTCCCCGTACCCCCCCCCCCCCCCGGAGGTCTCTCTGGGGTCCCCCCGGGGTGAGGGTCTCTCTGGGGGGGGGGGGTCACGAGGTGAGGGTCTCTAGGGGGGGGGGTCACGGGGTGAGGGTCCCTCTGGGGGGGGGGGCGGCACGGGGACAGGGTCTCTCGGGGGGGGGGGGTCACGGGGTGAAGGTCTCTCTGGGGGTGGGGGGGCGGCACGGGGTGAGGGTTTCTCCGGGGGGTCGAGGGGTGAGGGTCTCTCTGGGGGGGGGGGGGGGGGGGGGCTATCTGGGGGTCACTCACCGCCGCGCTGCCGCCCAGCGCCCTGAACCAGGAGGCGGAATCCATGGTGGCGCGGCATTCTGACGTCAACGCTGGCGGCGCGGCAATTTGACGTCACTGAAACCGGAGCTGCTCTCCAGCGCCGCCGCGCGGCTAGAGGGGGAAGTACAGCCTGTCACCAGAATCCCCCAAGCAGCAACAATTCCCCATCTTCCCCTGGACCTTTTATCAAATAAACAGGGACGGTTCAACATGTCTTCAGCTTCCTCCCTTTCCCCCTTGTGTGTGGGTATATCTGTATCTCATGGAGTGCAGCAGGGCAAGGTCAAGGTCACTCAGCACCACCTCGAGAGCAATTAGGCATGGACAACAAATGCTGGTTTATAGCTGGTGATGCCCCAATGTTGCGAAAGAATAACATAAATACACTGCACGGTTAAAAACAGCAACCCAATATCACTGGAGTGACCAGCAGTAAGATCAGTGCGTGTAGTGATTACAATAATCAGACTGACTATATTGTTACGACCTCGTGGGCTCGTGCACGGTCCATTCCAGCCTCACGTGTCCCGGAGTCCCAACCCAATTAAAATTCACAAATGATTTTAGAAAAACACCCAGAGTCTTTGGCCCTTGGCCCGCCCAATAACTACAGTCACCCGGTTTGTAAATGTAAAAAAGTTATAATTCAATATGCAGAAAATGTAATTAGATGGCTTGGGAAATTGCAAATGCACTTGTGATAATTTACCAAAATTCATTAGACTCTGGGGTGGTCCTGGCAGATTGGAAATTAGCAAACGTGACACCCCTGTTTAGAAAAGGAGGTAGGCCAGAAAGTGGGTAATTATAGTGGATAATTATATTTGGGGCAGCACGGTAGCATGGTGGTTAGCATAAATGCTCACAGCTCCAGGGTCCCAGGTTCGATTCCCGGCTGGGTCACTGTCTGTGTGGAGTCTGCACGTCCTCCCCCTGTGTGCGTGGGTTTCCTCTGGGTGCTCCGGTTTCCTCCCACAGTCCAAAGATGTGCGGGTTAGGTGGATTGGCCATGCTAAATTGCCCGTAGTGTCCTAATAAATGTAAGGTTAAGGGGGGGGGGGGGGTTGTTGGGTTATGGGTATAGGGTGGATATGTGGGTTTGAGTAGGGTGATCATGGCTCGACACAACATTGAGGGCCGAAGGGCCTGTTCTGTGCTGTACTGTTCTATGTTCTATAGGCCAGTTAGCTTAACTTTGGTAGTAGGGAAGATGCTTGAATCTGTCATCAAGGAAAAAATAGCGAGGCATCTGGATGGAAATTGTCCCATTGGACAGACGCAGCATGGGTTCATAAAGGGCAGCTCATGCCAAATTAATTTAGTGGAATTTTTTTGAAGACATTAGCAGTGCAGTAGACAACGGGGAGCCAATGGATGTGGTATATCTGGATTTCTAGAAAGCTTTTTACGTGGCACACAAAAGGTTGCTGCATTGGATAAAGATGCATGGCATTAAAGGTAAAGTAGTAGCATGGATAGAGGATTGGTTAATTAATAGAACGCAAGAGTGGGGATTATTGGGTGTTTCTCCAGCTGGCAATCAGTAGCTCGTGGTGTCCCTCAGGGATAAGTGTTGGGCCCACGGTTGTCCATAATTTACATAGATGATTTGGAGCTGGGGGCAAAGTGCAATGTGTCCAAGTTTGCAGACGACACTAAGATGAGTGGTGAAGCAAAAAAAGTGTAGAGGATACCGGAAGTCTGCACAGGGACTTGGATAGTTTAAGTGAATGGGCTAGGGTCTGGCAGATGGAATACAATGTTGACAAATGTGAGTTTATACATTTTGGTAGGAATAACAGCAAAAGAGATTACTATTTAAATGATAAAATAGTAAAACATGCAGCTGTGCAGAGAGACCTGGGTGTGCTAGTGCATGAGTCGTAAAAAGTTGGTTTACAGGTGCAACAGGTGATTAAGAAGGCAAATGGAATTTTGTCCTTCATTGCTGGAGGGATGGAGTTTAAGACTAAGGAGGTTATGCTGCAACTGTATAAGGTGTTAATGAGGCCACACCTGAAGTATTGTGTTCAGTTTTGGTCTCCTTACCTGAGAACGGATGTACTGGTGCTGGAGGGTGTGCAGAGGAGATTCACTAGGTTAATCCCAGAGTTGAATGGGTTGGATTGCGAGGAGAGGTTGAGTAGACTGGGACTGTACTCGTTGGAATTTAGAAGGATGCAGAGGGATCTTATCGAAACATATAAAATGATGAAGGGAATAGATAGGGTAGATGCGGGCAGGTTGTTTCCACTGGCGGGTGAAAGCAGAACTAGGGGGCATAGCCTCCAAATAAGGGGAAGTAGATTTAGGACTGAATTTAGGAGGAAATCCTTCACCCAAAGGGTTGTGAATCTATGGAATTCCTTGCCCAGTGAAGCAGTTGAGGCTCCTTCGTTAATTTTTTTCAAGATAAAGATAGATAGGTTTTTGAAGAATAAAGGAATAAAGGGTTATGATGTTCTGGCGGGAAAGTAGAGCTGAGTCCACAAAAGATCAGCCAAGATCTCATTGAATGGAGGAGCAGGCTCGAAGGGCCAGATGGCCTACTCCTGCTCCTAGTTCTTATACAACTGTTTTAACTATTAACTAATTCCTAATCCTCCCTCCTTTAACTCTCCCACACCCGCTCCTTACACACACACACAAACAAGACAGATAAACAAACACAGAGGGCTGTAAAAAAATAATGATGAAGATAAAAAGGATAAGAGTCTTTGTTTCAGATTGTCTTCTTTTAGTTTAAGCTTTCAGCTCGAGGCTTCTGCTTTGAGCCTGTAATAGTTTTCACTGTAGATTCGTCCAGGTTCTCTGTATGTTTAGAAATACAGCAGCTATGAAGCTTTTCTGGATGAAAGAGAGAGAGAGAGACTGGCAGCTTCTTCTCTGGGCATCCTGGGCCTGACTGTCCTTTCCTTTGTTCTCTGAAAACCATCCCATTTGGGTGGGACCCAATCACTGCCTGTTACTGGGCAGAATATGGACTTTTGGCCAATTCATTGGCCATCAGCCAACCAATCGAATCGAGTCCGTCCGATCTCTCCGGAGCCAAAACATCGCGAGTCCTGCTGTTCGGAAGTGAGCACAGTGTACTATTTTGTAACTTCTGAGTTCCTCAGTGCCTCTGCTCAACTTCACGGTCGATGTCCATTAAGCATCCATGGATTAAAAATGATAACGGCAAAATAAAAGAAATGGAAAATAAGGGAATCAACAGGAAACGCCCTTACTAGTGTTGGTCAATGTCTTGCAGAGAATACCAAATACTCAAAGACCCTTGTAGCCAGGAAGGTTAAATGCTCAAGAGAATTTATTCTGCCATGTTGTTTTACCGCAGATGCATACACATAACTGTACATTCAAATAAATTTAAAGGATACCTTAATAACCAGCGACATCTCGGCTGATGCTGAAAAGGCAAATGCACTGTCAAAAATAAATCCCACACCATGTACTCAGCCCTATTGCACTTCTGCTTGCAATGTTCACAGGACAAAGGTCAACACAAACAGCTCATCCACTCGTGTTACCTCAACTAAAACTTGGGTGGGAATCCGACCCGGTGATGATACACAGAGATCATGCTAACGCAGTTTACAAGCTCACCAAACAGTAGCCACAGTAAAGCCACATAAAATTGTTGAGAAAAACCATTCAAGACAGATGGGTAAAAAGGAACGGGTAGAATTTCTGCCACAGAAGGTTTGGTTTCTCTTGATTTGCCATGAATGTGGCCCTCCATGGCTCCTAGTTTCTGTCAAATGACAGTAAAAGTGCTGGACAACTGCAAGGATGCCACCTCAATCTCTTGTACTGGAAGTTCTGCTCCCAATTGTATTCACCTTGTCCCCAACTGTTTATTTATTTTTTAATTTAGAGTACTCAATTTATTTTTTCCCAATTAAGGGGCAATTTAGTGTGGCCAATCCACCTAGCCTGCACATCTTTGGGTTGTGGGGGCGAAACCCACGCAAACACGGGGAGAATGTGCAAACTCCACACGGACAGTGACCCAGAGCTGGGATCGAACCTGGGACCTCGGTGCTGTGAGGCAGCAGGGCTAACCCACTGCGCCACCGTGCTGCCCATCCCCAACTATTTAACCTGCACATTGTCGCCCTTTCACTACTGGTGTCCCCTAGAGGGGCAGGCAACGGTATACATTAAGCTTGAATTGGTTGTTAGCAATACCTGTAACCACAGCACAAGTGGTGGGGTCGGGGTGAGCACCTTTGCATGGGGAACGGGTGATGAAGGAACAAATGGGACGGCCACCTTACAGACTTCGAACTGGAGAATCCCAAGTTTATTCACAAAATAGACTGACCAGAGATGTATGGACTGGATCCTAACTGCTCAGTAGAGCAAAGTATAACCTTACAGCCAATCAGTGGCCGGTTGTACACTTGGCTCAGAGTTATTCTCTTCTCAGCTGATCTAAAGATATTCGCTATGAGCCCATTTCACCTCGCAGTCAGTGATCTATTGTACTCCCGAAAATAATCATCTTTGAACCCTTCCGGTGTTATGGAAGCATTAACTGTTGTTCTCAATTAAGCAATAAGCTAAACCAAGCCATTTTGGGTTCAGCAAGGAGGTGGTAACATTGAACGAGAAGTGACTCGTCCTCACAGGGTAACACCCAACCCCCACCCAATCTCATCCCCTCAAGCCTTGGAACAGATAGGACTGGCGGCTTGGCAATGGAAACTACCTCAAGGACACAGCAGCACCTCCCTCCTGGGGGGGACTTGACCCTGTCAAAGCCAATCATAGGAGACTAAACCGTTGCCTCTCCCTCGTGTTCACCAGTGCCCAGTGTGAACACAAAACTGACTGGATATTCAGACGCTGACGAGTTGCACTCATTCTCACGCATTAACAAAACATCTGAATACAAAAATATTTTCTTTGCTCTCAAATGTTTCCAGGAGGGCAAATTAAAATTTTACAGCACATTTCAAATATAAAAATTTAAGCCATTTCCATCGGACATGATACAAAAATAGTAAATAATCTGACGTATTTGCAGCTATGTACATTTCAAGATGGAGCCTTTTACACACATTCCATTGCACATTGAGTATTTAAATAGGTTAATCGAGAGGACATGGAAGTTTCGGAATCTACAATGGTCTGGTCCTTGCCAGAATCTTCAAGTTATTGCAAGAGAGTCCTTTGGGTCTTCATACTTTGTACTTCTGTCTGCCTTTCTCGCTGATCACACAGATATGCTTTGAAATAAGAGAGAAAAAAGGTTCAATGACAACAGCACAGTTTTGTTAGGTTAGCATGTTAAAACTAACTTTTAAGAAGTTTGGTTAACTCAATGTTTCCAATATTGGTGAACAATTGTAACTGTAAAAAGAGATGCATTCATACTGCGCCTTTCATGACCTCTGCCCAATGTGCTTTACACACAATTCAGTACTTTTTGATGTGCAATTGCTGTTGTAATGAATACAGCTTTCAATCTGTGCAAAGGAAGATCCCACAAACAGCAATGTGATGAGGTTTCAATGATTGAAGAACTCCTACAGTGCAGGGGGCCATTTGGCCAATCGGGTCAGCACAGACCCCTGAAAGAGCACCCCACCTAGGCCCACTCCTCCGCCCTATCGCTGCAACCCCACCTAATCTTCACATCCTTGGATACCAAGAGGCAATTCAGCACAGCCAATCCAGTATCTTACAGAAGGATAGTGACCTTGAGAGAGTGAGTGAGAGTGTAGGGGGGCTATTCCAGAGCTCTAGGGTTGAGGCAACTGGAAACATGTCCACACGTGTGGAATTGAGATTCTCAAGGAGGCGAAAGGAGTACGGAGATCTCAGTGGGGGGGGGGGGGGGGGGGGGGGGCATTTTTTTGCCCATCCCTAATTGCTCCGAGTAGCTAGCTCAGCCATTGCAGAGGGCAGCTATGAATCAGCAACATTACTGTGGGTCTGGAGTCACATGCAAACCAGACCAGACAAGATAAGGGAGGCAGATTTCCTTTCCTAAAAAGTACACTGGTGACCCAGGTATTTTTTTTTTTACAACAATCAAAGATAGTTTCATGGTCGACTAGCTTTATAATTCCAGATTTATTGGTCAACTTTAAATTCCACCAGCTGCTGTGGTGGGATTTGAACCCTTGCTTCTCAGCATTAGGCTGGGCCAGCTGGATTACTTATCCACTGATTTTACCATTACCCCACCAGAAGCTGATCTTGACCATTCACCTGGGGCTCTGGGTTCCTTGTCTAGTGACAATAGCATTCCACCGCCATCTCCTTTGATTCATTCACTGGAAGGAGAACGAAAATGTGTTGAAGAATGGTGACTCATTGTCCGACTGCAGGAATTAGATTCCATCAGCCTCAGCCACACACCATGTGCCATTGAGGACTGCTGGCTGTCTGTGACACCCATTCCACACCCCCACCTCTTCCCTTCATAGAACATAGAACATTACAGCACAGTACAGGCCCTTTGGTCCTCGATGTTGTGCCGACCTGTGAAACCCCTCTAAAACCCATCTACACTATTCCCTTATCGTCCATATGCCTTTACAATGACCATTTGAATGCGCTTAGTGTTGGTGAGTCCACTACTGTTGCAGGCAGAGCATTCCACGCCCTTACTACTCTCTGAGTAAAGAACCTACTTCTGATATCTGTCCTATATCTATCTCCCCTCAATTTAAAACTGTGTCCCCTCGTGCTAAACATCACCATCCGAGGAAAAAGGCTCTCACTGTCCACCCTATCTAATCCTCTGATCATCTTGTATGCCTCAATTAAGTCACCCCTTAATCTTCTTCTCTCTAACGAAAACAGCCTCATGTCCCTCAGCCTTTCCTCACAAGATCTTCCCTCCATACCAGGCAACATCCTGGTTCAGCTTATACCCTTCCCATCTGCGACTCTCCGAAAACTTGCTGCCCCACGGAAAGGCAGATTCAGGGAGAATTCAAGGAGAGTTAGATAAGAATACACTCGGTTGCACCGAGTCAGAGTCAGTACCAGGCTGCAGCAGACGTGTCTTCTGAGGGCGACTGAATTGCAATGGTGGCCTTGCCCTGGGAGCTGCCTCAGACACATTTGCAACTTCTAGCCAGTTCCTTGAGGAGCTGGTGGTGTGAATTGGGGGGTAGACATCAACTGAATAGAGATTGTTTATACTGGAACAGCCAATGACGAAAAGAAAAGTTGGAAGGTGAATTCTTTGCTCGAACGCAACAGAAGCCAGGTGCAGCTGTGTCAAACTCAAGTTTAAAAGGAGCAAAGCATCGAGTTTAGATTATAACAGCAATGAAAGCTTACATCCCTAAAATTCTTTCAGTGTCATAAAGTGCTGCAAGATGCTTCAAGCCGTGTCCTGACAATCAAGGATGAACTTTATAGAGCATCTTGTGGCCCAAGGACATCACAAAGAACGACATAGCAAACCTCTGAACAGCAGTTCTTGTTGTAAAGTAGGAAACATGTCAGCCAATGTGCTTACAGCAAACAGTAATGCGATAAACATCCCAATTATATTTTTTTGACCGTGTGCGTAATAATACTGGGAACTTGACCCTTCTCGAAAAACATGGGCTCTATAACTCCCGCATAAGGGGGCAGACGAGGCCTGAATAAAAGACTAGGAGCAGAATGGCAATCTGATTAGGGCAGCACAGTAGGATAAGTGGCTAGCACTGTGGCTTCACAGCGCCAGGGTCCCAGGTTCGATTCCCCACTGGGTCACTGTCTGTGCGGAGTCTGCACGTTCTCCCCATGTCTGCGTGGGTTTCCTCCGGGTACTCCGGTTTCCTCCCACAGTCCAAAGACATGCAGGTTAGATGGGTTGGCCATGATTATCATAGAATTTACAGTGCAGAAGGAGGCCATTCGGCCTATCGAGTCTGCACCGGCTCCTGGAAAGAGCACCCTACCCAAGATCAACACCACCACCCTATCCCCATAACCCAGTAACCCCACCCAACACTAAGGGCAATTTATCATGGCCAATCCACCTAACCTGCACACCTTTGTGACTGTGGGAGGAAACCGGAGCACCCGGAGGAAACCCACGCACACACGGGGAGGATGTGCAGACTCCGTACAGACAGTGACCCAAGCCGGAATCGAAACTGGGACCCTGGAGCTATGAAGCGATTGTGCTATCCACAATGCTACCGTGCTGCCCAAAAAAAGGGATAATTGCCCTTAGTGACCAAAAAGGTTAGCAGTGGTTATTGGGTTACAGGGATAGGGTGGAAGTGAGGGCTTAAGTGGGTCGGTGCAGACTCGATGTGCCGAATGGCCTCCTTCTGCATTGTATGTTCTATGTACCGCTCCGAAGAAGCTCAGGCCCCAAGAATTCCCATTTTGCAAATAGAAGTTGTGGCACTGCATACTTACATTCAAGTCCCGGAAGTACTCATTGTAATCCAGGGCATATCCCACCACAAACTTATCTGGGATTTCAAATCCTACAACTGCAAAAACAAGTAGATAAGCGTTAGCACCATCACCATTGATATAGAACATAGAACGATACAGCGCAGTACAGGCCCTTCGGCCCTCGATGTTGCACCGACATGGAAAAAAAAAAACTAAAGGCCATCTAACCTACACTATACCCTTATCATCCATATGCTTATCCAATAAATTTTTAAATGCCCTCAATGTTGGCGAGTTCACTACTGTTGCAGGTAGGGCATTCCACGGCCTCACCACTCTTTGCGTAAAAAACCCACCTCTGACCTCTGTCCTATATCTATTACCCCTCAATTTAAGGCTATGTCCCCTCGTGCTAGCCACCTCCATCCGCGGGAGAAGGCTCTCGCTGTCCACCCTATCTAACCCTCTGATCATTTTGTATGCCTCTATTAAGTCACCTCTTAACCTTCTTCTCTCTAACGAAAACAACCTCAAGTCCATAAGCCTTTCCTCATAAGATTTTCCCTCCATACCAGGCAACATCCTGGTAAATCTCCTCTGCACCCGTTCCAAAGCTTCCACGTCCTTCCTATAATGAGGCGACCAGAACTGTACGCAATACTCCAAATGCGGCCGTACCAGAGTTTGGTACAGCTGCATCATGACCTCATGGCTCCGGAACTCAATCCCTCTACCAATAAAGGCCAACACACCATAGGCCTTCTTCACAACCCTATCAACCTGGGTGGCAACTTTCAGGGATCTATGTACATGGACACCGAGATCCCTCTGCTCATCCACACTACCAAGAATTTTACCATTAGCCAAATATTCCGCATTCCTGTTATTCTTTCCAAAGTGAATCACCTCACACTTCTCCACATTAAACTCCATTTGCCACCTCTCAGCCCAGCTCTGCAGCTTATCTATGTCCCTCTGTAACCTGCAACATCCTTCCGCACTGTCTACAACTCCACCGACTTTAGTGTCGTCTGCAAATTTACTCACCCATCCTTCTGCGCCCTCCTCTAGGTCATTTATAAAAATGACAAACAGCAACGGCCCCAGAACAGATCCTTGTGGTACGCCACTCGTAACTGAACTCCATTCTGAACATTTCCCATCAACTACCACTCTCTGTCTTCTTTCAACTAGCCAATTTCTGATCCACATCTCTAAATCACCCTCAATCCCCAGCCTCCGTATTTTCTGCAATAGCCGACCGTGGGGAACCTTATCAAACGCTTTACTGAAATCCATATACACCACATCAACTGCTCTACCCTCGTCTACCTGTTCAGTCACCTTCTCAAAGAACTCGATAAGGTTTGTGAGGCATGACCTACCCTTCACAAAACCATGCTGACTATCCCTAATCATATTATTCCTATCTAGATGATTATAAATCGTATCTTTTATAATCCTCTCCAAGACTTTACCCACCACAGACGTTAGGCTCACCTGCCTATAGTTACCGGGGTTATCTCTACTCCCCTTCTTGAACAAAGGGACCACATTTGCTATCCTCCAGTCCTCTGGCACTATTCCTGTAGCCAATGATGACCTAAAAATCAAAGCCAAAGGCTCAGCAATCTCTTCCCTGGCTTCCCAGAGAATCCTAGGATAAATCCCATCTGGCCCCGGGGACTTATCTATTTTCACCTTGTCCAGAATTGCCAACACTTCTTCCCTACGCACCTCAATGCCATCTATTCTAATAGCCTGGGTCTCAGCATTCTCCTCCACAATATTATCTTTTTCTTGAGTGAATACTGATGAAAAGTATTCATTTAGTATCTCGCTTATCTCCTCAGCCTCCACACACAACTTCCCACCACTGTCCTTGACTGGCCCTACTCTTACCCTAGTCATTCTTTTATTCCTGACATACCTATAGAAAGCTTTTGGGTTTTCCTTGATCCTACCTGCCAAAGACTTCTCATGTCCCCTCCTTGCTCGTCTCAGCTCTCTCTTTAGATCCTTCCTCGCTTCCTTGTAACTATCAAGCGCCCCAACTGAAACTTCACGCCTCATCTTCACATAGGCCTCCTTCTTCCTCTTAACAAGAGATTCCACTTCTTTGGTAAACCACGGTTCCCTCGCTCGACCCCTTCCTCCCTGCCTGACTGGTACGTACTTATCAAGAACATGCAATAGCTGTTCCTTGAACAAGCTCCACATATCCAGTGTGCCCAACCCTTGCAGCCTACTTCTCCAACCAACACATCCTAAGTCATGTCTAATGGCATCATAATTGCCCTTCCCCCAGCTATAACTCTTGCTCTGCGGGGTATACTTATCCCTTTCCATCACTAACGTAAAGGTCACCGAATTGTGGTCACTGTCTCCAAAGTGTTCACCTACCTCCAGATCTAACACCTGGCCTGGTTCATTACCCAAAACCAAATCCAAAGTGGCCTCACCTCTTGTTGGCCTGTCAACATATTGTGTCAGAAAACCCTCCTGCACACATTGTACAAAGAACGACCCATCCAATGTACTCGAACTATATCTTTTCCAGTCAATATTAGGAAAGTTAAAGTCTCCCATAACAACTACCCTGTTACTTTCGCTCTTTTCCAGAATCATCTTCGCCATCCTTTCCTCTACATCTCTAGAACTATTAGGTGGCCTATAGAAAACTCCCAACAGGGTGACCTCTCCTTTCCTGTTTCTAACCTCAGCCCATACTACCTCGGAAGAAGAGTCCCCATCTTGCATCCTTTCTACCACCGTAATACTGTCCTTGACTAGCAGCGCCACACCTCCCCCTCTTTTGCCCCCTTCTCTGACCTTACTAAAGCACCTAAACCCCGGAACCTGCAACAACCATTCCTGTCCCTGCTCTATCCATGTCTCTGAAATGGCCACAACATCGAAGTCCCAGGTACCAACCCATGCTGCCAGTTCCCCTACCTTATTTCGTATACTCCTGGCATTGAAATAGACACACTTCAAACCACAGACCTGAACACTGCCGCCCTCCTGCGAAGTCAAAACTGTGCTCCTGACCTCTCTACTCTCAATCTCTCGCACCCCAAAACTACAATCCAGGTTCCCATGCCCCTGCTGAATTAGTTTATTAGTGATATGTTTCGCATCACAAGTCAGACTTTCTTCAAAAATACCGAGTCCATTTAATCTCATCTTTTCAGAATGTTTACTGAAACATTTCCCCATTACAGTACCTAATTGGTCGATAAAGCAAACTAATGTCTTAGTCTGAGCTGCTCTCTATAGAGTCATGTAGGAAAAGGAGGCTAGCCAATTCCTGATGCCTAGCATTAGTCCATTGAGGGAGCCATCCAGTAAGTCCCACTTCCGCATCCCTGCTCTTCCCTCATAGCCCAGTTTTAGTACGTATATTTTTTTCATTTTCATTTCATTGATCACTAGGCCAGCATTTATTGCCCATCACCAATTGCACAAGGAGGTGGTTGTGAGCTACGTTCTTGAACCACCTGTTGCAGGCACGGTAGCATAGTGGTTAACACTGTGGCTTCACAGCTCCAGGGTCCCAGGTTCGATACCCGGCCTGGGTCACTGTCTGTGCGGTGTCTGCACGTTATCCCCGTGTCTGCGTTGGTTTCCTCCGGGTGCTCCGGTTTCCTCACAGCCCAAAGATGTGCAGGTTAGGTGGATTGGCCACGCTAAATTGCCCTTAGGTGTCCAAAAAGGTTAGGTGGGGTTACTGGGATAGGGTGGAGGTGTGGGCTTAAGTAGGGTGCTCTTTCCAAGGGCAGGTGCAGACTCGTTGGGCTGAATGGCCTCCTTCTTCACTGTAAATTCTATGATATGGTGTAGGTACACATAAGGTGCTGTTAGGAAGGCAGTTTCAGGATTTTGAACCAGCGACAGTGAAGGAACGGTGATGTGTTTCCAAGTAAGGATTGCGAGAGACTCTCAGCTGGTGGTGTTTTCATGCCCTCGTCCTTCTGGGTGACAGAGGTCGCAGACTTGGAAGGTGCTGTTGAAGGAGCCTTGGTGAGTTGTTACGCTGCATTTTGTAGATTGCACACACTGCTGCCACTATGCATCTGCCTTGCCAGTGTGACAGGGCATGCCCAGGGACGGTGATGGTGGTGTCTGGGTGGAAAGGAGAGGTGAGGAGAATTTATTTTATACAAGTTATGATCTGGAATGCAGTGCCTGAAAGAATGTTGGAAGCTGATGCAATAGTAACATGCAAAACAAAAATGATATAATGTCCCTAGGAAATCTGCCACCTTTGCCTGGTCTGGCCAACATGTGACTCCAGATCCACAACAATATGGTTGACATTAATGTTTAAATGCCCTCTGAAAAAAAAATCTAAGCAAGCCACTCAGTTCTATCAATCTGCTACAAGGGTTAAAAGGATTGAAACTGGACAGACCACTTGGCATCGACCTAGGCACCTGAAATGACAAAGGCACAGCCATACGGTAGCATTGTGAATAGCACAAATGCTTCACAGCTCCAGGGTCCCAGGTTCGATTCCGGTTTGGGTCACTGTCTGTGCGGAGTCTGCACATCCTCCCAGTGTGTGCGTAGGTTTCCTCCGGGTGCTCCGGTTTCCTCCCACAGTCCAAAGATGTGCAGGTTAGGTGGATTGGCCGTGCTAAATTGCCCTTAGCGTCCAAAATTGCCCTTAGTGTTGGGTGGGGTTACTGGGTTGTGGGATAGGGTGGAGGTGTTGACCTTGGGTGGGGTGCTCTTTCCAGGAGCCGGTGCAGACTTGATGGGCCGAATGGCCTCCTTCTGCACTCTAAGTTCTATGATACCTGTTGACCCTGCAAAGCCCCACTTACTGACATCTGGGGGTTTGTTACCACCCCATCAATCTACTCTCAATCAAAACAAAGTGATGGGAAGTGCCATTGTCGGCATGAACAAGTGCCACCTACTCAGCAGTGACCTGGTCATTGAAACTCAGTTTGGGTTCCACCAGGGTCATTCAGCTCCTGACCTCATTATAGCCTTAGTTCAGTTCAGACATGGAAAAAAAAAAGAGCTCACTCAAAGTGAGAGGTGAGAGTGATTTCCCTTGACATCCAGGCAGCGTTTGTTTGAGTGTGGCATCAAAGAGCCCGAGCAAAACTGGAGTCAGTGGGAATCAGGGGGAAAACTCTCCAGTGGTTAAAGTGATACCTAAAACAAAGGAAGATGGGTGTGGTGGTTGGAGGTCAATCATCTCAGTCCCGTGACATCACAGCAGAAATTTCTCAGGGTAGTGTCCTCGGCCCAACCATCTTCAGCTGCTTCATCAATTACCCCTCCATCACAAGGTCAGAAGTGGGGATGTTTGCTGATGACGACAAAATGTTCAGCACCATTCACGACTCAGTGTCCATGTGCAGCAAGACCTGGACAATATCCAGACTTGGGCTGATAAGTGGCAAGTTACATTCAAACCACAAGTGCCAGGCAATGGCCATCTCCAACAAAAGAAATCCAACCATTGCTCCTTGACATTACCACTGCTGAATCCCCCACAATCAACATCCGGAGAGTTGCCATTGACCAGAAACTGAACTGGACTAGCCATTTAAATACTGTGGCTACAATAGCAGATCAGAGGCTGGGAATTCTACGGAGAGTAACTTCCTGACTCTGCAAAACCTGTCCACCATCTAAAACACACAAGTCAGAGTGTGATGGGATGCCCTCCACTTCCCTAGATGAGTGCAGCTCCAACAGCACTTAGGAAGCTCGACAGCATCCAGTACAAATCAGCTCGCTTGATTGGGACCTCATCCACAAATGTGTACTCCTTTTACCACGATGCACAGTGGCAGCCGTGTGTACCATCATAAGATGCACTGCAGCAACTCAACGCGGTTCCTTCAATAGCATCTTGTAAACCTGCAACCTCTACCACCTAGAAGATGCCAAGGCAGCAGATGCATGGGAACACCACCTGCTGCAAGTTCCCTTCCAAGTCACACATCATCTTGAAATGGAATTACATCTTTCTTCCTTCACTGTCAAAATCCTGGAACTCCCTCCCCAACAGCACAGTGGGTGTACCTACACCATAGGGCTGCAGCGGTTCAATAAGGCAGCTCACCACCACCTCCTGAAGGGCAGCAAATGCTAACCTCGCCAGTGACCCCCACATCACATGAACAAATAAATAATTTTTAAAAACAAACTCATAATTCTGGAGGATTCTTACTGTGCTCACCCCAGTTCAACGCCGGCATCTCCACATCATCAACAAACTTAGTAATCATACCTCTGGAACTTTCATCCAATTCATTTACATAAATTATTATATTATTATTATAAATTGTGAAAAGTTTTGGCCCCAGTCCCAATCCCTGTGACCAATCATTACATTTCACCAACCATAAAACGGCCATTTCTGCCAATTCACTTATTCCTGTTAACTAGCCAATTACCAATCTTTGCCAATATGTTACCCCCTCCATCATGAGCTTTTACTTTCCACAATAACGTTTGATGTGACACATTATTTCTGTAAATCCACGTACAGCAAGTACTTCAACAGGTTCCCCTTTATCCACAGGGTAAATTACTTCTTAGTTAAGCATGTTTTCCATCTCAGAAATGTTGACTGTGCCAAAACATATTTCATAATAGCTTCTAACATTTTTCCGACGATAGACATTCGACCAATGGCCTGTAGTTTCCTGCTTTCTGTCTCCCTCCCTTTTTGCCATCCAGTCGAACAGGGCCAGAGTTTAACATCTCACTCAAAAGTATTTCAGATTAAGTTGGTTCAGTTTAAGGATTACTGAAAATGCAGTGCTGGTTTAATCCTGCATATCAGGTGACCGATTTAAAGATAACACAGCCAATTAGCACAAGAATTACAGACAAAATGCAGATGTTTCTGCAAAATACAAACCCAAATTCCAGCTTTCCAAAATCCTTTCCTCCACCCCATTCACCACAAAGTGACCCACTGATTGTACGTCTTGCTGGGACAACCAAGGCATCAAACGCGACTGCACAATTAAATCCTTTTAAGTCCAGACGTTCTGTCCATTTGCCTCCATATCATGGAACATTCCTTATTTCCACATATAAAGATTTACAACAGAGGACGCTGAATGCAGAAATGACATGTAAAAGCACAACCCGTCGCAGCCGTGTTGCAGATTTGAATTCCATTTTGTGAATGAATTCACACAAACACATTGAGATCATTCCTGTCAAAGCTGAAATGACAGACACTTTAAATCCAACATGGCTGTTCGAGTGTCACCTCTTGATTCGACCATTCCGATCCTCCCATGCAGAGCCTCACATTTTCCACCCTACATACACTGGAGCTCAGCCAGAGCTTTGCTATCAATATCCTAACTCGTACCAAGTCCCTTTCATTCCTCACCCCTGCTGTTTCTCGCTGAGCTGCACTGGGTTCCCAAGTCTGGCAAATAAAAATTCACCTCTTCAGTTTTCAAACCCCACCATGGCCTTGTCCCTCCCCATCTCTGTGACGGCTTCCAGTTCCTCGACCCTCTGATCTCTCTGCCTTCCTCGGATACTGGCATCGGACTATTTTAACCCCTCCGCCATTGGTCACCGTGCCTTCAGCGATGACCTATCCCCGGATGTTCCCTCCCCAAACTCTCTCTCTCTTTTTCTTTCTTTAAGATGCTTCTTGAAACCCACCTCACCGATAAAGCCTTTAATCATCTGCCTCAATATATCTTTTTTATGGGGCTCAATGTCAAACTGTGTTTGATAATGCTTCTGTAAAGCATCAGAGCATGTTTTACGACATTAAACGAGGCTATAGAAATGCAAGTGGTTTGTTCTTCTCAAGACTGGGTAGAACAGAGAGCGAGAGGCCATAGGGATTTTACAGGTCATGGTTTTGAATACCTCTGCTCCAAAACTCATTTATCCAAAATTGCCTTTCTCTGGTTTAGTTATCACAGCAGTTGGCTGTGTTAGATATGGACATGAGCCTTTACCCACTAGGTGTAACTAAAAACACCCAGTTTTTTTTCAAACTTTGAAAAGAAGCACAAAGCTAAATGTTCTTTCATGGACATCATTTAAACGATGGGAATACAGTACTTACAGTCTGGCCTGTATCCTGAACTCCTCGGGGTCCTTTTCAATAACAAGCTGTGAATAGAGTTGTAAGAAAAACAAAACCATTTAACTGCAAACCTGTATTGACTTACTAAAGCAGCACAGTTGAACATTGATAACCTACCATTTAGAGAGAAAACATTTTGAGGGGACGGTGGGGGAAGGGGAGGCGAAGTGCAGAATATTCAAGGCCACCAATTAAAATACAATGGAATGGACCAACATAGGATAGATTCCAGACCCAAACATGCATCGCAAATTGACCGTTTGGTTCAATTTGTTACATGCACTTGGGAGGTTGCGAGTTGATGCTCGACTTCAGAGATCTAAGCCCCAAGCTAACACAGAGTGCTAGTGTTGTCATTCAGATTTAACATTAAGTTGAGATAAGTGAGGTGGGGGGGGGGGGGGGGCAGATGAAGAAGGGAAATGACTTGCAGGTCTTGTATGATCTCTGGACACCTCAGCGTGCAATACAACTCAAAAACTACCTCCTTGGTTCCAACATAAACAAGGCAGCAGCCATTTTTGCTCGTGGAAAGCTCTCACGGATGTGACAATGACCAGCTGATCTGATTTTGTGACGTTGGGTGAGGGAATAAACATTGACCTTGACACCGGCAAGAACTCCCCTACTCTGAAATAGCACCGTGGGATATTTTAAATCCACCTGGAGGACAGCTGAACCTCAGTGAGGAGCAGCACTCGCTCGGACGTGCACTGGAATGTCAGCCTGGGTTTTAGCGCTTAAACTTTTGGAATGTAACTTGAACCCAACAACTTCAAATTCAGAGGCAAGAGTGCAACTAACTGAGCGACAGCAGAGATTTTGCACATCTCGTGGTTGTCCTCCCAGAGTGCCCTGGCCAACCCTCTCTCCCTTCCACCCTACCCCACCCCAACCTGAACCAGTTTAACTGGTTGTTTTCTGACAAGTGTGAAGCTGCTGGTCGTAGCTGGAGGGCTTCATTTAGATAAAACATTTGTGGACTCTCGCCCGGCATCCACAGAGACTCGTTATCTCCTCGACTGCAGGAGGCCGCAGGGCGAGAGATTGCATCAATTTCAAAAGGGTGGAGTTGCCACTTGAAAATGTGTGATTTGGGTTGGGGGCACAGTAGTTTGATGAGGCTGAGGGAAAATGTGATCTACTCACCTCAGTGGAAATTTGAAGTTATTAAGCAATCAAGCTACGCAAAATAGAATAATTGCCAAGTCAGATACATGTTCGTGAATGTCCCATTACTGACACAGCACAATGGGGCCAAAAGTTTCCCTCGATATTGTAATTTCCATAACTCTGGGGTAAATCGTACAGTTCCAACTATCAGCTGAAAAGCTTCCCATGAAGGCGATGCAGATTGGGAAGTCAAGACATCGGAGTGTAGAATTTCCGCCTATTGACTTAAATGGATGACAAACTGTGCTCGGCACAGGTGCACATAAATCCCCAACATTCACGGCCGTCACCCAAAAGCTCGGAGTCGGGCAGGCCAAGCTGTAAATACGTCGGGGGTGAAGCGTACCCTACCTTGCTACTTTGACCATTTGGGGCTTGTAGTTCTCCAGGAGTGCGAGAAGTTTCTTCATTGTTCTGCCAGTTTCTACAATATCCTGGAGAGGGAAGCAACAGGAGGTACTGAATGATTACCAAACTCCAGAATTCAATTAATTGCGGGTGCGGGGGTGGGGAGCAGGAGGTTGGTGAGGAAGTGGAAAACCTACAAAGTAGCGTGTAAAATTACAAGTAATGCATACTAGCACATAAAATGCCCAGATCAATCAAACTTCCCATCCTCACGGTCTCTCTCCATAATCTTTTGTGGGCGTCAACTGTCGTGGCTTAGAAGTATCGCATTCGCTCTGGAATTTCAGGGTCTCAATCTCCTGTTTTACCCTTCCTGCCAACCCCAAGCCAGAAGCAGTTTTTGCCCAAACGGTCCTAATCTATCAATGCATAATTCTACCCCGCTCCATCATTACTTTGTATTTACTTGGAAAAATGATGGATCGTAAAACTTAGCTCAGTCTGGCTGAGCTAAGACTGTTTTACAAAGATAGTGAGGGGTCAGGCCATGAAGGGATGCAAAAATCAAGGATGAGAACAAAAGTCTATTTCCCCCCAAAAAACTAGGAGGGGTACAGCACGTTAAAAATCGTAAACCATACTCCACGCAACATTTAGAAAATGAGAATATAATTGACTCACCTCAACAATTAGGACATTCTGCGTCGTGTGGCAGCAGGCGGGGGTAAAAAAAATGAAAAATGTTATTTTATTCAACTTTAGACGAAACACTCAATAACCAGCTTGTGCATTATTAGATGATTACTAGATAAATGCACCGGCAAGTATAGCAGCTTTGTGAGGGGTGTGATAGTTTTGGCCTTACATTAGTGGTCTCCACAGTTGCCCATTTTCATCAATGAATCTTACTACCATAGACAAAGGCAGATTGGTGGAATGGGAGGATAGGTGGCAGATAACAGCAGAGAAGTGTGAGGTGATAACATAAAACGAAGTGTACTCTAAAGGAGATGCAGGAGCAGAGATATCTGTTATTAAAGGTGCCAGGGCAGGTTGAGATAGAAGTTAAAATATCCCTGGCTTTATTATTAGGGGCGTAGAGTACAAGAGCAAGGAAGTGATGTTGAGCTTGTACAAGACCTCAGCTGGAGCATTGCATCCAGTTCGTGTCACTGCATTTTCGGAAGGATATGAAGGGAGGATAGAAAGGGAGTAGAAGGGGTTCACAAGAATTGTTCCAGGGATGAAAAACTTCAGTTATGAAGATAGGTTGGAGAAGTTGGGACTCTTTTTCTTCGAGAAAAGGAGGCCTAGGGGATATTTGATACAAATATGCAAAATCATGTGGGGCCTCAACAAAGTATAGGAAGGAACTGTTCCCATTGATTGAAGGATCGTGAACCAGAGGGTATAGCTTTAAGGTAAGTGGTAAAAGACGAAAGAAGCAACATGGGAAAAAACCTTTTCATACAGCGAGTGGTGAGAGTCTGGAATGCATTGCCTGGGAATGTAATGGAGGCAGGTTCAACTGAAGTGTTTGAGAGGGAATTAGATGATTATTTGAAAAGAAACAAGGTGCAGGGTTACCGGGACATGGACGAAAAACAGCACAAGGTTAAATGTTCATTCAGAGAGTCAGTGCAGTCAAAATGGATCAAATGGCTTCCCTTCTGGTTGTAATAATTCTCCCATACCATTAGTCTGGTCGATAACACAACTTGCCCCATTTTCTCCATCTTCAAGGCTGCTTCCCTGTCACCCATCAGTGAATTGAACATCTTTCCCCTTGAACAACTTCAACGCTAGCTATAGCCCAAGTCCTAAATACACCTCCCATGTCTGAGAGGCTTTGACATCTCTCTGTCTCACACCCTTGAGTAGGCAATCAATCTCTCTCTCTCTCCCTCTCACCACAAGGCTCCAATCTCTCTCACTTTCTTACCATGCTGCAATCTTCCTTGGGTGTTATTTTAAATTCATGATATTCTGGCTGAGAACAAAAATTGATACTTTGAATGTAGGAAGTCTGGATGATGGAGAAGAGAAGGTTTTAATAGATCAGGCTGATAATAATAATCTTTATTGTCACAAGTAGGCTCACATTAACATTGCAATGAAGTTACTGTGAAAAGCTTCTAGTCGCCACATTGCGGCATCTGTTTGGGTACACTGAGAATGTACAATTTCTCGGATACAAGAATTCAGAATGTCCAAATTACCTAATAGCACGTCTTTCAGGACTTATGGGAGGAAACCGGAGTAACCGGAGGAAACCCACGCAGACACAGGCAGAACGTGCAGACTCCGCACAGATAGTGGCCCGTGCCGGGAATCAAACCTGGGACCATGGCACTGTGAAGCCATAGTGCTAACCACAATGCTAATGTGCTGCCCAGACACCAGGTTGAATCTAACCAGCCTTTGATGATGGATTTGGAGGCGGGAGAGATTGGCAAAATGGCACGGGAAGATGTTGGGTGGGAGGAGGGGAGGGGGAGAGAGAGAGAGATGTGGGGCAGGTACGCTTCCCTACATCATTCTGTTACCATGCTATTTGCCAATGGTGGGCAAGTTGGTAGATTGACCGCCCAATGGGCAATCAAGTGAGTCCCTAAGTGGCCAAATGAGGATCATTCCTCACTTCCATGAGCATTTTTTTGGGGCCACGTCGCTGTGTAGCGAGATTGCCCAGAGAAATCAGGATGACCCGAGTAGACTCTTGAGGGTGGGACTCTCTTTTAGGGCATTCGATGAAACACGGACGAGGAGGAATGATTCTCTTCCTGTGGCAATGGCACCATATGCACTCAGCACCCTCCTGTTTCCCACCCTTCCCCACCAAGACCTGCCTATCCCCAACCCTACTTACTCCTTCTCAAGCATGACCAGCCATCGAGGTGCCCTCATCTTGCAGTCCCAGTAATGGCCACTGCTAGTTGTGGCGCTGCCGAGTTGCCAGTCTGCTGATCAATAGCATCCCCAGTGGCAGTCACTGAACAGGCTGGTGCTGGCAAAATGTGGCCCTGGGGTCTGCAAACTGCTAAAAATAACACTGCCTCCCAGCCCCAGCACTTCTGCCACCTCAGAAAAATTCTGGCCACGAATTGGATAAGGTCATAAATAGCTGTTAAAAAGTGGGTTTCATAGCAGGAGGTATAGAAGGTAAAAGTTGACAATTAAGTCACAGTAAGGGGCCTAAATGAGAGGATAGATGCCATCCACTGGCAGCAACAGAAAGAGTTAATTAAGGAAATGGGCTTGGGTTGAACTGGTCTTTGCGGGTCCTTGGACTCGGCTAATCCCTTTGTTGAGAGCATATAAATTCAGGCGTTCTCTGTGAGACCAGCACGGGAGTGCGACTTCGGACAGTGTGCAGGTTTGGTAAGGAGGGGAGGAAGGTACTCCTTTGCTTTTTTTTTTAAACTTTTCCATCCTGTAGGAGTTGCTTTCATTTTTGTTGCAGAGGAGGAAGTGAACTGCTGGTGAGCATCCAGTAAGTGGTCAAGGTCCATTTTCCAAAAGTTTAAAATAGGATTGGAGTTTGTGAAAAGGTGAGTAATATCTAAATGAAAATCAATAATTAAACAAGATGATTAAGTAGTTAATTAAGTATGACAGGTGTTACGAATCCAGTTGATGTTATAACTGGATGGGAAGATCCCAGAATGGAATCCTGGCTTACAAAGACCTTGGACGGGATTCACTGTCCATCCTGGTGCAGCGCGCCCCCGGGATTCTCCGTTTCGTCAGCCGGCCAATGGGGTTTCCCATTGTGGACAGCCCTCGCTGTCGGGAAATCCCTGGGCAGCCGGCGCAACGGAGAATCCCGACAGGAAGGATGCGCTGGCCTTGGAAAGGGTCCAGAGGAGGTTCACAAGAATGATCCCTAGAATGAAGAACTTGTCTTATGAGGAACGGTCGAGGACTCTGCGTCAGTTAGAAGGATGAGGGGGGATCTTATTGAAACTTACAGGATACGGCGAGGCCTGGATAGAGTGGACGTTGAGAGGATGTTTCCACTTGGAGGAAAAACTAGAAGCAGAGGACACAATCTTTTAAAACAGAGATGAGGAGGAATTTCTTCAGCCAAAGGTTGGTGAATCTGTGGAACTCTTTGCCGCAGAAGGCTGTGGAGGCCAAATCACTAAGTATCTTTAAGACTTCGATAGATAGGTTCTTGAGTAATAAAAGGATAAGGGGTTATGGGGAAAAGGCAGGAGAATGGGGATGAGAAAAATATCAGCCATGACTGAAAGGCAGAGAAAATGTGATGTGCCGAGTGGCCTAATTCTGCTTCTATGTCTCATGGTCTATATGGTCAGCGGAGAATTCAACCCCATTACTTTTACTTTGTTAAAATAAATTTACAGCACCCAATTATTGGTTTTTCCAAATTAAGGAGCAATTTAGTGTGGCCAATCCACCTATCCTGCACATCTTTGACTTGTGGTGTGAGAACCACGCAGACACAGGGAGAATGTTCGCACTCCGCACGGACAAGGACCCGGGACTGGGATCGAACCCAGGTCCTCGGTGCCATGAGGCAGCATTGCTAACCACTGTGCCATCGAGCCGCCCCCAACTTTTACTTTTTTGGATTAAATGTGGAGGAGCAGATTCACAGGACCGCTAATTAGTTTTAACAAGATGGAATAAATTTTATTAAACATGAAGTTAGATTATTTTACACTCCTGCTTTACTCACCCCTTATTTTAAAAATTGCACACAGGTTTCAGGATTAACACGGATTACAAATTAATTCTTATATCACAATGGTCTCATAACAAACAAAGTCCCTTTTAAGCACACAAGATGACTGGGAAAATACACTCAAAATACCAAGTTAATGTTTGTTGTTTGTGATCGTCTCCTCAGGTTTCCCCCCCTCAGATGATTGCCATGCGAGTTTCCAAACTTCACTCCCAAAAACACACTTTAAAATTTTCTCTCATAATAATGCTTTCTTCTCTCATAATAATGCTTTCTTTTAGTGGCTTTCATTCCGAAATCCAGACCAGGTGTTCCAAAAAACACACAAACAAATCTTCCACGCTATGCCGAATCCTGACTGGGCCTCACACCGAACCTCGATCAGGCAGGGCAGTCCATGCCCTTACTACTCTCTTTCTAGATCCGTATCACATTTAATTATCCTAATTTCCTTCGAAGTCCAGGTTTAAAAAAAGTCAAATCATCCACAAGGAAATACATGTAAAAGAAAACATAATACTGATCAATACTGGTCAATGGGATAATTCTGGTTTAATCAGCAAAATAATTTGGCAAAGAGTAAACCATACATTTTAAAGTGAATACTAAGAGGCATTGATCAAACCTTTGAGATCCTGAAGGGTATTAACAGGGTGGATATGCAGAGGATGTTTCCTCTTGTCAGAGAATCTAGAACTAGTGGTTACTTTTTAAAAATGTGTTGCTCATTTTTTTTTTAAATTTAGAGTACCCAATTCCTTTTTTCCAATTAAGGGGCAATTTAGCGTGGCCAATTCACCTACCTTGCACATCTTTGGGTTGTGGGGGCGAGACCCATGCAACACCAGGAGTGCAAACTCCACACGGACAGTGACCCAGAGCCAGGATCGAACCTGGGACCTCGGCGCTGTGAGGCGGCAGTGCTAACCACTGTGCCATTGTGATGCCCTCTGTATTGCTCATTTAAGACAGAGATGAGGAGAATTTTTTGTTTTGCAAAGCATAGAGTCTCTTTTGAATTCTCGTCCTCAGAAAGGTAGATTATGCCAGGGCTAGGTAGATTCTCGATTAACAAACGGGTGACAGAATATTGGGGATAGGTGGGAATGTAGTGTTTAGGTTACAATCAGATTGGCATTATCTGATTGAACATTGGAGCAGGATCGAGGGGCCAAGTGGCCTACTCCTGCTCCTAATTCGTATGTTCGCACATTCCTAATGGAAGTAGAAGCCAAAAATCACTCGTGTCGATTTGGGTTGGACACCTATAAACGTTCTGTGCCACTGTGGTTGATCAGGGGGTAAAATGTGCAGGAGGAGATGCCAGGCTGGAGAATTTAGCAGAAATAAGGCCGCGCCTAATAGAATCTGCAGACTGGAGAAAAGAATTTCAATTTAACGTACTGGGTGACCAGGGACATCATGGGATAGTGAGGCTGGGGGCAACAGGAGAGCAGGACAAGATGCTTCTAGGGGCTTTTCACAGCAACTTCATTGCAGTGTTAATGTAAGTCTACTTGTGATAATAATAAAGATTATTATTATTATGGGAGCGCATTTGCCAGAACACCAGCAGTGAATTACCTGCACAATTGAATGATGTTGCAATGAGGTAGATGTACCTTTAAGGGTGCATTTCTTAAACATGCTGTCAATCACTACCACCTTGGAAGGATGTGCTGTATTATACATAGCCTCTTAGTTAACATCGTCTCATCTTCAAATAAGGAACCAACATTATTCTTTCACCACGATTGTCATGTGATTGGTATGTTTATGTCGAAGAGGAGAATGTATCAATCCGATGCACTGTACTTGTTTAACGTCTCTGGTGCATTATGGCTACTCCAGGCCTCCCTGAAGTAAATGTAAGGCAGTTCTCTGTATTCGCGCACCCTCAATACACTCGGTGTTTGGTTAAACCATTATGGGATCAATGGAGAGTATTGTACCAACCTTTCCAGCCAACGTGCACAGGTCATCCCCTCCAATAACTTTCACCTCCTCCACGGTCTGGTCATTCTGTGTAAAAGACAGAAGGAGCGATAGCCAACTTTGGTGCAATGACGTTGCAACAGAGGGAAGATCATCACATATTTTTTAATTCTTTCATGGGTTGTTGCTCATCCTGAATTGCCCCTCGAATGGAGACCCTCCCTCGGCTATTTTAGAGAGCAGTTAAAGTGTCAGCCACATTGCTGTGGGTCTGGAGCCATACGTAGGCCCAATCGGATAAGGATGGCGATTACCTTCTCGAATGGATATTAGAAAACTAGGTGGGGTTTTACGACACTGGTTAATGGTGATAATTAGACTGTTTAATTACAGATATTTATTGAATTCAAATTGAGCCCAGTACCCAGAACATTTCCCTGGGTCTCTGGATTACTATTCCAGTGACAACACCACTAAGCCACCACCTCCCTCCAATACAAAAGCATTTGTTGGAATATCCCCGGGAATTAACACAGCTCTCATTTAAAAGTCGTTCCCAACTTGTGCAGCCCATTGTGGACTTTCTGGTGCCTGCACTGTGATTTTAGCGTTTATTGAATTGTTGCACCTGAACTTTTAGATTTCAGAAAGATATTTGCAGCTGGAGTCTGCCAGTTTCTCTGGTTTGTATATTGTCAAGTGAGCTTCGGGTGAAAGAGACAATATTAAATTCAGTGAGCTGAAAGTTGGGCCATTATTAATCCTCTGGTATGCATCGCTGCTCGGTGTTTCAGTCCATAGTGTCCCTGTGCAATGAAGCAAAACACAGCATGCCCGGTTCATTCCCTAGTCGGAATGGAGTAAACTGATCTTGCCGGAGGCAACTGTAAGAAGTAATACAATAGGCTCAAAATGGCCCTGGGCCAGGAAAGTTGATGGCAAAAAAAAAGAAAGAAATTGGACATTGTGGTGGTGATCATTATCTATCGTGACCCCCTGCTGTCAAAAATATCTGTGCACGTATGGACTCAGCAGATACAAGCTCAGCTGTGACAGCAGCCATCCAAACGTTCCTAGTCTAGGTCTGCAGACTGCGCCATCGAATGAGATATGGTTCCGGAGGATGCCGACTCAAGAGAGGAATTGAAAATGTGGCAGTGTTCACAGGTGGCTTTGGGTTGGCTGAGTCATCAATCATTCATTTGGTTTGAGTCAATCGTTTGGATTGAGTCAATCCAAACCGAGCCCAGCCCCACCACCTTTTGGTATTAATGGAGGTGGACACATAAAACTGATCCCTTGGGAACAGTTAAACATTTTATTCAGGCTGTGTACCGCAAATGTTACTTCCATTTTAAATTTAACCCTGGCCAGTTAGGTTGCCAGGAGACTTCGGAAACCCAGCAGCTAAAGAGTGCTGCCTCAGTGCCTGGGACTCGGGTTCAATTCCGGCCTCGGGTGACTGTCTGTGTGGAGTTTGTACGTTCTCCCCATGTCTGCGAGCGTTTCCTCCCATAGTCCAAAGCTATGCAGGTTAGGTGGATTGGCCGTGCTAAACTGCCCCTTAGTGTCCAAAGATGTGCAGGTTAGATGGGGTTACGGGGCTAGGGCGTGGGAGTGGGTCTAGATAGAGTGCTCTTTCAGAGGGTTGATGTCGACATAATGGGCTGAGTGGCCTGCTTCTGCACTGTAGGGACTCTATGATTGGATTGGATTGGATTGGATTTGTTTATTATCACGTGTACCGAGGTACAGTGAAAAGTATTTTTCTGCAAGCAGCTCAACAGATCATTCAGTACATGGGAAGAAAAGGGAATTAAACAGAATTCAAGAAAATACATGAGAATACATAATAGGGCAACACAATATATACAATGTACTACATAAGCATTGGCATCGGATGAAGCAGACACGGGTGTAGTGTTAATGAGGTCAGTCCATAAGAGGGTCATTTAGGAGTCTGGTGACAGTGGGGAAGAAGCTGTTTTTGAGTCTGTTCGTCCGTGTTCTCAGACTTCTGAATCTCCTGCCCGATGGAAGAAGTTGGAAAAGTGAGTAAGCCGGGTGGGAGGGATCCTTGATTATGCTGCCCGCTTTCCCCAGGCAGCGGGAGGTGTAGATGGAGTCCATGGATGGGAGGCAGGTTCGTGTGATGGACTGGGCGGTATTCACGACTCTCTGAAGTTCCTTGCGGTCCTGGGCCGAGCAGTTGCCATACCAGGCTGTGATGCAGCCCGATAGGATGCTCTCTATAGTGCATCTGTAAAAGTTGGTAAGGGTTAATGTGGACATGCCGAATTTCCTTAGTTTCCTGAGGAAGTAAAGGCGCTGTTGTGCTTTGGAGAATGGAGAATGAATGGAGAAGGCAAGCGCCTTGCCAGCATTGTTGGTGAACAGGGAGAAATCATCAGCTCATAAGCTAACCATTTCCCTTCCCATAATCTGAACACCTTCTTCTCTCCGCACCCCCCCCCCCCCCCCACCCCTCCCCCACCCAGATCAGTCTCCGAATTCCAGGATCACCCACAATCCTCCAAACAATGCTGTCTTCACCCCTACCGCCATCCAACCTGGGGGGGGGGACAGCAGTCCTCACCCAGCAAGGAGCCGAGAGCCAAGCCTGTCCATTACACAGAAACCCTATTAAAGAAATTGAGAAGGCACAGCATTCTGAAATACCCTGTCCTGGCCAGAATTTTCCCCCTACACCCAACCACTCCACGACTTGGAAATCCTCTCTCAGTAGTCATTCATAGCAGACAATCCTTGTTCTGGAACCATGATTCGTTGTTTGAGCTTCCTTGTGTGCTCCACTTCAATTTGCTGTTAGTGTACATTATTTGACTCCGCTTACCTATAATATGCATTTAGAAATATGTCATTTGGACCATCTCCAATTCAAGATTGAGTTAGGTAGGCTTAGAATCGACAAGGGAGTCAGGGGTTATGGGAGCAGATAGTGTTAATGTTAAATATAGAAAATGCTGGACAATCTCAGCAGGTCTGACAGCATCTGGGCAGCAGGGTAGCACTGTGCTTAGTACTAGGCTTCACAGCGCCAGGGTCCTAGGTTCGATTCCTGGCTTGCATCACTTCTCTGTGGAGTCTGCACGTTCTCCCCGTGTCTGCATGAGTTTCCTCCGGGTGCTCCGGTTTCCTCCCACAAGTCCCGAAAGATGTTCCTGTTGGTTAATTTGGACATTCTTAATTCTTCCTCAGTGTACCCAAACAGGTGACGGAGTGTGGTGACTAGGGGCTTTTCACAGTAACTTCGTGGCAGTGTGAATGTAAGCCTACTTGTGACAATAAGAAAGATTATTATTATTATCTGAGCAGAGAGAAGGGAGCCAACGTTTTGAGTCTGGATGACTCTGTCAAAACTAGAGAGAACTGGAAATAGGATTAGATTTATACTGTTGTCAGGGGCAAGGGGTTGGGCGTGGAGGGGTGGGATTGGATAGAGGGCCGGCGATAGGTGGAGATTGACAAAGATGTCGTGGATAGAAAGACAAAGGGAATATAGAATACATGCATTCAGTTGGTGATTAAACACAGGTATCTCCCAATTGGGGAAGGATTAGGTAATAATTGGAAGCACAGATAAACCAGTTCACACTGGGTGAGTCTGTGACTTTACTTTGCTGAATTGGAAGTAAACCTGTTTTCAGGTTCAGGCTAACTTCTTCCTCAACATACCATTATTAGAATTATCAGACATGAGAGTGGAGCTAAAACCACAGCCGCGAGCTTATTGAACGGTGGAACAGACGCCGTGAGCCGAATGGCTAACATCTGCTCTTGGGTCCCATGTTCCAATGGTTGAAAAGCAAATACTTACACAGTAGCTCTTCAACCTGATGAAGTCGATGGTCATTGGGAGTGACTCATCTTGGTTCCGATTTAGAGCTTTGATGTAGTCTAAAAGGTCAGCAAAGAATTTGTAACCTCCCTTCAGCACACAGAGGACGACAATGTGAGCACCTCCCATTTCCTTCGTTATATCTCTGGCCATGCGTTCTGTTCTGGGAAAACAAACATTAGCCAATGTATCAACATATAGAACATGGCACTGAATCACAGAATAAGACCACAAGATGCAGGAGCAGAAGACGACCATTTGGCCCATCGACTCTTTTCTGTCATTCAAGGAGATCATGGCTGATCTGATATGGTAATCCGGAGGTCCACTTCCCTTATCCCCTTAACCTTCGATTCCCTTACTGATTAAAAATCAGTCTGTGCAGAATAAACCTGACTATACACCAACGATCCAGCATATCCTTTGGAACAACTATCTAGTGAATTCCATTCCTCTACTCTTTCTCCATAACTTTGCCTGTCCGCCGATAAGTATTTGAAAGTTATTACTCAATCTGCTTCTACCACTCAGTGCAGTGCTCCTAAAACATCAGCTCAGAAGCATTAGATCTGCCCTCAATATTGCTACAGTTAATCTCATGTGGGATGCCATAATAGGCTTCAGTTTCCTTTACTGTCGAGTCAACAATCTGCCATTTCTGAAGCCTATTTGGTGATGCCTGCTGCAGAGTTAGAGCATAAGAGCGAGAGCATGAATTGGGGCAAGGGAGATACTGACTCAATTGGTCAATCTATTAAATCGGTCTGAGATTGCAGCGTTTGCAGTTTTACCCTGTTCCTCTTTTGCTATTTTTGCAACTTTACCAAAATAAATTTATAAGATTGGTAGAGTGACCTAATCTAAGTGCTACAGTGAGAGTTTGGTGACTGAGGGAGTATAAGGGTTATTTAAAGTCTAGTATTTCTTTTATTTAGTTAATTAACTTAAAAGTTGCTGTTTGGTCTATAAGAAGGTGAATTTTGAATCAGCTTGAAACAAGGTTCTACTTGGACTTACTTGCAGCTGGAGCTTGTTAATTAGTTAATTGCATTAGGCCAGTTTTTAGAAGCTAGAGTCACAGTATAAATAGGGGCTAGATACAGTGCAGACTTTGTTTGCACTGAGTGCTGAGCTTGTGGCATTTGAGTGCTACAGTGAGAGTTTGGTGACTGAGGGAGTTAGGTGAGGAGGGAGTAAGGTACTCCTTTCATTTAATTTCCTATATTTATCAAAGAGCGTGAAGGGAACCAGGAGTTTAGAGTACAGCTGACTGGGAGCAGAGTCGGAGGGCGGAGGTCCAGTTGGTCCACAGGGCAGCTAATTCTGTAAAGTAAGAGGGGATGGAGGCTAGGGCAGTTGCATGCTCCTCCTGTAGGATGTGGGTGGTGAGGGATACCACTGGTGTCCCCGCTGACTATACCTGCGGGAAGTGCACCCAACTCCAGCTCCTCAGAGACCGTGTTAAGGTACTGGAGCTGGAGCTGGATGAACTTCGGATCATCCGGGAGGCAGAGGGGGTCATAGAGAAGAGTTACAGGGAGGTAGCCACACCAAAGGTACTGGACAAGAGTAGCTGGGTTACAGTCAGGGGAAAGAAAACTAACAGGCAGACAGTGCAGGGATCCCTCGTGGCCATTCCCCTTCAAAACAAGTATACCGTTTTGGATGCTGTTGGGGGGGATGACCTACCGGGGGAAGGCCCCAGCGGCCAGGTCTCTGGCACTGAGTCTGGCTCTGGGGCTCAGAAGGGAAGGGGGGAGCATAGAAAAGCAATAGTAATAGGAGATTCAATGGTTAGGGGAATAGATAGGAGATTCTGTGGTCGCGAGCGAGACTCCCGAAAGGTATGTTGCCTCCCGGGTGCCAGGGCCAGGGATGTCTCTGATCGTGTCTTCAGGATCCTGAAGGGGGAGGGTGAGCAGCCAGAAGTCGTGGTGCACATTGGTACCAACGATGTAGGTAGGAAAAAGGGTGTGGAGGTAATAAACAAGTTTAGGGAGTTAGGCTGGAAGTTAAGGGCCAGGACAGACAGAGTTGTCATCTCTGGTTTGTTGCCGGTGCCACGTGATAGCGAGGCTAGGAATAGGGAGAGAGTGCAGTTGAACACGTGGCTGCAGGAATGGTGTAGGAGGGAGGGCTTCAGGTATTTGGATAATTGGAGCGCATTCTGGGGAAGGTGGGACCTGTACAAGCAGGACGGGTTGCATCTGAACCAGAGGGGCACCAATATCCTGGGGGGGAGGTTTTCTAGTACTCTTCGGGAGGGTTTAAACTAATTTGGCAGGGGAATGGGAACCGGATCTGTAGTCCAGCAACTAAGGTAGACGATAGTCAGGACGCCAAAGCACGTAGTGATGCAGTGGGGAAGGTAACAATGACAAAGGAGAGTACTTGCAGGCAAGGAGATGGGTTGAAGTGTGTATACTTTAATGCAAGAAGCATCAGGAATAAGGTGGGTGAACTTAATGCATGGATCGGTACTTGGGACTACGATGTGGTGGCCATCACGGAAACTTGGATAGAAGAGGGGCAGAAATGGTTGTTGGAGGTCCCTGGTTATAGATGTTTCAACAAGATTAGGGAGGATGGTAAAAGAGGTGGGGGGGTGGCATTGTTAATTAGAGATAGTATAACAGCTGCAGAAAGGCAGTTCGAGGGGGATCTGCCTACTGAGGTAATATGGGTTGAAGTTAGAAATAGGAAAGGAGCAGTCACCTTGTTGGGAGTGTTCTATAGGCCCCCCAATAGCAGCAGAGATGTGGAGGAACAGATTGGGAAACAGATTCTGGAAAGGTGCAGAAGTCACAGGGTAGTAGTCATGGGCGACTTCAACTTCCCAAACATTGAGTGGAAACTCTTTAGATCAAATAGTTTGGATGGGGTAGTGTTTGTGCAGTGTGTCCAGGAAGCTTTTCTAACACAGTATGTAGATTGTCCGACCAGAGGGGAGGCCATATTGGATTTAGTACTTGGTAATGAACCAGGGCAGGTGATAGATTTGTTAGTGGGGGAGCATTTTGGAGGTAGTGACCACAATTCTGTGACTTTCACTTTAGTAATGGAGAGGGATAGGTGCGAGCAACAGGGCAAGGTTTATAATTGGGGGAAGGGTAAATACAATGCTGTCAGACAAGAATTGAAGTGCAGAAGTTGGGAACATAGGCTGTCAGGGAAGGACACAAGTGAAATGTGGAACTTGTTCAAGGATCAGGTACTGCGTGTCTTTGATATGTATGTCCCTGTCAGGCAGGGAAGAGATGGTCGAGTGAGGGAACCATGGTTGACAAGAGAGGTTGAATGTCTTGTTAAGAGGAAGAAGGAGACTTATGTAAGGCTGAAGAAACAAGGTTCAGACAGTGCGCTGGAGGGATACAAGATAGCCAGGAGGGAACTGAAGAAAGGGATTAGGAGAGCTAAGAGAGGGCATGAAAAATCTTTGGCGGGTAGGATCAAGGAAAACCCCAAGGCCTTTTACACATACGTGAGAAATATGAGAATGACTAGAGTGAGAGTAGGTCCGATTAAGGACAGTAGCGGGAGATTGTGTATTGAGTCTGAAGAGATAGGAGAGGTCTTGAACAAGTATTTTTCTTCAGTATTTACAAATGAGAGGGGCCATATTGTTGGAGAGGACAGCGTGAAGCAGACTGATAAGCTTGAGGAGATACTTGTCAGGAAGGAAGATGTGTTGCGCGTTTTGAAAAACTTGAGGATAGACAAGTCCCCCGGGCCTGACGGGATATATCCAAGGATTCTCTGGGAAGCAAGAAATGAAATTGCAGAGCCGTTGGCAATGATCTTTTCGTCCTCGCTGTCAACAGGGGTGGTACCAGAGGATTGGAGAGTGGCGAATGTCGTGCCCCTGTTCAAAAAAGGGAATAGGGATAACCCTGGGAATTACAGGCCAGTTAGTCTTACTTCGGTGGTAGGCAAAGTAATGGAAAGGGTACTGAGGGATAGGATTTCTGAGCATCTGGAAAGGCATTGCTTGATTAGGGATAGTCAGCACGGATTTGTGAGGGGTAGGTCTTGCCTTACAAGTCTTATTGAATTCTTTGAGGAGGTGACCAAGCATGTGGATGAAGGTAGAGCAGTGGATGTAGTGTACATGGATTTTAGTAAGGCATTTGATAAGGTTCCCCATGGTAGGCTTATGCAGAAAGTAAGGAGGCATGGGATAGTGGGAAATTTGGCCAGTTGGATAACAAACTGGCTAACCGATAGAAGACAGAGAGTTGTGGTGGATGGCAAATATTCAGCCTGGAGCCCAGTTATCAGTGGCGTACCGCAGGGATCAGTTCTGGGTCCTCTGCTGTTTGTGATTTTCATTAACGACTTGGATGAGGGAGTTGAAGGGTGGGTCAGTAAATTTGCAGATGATACGAAGATTGGTGGAGTTGTGGATAGTGAGGAGGGCTGTTGTCGGCTTCAAAGAGACATAGATAGAATGCAGAGCTGGGCTGAGAAGTGGCAGATGGAGTTTAACCCTGACAAGTGTGAGGTTGTCCATTTTGGAAGGACAAATCTGAATGCGGAATACAGGGTTAATGGTAGGGTTCTTGGCAATGTGGAGGAGCAGAGAGATCTTGGGGTCTATGTTCATTGTTCTTTGAAAGTTGCCACTCAAGTGGATAGAGCTGTGAAGAAGGCCTATGGTGTGCTAGCGTTCATTAGCAGAGGGATTGAATTTAAGAGCCGTGAGGTGATGATGCAGCTGTACAAAACCTTGGTCAGGCCACATTTGGAGTACTGTGTGCAGTTCTGGTCACCTCATTTTAGGAAGGATGTGGAAGCTTTGGAAAAGGTGCAAAGGAGATTTACCAGGATGTTGCCTGGAATGGAGAGTAGGTCATACGAGGAAAGATTGAGGGTGCTAGGCCTTTTCTCATTAGAACGGAGAAGGATGAGGGGCGACTTGATAGAGGTTTATAAGATGATCAGGGGAATAGATAGAGTAGACAGTCAGAGACTTTTTCCCCGGGTGGAACACACCATTACAAGGGGACATAAATTTAAGATAAATGGTGGAAGATATAGAGGGGATGTCAGAGGTAGGTTCTTTACCCAGAGAGTAGTGGGGGCATGGAATGCACTGCCTGTGGTAGTAGTTGAGTCGGAAAATTTATGGACCTTCAAGCGGCTATTGGATAGGTACTTGGATTAGGGTAGAATAAGGGAGTGTAGGTTAACTTCTTAAGGGCAGCACGGTAGCATTGTGGATAGCACAATTGCTTCACAGCTCCAGGGTCCCAAGTTCGATTTCGACTTGGGTCACTGTCTGTGTGGAGTCTGCACATCCTCCCCGTGACTGCGTGGGTTTCCTCCGGGTACTCCGGTTTCCTCCCACAGTCCAAAGATGTGCAGGTTGGGTGGATTGGCCATGACAAATTGTCCAAAATTCTATGATTAACCTAGGACAAAAGTTCGGCGCAACATCGTGGGCCGAAGGGCCTGTTCTGTGCTGTATTTCTCTATCTCTAAGGGTGGAATTTAATGCTGCCCCCACCGAGGTGATTGCGATGCCGGAGGGCATTCAAATCGGGCAGTAGGGTGCTGCCCTCTGCCTCAATTAAGTCCAGGGCGGGGAGGCTAGTGGGCAGTATTCCCTCCCTGCATCAATTGAGGCCCTTAGTTCCTTAAATGGGCATTAATTGCTCACTAAAGGGCCTCATGCCCCACCACTCTTGGGTCATCAAGCAGCAGGTGAGCAGTCACCACGCGGGAAGATCTAAAAGCAACACCCTCGCCAGAACACATGGCCAGCGATATAACGAAGGAAATGCTCCCTCCTCAGGCACTCTTTTATCAAAGGACCTGGCATTAGGCAAGGGACATCCTCTCATAGCCAGATCCTCTCTCCCCATCCCACTATTTATTTTAACCTCATCCCATCTGGGCCCTCCCAAGCTATAAAGCTGCCAATGGCACTGCCTGCAATGGAGTTATGGCAGCCTCTCATTGCCTAGCAAGCTCTTAGGAGGCCGGTGGGGGGGGGGGGGGTCTTTGATCCCAAGATAGGCCTGTGACTGGCCACTGTGAGGCAACAAATAGGGAGAGGCTTTCCCCAAAAGCATTAAAGGCAGCAGCGCTCTTACCAGCCTGCAGGCGACACACTTGTTGCCTGCATTAAATTCCACCATTAAGTGCTAAAGATGGTAAGAAAAAAAAGATTTGATGTAGTAAATCCATAGAATCTACTTGCTGTAAAAGGGAGAAAATCTCGAGCAAAATGCTGAAACCATAGTGCCCAAGGACTAAAACAGCAACTACATTTTCCACCTATGTACTGTGAGAAATCTGGTAAACTCTTCCTCAAAATGCTGGGATTTGGCAGCTTTCGAGACTATCATGAAATACTTTTTAGGTGGGTTAGGGTATCAAAGACAGATAATTGAAGTGGAGTTATAGATTACACATAATTAGAACTGACTTCTGGGTTTAAATGGCCTCCTCCCATGCTTAATGTTCCCATTGCTATATTTTAGGTCTGATGGAAGGAAATAAACCAATTTGTTTCCCCCTTTACAAATTATGACTAAATTAATGTACATTTCCAGCATTTTGTCTCGACTTTGAAATTCCAGCATTTGAAATTTGTCTCTTTTCTATCTTATATATGCCTCTCATCTTCCAACCATTGCATTGATCGGCCAAGGAAAAGCTGTAATTTTCCGTCTCTAATATCACTCGTCGCCGTCTTTAATTCTAAAACTTCAGCACCATCTGCTCACCTGTGCACTCTGCCTTTAGTTTAAAGAAAGCACAGACGTACAAACGTTCCCACTCCCTATACATGAAAGCAATCATTTTCCTTCTTTGAGAATGTACGCGCTCATGCAATTGGGGGACATCAGCGGTGAGAAATTAAACATCATATTTCAGGCAGTATCTGAGCACTCCCAACCCAGAAGCAGCACTCCCTGGATATAGAGCCACATTGGTCCTAATTTTGGAGCTGTTGTTATCAAGAGTGTTGTGTTCTGCTGCTTCGGATAACACAGGCTGCTACTTGATGCAGTCTTAACTAAAGGATGCTCCAGACTCTGAAATGAGTTCAACGTGTTTATTGAACTATTAACACAGTTCTCAAATTAGTTCGACTCTCTGCTAATCTAACTGTAGTAACTAAACGTACCAGCTTGCTCGAAGCCAGGTGCTGGGGTGTGATGCTGCTGATCAACCCTGTCTAACTCTCTCTAGATGTCTGTCTGTGGAAAGAGGAAGGGTGTGAGTGCGTCATCCCTGGAATAGTGTTTATGTCATGCCCTCTTGTGGTGATGTCACCTTTGAGTGTCCTGACTGCCCATTGGTTGTGTCCTATTCTGAGTGTTCACTGGTTGCATGTTTGCTTATCATGACAAGGAGCTGCACCAACATTCTCCAAATTCATTTTGTACACAGGACCCACAGACCCCGAGCAAAAAGAGGGCGGACATTCTGGCCATGGATCTGGACTGGATTCAAATCCTTGCCTCCGCAGTTGGCAAACTTCCACTTCTTCTCAGTAAATGGCCCAAAATAAATCAAATGGAATTTTCAACCACAACCTCAGAGCCACGGCTAAAAAAAACCCCAACACACATGGATGTAGTCCAATTGGCTGTGCTAGAAACCAAGGAATTAAGTGCTTGATCAAGATGGGTTCCCATTGAGTATTCATTCAGAGATTTGAATGCAGGAGTCTCAATCATAGATATTAAAGATGAATCACGATTCAAACTTCACTCACTTCTATTTCCGATTCTCTTCTCTCCCCGATCTTAATTTGAACATTAAAACCAGAAGCATTCCAGTGGAAGGACAAATTCCATCAAACCAGCATTATTTTATTCTTATTCCCCAACCAAGTACAGATCAGCAATTTTGTTTAAAAAAAAACACAAGGCCCGAGCGAAGACATAGTCAGAGCCAACATTGAGGTTTTGTCAGATATTTTTCTCATTCAATATTTTAAACTTAACACGTGTTTTATATATGAAATCGCAAAGAGAGAGAATCAGAGGGGCACACATCAACATAGTGCAAGGGGTTTATTTATCAGATGCAGTTCAAACAGGGCACAATGGTGAACTCCACGAAAGCCCGCAAAACGCTCCATGCCGTAATTGTGTAACGCGTGACATTACATCAGCCAATGCTGTTGCTTTGATACATAACACTATGACAATTATAATCAGGTTGATTATCGGAGCTGGAGGGGCAATGGAACTCAAAATCCCAGTTCTGGAGAAGGAAGTGGTGAAATGAATAGATCAGTTTTGGTCATCCGAGACTCAGGTAATAAATCACAGTACACACAAAACTCATCACCTCAACATAGGTGGGCTACTTTGATAGCACACACTACTTTGAATCACAGGGTTCTGTGTTCAAGTCTCACCCCAGAGCACAAAATCAAAGGAGTGCAGTACTGAAGGAGCACCGTCAGAAGTGCCACCTTTCAGATAAGATGATAACTGAAGCCCCATCTGCTTTGTTGCGTGTGGGGAAAGCATCCCATGACACCATTTTGAAGAAGAACAGGGGAGTTTTCTCCAGTACCCTGGCCGATTTTTATCTCTCAAATCACTTCACAAAACAAAATTCCTTGGTCGCTATCAAAATGATATTTGTGGAGTTTGCTGAGCATAAATTAGCAGCCACAGTTCCAACATTACACCAATATGGTACTGCCAAAACTACACCAATGGCGGCACAGCCAAAACGAAACTAATGACGGCACTGCCAAAACTACACTAATGACGGTACTGCCAAAACTACACCAATGGCGGCACGGCCAAAACTACACCATTACGGCACGGCCAAAACTACACCAATGGCGGCACTGTCACAACTGAACTAATGACGGCACTGCCAAAACTACACCAATGACGGTACTGCCAAAACGACACCAATGACGGCACGGCCAAAACTACACTAATGACGGTACTGCCAAAACTACACCAATGGCGGCACGGCCAAAACTACACCAATGGCGGCACTGTCACAACTGAACTAATGACGGCACTGCCAAAACTACACCAATGACGGTACTGCCAAAAGTACACCAATGGCGGCACGGCCAAAACTACACCAAAATGGTACTGCCAAAACTACACCAATGGCGGCACTGCCAAAACTACACCAATGACAGCATGGCCACAACTACACCAATGACAGCACTGCCAAAACTACACCAATGACGGCACGGCCAAAACTATACTAATGACGGCACGGCCAAAACTACTCCAATGACGGCATTGCCAAAACTACACCAATGACAGCACTGCCAAAACTACACCAATGACAGCACTGCCAAAACTACACCAATATGGTACTGCCAAAACTACACCAATGATGGCACTGCCAAAACTACACCAATGACAGCACTGCCAAAACTGCACCAAAATGGTACTGCCAAAACTACACCAATGACAGCAAGGTCAAAACTACACCAATGACGGCACGGTCAAAACTACACCAATGACGGCACTGCCAAACCTACACCAATGACGGCACGGTCAAAACTACACCAATGACGGCACTGCCAAAACTACACCAATGACGGCACTGCCAAAACTACACCAATGACGGCACAGCCAAAACTACACCAATGACGTCACGGCCAAAACTACACCAATGACGGCACGGTCAAAACTACACCAATGACGGCACTGCCAAAACTACACCAATGACGGCACTGCCAAAACTACACCAATGACGGAACAGCCAAAACTACACCAATGACGGCACTGCCAAAACTACACCAATGACAGCACTGCCAAAACTACACCAATATGGTACTGCCAAAACTACACCAATGACGGCACGGCCAAAACTACACCAATGACGGCACTGCCAAAACTACACCAATGACGGAACAGCCAAAACTACACCAATGACGGCACTGCCAAAACTACACCAATGACAGCACTGCCAAAACTACACCAATGACGGAACAGCCAAAACTACACCAATGACGGCACTGCCAAAACTACACCAATGACGGAACAGCCAAAACTACACCAATGACGGCACTGCCAAAACTACACCAATGACAGCACTGCCAAAACTACACCAATATGGTACTGCCAAAACTATACCAATGGCGGCACTGCCAAAACTGCACCAAAATGGTACCGTCAAAACTACACCAATGACGGCACGGCCAAAACTGCACCAAATTGGCACTGCCAAAACTACACCACTATGGTACTGCCAAAACTACACCAATGACGGCACGGCCAAAACTACACCAATGACAGCACGGCCAAAACTACACCAATGACGGCACTGCCAAAACTACACCAATGACGGCACTGCCAAAACTACACCAATGACGGAACAGCCAAAACTACACCAATGACGGCACTGCCAAAACTACACCAATGACGGAACAGCCAAAACTACACCAATGACGGCACTGCCAAAACTACACCAATGGCGGCACGGCCAAAACTGCACCAAATTGGCACTGCCAAAACTACACCACTATAGTACTGCCAAAACTACACCAATGACGGCACTGCCAAAACTACACCAATGTCAGCACGGTCAAAACTACAACAATAACGGCACGGCCAAAACTACACCAATGACAGCACGGCCAAAACTACACCAATGGCGGCACTGCCAAAACTACACCAATGACGGCACGGCCAAAACTACACCAATGACGGCACGGCCAAAACTACACCAATGACGGCACTGCCAAAACTACACCAATGACGGCACAGCCAAAACTACACCAATGACGGCACGGCCAAAACTACACCAATGACGGCACAGCCAAAACTACACCAATGACGGCACGGCCAAAACTACACCAAGACGACACGGCCAAAACTACACCAAGACGACACGGCCAAAACTACACCAATGACGGCACTGCCAAAACTACACCAATGGCAGCTCGGCAAAAACTACACCAATGGCGGCACGGCCAAAACTACACCAATGGCGGCACTGTCAAAACTACACCAATGACGGCATGGCCAAAACTACACCAATGACGGCACGGCCAAAACTACATCAATGACGGCACGGCCAAAACTACACCAATGACGGCACTGCCAAAACTACACCAATGACAGCACGGCCAAAATGACACCAACGACGGCACGGCCAAAACTACACCAATGACGTCACGGCCAAAACTACACCAATGACGGCACAGCCAAAACTACACCAATGACGGCACAGCCAAAACTACACCAATGACGGCACAGCCAAAACTACACCAATGACGGCACAGCCAAAACTACACCAATGACGGCACAGCCAAAACTACACCAATGACGGCACGGCCAAAACTACACCAATGACGGCACGGCCAAAACTACACCAAGACGGCACGGCCAAAACTACACCAATGACGGCACTGCCAAAACTACACCAATGGCAGCACGGCAAAAACTACACCAATGGCGGCACGGCCAAAACTACACCAATGGCGGCACTGTCAAAACTACACCAATGACGGCACGGCCAAAACTACACCAATGACGGCACGGCCAAAACTACACCAATGACGGCACTGCCAAAACTACACCAACGGCAGCACGGCCAAAATGACACCAACGACGGCACGGCCAAAACTACACCAATGACGTCACGGCCAAAACTACACCAACGACTACACGGCCAAAACTACACCAATGGCAGCACGGCCAAAACTACACCAATGACGGCACGGCCAAAACTACACCAATGATGGCACGGCCAAAACTACACCAATGACGGCACGGCCAAAACTACACCAATGACAGCACGGCCAAAACTACACCAATGACGGCACTGCCAAAACTACACCAATGACGGCACGGCCAAAACTACACCAATGGCGGCACGGCCAAAGCTACACCAATGACGGCACGGCCAAAACTACACCAATGGCGGCACGGCCAAAACTACACCAATGACGGCACGGCCAAAACTACACCAATGGCGGCACTGCCAAAACTACACCAATGACAGCACGGCCAAAACTACACCAATGGCAGCACGGCCAAAACTACACCAATGACGGCACGGCCAAAACTACACCAATGGCAGCACGGCCAAAACTACACCAACGATGGCACGGCCAAAACTACACCAATGACAGCACGGCCAAAACTACACCATGACGGCACGGCCAAAACTACACCAATGGCAGCACGGCCAAAACTACACCAATGACGGCACGGCCAAAACTACACCAATGGCAGCACGGCCAAAACTACACCAACGATGGCACGGCCAAAACTACACCAATGACGGCACGGCCAAAACTACACCAATGACAGCACGGCCAAAACTACACCAATGGCAGCACGGCCAAAACTACACCAATGACGGCACGGCCAAAACTACACCAATGGCAGCACGGCCAAAACTACACCAACGATGGCACGGCCAAAACTACACCAATGGCGGCACGGCCAAAACTACACCAATGACGGCACGGCCAAAACTACACCAATGGCGGCACTGCCAAAACTACACCAATGACAGCACGGCCAAAACTACACCAATGGCAGCACGGCCAAAACTACACCAATGACGGCACGGCCAAAACTACACCAATGGCAGCACGGCCAAAACTACACCAACGATGGCACGGCCAAAACTACACCAATGACGGCACGGCCAAAACTACACCAATGACGGGACGGCCAAAACTACACCAATGACGGCACGGCCAAAACTACACCAATGACGGCACGGCCAAAACTACACCAATGACTACACTGCCAAAACTACACCAATGACGGCACGGCCAAAACTACACCAATGACAGCACGGCCAAAACTACACCAATGACAGCACGGCCAGAGATTCCATTTTCTTTCTTGGTTCTGTCATGGAAACCATAATGATTTACATATTTTCAGGGCAACGAAAACAACAGTATTCCCAACAGAAGCTAATACACTCTGATGAGTCAAACTGTTACATTTGCCGAGAGATGAGATGAATTAATGTAATTTGCTACCTAGAACCTTTTATAGCATCATGGGCAGTAATGCACAGACAGATCATTTAACTCAAGTGTTCGGACTCACTGAAATCATCTCATTAAATTTAATTTCCTTACACATTTTCACTTTTGAAGTATCTTTACAATTCCCATTAAAATAACACTATAGACTCTGCCTTAATTATCACTTGAGGAAAAGGTGTTTCTTCGCTCTAACAACCTTGCATGTGTAAACATGCCTTATAAGTTCTGCGATGGTAACCACAACATTATGCATTTGGTACAGGCTTGCCAACAAAACATTCAACAATTGTCCTTTTGTCAAGAGATCCGAAAGTTACCTCGGAATTAGGCAGAGATCAGGAACCACCGGGCCCAATAGGCCTCAGGAGTCTCCACACGAAGAAGTGGGCTGCACATGTGCAGTCCAACGTTTGAAGAGTTCTTTGGGACATGGGGATATTTTCCAGGCACCTGCTTAAATAAAGAAACAGTGCAAAAAGAGCTAGGGGGTTCAGCTGAAGACGTTTTCGGAGGTGGGGGCTTATGCTAACTTTTATTGATGGAGGGGGGTCACATTGTCCATGGGTGGGGGACCCTCAACCTCACCTTGAGATCGGGGCACCCTTTCAAAAGGGTTCCCCATTCTCGGAGGAGCCGACCTGGATCCCCAGTGCGTAAAAACATTCTGAGTGAGGGATTGATCTGTGGGAAGTCCAAATCCCATTTACTAATCGTGGGCACTAATTTGTGGGCAGCACGGTAGCATGGTGGTTAGCATAAATGCTTCACAGCTCCAGGGTCCCAGGTTCGGTTCCCGGCTGGGTCACTGTCTGTGCGGAGTCTGCACGTCCTCCCCGTGTGTGCGTGGGTTTCCTCCGGGTGCTCCGGTTTCCTCCCACAGTCCAAAGATGTGCGGGTTAGGTGGATTGGCCATGCTAAATTGCCCGTAGTGTCCTAAAAAAAGTAAGGTTAAGGGGGGGTTGTTGGGTTACGGGTATAGGGTGGATACGTGGGTTTGAGTAGGGTGATCATTGCTCGGCACAACATCGAGGGCCGAAGGGCCTGTTCTGTGCTGTACTGTTCTATGTTCTATGTTCTAATCTAACCGAATTAGAGCGCGAATCGCTGGGTGTTTCCCGACAGCCCGTCAAGGCCGTCATCAGCATCTAACGTTAATTAGGGAACTTAGATGATGCCCCATTGGCTTCATGCCGCATAGGACAGTCCCGCCAGCCGATCAGCAGGATCACGCTCAGCAGCTCCCCGCTAACGAGGGGGAGCAGCACTTAAACCCATCCCGCAGAACAAAGCCCAGGCTGCAGGCAGCCATGCCACCAGGCAGAGCAGCTCCACGGTTCGGAGATGCCCACCTGGCCAGACTGATGGACACGGTCAAGTCCAGACCGGATACCCTGTTCCCCCGAGGGGGTCAGAAGGTCAGCCACCGGTCAGCCTGTGCTGCCTGGGAGACAGTGGCTGCAGCCATCAGCTCAGGGAATGGGGGCGGTTGGGGTCACGATTGTACACCCTTAATGAAAGTAACATCTGAGACATGTGAAGCCTTTGTCCCATTACTCCGTACTACAGGGTGACCTGCACCCCTCCCCCAGTAGCCCTTCACCCTCCCCCAACCCCCCAGTACCATTGGAGCAGTTCAGGCACCGGAACCCCATTTTAAGCAGTCTGATGCACCGCTCAATGACACTCGGGTGGCCTCATGGACCTCGATATATCGGGTCTCAACATCGGTCACCGGTCTTCGCACTGGCATCATTAGCCAGGTCCTAAGCACATACCCCTGATCCCGAAAGAGCCAGCTGGTCACCCTGTGGTGTCCCTCAAAAAGGCCGGGGATTTCGGACTGTCCCAGGATACAGCTGTGGTTCACGTTGCCTGGAAAACGGGCAAACACGTGCATAATCTCGAGATGGTGGTCGCACACACGTTCAACGTTCAGGGAGTGGAATCCCTTCCTGTTAATGAAGGGCGATCCTGGACCTCCCGGTGTGCACAAGGCGACATGCGTGACATCCTTTACTCCCTGATTCAGGGGCATCCTGGCAATGTGGAGAATCCTGCTGGCCGGGCATCTTGATAGGCTTGGTCAAGGTCGAAATTCATATAGTCAGATTCCCAAGCAAACAGGGTGTCCATGACTTCACGGATGCACTTGTGGGCTGGGAAATGCCACACAAGTCCTGGCTTGAGCCCTGGAATGATCCTGAAGTGTAACAGGTCAGGGCTGCGGTGACATTGAGGGCCACTGGGAGCGGGTATCTTCCTGCTCCACGTGATGCCAAGTCCACAACGTCAGATCACAGGAGACCGGTCAATAGGAATGGGATCTAATTAGTCTTAATTGGTGATTATTGGTTTCTCGTTATGCCATGGCAGGAACCAGACCTCACCAATGGGAGCGGGCTGGTTAGATCAGAAACTGATCGCTGCCCAGCGTGGTTCCTGATTTTGGCCTCCCCTGCGATCTAACCGGTTCGCTCTTTTTCACGCCCGACACAACATGGCCATTAGATCGCACACTGTTCATTTTCACGCCCACGCAATGTGGCCAGCAGATCGTGACCCAAGTGTGGGTGAAAACCGGTCTGGATCTCACCCAAAAAGCACCCTGCCAGACTTGCCCAAAGTAGTTTGGGTGAATTGCGCCCTATATCTGAAACTTTTTGCAGTTGAGGTTAGCTGTCTCTCTCTTTCTCTCTTTTCTTAGTTAGGGTTCTACAGTTATGCCGTTTCTTTCCTTTTGATGTCGTTCACTCTGAGGAGTTGGCTTTTGGCAGGTACGTATACATTTCCTGAACTCTCCACTTTGAAGTCACCACTCTATAGCCCCATTGGTTTCTCTAATCACATATGCAAAATACTTGTTTCCCACAGATAGGTGAATTCACATCCTATAATTTCTCCAGACGTCTGCCTCTAATCAACTTTCTGTTTTTTTAATCTTAATATTCCTCAATTCTTACCTTCAGTGCACTGTGGCAAATGACAGGTTTGACGTCGGGCGAGATGATTCCTAATCCAGCCCTTCACACATCTAAAAGCCAGCTACAGCTGGCAATCAAGTGGGAGAGCTGCCAATCCTTCAAGTGCTGTAAATGGCATGAGAAAGCTCCAAAGACTCAAGGGAAAAAGAGAAACACAAACAAACACGCACTCGTCTTTCAAACAATTAAATATTCGTAACCACACGTTCATGTAATCCAAATGCTAGTCACAGGATCAAAGAATGATACAGCACAGGAGGCCATTCAGCCCACCATGTTTGTGCCAGCTCTTTGAAAGAGTGATCTATTAATGCCATTTCCCATGTGCTTAGATGCCAGAGTCCTACCTTCCAAAGCAAATCATCTTTGCCCAGCTCAAGGAAGGTTCCCAAACAAGAGGAGGACAAAGGAAGTGCTCCAAAGACACCCTGAAGGCTTGCCTCAAGAAATGTAACATGACGTCAACACCTGAGAGACCCTCACTCAGAAGAGACCAACTTGGAGGAACCTCCTGATTGAAGGGACACAATTCTTCAAGGACATTCTTCGGCGAGGAGGAGGACCGGAAAAGGAACCCGAGGAAGGTGTACCAGCAATCCAGAGTCCAAAGACCAATCTCACTTCCTGGAAACACCTGTCAAGTGTGCGGTTGAAGATGCAGCTCTGGGATGGGGTTCATCAGCCACACAAGGACCCTTAGAATCCATAGCCAGTGACAAAGTTCCTTAGGTGGACAATCATACTCATTGGAGAGTAGAACATAGAACAGTACAGCACAGAACAGGCCCTTCGGCCCTCGATGTTATGCCGAGCAATGATTACCCTACTCAAATCCACGTATCCACCCTATACCCTTAACCCAACAACCCCCCCTTAACCTTACATTTTAGGACACTACGGGCAATTTAGCATGGCCAATCCACCTAACCCGCACATCTTTGGACTGTGGGAGGAAACCGGAGCACCCGGAGGAAACCCACGCACACACGGGGAGGACGTGCAGACTCCACACAGACAGTGACCCAGCCGGGAATCGAACCTGGGACCCTGGAGCTGTGAAGCATTTATGCTAACCACCATGCTACCCTGCTGCCGTGATCGGCAAAGATGATAAATAAGACATTCTATCCTTTCCAAATTTACCTTTGGAATAGAACATTGAATCTGCTTCCAGAACCCGTTCAGGCGGTGGTTCATAACCAACTGAGTAAAATTCTCTCTCATTTCACCGCTGGTTATTTTGCTATTTAACATAACTCCGTGTCCTCTGGTTACCCACCCTTTTGCCACTGGAATCAATTTCTCCTGGTTTACTCTCATTTTCCACTTCTATCAAATCACCTCTTAACCTCTGCTGCGCTGCTCAAAGGGGGAACAATTCCAGCTTCTGCAGGCACAGAATCGGAGTGGTGACAGCACAGCCGGAGCGTCATTCAGCCCATCGTAACCAGACTGGCCCTTCCCCTTTCACCTGCCTTTTCCTTGCAGCCCTGCCATTTTCTTTCGGCAAATAAATATCCAATTCTCTTCGAAGGTCACAATTGAATCTGCCTCCACCAATCCGTCAGGGAGTGCATTCTGGATCCTAACCACTTGTTGCGTGCCAATGTTTTTCCTCACGTGGCCTCTGGTTCTTTTGCCAATCAACTTAAATTAGCCGTGTCCTCTGATTCTCGACTCTGACCACCAAGGGGAAGTTTTTCCCCCAATCTATTTTGTTCTAGACCCCCTCAGGACTTTGAGCAGCACTAGGAATTCTCTTTTCTCTGCCCTCTTCTTGTCTGCGAGCAGCCCAGCTTCGCCAATCTATCCATGTAATTGAAGTCCTGCAACCCCATCCGAATGAATCTCTGGCACTCTCTCCAATGTTTACATATCCTTGTTGAAACACTAATTTGGACCACAATACTCCACTTCAGGTCAACCCAGTGTTCTAAAATGGTTCACCATAACCTTCTTGCTTTGGAAATCTTTGGAAATAGACAACTCTATTTATCAACCCCAGTGCACATTAGGTCTTGTTAACCACTTTCTCAACCTGCCCTGTCACCGTCATTGATTTAGGAACATAGGAAACAGATCAGCCGTCGGCCATTCAGCCCCTCAAGCCTGCTTTGTCATTCAACTGGACATTGGCTGATCGTATACCTCAACGTTTCCCTGCACTCTCCCTCACATCCCTGCACCAACATCTCCACATATCAAGAAGATTTGTGCACATATATCCCCAGGTCCTTCTGTGACTTTAAAAAAAAAAAATCGCCATTCCTCATTCTTCTGACCAAATGTATCGCTTCACACTACTCTGCATTAAGTTTAGTCTGTGATGCGATCGCTATCCTCCAACGTTTTGTGTCATCTGCAAATTTTGATGTTGCACCCAAGCCAAATCTAGGTCATGAATACAAGATCAAGGAAAGCAGTGGTTCAATAATAAGAATCTTTTATTGGCACAAGTATGAAGTTACTGTGAAAAGCCCCTAGTCGCCACATTCCGACGCCTGTTCGGGTAAGCTGGTGTGGGAATTGAACCCATGCTGCTGGCCTTGTTCTGCATTCAAAACCAGCTGTCTAGCCCACTGAGCTAAACCAGCCCCTCATAACAGCCCCCCGCACATTATATACCTTCCTCCAGTCTGTAAAACAACTGTTCACCATTATTCTATTTCCTGTCCACGCCTAAAGCTTAATTGAAGTCCTTCCCTTGGTGCCATTTTTGTAAATATTCTCTGCATCCTTTCCACAATATGGTACCCAGAATGGGACCCAATTCTTTAGCTGGGGCCAAACCTAGGATAGCTTACTTTGCATTATTTGCCTCTGTAGAGCAAAGATCCTATATATTTTGCGAACAACCTTGTTGTTTTTTACTTCAAACCCCATGTTTGAAATTAAAGTAAAAGACATTAGCTCAAAAACAATGGAAGGTATGAACACAAAAGCATGGAGGATCATCGCTTACCGATCCATAATAAGACCATGAGGAATGAAAACCTTTTCCAGATCTTCGACGTAGTGTTTCGGGATACAAAACAACTCTGGGTCGTAACCGCTTTCATTGTCACTGATCTGTGGAAATCAAAATGGCACAATTAATTCCCAAATTATTGCAATGCAGCTTGAATTGTATCTCAGTAATAACCCAAGGAGGGATCTGATACATTTCGCAGCTTTCTTTCTCTTTGGAGTTACTGCTACGCTTTACAATGTCGCTGCTTCTGGAGATGGAAGCTGGTTAGGCCGAGATCCACATCATAGGGAAGGTGAGGCAATCTCAAGACATCCATCAAAGAAAGCGAGAACCAGCATTCACATTTAACCTTTCTTGATTCCAGGAGATCCCAGAATGCTTTACGGCAAGTGGAACTACTTTTGGGAGGGGAAGTTGTTGCAATGTTGGAAATACAGCAGCCAATGTTCAGAGAAGCTTCGCAGGGCTGAGTCCTGGGATGAAGGGCTTGTCTTATAAGCAAAAGGTTGAGTCTATACTCATTAAATTTTCAAGTATAAGAGGTGATCTTGTGGAAACATTTAAGATCCTGAGGGGGCCTGACAAGGTAGATGCTGAGAATTTTCTTTTACTGGAGGAATCTAGATCTAGGAGGCAAAGTTTAAAAACAAGAGGCGGGATTCTCCGTTGTCCGATATTGTAATCGGTGATCGGGCGGAGAATCCCTTGCGACGCCCAAATAGGGGACGGCAGCCGTTTGACGCCGGATTTCTATTCTCTGCCCACTCCGAAATGGTATAATTGTGTCGTGTGTCAAACGCCATTGGAATGGTGTTGGTGCATCATCAGAAAGCCCTCCCCCGATGGGCCGAGTTCCTGACCGCATGGTTGACGTGTGGTCTCAGCAGTCGGGAACCTGGCGCGGCGGCCGTGGAGTGTGTCCAGCACCGCCCCAGTCAGCCGGGAGCAGTGCTGCTGGCCGGGAGGGTTAGGGGGAAGTATTTGGCAGGTCGTGTTTGCGTGCAGCCAGCTCCATGTTGTGTGGCACGATCGTTCACTGAATATATTTACGCTGAGTAGACAGATTTCTGACCGACAAGGGACTCGAGGGTGACTGATGTGGAGGGAAGGGGGGGGGGGGGGGGGCGCGATAGGAAAGTGGACTTAAGACCATGATCTTATTGAACAGTTGAGAAGTCCTGATGGGCCAAATGGCCCATTCATGCTCCTTTTGCTTATGATATGACGTAGCCTCAGTAACATCCCTCAAACAGCGATTTAAAATAATGACCAGCCCACCGGCTTTACTTCTGTCGGTTGAGGTATAAACATTGCCCTAGTGTCATAGACTCACACAGCACAGAAAGGCCCTTCAGTCCATCGAGTCTGTGCCAGTCAAAAACAATCACCTAACCATTCTAATCCCAATTTTCAGCATTTGGCCCATAGCCTTTTATGCCCAGGGATCACAGGTGCACATCTAAATACCTCTTAACTATTACGAGGGTCTCTTCCTCCACTGCCCTTTCAGGCAGCGAGTTCCAGACTCCCACCACCCTCTGGGTGAAAAAGCATCTCCTCACATCCCCCCAAACCTCCTGCCCCTTACCTTAAATCTATGCCTCTGGTCATTGATCCCTCTATCAAGGGAAAAAGTTTATTCCTGTCTACTCTATCTATGCCCCTTATAATTTTGTACATCTCAATCATGTCTCCCCTGCTCCAATGAAAACAATCCAATTCTATTCAATCCCTCTTCATAACTAACACTCTCCAGCCCAGGCAACATTCTGGTAAATCTCCTCTATACCCATTCTAGTGCTATCACATCTCTCCTATAATGTGGATTCCAGAACTGCACCCCATACTACTCTAGCTGTGGCCTAACCAACATTTTATACAGTTCCAGCATAGGCTCCCTGCTCTTAAACTCTATGCTTTGGCTAATAAAGGCCAATAATAAAGGCATATGCCTTCTCAACCACTGTGTCCAGCTGCTCCGCTCCCACAAGGGGACCGTTGTACATACACACCAAGGTCCCTCTGACCCTCGGGGCTTCCCAGGGTCCTGCTGTTTATCACATATCCCCTTGCCTTTTTGTCAACAGGAGGAGAACTTCCCTGCTCTCCTTCAAAATAACGCCCAGAGATCTTTCACAGCTCTGAGGCGACAGAATTCGCTTCAGCTTAATGTCTTGTCGCAAAGAGGGTACCTCAAATATTCCCCCCATTCTACGCAAATCCAGCAACGCAACCCAAAGCTCACTGCAGATGGCCAAACACTCAAGACTGTACATTGAAAACCCATCCATCTAGTTCTCACATTGTTGAGCAGCACCATAATTTGTCCCGACCTTTAGAGAGAATCTGCTGCTGCAAGCCTGTATGCCTCAATTACCAGTTTTGAGCGAGTGTCGAGGAAGGCACACCTGTTGGTTGCATTCACGTTCCCATTACGACCTTTGTTCAGCTGGGCATTAGGATATCTTGTGCACAGTGCTGCTGTCAGTGTTCCGAAATGTTCCAGTTCCGCAATGATGAACAAGTTAAGAGAACAGAAGAATTTTGTCTGCTGGTCATGAAGTCAGAGGCCACAAGAAGAAAGTCACAATCAATCGGAGTTCAATTTGCCTTTGGGATGGCAGAATGGTGCCCCAACAATAGCTTTTCTATTCTTTTCTCCACTGAACAATGAACATTCCTCTGAAAATCCTTTGGTCGTAGCACACTGTACTCATGAATTTACAATGTTTGCTTTGCCAAGTTATCCCTTGCCCTAACAATTATGAGAGTGGATAAATGCCTGCTCTCATTTTACCAGCTCCTTGTTTACAAAGGCCTTGATTGAATTCAGTTAACGTCTATGTTAAGAATCCTTATCGAATGCAACTCATGCAGTATAATGTAACTCGTCTTTTCTCAGAGGTCACCCAGAAATAGGGTGTTACAGGAGGTGCACATTTAAGATTGGGGCAAAGACACAGTGGAATAAATTACCCAGAATGAGAAAAATAACGTCTTCACCTTTATTGAATGGACAGACGTATATTTTGTTGGTTAGAAAAATTGTGATCCAGGTTTATCCTGAACCCAACCAGATTCTATCTTTTCCAGTACGGCGGAGTCCCACTTCCACTTTTCTACTTTCAGAATCACATCACATTCCCACAGCCTCTTTAGCAATGCTACAATGTGGGGACACTACAAGTGATTGTGCACGTGAACAGGGCAGATCAAAACCATGTGCAGACCTGCCATCTAAACACGGGTGCTGGTGGCGGGCTTCATTCGCAAACCACCGAGAGCATGTTTCAATCTTCTCACTTCTCAAAAAAGGATAAAGCAGCTGATGCTACGACTCCCTGGGCTAGTGCGTGGTCAATTTCAGCCCCACCTGTCCCAGAGTCACAAAACAAATGAATTAAGTCTTTGGCCCTTGGCGGTCCAATGATTAAAGTCACCAGGTTTGTAAGTTTAAACATAATAACAAGGACTATAATCAGATATACAGTAAATACAACTGCTTAATTATCATTTAACCCCTGACTCCGACTTTAACTGCCTACACACACACACACACACACACACACACACACACACACACACAGAGGGGGGAAACTGTGAAAAATAATAAGGATGAAGGTCAAACAATAAGAGTCTTTGCTTCAGCTGGTGGATCTTTAGCAGCTTAGCTTCAATCTCGGCCTTCAGTTCAAGGCTTTTACTGTGAATTCATTCAGGTATCTGTGGTTTCAATAAAAAAAACACACAGTATCTCTGGAGAAAAACTACCCCACCCCCAGTCTCAGCCCCTCGGGCACAGTGGTCCTAGATCTGCTCCCTCAACCCCCAGTCACCGAGGCAGACCACGTGCAGGTGGTGGGTGAGGTGTTATCTACGTTGGATTAACACGGACTGCAACTCAATGCAGTATCACTTGAAAACAGGCTTCCAACGCTGTAGATGGTTCAACACTGCTTTATTGAACTTGCCAAGTAATGTACATAGTTCGCTGTGAGTCGACACTCTATTAATCTAAGCTTGCTAACCTTGGTCTGGCTTGCACAGACTTGCTCTGTGCCATGTGTAGTAGGTGCTGACTGTACATTGCACCCGGACTGTTGCTGCAGCTATCACCCAGTACGAAGAGGCCGAGCCTTCCTGCCTCATGTGTTTTATACTGGTAATGTCCCCTGTAGTGTCCTGCCTGGGGATTGGTTGTTCTGTATTCTGTGTGGTGATTGGTTCCTGTGTGTGTCCATCATTGCCGGTCTGTATCTCATTATGAACATGAGTGCATATTATGACAGTGGGTTTGAGCACCCTGTCAGGAGTCAGACTATGGAATAATAATATAATAATCGCTTATTGTCACAAGTAGGCTTCAAATGAAGTTACTGTGAAAAGCCCCTATTCACCACATTATGGCGCCTGTTCAGGGAGGCTGGTACAGGAATTGAACCCGCGCTGCTGGTCTTGTTCTGCATTACAAGCCAACTGTTTAGCCCACTCTGCTAAACCAGCCCCATCGAATAGATAGAGGAGCAGCAGAGTCCACCTCACACTGGGTTATCATCACCCTCCTGCCTTGTATATTGTCCAGCCGAGAGTCCGACGCACGCCCATCCACCCGAGAGTGATGTAACAAGACCTTGGTGGGGGGGTGGTGGAAAGAGAGAGAAACGGTGGATGGGAAGGGGATGAGGTCACAGACGATGCCACATCCAAACGAAAGTGGGTGAGGATGAGGTCCTCCCTGGTGATCCGGGCATGTCGGATCCTTCCTTGAAGAATTCCAGTAGATTTGCCAAGTATGATTTCCCCTTTATCAATCCATGCTGACTCTGTCCGATCCTGCCACTATTTTCCAAGTGCTCCGTTATAAAACCTTTGATAATGGATCCTGTCATTTTTCCCAGTACTGACGCCAGGCCGAGTGGTCTATGATTCCCTGTTTTCTCTCGAATTCCCTTTCCAAAATCGTGGAATTATATAATCTACCTTCCAAAATCATGTACAAAGGGGTGTTTTATTCTGCACTTTACCTGGAGGTTAACATGCTGTGTAGCTCACATTGGTTGTTCCTCTGGCAGGTCAGAAGTCATACTGGAAGTCTGCACGGACCTCCTCTGCAGTTGGCGATTAAGAAGTAACCTACCTTGGACTTTACCAACTACAGGGGCATAGCATTGCCCGATGGCACAGTTCAATTTGTCTCCTTTCCTGAAGATTGACATCTCTAAGGTGATGTGGAGCTTCATAAATAGGGCATGCACTGCAAGATCAGTAAGCTTATTTCTGGTTTCACTGCTTCACAGGTTTGTCAGAATCAGGAGCTTTGTTGTTTTTCATCTGGTCGGCAGCGCTTAGTCGAGTTTTGGATCATCACCATCCAGCTAAGTTATGATGGTGTGTTGAGGGAGATTCTCCAGCAGGTGTATGTCCACGGTGAGGTTCTGATTGAGAATTCTACAAAGTGTTTCCAGTGGAATTTGATACGGTTTGTGAATTGAGCAGAGTCACTGGGCTGGATTCTCCGTCGGCTGGATCCTTCATTTCATCGGAGGCGCACTCACGCCCGCAAATTTCTCCGATGGCATGGGGGTGCCCACAGTGAGAAACCCCATTGGCCGGCTGCCGGGACGGAGGATCCTGCTGTCATTGTGGGCGCGCTGCACCAGAAAATGGGTGTGGCGAGACAGAGAATCCCATCCGCTATCTTTGGATGTTGTAAATTGATCATGGATCCCAAAAGGGTGCTCATGCAGTCTCAAAGATCCGACTTCCCTCGTTTCCTCTTGCGAGTTTCGACCGCTGGGTGATCCCGCTGGATGTGGTTTTCCAGCCTGGTTTGGCGACTGTTGAGGCACCTTTTCTAACCACTTCCTGTCAGCAGAACCAATCCAGACGAGGGCTACTCAAACACAGCTACAAACCTGTCTGCATTGGAGAAGGGTGGTGTGTTTAATTGGCATCCACTGTCTGGGTGTCAGGTTGTGACCAGCAATCTGATTTCACAATCTAGCCGCCATTACCACTGACCATCATGGGCTTGAGGAAATTAGCTATCTGTCGAAGGTCCCGGGATGAGGTGTCTTTTCGAGCAGAAGGCCAGTTGCAAAGCAGGTCCCACAGTATCTTGGCTGGGTACTGCCTGGTTTCAATGATTGCATGAGTCTTCATAATTGAGGACAAGGCCTTCACAGCAAGGATCTCATCTGCCACTGAAGGACTTTATTCTGCTCAGCTTTATTGAATGGTGGCCCTTGCGTGCCATGTCACAGGGGTGGTGAAAGGTAGCTTGATGGGGTTTTGAATTCTATAGGGTCACCACCCTCTACTTCACCCCACCCTGAACATCCTGTCGCTAATGTCCCCAGCTGCCTACTGGTTAGAAAAGTAAAGCTTATTTTGCAGCTAGCCTCCATATCTGGAGGTTTTTCTGTCTTTCTGTTACCCATCGATATGTGGATAGCTACAGCTTTCCCCAACAATGCCCCATGTTCCTTGGTGTACAAACATAGAAAATAGGAGCAGGAGTAGGCCACTCGCCCTTCGAGCCTGCTCCACCGTTCGATCAGGGCATGGCTGATTGGGCTGTAACCTCCGACTTTATATTCTCACTTACCCCCTTTAACCTTTTACTCCCTTGCTGATCAGGAATCTATCTATCTCTGCTTTAAAAATATTCAGATTCTGCCTCCATTGCCTTTTGAGGAAGGGATTTCGAAAGACCCACAATCCTCGAGAAAATAATTTCGCCTCGTCTTAAATGGGCGACCCATGATTTTTAAACAGTGACCCCTAGGTTTAGATTCTCCCAAAAGAGGAAACATCCTCTCCATATAGAGCCTATCAAGGCCCCTTGGGGTCTTCTATGTTTAATCAAGTCACCTCTTACTCTTCTAAACGCCAACGGATACATAACTCGCCTATCCAACCTTTCCTTTAAGTCAATCCAATCCACCCATTATTCAATTCCCCTTGCAAAAAATAATAGCTTTGCTAATTATTTGCTGTACCTGCATACTAACCTTTTGCAATTCATGCACTAGGACAGCAGATCCATCTGCATTCCAGAGCTCTGCAAACTCGCACCCATTTTAGATAATATGCTTATTTTTATTCTTCCTGTAAAGACGTATAATTTCACATTTTCCCACATTATACTCTGTTTGCCAGATCTTTGCCCACTCACCTAACCTACTCATATCCTTTTGCATCCCCTCATGACCTCTTCACAACTTTCTTTCCTCCCGTACAGGCTCGGAGGGCCGAAGGGCCAAATTCGATGCTGGATTGTTCTTTGTTCTATCTGTGCGTCATCAGCAAATTTAGTGACCAAATCTTCGAACCCTTCATCCAGGTCATTTTGAGAAAAGGTTGAGGCCCGAGCACTGTGTCACACCACTTTTTACATCTTGCCAACGTGAAAATTACCAATTTATGCCGACTCAAGTTTCCTGATAGCGAGCTAATCTTTTATCCATGCCAATATGTTCCCCTTCCCCCCCCCCCCCCCCCCCCCCCACCACATGCCATAAACCTTAATGTTCCACAATAATTTTTGATGTGGTACCTTATCACAGTGTTTTTCAAAATTCTTTTTGAGCGACTCACGTTTACAAAATGGCCGACTATCACGACCCTCGCCACAGTCACAAAATATTCTCCATAATTGCTGTTAAAAAGTCATTGTTGGCACTTCTGTATTAATGAATGTAAATTTGTAAATTGAGCTGCTGTTTCATCGTAAACGACAGCTCCACCCTGACACATTGCTTAAGGGTGTGTAACTCAGGATTATTTGATTATTTTACTTCTTCACACCCATTTGTAGCATTTGGAAAATTGCGTACAAGCACTGGAAAGATTAACAGGGTCAATGTTGCACAGTTTAACAACGTCACGCTCACGCTTTAAAAACCTAAACCTCGGATCGGAAATTACACTCAAATCTTCAACTTCAGAAACAGGAGCCCTAAGTGTTGAACAAAACACTTAGGGGGCCTCACGGTGGTTAGCATCAATGCTTCACAGCTCCAAAGTCCCAGGTTCGATTCCCGGCTGGGTCACTGTCTGTGTGGAGTCTGCACGTCCTCCCCGTGTGCGCGTGGGTTTCCTCCGGGTGCTCCGGTTTCCTCCCACAGTCCAAAGATGTGCGGGTTAGGTGGATTGGCCATGCTAAATTGCCCGTAGTGTAAGGTTAATGGGGGGATTGTTGGGTTACGGGTATACGGGTTACGTGGGTTTAAGTAGGGTGATCATTGCTCGGCACAACATCGAGGGCCGAAGGGCCTGTTCTGTGCTGTACTGTTCTATGTTCTATGTTCTAAAAAACACAGTCAGACAGAAAGTCACTGGGCGCCAGTCAGTACCATTTCCAGACTGTGACAGACTGAAAACATGCTTAAAAAAAAAAGCAATGCTGGGTACAGCTCAGCTGACCAATATGCAAAACGTGCAGACACATTCCATTCCAAACACCTGCAGCATTTTACCGGCTCCCGTATACACGAGTGTAGTTTAGTCGCCAGCTGTCATCTTTGGAGAACAATTGAAGCCCCGATAAAGGTAGATGCAAAAGCCCTTGCTGTAGAGGACCCAATTCAGCTGGTGGAGTCCACGTAGCCACGTGGCAGAGACGGATGTTTGGGGATGAGTACATGGGAAGAGGGGGTCAATAGCGTCGGGGGCGTGATGAAAAAAAAGAAGCGTCCTTGAAGGACAAAAGCCCCGGTGTGAAAGGGCAGTTCGGAAGTGGAAGGAGTGCACATATAGGGGCTTGTAGGGCTGGAGGAGGCTGTACGTCCAGTTTAATGGAGAGAATTTTAAAAGACGCACGAGGTTTATTCGTGACACACTGAACTCAAGAAATAATACAGATCCTGATGCTGAACACAGTAGCAGAAAGTTTTACACGTCTCGGACTACAAACTGCCCAACTATATGGCCCAGAGAGGCAAGGAAGTCCACAGCACCGGCTTCTAAATCAGTCTTGCGTGGTCACACATTGTACTGCAGTGAGAATTTACCTGGAGATGAAACGGTAAACATGGTCAGGCGATATTTGGGGATCATTTTGGTGATCTTTTGAAGACCCATTGTGCACCATTGGGCGACCCATTCGCGGGTTGTGACCCTCACTTTGAAAATCGCTGCTTTATCAAATGCCTTCTGGAAGTCTAAGTGCACCTTTATCCATAGTTCCTGTTCCTTCTTCAAAGAACTCCAATAAATTGGTGAAACATAGTTTCCATTTTACAAAACACATTGATTTTACCAGATTAATTGAATTTATCAAAGTTTCCCGCATTCTGTCTCTCCCCCCCCCCTCCCCCCAACCTTTTTGAATAATTTTGCAGTTTCCTAATCTGATGAACCTTCCCTGAATCTAATAAATTTTGGAAAATTATAACTAATGTCACCTATTTCACTAGCCACTTATCTTAAGACCCCAGAATAAAATCCATCAGGACCCAGGGCTTTCCAATCCGTAGTTCCAACAAGTTGCCCAGTGCCACTCCGCTGGTGATTGTCATTCTCCTGAGTTTCTTCGTCCCTTCCAATACCAGCTGCGGGATTCTCTATTGGCGGGATCCTGAGCTTCACTGGCAGCACGCCCACGCCCGCGGGTTTCCCAACTGCACGGGATGGCCACAATGTGGGAAACCCCATTGGCCGGCTGCAGGAACGGAGAATTCCACGGCTGGCGGGGGCGCTCCACACCAGAAAATGGGTCTGGTTGGACGGAGAATCCCGTCCCTGATCCATTGCTATTTCTGGAATGTTACATGTATCCTCTATAATGAAGACTGATGCAAAATAACTGTTCAATTCATCGGTCATCTTATTTTCCATTATTAATTCCCCCGACTCACTTCCTGCAAGACCAAGGCTCACTTTAACTCTTTTGTAAATATTGATAGAAAGTCTTACTATCGGTCTTTATATTTCTCACTATTTTTTCTATCCCTAATTTTTTCAGTCAACCAGGTGGATCCTTGCTTTGGAATTTTTCTTTCTTATTGGAATGTACCTATTCTGAAGCATCCCCTTAAAGGCCCACCTGTGCACCTCTGTTAGTTGATTCTCGTGGTCAGGATTTTGCACTCTCACCCACACGGCCTGGGTTTGAATCCCAGTCAAGGAATAAGGACACCAAAAATCACTAGCCATCTGTCACTTGATGCTGAAATCAACACGCAGACAATCGCACAAACTTCAGCTGTCATGCCAAACTGAATAAGAGACTGTGAGACAAGACAAACAGGGTGTCCACTGAGCCTGTGTCCTCTGCGCAGTGTTCTACAGCAGTGAGACCTGGACAATATATGCTCAACAGGAGAAAACGTTGAGCATGGTCTATCTTTGCAGGCTCAGACATATATTTGGTATTTCTTGGCAGGTCAAGGTCAGCAGCTCTGAGGGCCTGGAACATGCTACTTCTACCAGCATAGACTCATTCAGCTAACAGTGCCTGCGCGGGCTCGACCGAGCTCATCAGATAGATAACGTCCGTATGCAGAATTACATTCAACAGCCACTCGCATATGACCCACTGGGCGTCCATACCTCCGCTACAAGCGAGATATGAAGATGGTGGATATTGGCACTGACAACTGGGCGGTAGTCATTGATGGCCGTGACCTCTGGTGGTTGAGTGTCGGGGGGGGCAACGACATTAGAAGAGGCCAGGTGAAACAGAAAACTCAGATGGTCGGGAAGAGGGCCCAGAGAAAACACGGGCCAGTAATTCATGCACCTTCTCAGCACACTGACTTCCTAGGAACTAGGGCAGAGACTGCAATGCCAGACTGGAACTCCTGAGCCACACCAAAAGGATGCACAACACAGTTGACCACTCTGGCACAAACCAAGGCAGAGAGCTGTCAAAGATATGTCCTAACAATGTGATGTGTCCTGGAATTTTGAGGCATTATCAGGAGACCTGAAGCAAGATTGAGGGATTTATTATGAAAATGAAATGAAAATCGCTTATTGTCACAAGTAGGCTTCAAATGTAGTTACTGTGAAATGGCCCTAGTCGCCACATTCCGGCGCCTGTTCTGGGAGGCTGGTACAGGTATTAGCCACAATTCTCGAAGGATAGGGGGGATGACAGATATTTGGTCAAAGGGCAGCACAGTAGCATTGTGGATAGCACAATTGCTTCACAGCTCCAGTGTCCCAGGTTCGATTCCGGCTTGGGTCACTGTCTGTGCAGAGTTTGCACATCCTCCCAGTGTGTGCGTGGGTTTCCTCCGGGTGCGCCGGTTTCCTCCCACAGTCCAAAGATGTGCAGGTTAGGTGGATTGGCCATGATAAATTGCCCTTAGTGTCCAAAATTGCCCTTAGTGTTGGGTGGGGTTACTGGGTTATGGGGATATGGGGATAGGGTGGAGGTGTTAACCTCGGATAGGGTTCTCTTTCCAAGAGCCGGTGCAGACTCGATGGGCCGAGTGGCCTCCTTCTGCACTGTAAATTCTATGAGATCAGCCATGATATATTTAAAAGGTAGAATGGGCTCAAGGAGATAAATGTTCTACGTCTGTTCTTATGTTTCATTGTTCACTCAGGTAGCTTACACTGAAGGTACTCTGGGACAAAAGATCCAGTTTTAATTCAGTAGTTGGGAAAATTGGCACTTTGAAGTGAGGGGAAAAAATCTCTCTGGAAGATAGGTCATGATCACCAACATCCTCATGGGGCTGGATTCTCCAATTTTGGGGCTATATACGGAGGATCCGTGGCGTTCTACGTGGGAAATAAAATCGGCGAGGCTCCAGCTCCGATCCTCCAGCCGGAGAGGGGCTAGCATCTGCGCCACATAAAACGCAGGGCCTTCCCGATATAAATGGTCAGAGAATTGCCGGGTTCGTGGCGGCGCATGCGCACGTCGACAACCTGGAGGGGTCACACTATACAACATGGCGCCGGTTGGGCTTGGACCCGACGTGCCAAATACGGCCCCCCTGGATACCCCCTCGCCATTCCCAGGTCACACCCCACCAGTTCCCCCAACCCTCGCTGAAGCCACCCCCTGCCCCTCCCGGCCAGCGGCATGGCTCCCGTCCGCAGGTGGCGGCGCTGGACACAGTCCACAGCGTACCCGACCTCAGAGGTCACACGTGCCCCGCGCGGTCGGGAACTCGGCCCATCGGGAACGGAGCATCGGTGGAGGGCCTTCAGGCAAGGTCCTGAGGAAGTCCCAACAGCGTGCGGCGTACTCCTCGATGGAGGGGGTAGAACATCCGAAAACTGGCGCACCCCCCAATTCGGTTCTAAAAAGGGCTTCTCTGCCGGATCGCCGATTACAAAATCGGCGTCGGCAAACGGAGAATCCCGCCCATGGTATCTGGATAGAGAGAGGGGTTTGGAGGAGGCCAGAACCCTAAAACTAATGCGTTGCCTTGATGTTATCCACCAGTGCTAACACCCCTCACTTTAATCAGCAGAATATATATCAAATAAAAACGAGAAAAAATAAAAATAAGACGTGATACATAGCAGAAGTGAATTACAATTCTAGGATCTCAATTTGTTTCTAGTGGACAACTGTTGTTTTTTTAAAATAGAACATTACATTCACAGTTCTATTCTCGGCTCGGATTGTATATTTATGAAAATAACAAAGGTGGAATATGCAGAGTGCTAAAATATCAGTTGACATTGATCTGTTCATAGCGAGTGGGAGGGGGAGGGGGGGGGGAGCAGGCCATTCTGCTGCTTGAGCCTGCTCCATCATTCAGGCCATCATGATCAATCTTCATTCTATTCTTCAGTCTTAGCTCCACAACGGCTAGCTCTAATTTTAAGATTATGACCACCGGTTCTACAATCCCCACCTCTACCTGCCCCATCAAATCCTTTTCATATTTCTAAACCGAATGTTGCTGAGAAACTGTCAATGATTACTGCATTGAAACCTGTCTTTCCAAGACTTGTATTTTTATTGAAACTTCCAAGTTTCTATAAATACGGTGGCACAATGGTTGGCACTGCTGCCTCACAGCGTCAGGGATCCAGGTTCAATTTCGACCTCAGGTGATTGTGTGGAGTTTGCACTTTTTCCCCATGTCTGGGTGCGTTTCCTCCCACAGTCCAAAATGTGCAGGTTAGCTGGATAGGCCATATCTTTTTATTAAAACAGTAAAAAATATACATAAATATATACACAAGGCCAAATAGTGCAAACACTAATTGTATTGGAGAAACAGGGTACCCTCCCCTCAGATGGGTACTCTGATTATTAAAACAGTTCACAACACATTTCTACAAAAAACAAATGGTACAAGCACTAAACTGCGCTGGAGTGACCAGATACCCTCACCTCTATACCAACAGGAGGGAAAAGAAGGGGGTTGGGTAGAAAGGGGAAAGGAGTGTGGTGGGGAAGAAGGCAATCGGGGTGTTGAACAAAGAACAAAGAAGAACAAAGTAAAATTACAGCCCAGGAACAGGCCATTCAGCCTTCCAAGCCTGCGCCGATCCAGATTCTCTATCTAAAACTGTCACCTATTTTCTAAGGATATGTATCCCTTTGCTCCCTGCCCATTCATGTATCTGTCTAGATACATGAAAATGAAAATCGCTTATTGTCACGAGTAGGCTTCAATGAAGTTACTGTGAAAAGCCCCTAGTCGCCACATTCCAGCGCCTGTCCGGGGAGGCTGGTACGGGTACATCTTAAATGACGCTATCGTGCCCGTCTCTACCACCTCTGCCGGCAATGCGTTTCAGGCACCCACCACCCTCTGCGTAAAGAACTTTCTACGCATATCTCCCTTAAACTTTTCCCCTCTCACCTTGAACTTGTGACCCCTAGTAATCGAGTCCCCAACTCTGAGAAAAAGCTTCTTGCTATCCACCCTGTCTATACCTCTCATGATTTTGTAGACCTCAATGAGGTCCCCCCTCAACCTCCGTCTTTCTAATGAAAATAATCCTAATCTACTCAACCTCTCTTCATAGCTAGCGCCCTCCGTACCATGCAACATCCTGGTGAACCTCCTCTGCACCTTCTCCAAAGCATCCACATCCTTTTGGTAATGTGGCGACCAGAACTGTATGCAGTATTTCAAATGTGGCCGAACCAAAGTCTTTTACGACTGTAACATGACCTGCCGACTCTTGTACTCAATACCCCTTCCGATGAAGGAAAGCATGCCGTATGCCTTCATGACCACTCTATCAACCTGCGCAGCCACCTTCAGGGTACAATGGACCTGGACACCCAGATCTCTCTGTACATCAATTTTCCCCAAGGCTTTTTCATTTACCGTATAGTTTGCTCTTGAATTAGATCTTCCAAAATGTATCACCTCGCATTTGCCAGGATTGAATTCCATCTGCAATTTCTCTGCCCAACTCTCCAATCTATCTATATTCCGTGTATTCTCTGACAGTCCTCCTCGCTATCTGCAACTCCACCAATCTTAGTGTCATCTGCAAACTTGCTCATCAGACCACCTATAGCTTCCTCCAGATCATTTATGTATATCACAAACAACAGTGGTCCAAGCATGGATCTCTGTGGAACACCAGTTCTCCATTTTGAGAAACTCCCTTCCACCACTACTCTCTGTCTCCTATTGCCCAGCCAGTTCTTTATCCATCTAGCTAGTACACCATGGACCCCATGAGACTTCACTTTCTCCATCAGCCTACAATGGGAAACTTTATCAAATGTCTTATGAAGTCCATGTATATGACATCTACAGCCCTTCCCTCATCAATCAACTTTGTCGCTTCCTCAAAGAATTCTATTACGTTGGTAAGACATGACCTTCCCTGCACAAAACCATGTTGCCTATCACTGATAAGCCCATTTTCTTCCAAATGGGAATAGATCCTATCCCTCAGTATCTTCTCCAGCAGCTTCCCTACCACTGACGTCAAGCTCACCGGTCTATAATTCCCTGGATTATCCCTGCTGCCCTTCTTAAACAAGGTTGTTGGTGGAGGGTGGAGGCAATAGGACACTGCCTGAACTATCTACAGAGGCAGTAAAAACAAAAGAACCTTCGATTATGATGTGCCAGATTCCCGGAGTCCCCCAGATGGGGTGAGGAGCGACACAGTGTCAGGCACGAGTGAGCCCTGCACCTCACTGCAAAGAGCCTCATGCGCACTCTCCTCTCCAGACACTGGACGGTTGACAGCCTTCGGACAGTCGCCCTCTGGGCCCAAATCGTTCATCACACCGAGTACCGCGGGTGACACGGGCCCACCAACCAACCCATGGCCTGCGTTGATCCCGCCACCGGGACATGGACAGGCGGGATCTCCTCAGGATCCTCCTGTGGTCCCAGGCCAGTGGGAGGTGTTGGTGCAGTGCTAAATTGCCCTTCGGTGTCCAAAGATCTGCTGTTCAACTGGATTGACCAGGCTAAATTGCCCCTTAGTGTCGAAAAGTTATGGGGGTGGGGCAGGGGCCTTGGTAGTGTGCTCTTTCAGAAAATCACTACAGATTTGATGGGCCGAATGGCCTCCATCTGCACTGTTGGGTTCATGATTCTATGATCACAGCGAAACAAAAGAGAAACAAAACCCACTGAGACCTCCCCCCATCTATACATACGGTAAAACTAAACTTCACCTCACACAGCTCAGGGAAAACCAAATACAAAGTGAGGGTCACAATGGACGCATCACCCTTGGGGTCTCTCAGAAGAAATAAAGATCAAGAACCATCAGAACTAATCGCTCAGATAACAAGACCTCTCAAGCAATCATTCGATGCCCTCCAAAGTGGGGAGCCAGCCCTCTATCCCACAAAGGGACATCACTCCTACCCCAGGGAGAAAGAAACAGTTCGGCAGCACCCGGTCCATCCCAAAATCATCACAGCCAAATCCTACTTCACCAGGCACACCCCACCCCACCAAATCCATGGGGGCAAGAGGATGCCAACCTTGGCGTCAGGCCTGGCCTAGCAGTGTCCCAAAGGAGTACAACCCCAGGGTCTTCCCCACAACTCCGATAAGTACACCCAATCCCAACCAGGACAAGGCACCTACATCGAAAGGAAGGATACAAACTCTGGCCCCAGCCAAGAGGAGCCCCCAGTCCAGAGGACAAACCAACTGTTAGGATACCCACACAGTGGGTGCCCTGGAGGGGAGAGCCAGTCACTCCTCCCCACCCACCCCCATTCACCCCACTAGGCCAGGACCAATGATTTTTAAATCTCCGAATCATTGGACAGCAAAGTAAAAGGATTTCCCCTAAACCCAACTCACTCAGGGCACAAGAGGCAATTTACCCAATATGGCCAACCTGCTGATGCAGGTGAAATTCAGAGCAACCCCAGGGGGGACAGTCAGCTGCTCAAACAGGTTGTCCCAGGATTTAGTGTTGGAATAACAACAACTGGAGCCAGGGGAGGGAAGCGGGACTTGGCATTGAAGTCACCAAACCGAGAATTGAACAATTCCAACAGATGACTCGCTCCGCAGCAGCGAGTTGGCTGCAGATTTGTGCTGGTGGTGAATCTGCCGCGGGATAAACCACTCCTGACAAATGTCAGGAATGTCGTTAATCCCCCCAAAAATAGGCCATTTAGCCAACGCAAAATATTTCAAACAAGCGCACCTCAAATAAACTTGCAAGCGCAACAAGGACGCCTGTGCATCAAAATACAAACAACTGCAGCTCACACACGGACGTGCGGTCAGCAGCAGAGATGGCGTTGCAAAGCAGCCGGTGCCTGTGGAGCACCCTCGGCAAATGGAACCATCAGGTCGGGCTGGGGGGAGCAATGCGCAATTTGGGGGGGGGGGGGGGGGGGGGGGTAAATGCTCACCAGCAATCCTGAAGCCATTGCAAAGGGTGTTGACTCGCCGCAGCTGCCGAGATTCTGAATGGCTGATGGATTGGAAAGAGCAGCGTCAGCTGGAGCCTGCCTTCCGCCGCCAGCCCCCAGCATTGCGATCAGCTGAGCGGCTTGCAGCGCCCTCACTGCGGCTGGCCAGGCGGGGATACCCACTGACGTCACTGCGGCCCGATGGTTACATCCAGCGCGCGCCGCCTGCTCGCCTGTCAATCACTGAGGCCCGCGTCACCCCGGCAACGCCGGCGGCCGCCGCCCTCCGCAGCATCACCACCTGTCAATCAGCAGCGGCGTCGCCTCGGCAACCGCATGTGTTCTCCCCCCCCCCCCCCCCATATTCACCAGTCAATCACTTTCAGCAAACCGCGCACAGCTGCGGAAGCTTTGCTCACGTTTTCTCCAACCTTTCATCTGCCCATCTTTGTGTTCACACATCAGAGAATCCCCACAGTGCAGAAGGAGGCCATTCGGTCCATCGACCCTCTGAAGCAGCACCCCTCCCCCCCTTAGATACATACAGGAGAAGGCCTCTTGCCCCTTCCAGCCTGCTCCCGCCATTCATCACGATCATAGCTGACAATCCAACTCAATAGCCTTGTCTTTACCCTATCTAACCTTTTGGACACTAAGGGACAATTTATCATGGCCAATCCACCTAACCTGCACATCTCTGGGCTGTGGCAGGAAACTGGAGCACCCGGAGTTGACCCGCAAGTACAAACTCCACACAGACGGTCACCTGATGTCGGAATCAAACCCGGGTCCCTGGCTCTGTGAGGCAGCAGTGCTAACCACTGTGCCACCCTCCCTCCCTCGTGTGTAGAATCACTTTGCTCGCCCAGCTTCCCCCGAGGGTGCAAGTCCCACATTCCCACCACACACACGGCAAAGAGGCTTCTGAATTGCTCACTGGACTCATCGGAGAATATTTCATAATCATGTCACGATGGCTCGATGGTTAGCACCACTACCTCACCGAGCCATCCCCCCCCCCCCCCCTCACCAAGCCAGGGCCCCCGCCTCACCGAGCCAGGGTCCCCCCAACCCTCGTTCAATTACGCACTTGCATGACTGTCTGTGTGGAGTTTGTGCTTTCTCCCTGTTCCTGTGTAGATTTCCTCCAGGTACTCTGGTTTCCTCCCACAGTCCAAAGATGTGCAGGTTAGGTGGGGTTGCAGGGTTAGGGCAGGAGTGGGTCTAGGGTAGGGTGCTCTTGTGGCGTGTGCTTGCAGACTCGATGGGCCAAATTGCCTTCTACTGAATTGTAGGGATTCGATGTGCTTCTAGTTTCGGCCGATCCTCCATGAGTGGAAATATCTTTAGTCTATTAGCCCATGATCAAGAGGTCTATCAGGTCACCTCCCAGTCTTTTCTGTTCTGGACGAAAGAGCTCCAACCTGTTCAGCTTCACTTCAAACATTTTTTTTGCTCTGACTAAATATGGCCTTCTCCCTGCCTAATATTAGGAGCCGTTCATCTACTTAAAAAGGTAATTGTATGACCCTCTCCAAAGGTTTCAGCGTTGAAATGCCCAGTGAATGAGGAACTTAGTGTGTGACAAAACCTGTTATCAACTATCCCCCAACCATTGGAAACTGATTAGTGTTTAACTTGCTCTGTGTATTATTTTAGGTGCCCTGATTAAGATGATCAGTTTAAATCCTCCCTGCTCTAGTTTAACAATGCTGCTGTGATCCAATTTTGAGGTTATAGGAACTGGGTTAGGCAATTAATGTTAATTGCAAATTACTAATTTTCAGCACAATATTTACAAACAAAAGACGACGAGGGGGAAAACTGCCCGTTGGCTTTTAGATTGCAGATATTAGTTTGAGGAATTGTAGCACTCAATTGTTATTATCTTCCGACAACAGAACATTTCAGTGACCTGTTTGCTCAAGTCGCTCACATATCACATGCACCGTCAGAGGTAGGAGACAGGTAAGGAAGGAAAGCAGGATGACTTGTATTCATATACCACCTTTCACACCTTCAGGACTCCCCAAAGCATTTCACAGCCATTTAAGTATATGTGAAATACCCTCACTCTTATTAATGTAGGCTTACACCATAAACAAAGGCAAGAGAAGAGGCAATGATAATCTTTTGCCTTGTTATTAATTGCATGAGATTTTTATTTTTATTAATTCTTGGGATGTGGCCGTCACTGGCTAGGCCAGCATTTATTGCCCATCCCTAGTGTGGTGGTATGATTAGCATAGCTGCCTGCCATTGGTGCAGAACACCGGCTTACCATTGGCCCTGGTCGGTCATGTGCCTCTCGACCGGTTGGTTGAGACCAGTCATGTGACGGCTCCCCGATTGGGCGAGAGGCTGAGTTAACCCCGCCTCCAGGGCGGGGTATAAATACCCAGTACTCCCGGCGGTCGTCCTTCTACTGTAATCGACCGCAGAGCTAACATCTAGTAGATTAAAGCCATACTTTTGTTCAGCAACTCGTCTCGCGTTCAATTGATGGTACATCACCTAGTTAGCCCATGAGACAGGCGCCGGAGTGTGGTGACTCGGGGATTTTCACAATAACTTCATTGCGGTGATAATGTAAGCCTGCTTGTGACACTAATAAAGATTGTTATTGTTGGGAGAAAATTTTTCACTCAGAGTGTGAAAATGTGGAATTCGCTATGAGATGGAAAGATTGAGGTGAATAACACAGCCACCTGTAAGGAAAAGCTAGATTGACTTATAATTAAGGGAGAAAGAAATAGAAGGACATTTCAACATTGTTGAAAAGAGAGGCATGTTGCTGAAGTTTTTCATTCTGTACCCATCAGAACAAATGCAAGAATTCCTAAATTTCAAATAATCACAACAAGACATGCTCCAAGAGAAAAGGATGCTGATTGGTTCGCAAGCCGACTCCGATTGGCAGAGGGACTGCCATGGAAAAAGCAACAGGCTCCCCAAGCTCCTGGGTAACTCAAAAAAGGTGCAAGGCTTGAATGTATTCATTTCATTTGTAGAGAATGAGTTCCTCTGTATGAATGTGTGTCATTACTAGCAAGCGTAGGTGAGCCACTTTACAAGGGCAGCTGATTATCTTCAATTAGTTACAAAAACAGAAAGTGCTGATAAATATACTGCAGGTAAAAGCAAATTGCCGCGGATGCTGGAATCTGAAACAAAAACAGAACATGCTGGACAAACCCAGCAGGCCTAACAGCATCTGTGGAGAGAGAAGGGAGGTAATGTTTTGAGTCTGGGTGACCCTTTGTCAAACTACTCCAAACTTTGGCAAAGAGTCATCCAGACTCAAAATGTTCTCTCTCCAGAGATGCTGACAAACCTGTTGAGATTGTACAGCATTTTCTGTCTTGTGTAAATACACAGCGGGTCTAGTAATATCCGTGAAGTGAGAAACGGAGACAGAACTAATATTCAGAGTTGAATATGACTCTTCGTCAGAACTTTTGGTCTGAAATTTGGTCTGAACCATGGGGTACGGGCCTCTGGCACGGAGTCTGTCCCTGTTGCTCAGAAGGGAAGGGGGGAAAGGAGTAGAACATTAGTAATTGGGGACTCAATAGTCAGGGGCACAGATAGGAGATTTTGTGGGAGCGAGAGAGACTCACGTTTGGTATGTTGCCTCCCAGGTGCAAGGGTACGTGATGTCTCGGATCGTGTTTTCCGGGTCCTTAAGGGGGAGGGGGAGCAGCCCCAAGTCATAGTCCACATTGGCACTAACGACATAGGTAGGAAAGGGGACAAGGATGTCAGGCAGGCCTTTAGGGAGCTAGGATGGAAGCTCAGAGCGAGAACAAACAGAGTTGTTATCTCTGGGTTGTTGCCCGTGCCACGTGATAGTGAGACGAGGAATAGGGAGAGAGAGCAATTAAACACGTGGCTACAGGGATGGTGCAGGCGGGAGGGATTCAGATTTCTGGATAACTGGGGCTCTTTCTGGGGAAGGTGGGACCTCTATAGACAGGATGGTCTACATCTGAACCTGAGGGGCACCAATATCCTGGGGGGGAGATTTGTTAGTGCTCTTTGGGGGGGTTTAAACTAATTCAGCAGGGGCATGGGAACCTGGATTATAGTTTTGGGGTACGGGAGATGAGAGTATAGAGGTCAGGAGCACAGATTTGACTTCGCAGGAGGGTGCCAGTGTTCAGGTAGGTGGTTTGAAGTGTGTCTACTTCAATGCCAGGAGTATACGAAATAAGGTAGGGGAACTGGCAGCATGGGTTGGTACCTGGGACTTCGATGTTGTGGCCATTTCAGAGACATGGATAGAGCAGGGACAGGAATGGTTGTTGCAGGTTCCGGGGTTTAGGTGTTTTAGTAAGCTCAGAGAAGGGGGCAAAAGAGGGGGAGGTGTGGCGCTGCTAGTCAAGGACAGTATTACGGTGGCGGAAAGGATGCTAGATGGAGACTCTTCTTCCGAGGTAGTATGGGCTGAGGTTAGAAACAGGAAAGGAGAGGTCACCCTGTTGGGAGTTTTCTACAGGCCACCTAATAGTTCTAGGGATGTAGAGGAAAGGATGGCGAAGATGATTCTGGAAAAGAGCGAAAGTACCAGGGTAGTTGTTATGGGAGACTTTAACTTTCCAAATATTGACTGGAAAAGATATAATTTGAGTACATTAGATGGGTCGTTCTTTGTACAATGTGTGCAGGAGGGTTTCCTGACACAATATGTTGACAGGCCAACAAGAGGCGAGGCCACATTGGATTTGGTTTTGGGTAATGAACCAGGCCAGGTGTTAGATCTGGAGGTAGGTGAGCACTTTGGAAACAGTGACCATAATTCGGTGACCTTTACATTAGTGATGGAAAGGGATAAGTATACCCCGCAGGGCAAGAATTATAGCTGGGGGAAGGGCAATTATGATGCCATTAGACATGACTTAGGATGTGTAGGTTGGAGAAGTATGCTGCAAGGGTTGGGCACACTGGATATGTGGAGCTTGTTCAAGGAACAGCTATTGTGTGTTCTTGATAAGTACGTACCAGTCAGGCAGGGAGGAATGGGTAGAGCGAGGGAACCGTGGTTTACCAAAGAAGTGGAATCTCTTGTTAAGAGGAAGAAGGAGGCCTATGTGAAGATGAGGTGTGAAGTTTCAGTTGGGGCGCTTGATAGTTACAAGGAAGCGAGGAAGGATCTAAAGAGAGAGCTAAGACAAGCAAGGAGGGGACATGAGAAGTCTTTGGCAGATAGGATCAAGGAAAACCCAAAAGCTTTCTATAGGTATGTCAGGAATAAAAGAATGACTAGGGTAAGAGTAGGGCCAGTCAAGGACAGTGGTGGGAAGTTGTGTGTGGAGGCTGAGGAGATAAGCGAGATACTAATGAATACTTTTCGTCAGTATTCACTCAGGAAAAAGATAATGTTGTGGAGGAGAATGCTGAGACCCAGGCTATTAGAATAGATGGCATTGAGGTGCGTAGGGAAGAAGTGTTGGCAATTCTGGACAAGGTGAAAATAGATAAGTCCCCGAGGCCGGATGGGATTTATCCTAGGATTCTCTGGGAAGCCAGGGAAGAGATTGCTGAGCCTTTGGCTTTGATTTTTACGTCATCATTGGCGACAGGAATAGTGCCAGAGGATTGGAGGGTAGCAAATGTGGTCCCTTTGTTCAAGAAGGGGAGTAGAGATAACCCCGGTAACTATAGGCCGGTGAGCCTCACGTCTGTTGTCGGTAAAGTTTTGGAGAGGATTATAAAAGATACGATTTATAATCATCTAGATAGGAATAATATGATTAGGGATAGTCAGCATGGTTTTGTGAAGGGTAGGTCATGCCTCACAAACCTTATCGAGTTCTTTGAGAAGGTGACTGAACAGGTAGACGAGGGTAGAGCAGTTGATGTGGTGTATATGGATTTCAGTAAAGCGTTTGATAAGGTTCCCCACGGTCGGCTATTGCAGAAAATACGGAGGCTGGGGATCGAGGGTGATTTAGAGATGTGGATCAGAAATTGGCTAGTTGAAAGAAGACAGAGGGTGGTGGTTGATGGCAAATGTTCAGAATGGAGTTCAGTTACGAGTGGCGTACCACAAGATCTGTTCTGGGGCCGTTGCTGTTTGTCATTTTTATAAATGACCTAGAGGAGGGCACAGAAGGTTGGTGAGTAAATTTGCAGACGACACTAAAGTCGGTGGAGTTGTAGACAGTGTGGAAGGATGTTGCAGGTTACAGGAGGGGACATAGATAAGCTGCAGAGCTGGGCTGAGAGGTGGCAATTGAGTTTAATGTAGAGAAGTGTGAGGTGATTCACTTTGGAAAGAAAAACAGGAATGCGGAATATTTGGCTATGGTAAAATTCTTGGCAGTGTGGATGAGCAGAGGGATCTCGGTGTCCATGTACATAGATCCCTGAAAGTTGCCACCCAGGTGATAGGGTTGTGAAGAAGGCCTATGGTGTGTTGGCCTTTATTGGTAGAGGGATTGAGTTCCGGAGCCATGAGGTCATGTTGCAGCTGTACAAAACTCTGGTACGGCCGCATTTGGAGTATTGCGTACAGTTCTGGTCGCCTCATTATAGGAAGGACGTGGAAGCTTGGAACGGGTGCAGAGGAGATTTACCAGGATGTTGCCTGTATGGAGGGAAAATCTTATGAGGAAAGGCTGATGGACTTGAGGTTGTTTCTCATTAGAGAGAAGAAGGTTAAGAGGCGACTTAATAGAGGCATACAAAATGATCAGAGGGTTAGATAGGGTGGACAGTGAGAGCCTTCTCCCGCGGATGGAGGTGGCTAGCACGAGGGGACATAGCCTTAAATTGAGGGGTAATAGATATAGGACAGACGTCAGAGGTAGGTTTTTTTTACGCAAAGAGTAGTGAGGCCGTGGAATTGCCCTACCTGCAACAGTAGTGACCTCGCTAACATTGAGGGCATTTAAAAGTTTATTGGATAAGCATATGGATGATAATGGCACAGTGTAGGTTAGATGGCCTTTAGTTTTGACTTCCCATGTCGGCGCAACATCGTGGGCCGAAGGGCCTGTACTGCGCTGTATCGTTCTATGTTCTATGTTAGTGCAGCTATTAACACACTCAGGATTGTTCCGCAAGTGCTGCCCAATTGCGGGATCACACCAAACATAGTTGTTTTATTTGTGTTTTGCAAGGATGGGTGGTTGAATTCGGTCTATGTACCTGGCACTGCACCAGCACTGAAATTCATACACAATGTTGCACAATTATGTGCAGGCAGAATGTACTTTGAACTGCCCACATGTCCGTCCTTGGCCTGCTGTAATGTTCCAGTGAGCTCAACGCAAATTGGAGGAACAACATCTCATCTTCCGGTTAGGCATGCCTTCCGGTCTCACATCGAATTCAACAACTTCAGAAGATTAGCTCAACCCACCTCAACCCATTTGTTTTCATCCCATTTAATTTTAGCTGTCTTTTATCATTTCTTATTTCTTGTCTGTCTTTATATATATTTAAACCCCCCCCCCCCCCCCCCCCCCCATCTTATCCACCTTCCTTCCGCTTTCGGGCAGCATGGTAGCACTGTGCTTAGCACAATTGCTTCACAACTCCAGGGTCCCAGGTTCGATTCCCGGCTTGGGTCACTGTCTGTGTGGAGTCCACACGTTCTCCCCGTGTGTGCGTGGGTTTCCTTCCGTGGTCCGGTTTCCTCCCACAGTCCAAAGATGTGCTGGTTAGGTGGATTGACCATGCTAAATTGCCCTTAGTGTCCAAAATTGCCCTTATTGTTGGGTGGGGTTATGGGGATAGGGTGGAGGTGTGGGCTCGGGTAGGATGCTCTTTCCAAGAACCGGTGCAGACTTGATGGGCCGAATGGTCTCCTTCTGCACTGTAATTTATATGGTTCTGTGATTACCCTTTCTCCCCTTGCTTCCCCTTCCCCTCCCCCCACATCTACATCTGTCCACAGTTTACCTGCTAACGTTAGATTCTTTGCTGTTTGGCCTTTCACATCCTTTTGTTCTCTCTGGGGACTGCTATTACCACTGTTTCCCCTTGATCCTGTGGCTATTAGCATTTCCCTGGCTATGACTCATCTTTCATTCTCACCTCCACAGTATAAATATCTCCCACTTTCTCTGTCTTTTAGCTTTGACAAAGGGTCATCTGGACTCGAGACGTTAGCTCTTTTCTCTCCCTACAGATGCTGACAGACCTGCTGAGATTTTCCAGTGTTTTCCTCTTTGGTTTCAGATTCCAGCATCCGCCGTAGTTTGCTTTTATCCTTGGCACTTATTGTACAAATTGTCGTGGTTATTTGAAATTTGGTGTTCTTGCATTTGTCTTAGACAAGAAAGTTTCGGGAACATGTCTTTCTTTATATCATTAGAGTGAAATGAAGAGAGGAGTGAAGAAGCTGTTGTGAATCTTGTTTTCTGTGCTGTAAATTATACTGATATTGCGAGTTTCAATGGTCCTCTTGTTTTTATGATGGAGAATGATAACTGTTTCTGAAACACATGGCCACTTAGTAAATAGCAACAGCTGACCCCGCAGCTGCAAAGTAACCAATGGACTAATACACAAACTGACAGCTCACGCAGTCTTGCATGTAGGCCAGGGACTTACCAAAACATAAACTGGAAGTCAATGCAAAATTCCATTTCACTGCAATCTGTAATTGTGTTGATTTAAAAATTAATTGGAGGTGGTCATAAATGCCGTGGAAGTGAGATTCACTTTGTACGTGGATGTGGGGCACAACTTTGTTACAATTTAGATTTTGGTTAACATAGAACATACAGTGCAGAAGGAGACCATTCGGCCCATCTAGTCTGCACCAACCCTTTAAGCCTTCACTTCCACTCTATCCCCGGAACCCAATAATCTCTCCTAACCTTTTTGGTCACTAGGGCAATTTAGCATGGCCAATCCACCTAACCTGCACGTCTTTGGACTGTGGGAGGAAACCGGAGCACCCGGAGGAAACTCATGCAGACACGGGGAGACCATGCAGATCCGCACAGACAGTGACCCAAGCCGGGAATCGAACCTGGACCTTGGCGCTGTGAAGCCCCAGGGCTAGCCACTTGTGCTACCGTGCCGCCCCAAAACATTAACAAACATTATTTCCTGCATTTTTAATTAACTCCACGAGTTCAGTCTTGGGAAAGGACTGGGAACATCTTCCACATATGAAATAAATGATGATGCTCTGGAGTTGGTCAATGAGGCAGCAAATGCTGGATGCATGAAGAGATCTGGCGGAGATCCCTAAAGGTCTGCATGCTATGGTCTCTGTCATGGAGGAGTCCCTGCAGAGCACAAGCACTATGTTGACCTCAGCTCTGAGTTCACAGCCTCGCCCTTGAGAGATTGACCACTCACCTGACAGGCAGCACCAGGAACGGAATGAGGGCTTTATGGGGCTGCCCTTCGACGTGCAAGCCTTCACACGGGCACTGAACCACAGGAGGTCACTGACAGCTTTGAATAAGGATGGGCAGCCTGTCGCTCAGATGGGTTCCCACCCTTCATTGCGAGCAAGGAGGCGAGGAGACAACTCACAATGGCGGATAAGCGGTGTCATCACTGGGGCCTCCTCTCATGGCACCTCGGACAAGGGCAACAGATCCCCCGCCTCTCTGCCAGTCACTGTGATATTCTCTGAGTCCGTGGTGACTGTGGAGTGTCCAGCTATTTCGCTGAGCACACCCTCCCATGCGGTGCTTGCACAGGCCCCGATAGCCAGAGATCAACTGCCAATGTCATCTATGCCAATAGGGCAGCACAGTCAGCAACCTGCTGCTCATGCCCCTGTCAGTGAGGCAGGGCCACCCGGAAATGTAAGCTTACGGTGTAGTGCGCACAGCCATGGGGTTGTACTGGGTGCTTATGTTTCTTTTCATGTCACGAGGTTTATAAATGCTCCAACTGAATTTTTTGCCTTGTTGAATGTCAGCGTTATCACAATAAATTACTACTTGCACACAAGCCAGGAGTGTTCTGTGTGTTTGATTACTGTTAGCCTCATAAATGCCTGGTGAGGTATATTTGGAGCATCAAAATTTTTTCCTAAGTCAGTGATGCCGCATTTTGTTTCTGGAATGGTCAAGTGTTGACATGTTTGGGATGGAGGTGGGCGCCCATTGGCACGACATGCCAACTTAGCTGGAAAAACGTCAATCACGACGGGTCAGAGTACAGGAGGTAGATAGAGAACCTATCTGTGCAGCGACAACAATCTATATTATGTTATTATATTATATTTCACACAGAGACAGAGACTAACATAATATAGTGTCACAAGTAGGCTTACATTAACACTACAATGAAGTTACTGTGAAAATCCCCGAGTTACCAACACTCCAGCGCCTGTTTGGGTTCAACCGAGCGAGAATTCAGAATGTTCCAATTCACCAAACAAGCACGTCTTTCGGGACTAGTGGGAGGAAACCGGAGCACCCGGAGGAAACCTACGCAGACACGGGGAGAAAGTGCTGACTCCGCACAGACAGTGACCCAAGCCGGGAATCAAACCCAGAGCGCTGGCGCCGTGAAGCAACAGTGCTAACCACTGGATAAAAGCTAACGACTGTGCTACCGCCAGATTGTTTCTGGACATCCAGAACTGGATGAGCAGAAGTTTCCTCCAATTAATATCGGGAAGACCGATGCCATTGTTTTCAGTCCCCGGCTCAAAATTCCATTCCGCAACCACCAACTCCATCCTTTCCACCAGCAACATTCTGAGATTAAACAGGTCTGTTTGGGATCTTGGCACAGGTTTCATTTTGAGATGAACTTTCCGACATGATTTCCGTGCCATTACTGAGACCGCCCATTTCCTCAGCTTATTTGCTGCTAAGAACCCCACTCGTGCCTTCATTACATCTGGACTCAACTATTCCAATGCACTCCTGACTGGCCTCCCACGTTCTACCCTTCGGGTCATCCAAAACTGTAGTTGACCACGTTTTAATTCACAGAAAGTCCCGTTCCCAGCCATCACTCCTTTGATCGCTGAGCCACATTGGCTCCCAGTCAAGCAAATTATGATTGAAAATAATTGTTTTCAAATTATAATACTCTCTTAAAGCATCTTGGGATGTTTCATTGTGTTAAAGATGCTATTAGTGGTTGAGTGTCAGAGCAGGGCGCGAGGGACCTACTGGCCTACTCCTGCCCCAATTATTTACGTCCTTATGCTACATGCCCTGTTACCTTTACTATTGATAATGTACTCTTAAAATTTAAACACTTCTATTCGCACTTTTATTTGGCATTTGAGAGGTGTGACTGTCATTTTCCACTGTGAAGAATCTCTCGGATGATTTACGGGGAAATGATAGCTAATAGGTCAGAGAAGACAGTAATGATCTAAAATAGAAGCAAAATGCTGCAGATGCTGGAAATCGGAAATGAAAACAGAAAATGCTGGAAAGTCTCAGTGGGTCTGGCAGCGTCTGTAGACAGAGAAACAGAGTTAACGTTTTGAGTTTGTATGACTCTCTCAGAGAGAGAGTTTGAAACGTTAGCCCTATTTATAGGGGGTGGTGGTGATGAATTGCATTGTTAGGGGAGGGGGGCTGAGTTGCATTGCAGGGGGACGGGGCACAGGCATTTTCGGTTGATCTTTCAATAAGTGATCTTCCTGGATTTGTTTCCAAGACTTTCGTCTTCTCTTCAACTTGGACTGGGCATCTAATTTGTTTTTTTGCCTGTCCCAGGACATCAAATAGTTTTGTATCTAGTGGACAGATGTAGGGCTGGATTCTCTGGTCCGCCAGCCGCTTCTTTCTCGGGGATGCACCGTTCCCTGGAGGAGGGATTATCTGTTCCCACCGCTTGTCAAAGAGATTTACAATTAAAGAACACCCACGCCGCCTGGAAGTCCATGGGTGGGGGTGTGTTGCTGGAGGAAATAGAGAATCCACCAGCCAGAGAATGACGGCCATACATTTACCAGTCTCGCATTGTGGTCTGGATTGCGTTGCCCTCTGCTGGTAATTGAGTTACCGATGCAGCGGAGAATCCAGCATCGGGCAGAAACCGGGATTGGCGCGCCATCTCTGCTCTGGGCGGGATTCTCCGTACCCTTCGTAACGCGGGTTGCCTGCGAGAAAAATCGGTGTCAATCACTCCGGCGCCGGGGCCTTCTTGAAGGCCGCTATTCTCCGTGCCCGGAGGGGCTAGCAGCTGACTGACGCGATACGCGTCAGTTTCACCAGCTGCGGAAGTGGTGAGACCCTGCGTTTTTTGGAGGATAAGGAGAAGAGAGACGGGGGTGCGTCCGGCATTTGGGGGGGGGGGGGGGGTGGTGCGTTCCGGCATTTGGGGGGGGGGGGGGTGTTGTTCCGGCATTGTGGGGGGTGGGGTGTGTTGCCGGCATTTGGGGGGGGTGTGTGTTCCGGCATTTTGGGGGGGGGTGTGTTCCGGCATTTTGGGGGGGGGTGTGTTCCGGCATTTGGGGGGGGGTGTGTTGCGGCGGCATTTTGGGGGGGGGTGTGTGTTCCGGCATTTGGGGGGGGGTGTGTTCCGTCCGGCATTTTGGGGGGGGGGGGTGTGTTCCGGCATTTTGGGGGGGGGGTGTTCCGCATTTGTGGGTTGGCATTTGGGGGGGGGTGTTTCCGGCATTGGGGGGGGGTGTGTTCCGGCATTGGGGGGGGGGGGGGGTGTGTTCCGGCATTTGGGGGGGGGGGGTGTGTTCCGGTTCCGCATTTGGGGGGGGGGGGTGTGTGTCCGGCATTTGGGGGGGTGCGGTGTGCGGCATTTTGGGGGGGGGTGTGTTCCGGCATTTTGGGGGGGGGGGGGGTTGGGGGCAGCGGCGGGCAAGAGGGGGGCGTCGGATGCCCGGGCCACGCACCGTCGCCCCCCCCCCCCCTCTGTACGCCGCTGCCCCCCCTCTGTACCCGCTGCCCTACCCCAACCCCCCCCCCCCCCCACCCCTACCTCCCTCCCCACCACCCCTACCTCCCTCCCCACCACCCCTACCCCCCTCCCCACCACCCCTACCCCCTCCCCACCACCCCCCCCCCTCCCCACCACCTACCCCCCTCCCCACCACACCTACCCCCCTCCCCACCACACCTACCCCCTCCACCACAACCTACCCCCTCCCCCCGGGTCCCCCCCCCCCCCTCAACGCCGGGTCCCCCCCCCCCACGCCGGGTCCCCCCCCCCCCCTCACGCCGGGTCCCCCCCCCCCCCCTCAACGCCGGGTCCCCCCCCCCCTCAACGCCGGTTCCCCCCCCCCCCTCAACGCCGGGCCCCCCCCCCTCAACGCCGGGTCCCCCCCCCCCTCAACGCCGGGTCCCCCCCCCCCTCAACGCCGGTCCCCCCCCCCTCATGTGCCGGACCCACACCCCTCAATGCCGGTACCCACACCCCGCCCCCTCCTCTGAAGGCCGGTACCCACCCCCCCCTCTCTCCTCCTCCTCCTCCCTCTCCTCCTCCCCCCCCTCTCCTCCTCCCCCCCTCTCCTCCTCCCCCCCCTCCTCCTCCCCCCCCCTCCTCCTCCCCCTCCCTCCTCCCCCCCTCTCCTCCTCCCCCCCCCTCTCCTCCCCCCCCCCTCTCCTCCTCCCCCCCTCCCTCCTCCCCCCCCTCTCCCCTCCCCCCCTCTCCTCCTCCCCCCCTCTCTCCTCCCCCCCTCTCCTCCTCCCCCCCCCTCTCCTCCTCCCCCCCCCGCCTCCCTCCTCCCCCCCCCTCTCCTCCTCCCCCCTCCTCCCTCCTCCCCCCCCTCTCCTCCTCCCCCCCCCTCTCTCCCCTCCCCCCCCTCTCTCCTCCTCCCCCCCCTCTCTCCTCCTCCCCCCTCTCTCCTCCTCCCCCCCCTCTCTCCTCCTCCCCCCCCCCTCCTCCTCCCCCCCTCTCTCCCTCCTCCCCCCCCTCTCTCCCCCCCCTCCCCCCCTCTCTCCTCCTCCCCCCCTCTCTCCTCCCCCCCTCTCTCCTCCCCCCCCTCTCTCCTCCTCCCCCCCCTCTCCCCTCCTCCCCCCCCTCTCCCCTCCTCCCCCCCCCTCTCCCCCTCCCCCCTCCCCCTCCTCCCCCCCCTCCCCTCCTCCCCCCTCTCCCCCTCCCCCCCCCTCTCCCTCCTCCCCCCCTCTCCCCTCCTCCCCCCCCTCTCTCCTCCCCCCTCTCTCCTCCTCCCCCCCCTCTCTCCTCCTCCCCCCCTCTCTCCTCCTCCCCCCCCTCTCTCCCTCCCACCCCCCTCTATCCTCCTCACCCCCCTCTATCCTCCTCCCCTCCTCTCTCCCTCCCCCCCCTTCCTTCCTCTGTTAGTGGGGGGGGGGGTGCGGCGTTAGTGGGGGTGTGGGGGTGCGGCGTTGGAGGGGGGTAGGGGTGGTGAAGGGGTAGGGGTGGTGAAGGGAGGGAGTTGGGTAGGGGCAGCTGCGTGCAGAGGGGGGGGGCGACGGTGCGTTGGCCCCGGGCATCCGTCGCCCCCCTCCTCTGCACGCCGCTGCCCCTACTCCAACCCCCTCCCCTCACCACCCCTACCCCCTTCACCACCCCTACCCCCTCCAACGCCGCACCCACCCCCACTAACGCCGCACCCCCCCCCCCCCCCAACGGAGGAAGGAAGGGGGGGGGGGGGAGGAGGGGGGGGGGAGGAGGAAGGAAGGGGGGAGGAGGAGAGAGGGGGGGGGTGGGGTACCGGCCTTCAGAGGGAGGGGGACGGGGACGGGGTGCGGGTTGCGGCGTTGAGGGTGGGAAATTGCGGCGTTGAGGGGGGGGGAACCCGGCGTTGAGGGGGGTGGAGAACCCGGCGTTGAGGGGGGGGAGAACCCGGCGTTGAGGGGGGGGGGGAAACCCGGCGTTGAGGGGGGGGGGGAAACCCGGCGTTGAGGGGGGGGGGGCCCGGCGTTGAGGGGGGCGGCGTTGAGGGGGGGTGCGCGTTGAGGGGGGGGGGACCCCGTTGAGGGAGGGGGGGACCCGGCGTTGAGGGAGGGGGGGGGGTCCCGGCGTTGAGGGAGGGGGGGGGTCCCGGCGTTGAGGGAGGGGGGGGTCCCGCGTTGAGGGGGGGGGGGGTCCCGGCGTTGAGGGGGGGGGGGTTTTTGCGGCGTTGCGAGAGATGGGGGGCGTTGGAGGGGGTAGGGTGGTGGGAGGGGGGTAGGGGTGGTGGGAGGGGGTAGGGGCGTTGGAGGGAGGTGGGTGGTGAGGGGGGGGTGGTTAGGGTAGGGGCAGCGGCGTACAGAGGGGGGGGGCGACGGTGCGTTGGCCCCGGGCATCCGTCGCCCCCCCCCTCTCTGCCCGCCGCTGCCCCCAAACCCCCCCGATGGCCGCAACCCACCCCCCCCGATGGCCGCAACCCCCCGATGGCCGCAACCCACCCCCCCCCGATGCCCCCCCGATGTCCGCAACCCACTCCCCGATGGCCGCAACCCCTCCCCCGATGGCCAACCCACTCCCCCGATGGCCGCAACCCCCCGATGGCCGCAACCCCCCTGGCCGCAACCCACCCCTCCCCCCGATGCCCCCCATGCCGCAACCCACTCCCCCGATGCCGCAACCCACTCCCCGATGGCCGCAACCCCCCCGATGCCGCAACCCACTCCCCCGATGGCCGCAACCCCCCGATGGCCGCAACGCAACCCCCCGATGGCCGCAACGCAACCCCCCGATGGCCGCAACGCAACCCCCCGATGGCCGCAACCCACCCCCGATGGCCGCAACCCACCTCCCGATGCCGCAACCCACTCCCCCGATGGCCGCAACGCAACCCCCCGATGGCCGCAACGCAACCCCCCGATGACCGCAACCACCCCCCCCCCGATGCCCCCCCATGCCGCAACCCACCCCCGACACTGAACGGCGTCAACCTCATCAATGGTTGACGCCGTTTTAAATCAACTGTGATTTTCGCCGACGTGACCCGTGGCCCGTCGGCGGGACTTCGGCCCATCCGCCGGAGATTTAAGGTCAGTGCAAATAAAATGAAATCCCGCCGGCGCCAGCTGTTTTCACAGGCTGCCGGCGGGATTTGCACAACGCCGGTTTTTTTACCAGCGGGAGAATTCGAAAACCTGCGGAGCGGAAATAACGCCGCTTCCCGCCAATTCTCCGACCCTGCGTGGGGTCGGAGAATCCGCCCAAGGTTCGTACACGCGTAGCGGGAGGATGCAGATGGATCATTAAGACCCATTACCGGGCTGACCACCCATATTCCCTGGGCTTTATAAGCGTGTACCAGACGCGGTGGATCTCACAGTGGGCCAAGGGGGTAACTTTTTAAGGGAATTGTTCCAATGCAAGACCTGCCCACCCACCCTCACCAGACCACACCCACCCCCCCACCAGAGACCTCCAATTGGAGTAACCCCCACCGGAGACCTTAATTAGAAAACCCCTCCACCGGAGAACCCTAATTTGAGAGATCCCCAAGAGAGACCCTCCAATAAGAGGGACCCCCACCTGGAAGCCTCCTATAAGATAGACCCCTGCCTGGAAGCCCCCCCATTAGAGTGACCCCTTCCTGGAAGCTCGAGGCAGTCTAGGCAGATGCAGTGATAAAAAGCCACTGCTTTGAAACTCACCTGTGCAAT